>NC_087562.1:9557212-10157212 GCF_036250125.1 Pseudopipra pipra
GCTGCCCCAGTGCCATCACTAAAAAGTGAAGGCCATGTCATTGCGTGTGGCTTTCTTCCAGCTCAGAAAACTCCCTGGTTACCCTCCACCCTGCTCCTGTCAGTTCTGTCCCCAGGACATGCTGGAGTCAGAGCCTGCTTCCCTGCCCAAGGTCTGTCCCTGCTCTTGGCCATCCTGGCCCAGCCTTGGGGTTGCATCCTTCTTGGCCTTAAGCAGGACAGTTTCTGCCACCCTGGGACACCACTAAATGGGTGAGAAGAAGAAACAGGCTGTAAAAACCTCCCTTCCATGTTTGACTTCTCTTTTTTCAGGCTACCAGTCCTGTCGGGAAGCTGTGGCTGCATACTACAACTGCCCAGAGGCACCACTGAAGGCCCAGGTACTGGTGCCCAGCCAAGGCGCTCCCATCACAGTGCAGGCAGGGTGCTGCTGCCTGTGCCCAGACCACAGGGCATGGGAGCCCTGCCCCAGCTCTCCCTCCCTGCCCAGCTGTGGGACTGAAGGCTTTGATCGCCTTGCCCCAAGGTCACCCCCTGCTGCCCTCATCCCTTCCCTGAGGCCTTCACCTCCACTCTCCTCAGAAGGAGGCTGGGCTTTCCAGCTGTTGGAAGTTTCATGCTTTCAGTCAGGCTCTGGTGCTGCCTTTTTGGCCATGCTCTACCTGTCAGAGCTGAGCCTGGGTGTTGTGTCACTCCCACATGTCTGGAGCACTTCAGAGTGGCTGTGCTTCCCTCTGACCTCTCTCTCTGCTCTTTGCAGGATGTCATCCTAACAAGTGGCTGCAGCCAGGCCATAGAGCTTGCCTTGGCAGTACTGGCCAACCCAGGCCAGAACATCCTGGTGCCACGGCCTGGCTTCTCCCTTTACAAGACTCTGGCATTGTCTATGGGGATTGAGGTCAAACTTTACAACCTCTTGGTAAGTGGTGGCAGGCCTGGAAGGGGCATCCCTGACATTTCTGCCTCTCAGAAATACCCTGGCCTTGCCAGGGGATGTGAGTAACCCTGGATGCCCTGGCACACCTCACCCTATGTGGCAAGTCTAGTTCCTCAGCTGTTACTTCCCCTTCTCTTTACTTCACTAGCCAGAGAAGGCCTGGGAAATTGATTTGGAGCACTTGGAGTCTCTGGTGGATGAGAAAACAGCTTGCCTCATTATGAACAACCCATCGAACCCCTGTGGCTCTGTGTTCAGCAAGAGCCATCTCCAGGAGATCCTGGCAGGTAAGCCTGCCTGTTTGTATCTGGGACATGGTTACAGTCCAGTATCTGCCCACATTGCCCATGTCTCAATCACTGCAGTACCATGGCCCAGGGCTTTGCTTCTCTCCTCATGACTGACTCCACCTCAGAAATCAGGGCCTGCTCAGTGTAAGGGTGTAGTCTTATCCAGTCAAGAAGATGCAGAGCGTGTGTCTTCCTCAAAAGTTCTGTGTGGCTTGGACTGCTCATTTCTCCACTCTGGCTCTGCAGAGAGAGTGTTCACAGGAGTCCTGTACTTCCTGAGCCCTGGCCTGACAGAGGGAGGGCTATGCTGCCAGTTCCCACAGGCTGGAGCAGTACTAGGCTCAGCCAGGGCAGGGATCTCCAATAGTTAGGCATTCTGAATGAACAGTCTATAGGAGGAAGATAGGAACCCTCTGCCCTGGGACAGAGCTTCCCTCAGAGCCCTGCAGCAAAGGGCAAGTCTGTTCCCATGGAGGATGCAGGGTGGCCAAGCTGAATGTCCTCTCTCCCACAGTGGCATCAAGACAGTGCGTACCCATCCTTGCTGACGAGATCTACGGAGACATGGTGAGTGACAGCTGCAGTCCTTTGCACCCCCAACGCTGCCTGTCCTTTTTGATGCACCTTGGCCATGACAGCCAGAGCCAGAGTTGAGGGGCAGCTCCATTCCCCTATGCCTGGGTCCATGCCTGGAGCTCCCAGTCCTTTGGTACACAGTCCTGGGGCTACCTCTCTTGTCCAGCTCCTTTCCTCTTCCCAAACTGCTTGCTTTTATGTGAGTGCACTTTCAATGTTCATATCTTGAAGCTGTGAGCTTTCACCATCAATTTCCCATCACTTCCCTGCATCCTTTCTTGTTAAGTCTCATGCACACCCCAACAGTTCTCACAATAAGAGGCAGGTTCAGCCCTAACACAGTCTCCTGTCACAGGTGTTTGCTGATTGCAAGTTTGAACCCATTGCAACTCTCAGCACCAATGTGCCAATCTTGTCCTGTGGTGGCTTGGCAAAGCGGTGGCTAGTCCCTGGCTGGAGGATGGGCTGGATCCTAATTCATGACAGGAGAGACATCTTTGGTAATGAGGTGAGAACCGCTGAGTGTTGCTGTCATGGCAACACACTTGCAGTCTTCAGTGTGTGGATCACCAGGTCTTTAACTGATACAGGCAGGTACTGCTCTTTTGCTCTCACATCGGTGTCACCGAATTGATTTTACATGTGTTTATGCACCTCTAGGCCCTTCATGTCCCTTCCTTACTCCATCTGCTCCCAGACATGGCCTTCCAGCCACACTACACTGTAATACACTCCTTGTTTCTGCTGTTCCTTAATATATGCCTTGTCCTTCTTGTGTACACCTAAATTCTCTTCTCAAATAGCTGCAATGTGCACTGAAAGTGTTGCATGACTTATCCAGCATGTGGAGTCCATGTGTGATGTCTATGTGCTCTTACATGGTTTCTCTTAAAAGTAAGCACAAAGCACCCTGCAGTGCTGCCAGTGCCTTATCTGGCTATTTTTCAGCTGTGTTACAAGAACAACCATCTACTGCAGTGACCTTTCCACCTAGAAGGCTCTCTGCAGAAGAAGAGGGAGAAGAGAGGACCAAATGAGTGAGCAGAAAAGCTAATGTTGATTGTCCTTACCTGGCTTTGAAAGTGTGCAATGTGGGCCCAAAACTAAGGGAAATGCAAAGTGGTATTTGGAACAGCTCTGGCTTTGTATTATCTATATTCCAGCCTGGTTTGAGTCAGATTGGGAAGCTCCAAAGGTTTTCTCTGTTGGCATTACAATCTGCAAATGAGGAACAGAGAATGGCACTGTAAATAGTCTGCAAAACCTGGCATATAGTCAAGCAAATGTTCTTTAGTGCTCTGTATGCTCACTGAAGAGAGGGGTGTGAACAGCTGTAGAAATACAGAAAGTGGGCCTTGAAGCTGTTCCTTTCCTTAAGGGAAGCATCATCTGAGCTGTGTCATGATGTTTTCTCAGATCAGGGATGGCCTTGTAAGACTGAGTCAGAGGATCCTAGGACCCTGTACACTTGTCCAAGGAGCACTGGAGCGCATCTTGCGCCGAACACCACCTGAGTTCTACCACAACACCCTAAGCATCCTCAAGGTAAACAGGCTGTAACAGCAGCAAGGTTTGTTTATGGATTGTTTGGAGGGAGTCATATCTCCAGCTCATCATCCTTCCGCACCTCACTTTCAGGTGCAGTTTTGTCTGTGAATAGGACAGCACAGCAAATCAAAGTCCAGCGGGAGACATTGTAACTGAGGCAGAAATACTGGCTGGCATAAGTTTCAGGCAGCCCAGCCCTGCAGCTGGAGTTGCTGACCCAGGGGATAAATGTAGCATTTGGCACTGACTTGCTGAGCTCAGCTCAGTAACACCTGCTGTGCTCAAGGCCATGATCTCTCATGCTGTTTACATTTGTTGTGCCTTTGTTTGCAGTAGGCAAACCTGCTTATAGTCCCAGTTCAGAGCTTGGCTTCCATTTGCTGAGCTGCTTCCTGGAATTTCTCCTGTTTTGAAATTTCTCTTTTTTGCTTTTCAGTCCAATGCTGACCTTTGTTATGCTGCCTTATCAGCTATCCCTGGCCTTCAGCCTGTCCGGCCCTCTGGAGCCATGTACCTCATGGTAAGTGAGGAGTGATGTGCCATTTCCAGACCACCAACATTCACAATAGGTCTCATTGCCAGTGCTTGTTGATGTTTCAGATTCGTAGTTGGCACCAGATCTCCCTTACTATGTGTATTTCCACATTGCCCTCTGCAGTAGATGCATCCCCATGTCACTGGTCACAGAGCTGAGGCCAGTACAGTTCATCTGCTTGCTCCTGCACGGAGATCCATGACTTGTACTTTGCAAGACAATGTTGTTTTACCTGGATTTGAACTCAGGTGGCAAGGGGAAGCCTCTACACTACAAGGCAGATTTTCATACCTCTTGTAGAAGATGTAGCCTTCTTCATAGTAGCATGTGTTGTCTTCTGCCTATGGTGTTGCCTCTTTTTATACCTTTTACCATGCCTGTTTAACTTTTTATAGTATTCTAAAATTTCCTTTTTCATCTCATCAAGCTCAATTGAGACATTTATGACACTTTAACGCATTTTGAATCTTTTATTTTTTTTGTCTCATGATGTCTCCAGTTTTTCATCAGATCTTAAAACATGGACTTAGAACTGGGGAATACTACAATATCAGTCTCGCTCATGTTCTATAGAGAAATCCTTATCAGTTGACTTATTTCCAGTTTTACCCAGAGCTACAAAGGTCATTCTGCTCATGCTCTTTGTGTAGAGGCACAGCTCTAAGATTCTTTCACACCTATTATATTTCTGCAGTAGCTGAACATTTATTTCAAACTAGATCATCTGGTATATTTTTTCCTACCAACACTTTCAGAACTTCTTCATGCAAATTGTTTCACAAATTACGTGTTTAACAATATTTTCATGAGATGTTTAAAATAATTTTTGGTTATAAAGGTCAGGCTGGATGGGGCCCTGAGCAACCTGATCTAGTGGGTGGCAGCCCTGCCCACTGGAGAGTTTGGAACTAGATGAGCTTTAAGGTCCCATCCAACCCAAATAATTCCAGAATTCTATAAATGAATGGCCAGCATAGCACTGTCTTTAACTGACAGATGGACAGATGCCTTCTTTCCAGATACAGAACAGAAATATTTATTGAAGATTTTCGCATTTTCATATAATTTTAAATTTTTCATATAATTCTACAAGGATTTATTTTGCTCGTGATATTATATGCCTTACTATCTTTATTTTTTTTAAATCAAAACATTAGTTTGTCTTTTTCTTACCATATGGATTTCCTGCATGACAGAATTGTTAATGTATATTAAGTTCTCTACCAAGCTCTTTTTCAATGTTTTCTTTATTCCTTTTCACTTTTAATTGGTTACTGTATCTTTGCCATCAGGTGCTTTTTACTGAAGTTGTGCTTAACTGAAATTCCAGCTTTAGGTAGTTAATGAAGGCTTCTTGACAAGCCCAGCTTTCATTAATATGTTTCTGTTTGTATCTTATATTCAAGTCAAAAAATTGAGGGCAGACAGCTGCACTTGACTGGGAAGCTGTTGGACCATGTGTGTAAACAAGGACACTGCAGATAGTTTTGGTGCCCTTGATTGCCATGTTATATCCCCCTACTGCAGGTCGAGATTGAGATGGAGCATTTCCCGGAGTTTGAAAATGATGTGGAGTTCACGGAGCGACTCATCTCAGAGCAGTCTGTGTTCTGCCTGCCAGCCTCGGTGAGCCTCACACTGAGAGCCCCAGGGAGCTGCAGGTCCAAAGCATAGCAGGAGAAGCTGCAGGGTTTTGCATCCTTGAGCTCTGAAGGCAGGCTGGGAGTTGTGTGTGCAGTGTCCATGGTCTTCAATAGTGTGTATGAGCTGACTTTCTGCTCCAGGCAGTCTCTGGCTCATAGCCCTCAGTCAGGCTGCCAGGATCTTCCCAGCTCCAGGCTTGCTCTGTATTGCTCAAGTTGGCAGAGCTGTATCCCTGAACTCTGTGTACCCCCACACCTTCTTGCTGAAGGTGCTCCCTCAGAGACCTGGAGCTGCTCCCACCTGTGTTCCTTTCCTCAGCCTGTTTGCAGCCCCCAGCCCCTGTAGGCACAAGGAAGGCTGAGAACGTCTGTGCCCTGTGTTCACCTTCTTCCAGCTCCATTTCCAGCACTGGATGTGGACAGTGTCTTAAATATTCTCCAGCCCTCTCCTTCACTAATTCCTCTCAGTCCATTCCCTGAGTCTGCACAGTCCACACAGAGAGTTCTTGGGCCTATCACCCTCACAGCAGCATATCTACACAGACACAGGCGGGAGGTTTGCTTCAAACAAAAAAAAAAAACAGTCTAAGGGAGCATGAGCCCAGCCCTGCTGTCCTGCACTGACCATTTTCACTTGCTGATGCAGCACATGGCCCCAAGGCAGGTCTCTGAAACTACAGCACTACCCCAGGCAATCTGCCAGCTTCATCTTTTCTTCTTTCAGTGCTTTGAGTACCCAAACTTCTTCCGAGTGGTGATCACCATGCCTGAGGAGATGATCTTGGAGGCCTGCAGTCGCATTCAGGAGTTCTGTGAGATGCACTACCAGGGTGCTGAGGGAGCCCAGGATCTGGAGTGCGACAAGTAGCCACAGCTGGCCTCCTGCCTCTGTCCGGCTAGACCTTGTGCGAGGCAGCAGCCAGGCAGGCAAGGCTGCTTCCAGCCAGCCCCACATCCCCCTGCCTGCAAGCAGCCACTGTCTTGCTGCATCAATTTTTGTGCTCCAGAGAGCCTCAGCACTATGGGAAGAAGATGCCACTTCCTCTCCTCCTCCACTACAGCCTGCACACCCTCTTGCATCCAGTCCCCCTGGTCTCCATATAGTCAGCATCTGCACCCTGTGGTGGTCTATGCTGCCTGTGAACCAGCTGCAGGCAGAGGCAGAAGGCTGTTCCTGGGCCAGCCCCTGTGGCAAAGGCCCCACTGGCCTGTGGCTCCTGTGCTGGCCATACTTACCCTCAGGCCACTGTCTCAGAGGATAAGAGAAAAGTACCCACCTCTCAGTTACTTGTGTTACCTTAGGAGGCCAGAGCTCTTTATACTAAGCCCTTTGTGTGACAAAGGGAGTAAGTTATTGTAACTTTTTTTATTAATAAAGATTCTGACATGTCAATCCTGCACTGTGCTCCTGCTGCGCCAGGTCAAGCTTGGTCACCGTGTGTGTCACCCTTGCTCGCCCCATGGTGCTGCAGTGCCCCAGGAACCATCCCCACCTTGTGACTGGCTGCCCAGAGCCATCCTGTGTGCCAGTATGGACATGGTGAGAGTGCCTCGGACCCCCAAAGAAACCCATCAGGCCTGGGGGCAGGATGGGCCCTGCAAGCTTGGCACAGACTGGAGCCAAGACAGCTCGCTGTGCCAGCCTGGCTGCTCCCCACAGAACAGTCCTGTCTGCACCTTCTCCTTGTCCCTCACAGCCCCCCCACCATGGACTTCAACAGAGCAGAGGCTGCTGGTGCCAACTGCTGTGGGGAGGCAGCTGCCCCTGGGACCGGAGCCAGCCATGCTGGGTGCTGGTGCCTAAGTACTCAAGGCTGGGGCAGCCACACATTTCCTGCTGTAGTGGTGAATCATGGGGTGGAACCCCATAGCTCATATTGTACAGGGTGTTTGTGACACGCCAGTGGGGCCAGGGTCACTGATTGCCGAATACATCAGCTCCCTAAAATAATAAGGAAATGGTGGCCTGGTATCTGTTCATTTGGTGGAAACAAGAGGAGGTGATAACACTCATCAGAGCACGTGTCCTGGTGAGCTGCCCAGGAGCCACTTCTGGAACTGACAGAGGGGTAAGCTGCAGAGTGCCTCATGTCATCCCCTTCAGCTCTAGTCACCTGTCCTCCTGCAGAATTGGGATTCACGGGTCAACCCTGCACCACCAATGACAGGAAAATGAGCTATCTCTAGATCACACACTGCCAGACCTGACAGGTTCTGTAGGCGTCTCACTGTCTCCCCTTACCTTGCCCAGTGCAAAATCTGGGTACCAATAGTCCATTAGAGGAGAGGTATCTATATGAGAAAGATAGCAGTATATGAAAAGGTCTTTGACATGTGAGCTGAATGTCCATGCTACATCTTTTCCCTTCAAAGAAAGTAATCCCAGAACAAAACGAGAGGGAAGCTGGGACTATGGGTGAGTAGTACACAGCATGAGAGATTTCATGCCATTTCATGCCATTAGACCTCTAAATAGAGCCAAATAACCAGAGCTGCCTAAAATTAAACATTGACAAATAATAAGTAAAATGATGTGTGAGGGGTCTGTTGGGCCAGGAGATCTTTACAGTATGATGTTTCTGCATTGTTATGCCATCTTGCATCTACTACAGCTGTCAAGTTTCATCTGTTTCCTTGAACTCTTCTCCACACATCTTAGGTTCTGTGGCTTTAATCCCCATTACTAATGAACAGGTCCTGCTTTTAGAGAAAGCCATTCCTTTGAGATCACTCTCCCTTTAGGAACCCCTTTCCTTTCACAGTCCTCTCAAAGGTGTCTGTTAACATGTAAATATACTGCAATAACTAACCTGATTCTATTTCTTCTTGACCCAGTAGCATTTGGCCTGGGATGCTGAGGGAGCCATACCTCACAATATTCAGCATATTTAGATTTCTCAAGACCACATCCTCTTTTGCCATCTTTTGCAAACATAACACTGCCTTTTGACCACACCTAAGTTTTCCTGGATGCAATAGCAAACTAGCATTAAACCACAAATGTGCTGGTATCGTTTTTCAGGTATTATACTCACAGATGCTTTGCGTCATAATGTGGGTGTAGCCTAGAGCACCCTGCCAGCCATACAAACTAGCCTAAGCTGGTGTTTGGAGATGCTTTGTGCCAGAGAAAACCCCTTCAGCAATGAGACCAAGGAAGAAGTCAAGACACTGTCCTGAAGCTGCTCTTTGCAGATGTTTAGACAAGGTCTGCAGGGCTTTAGTAGAACTCCCTGAGAGCCCTTATGACTGATGGTGGGAAAGTAACGGAAGATTGGTGAGGAGGATTGTAGATAAATCCAAGTGACTTGCAGCTGAGGTGAGGTGTAGAAAAACACATGTATTGTACTAGTTGTTGTTTAGCCTTGTGTGTTTGATGAGTAGTACATCTGTGTTTAGATAACACAGGCCTGTGATAGGCTGAGAAGCACCCCACTGAACATGCTTGGGATTCCTGCTCTGCTGTGGTAAACTATGTCTGCAATAATCCCTAATATGCAGGTGAAAACAGCAGGTTTGGTGACCCTTGAGCAAGGACCAGGCTCTGCAGTGCTGGCATCCCTGTTTGTGTGCCTCTGGCTTTGGGTACCGCTTTGAGGATCCTCTGGTTGGTGAGGTAATGGAAATAAATTTACTCTGTATTTCATCTGTGGTTTTGTGTTTGTCCCTGCATCCTGCCTCTGCCAGCTCACACACACTGATCCACAGCCATCCTCCCTGTCTTAGCTGGGGAGCACCAGTGGTACACCCTGGCAGAGGCTTGCAGTGTGCTTCTGCTCTTTACTGTGCTGTCTGGACTGGCTGTGTTTAGGAGGAGAGTGACCTACCCCAGATATGGGAACCTAGGCAGAGAGGCAACCTTGTGCCTAGTGCTCTTTTTGGGAAAGGAAGAAATTTCTCAGCTCAGGGGCCAATGCAGGTGAAGTGTACTAGTCCTCAGCTCCCGAAGGGGCTGGCAGTGGGGTTCAGCACTGCTGGCAAGCAGGGCCAAATCACACCTGCCAGCAGTGAGGCCATCAGCAACCCCAGGTGCCTTAGGAACCTGAATGCAGCCCAGCCCCTGGCTTCACCCACTCCTTCTTCTAGCAGCCCTGGCTGCTTCCAGTAGGGCTGTAGAACAGAGGGGTCCTTGAGGGTCTTTCTGCCTTGGGGCTATGGCTTTTGGCTGCAAGAACTTGTCTGCACTGGCCTGCTCTCCACCAGCACGTAGTCACTCTGGACACCTGCAGTGGGAAGATGTGATTTGCACTGACCTGGACCCAGGATGGCTGCGGGGAGTCAGTCTGGGCATGAAGGTGGAGGCTGTGGTGACCCAGGGCCCAGCGTGCCCGGGAGCTCAGGTGAGGCATGAGCATCGCACGGGAGTGGGACCCCAGGGGACCCAGGGGAAGGTGTCCATGCAACACTTCTTTGTACGTGAGGGCTGGCATGTAACCTTGTTCTCCCAGGCTGTGCAGGCCTGTCAGAGGCTAGAGGAGCTGACTTGCTCTGGTGGCATTACCCAAGACACACAGCAAAGGGAGGCAGAGATAGGCTTCCACGAGGATGAGAAGTAGCCATGAAAAGACTGTGGATGTAAGAGGAGGCAGCAGCAGTGGGCTGGGAAACAATAGTTGCTTGAGGTGATTGGGAGGGATTTTGCAAACCAGAGTGTGAGAGGGCAGAGGAGTTCTGCAGGAGAAGGAAGGCTCAGCACAGGCAAAGTCTTGCTATTTACAGGACAGCCATGAAAGACACAGCAGCAGGGTTCCAGTCACTGGAAGGCACCTAAAAACTAGCTAAACTTAACTGGTCAGAAGAAGGTTATGGTTATATCTTCTATACTGGCCTGCGTCCCCAGCACTGGGAGAGCCTCCTAGGGGGCAGAAGCACTGAGATCTTCCTCATGGTTTGGCTGTCAGGCACAGACTATCACAGTGCTGGGAGCCCAGATCTATACCAGCCCTTTGCTTTGTCGTGTATTGTCTTCAGTTTTCTTATTTGACTTGGGTCAGTGTTCCCTGAAGCTTTGCCAGAGCAAATAGGCACTGTCAATGATCTAAATGACTTATTTCCTGGATGCCTGGCAGAAGTAGTTGGTGCTAGCATGGGATCTTCTGTGCTCCAGTGCACTGCGTGAGCTTCTGCATGCTTCAGGTCTGTTTACTGCTGTTGTTTCTCTCAACCCTAAACTAGCTGTTCTGCTCTAAGATTCAGTGCCTTGCTGATGACTGCCTATGTAGTTAAAGAAGGCAGAAGCTGACCAGTGAAATTAATTCAAAAGTTGAATAAATACTTTTTTTCTTACTATTTTTCTCTTTCCTGTAATGTGTTGGTAAAGTATTATGTGACCTCATTTTTAGAGCCTGCTTTACACAAGCTTCTTTCTTGCTTTCTCTCATGTTTTCACATTTTCCTGTTCTCCCACCACTTGATATTAGAATGCCATATTACAATGAAAACAGTAAATGATACAGCAACTGCACTCAGGGTGAGAGAGGGAGGGGGTCAGCCACTATCCTTGCTCTTGCCTACGGCAACTTTGGGTACTTATGTGCCAGTTAAGATACATCTATTTATCTCAAACTGCTTTCAAATAAAAATATAACTTTAAAACTTATCTCTAACACAAGGAAAAGGCCATAGCAACTTCAGTGCAGAAGCACACCAGCCTGTCCTTAGAGAGATGCCTCATATAGGACATCATATCAGTCATTTGTCTCATTCTTCCTTTTTCTAGAAGCTCTGGCTCAGAAAAAAACTTGCTCTGACTGGAGTTTAGCATAGACATTGCAGCTCTGCTCCTATGGATTCTGGGGCTTGCCTTGCTGCTGCATTTTCTTTCCATCTTCTATGAATGGTGACTTCTTAAGCAATCAGGGTGACTGTATAAAACATCCCTACCAAAAAAGCTCTTTCCTAAAGCCAGAGTTCCACTCTGTTGCCTTTATCCAGATGAAAATGATGAGCAATTGACATAGTTTTGTTCTTTTTTTTTTTTTTAGATTACTGTCAGGTTTCTTTTCTGCAAGGAGCAGAGTTTTGCCTGTACAATTCAAAACACAACAATATAGCAGTACTCAAATCCAGTGATCAGCACAAGAGACCGTACATAGCCTCTATGTGAGCAGCCACATCACAGCTTTCTGTCACACTCAATCTTGCAGAGCCATAAATTTCCATCTTTCCTTTGCAGCTTTAGTGGTGTCAGCTGGAAAGCAACTGAACTCTCTCTGCTTTGAAAGGGAGACGTCTTTCTGTGGTAAGCATTCACCAGTGCAGTCATAGCATTGACTCTTCCAGCAGCTCCCTGGTGTCGTAACCTTTGGGATGCAGAAAATGTGAACCATCCCAACATATACCTAAAAGACACAGAGACTTCCACAGCATGATTCCCATGAGCTGCTTTAGTTATCAACCTGGTATGAACTGTTCTGCGGGCCATATAAGAGCAGACATTAAAATCTTGAATAGCTTGAAGACTATACAAGTAGGAAGAAATTATTCATTGTCTCTCTTGATTAAAAAAAAATGTGATAATATCAAAAACAGTTTTTATATGTAGGTTCAAAACAGAGGAAAATAGTTCTCACAACATGCAGCCCAACATACCTCTATTGCCAGGAAATCTTGTTGATGTCAAAAGTGTCTGAGTTCAAAACATGATTGGAGAAGTGAATATTAAAAAGATCTAGGTGCTGTCAAATGCAAAGACAAGGTTAATCTGAACTGAGATTAGACAGCTTCTGTGTTTACACAAGCATCACCCTCCACTCTTGCCACAGCCAACAGAAAGGAACAGGAACTTCCAGGGCATCATTCACTAGTTTATTTTGGACAACTCCATTCAGAGAGGTGAATTGTGTCCTCTAGATCCCTGGCTTCAGGCCAAGAGAGCATGTAGGGAGGAAATGTGTTTCTTGTTCTCTCCTCTAGGCATCTGCTTTTGATGATGGTAGATCTTTTGATGATGGTAGAAGACAGGGGTTAGTCTGAGCTGGTTTCACTGCTCCAGGTATGCCTTGTTCTCTCATCAGCTGTCAAAGACACACCCTCAGGCAAACTACATACAGTTGGAACAGAAATTTTGATACATCTCTGTTCATGCAACTGTTGGCCAGGGAGGAATAACGCTTCAGGAAGAGCCACTCAAGTGGTGTGACCTTTACAAAGGTTTTGAACCCTTCATGACCTACAGGTGAATCCTTCCTATGGATGGTGTCAGTGCAGGGCATGGGAACACACAGCTGAAATCCAGGTTGCACAAAACATTGCATGGTTCATTACAGGGCCCTACCTGGGCCACTGCCAGCTTCTCACCTTGTTTCCCAGCCCAGGGTTACCAGGGCTTGACCATTGTGTTGGCAATGCTGCAAGTGAAAGAGAACATGACCTGCCCCATTTGGGTTGTTTCTCTTGCTGGAACCTTACCCAGACTTTTTGCTTCTACTGTCTCCTATACTTCACTTGCCCTGAGAGCATGTCAATGATGTCCTTGGGGACAGGGGACACCCTTAAGGGGAGGTCTACATTTCTCCAAACTGTGTGACAGAAATTATAAGATCTGGAATAGGAATGAGCCAAAGCAATTGTCTCTGCACAGTAGTATTTCTCTTGAGCCCAGTGCTGCCCTGGCTCACTACCTTACCTGCCACAGCCCCACTGCAGCTCCAGCACCTTTGTGAATCATTAACAGGCCAAGTCCAGCTGCTCCTTCCACAGCTTCTCCTTTCACACAATTTTCTTCCCCAGCACCCCAAATATTTAATTCAAGCAAGGCACAGACAGAGAAGAGACAAAAAGATTTTATGTGAATTTGCATTTGCTGATAACATGACAAGCAGCCAGAGCAATGGCAGGAAAATATGCCTTGTCTCTGCACTCCTGGTGGGCAAGCTCTGACACTCCACAGACATCCCTGTTCCTCCTTTTATAGAGCCATCTCTTTGGGGGCTTGCAACAGGACTTAGCTTAAAAGCGCTTCCCAATCTCCTTCATAAACTTTCTGGCCCTGCTCCTTTATTAGCAGTTCCTGGTCATTTGAGCCCCTGCAAAAAACTCCCAGTATGATGCTTTGTGCTCAGTGCAGGGTGGAGCTTTTCTAGTCCAAGGCTGATCAAAGTAGGCGGGCAGTGCAGAGCAGTCACTCTTAGAGCTGGGATGTACACAAATAAAGGGGACGGGAAGGAGCAGCCACAGGTGTAGGTGGGAGCTGAGAACACGTGTATATGAGAGCCCAGCACGTAGGCAGAGTGTTCGTGTGACTGCCTAGAGGGCTGTGGAGCACAGCAGTGAACGGGTGTGAGGGCAACTTTGCTTGAATCAGGCCTGGTGGTGCTTCAAGAGGACTTTGCTAAGGTGAGAGATTTTCAACCATTTCTTGGTATCTGGTGTGGATGCTCTTGTGCCCAGAACTGTAGTCACTGCTCATGCTTAGCAGCCTGAACTGGGAGATAACTTTTGTAAAACACTGCAGACATCCAGATGCCAGCAAATTGCTACGATTCTTCCTGCAGACAGAAGCTGTTGGCCTGACTTAGAGGGTAGCTCCTGCTTCTACAGGCTGTCTTCTCAGTGCCCTTGCTTAGCTTTTCCCACTATTGACTGTCATGCCAGCTGCTCTCCTCTGGGCAGATGACTTCTAATTCTGCAGAAGATGACCAGGACAAATTGAAGAAGCATTTGAAAAAACTATGAGCAACCATCAGTGCCATCAAAGAGGAGTGCCTGGGGCTTCCCTGGCACCAAATCCTCTTTGCTATACTGCTGCCACTACAGCAATGGAGAATGTGTACAGGTCTGGAGAACTCCCCCACACTGGCAGAGCACTTAACACCAGTCTGCACTGCATGAGATATTTTGGGCTATCTCACACCTACCCCAGGCATGTATAGATTCAACAAACCCTGGGGACGTGCCACTCAATACCACAAACTTTGTACTCTGGGAACAGGCTACCCAATGCTCAGAGTGTGTTTGATGGGTAGATTTCCCTTGGGCTGCTTGTTGCTTTCTGTAATGCTTGCTTTTTGCCAGGATCAAGATTTTCCAAGGTCCCTGTGTCTTTCTGGAAAAGCATAAAACTCTGCTTTTTTTTTTTTTTTTTTTTTTTTTTTTTTTTTTTTTTTTTTTTTTTGGAGACTCTAGCTGCTCAGGCAGGCAGATCCCAGCTATTTGTGTTCTCATATATTGGCTGTGGGAGACTAACACAGCAACACTGGATTGTTGTTTTTTTCAGTAGTTCCTGTACTTCATCCTCTGTACTTGAGATTCTTCCTATTCTTTCTGCTCTCAGCCAAATCCTGACTCATCTCTCTGCCAGCACACAGTAGCAGTGTGCCTTTTTTTTGTTCTGCAGTTGAGATTGTCTCAATCATTCTGGGCTGATCTTTACTCAGCAGCTCTATGAGAGCTTCATATTTTCACTTTTGCAATATGAAATTAACTGAATCCCTGGTGACTCCGGATGTTTGCTGTGGGGAAAATGTTTAGACCTTAGTTTAGAAATATCCCAGCTGCCATGATTGAGAGATGCAGTGGTGAAGAATAAGGTTATGTAACTAGTATTTCTAGGTATGGTATTTCATACCATATTAGGGGAGGTACGATACAACCTCTACTGTTCTTTGCTGCTACTCTATTCCACTTCACCAGGCACACAAGTCATTTCAGTCCTGCCCTCTGCGGAACAGACTTCTCAGGGCAACAATCATCACTATTTCTTGTATAAGAGTGAAGAAGCTGTTGAGACTGTGGCCTCACACGAGGTCATTTCTACCAAGAACAGTCACAGGAATGGCCTGCATACTCTGTCAAATGTCTAAAACATGCAGCTATCCCACCCTGATTTGATTCAAGATAAAAACATTCCCTACCAAATCCATTCTCAGACTATTTGCATGCAAGTTCCCATAGAAATAATTATTTCTGTGGTTTTAAATCTGCCTGGGCATTTTCATGCTGGTGTTCATGTTTGCTCAACAGAATTTTCTTGATTAATAACTTCTGGCTGTAGTCCAGGAACTCTGTGAGGAGTTAGAGTAACAATATTAATCGCGCCAGATGGAAGAGATATTGTCAAAGTTAATTTGGAAGCCGGGACTTTTGGTAAACACTACTGTATTCCTTGCATTGTATTTGCAAGGAGGAAGCTGATAAGTGACTGATTTTTACAACGCTCTTTGTTTGCAGCTTTTCCTGGGTTGGTCCAAATAGCGACCTGATTCAGCTTATCGTCAGACCTGAACACTACAGCCGTTTGTGTAACCAAAAAAATCAGTGGGCTTCTTGTCCAGGAGACCAGAAGCTTGTGGTCCCTTACTAAATGCACAGCCCTATCCTTGCAAGACATTATTAAAGGAAAATTCATATTGTGGTAGCACTTACAGGCTTACCCATTGGGCTGGTTATTGTACTGGCTCTGAAAAATTATAATTGCTGCCTTATACCTAAGCTCAAAACAATGCATAGCAGATAGCTTAGATAAACAAGTCAATTTAGCATATATGCTGGAGGGACAGACGAGTTCCTAGCTGGTTAGCAGCAGTGACTGTACCTGAAAATCTAAAACATCAGTACTAGAGGAACTGAAATAATAGGAGGAGGCACCCCCATACAAATTTGGCCAGTGTGGCCAGTGCTGTGAGCACTCCTCTGTATTTGAGGCACAGTCAGGCACTGCTGGGGGAGGGAAGGAGAGAGCACAAGACAGGAGCAGTTGGCAGAGCATGCTTTAATGTACTTTTTAAAACAGAGGTTTAGTGTGAGATACAAGGAGCCAGCTTTGGGCAGAACTTTGAGTTCAATTAGCACAATCTATTGTACCTCTTCTCATACAAGACCTATGGAATGAGTGGGGTAGGGAAGAAGGGTAGCAGGAGACAGTCTTTAAAAAGGAGTTAGGCTAAGAAGAGGACTAGTAGGCAGGCAAGCCTGCCTACACTTGTAGGCCTTTCTAGCAAAATTGCTTATGATGCTTTAACTGTGGAGGAGATATTGTTGTGCTTGGATTTATCACAGTGCCAAATTACTTCCTTTGGTTTGTGAGTTTTTGCCTGTGGTGATAATAAATGTTTCCTGAAATTTCAAAAAGAATATAATTAAAAAACCCTGAAACCTATATTGTATGTTTACAGCGTTTTGGCATTAAAATAATTGTAAATGGTGGTCAGAGCAAGTGTTTAAAAGTAACACTGTGGAACTGTTGAATTCTCCACAAAAAAGTGGTTTTTTACATCTTTTCTTCATAAAAATTGCCCAGTTCATGTCTGCAAGGCTTGTGTACATGAAGTACACATTTGTGTGTATGGACTTATTTCAATGCACTCAGCTAGCTCTTAAACTTCCATAAAAATGCAGACAAGCTTTTCAATATCTTCTAGGACAGCATCAGACAACACTTACTGACAACATTAGACAAACTTACTGACAAATTGTGTTTTTGTTACAGAAAACCTCCAGCCCTGCAGAACTTACGTCCTTTTCAAAGACGGCTTGTGCAGTGGTTGTCACAATGTCATTGGTATTGTGACAGCTTTCTAAAACCCTGTGCCTACAGAGAAATTCACAGGAGCCTGATGCACCACATCCTGCCTTCTTTGTGATCCTGTGATGCTGAACTTCCTCTGTCTCTGTAGGTCCTTTGCAACCATGGTGAAGTCTAAAAGAGTGCATGTGCTCCTGATCCTGGTAGTTCTATCCTTCCTCCTGATCCACTTCCTGCCCTGCAGCAACAATGCCCCCATGGAAGAAAAACCTTCTCCAGTCCACATCCTCATTCTCTCCACCTGGCGATCAGGATCTTCCTTCACTGGGCAAATCTTCAGCCAGCACCCCAGCGTCTTCTACCTGATGGAGCCCGCATGGCATGTCTGGGTTAAGATGTCCCAGAACAGTGCCAAAGTCTTACACATGGCAGTGCGGGACTTAGTCAGGTCGGTCTTTCTGTGTGACATGTCTGTGTTTGATGCTTACATGTCTAGCCAGAAGCAAAAGTCCGATTTATTTCAATGGGAGACAAGCCGAGCCTTGTGCTCCCCACCTGCCTGCGACTTGTTCAATCGCACTGACATAATCACTGCAGGCAATTGCAAAAAGATCTGTAGCAAGTACCCATTCAGCAAGGTGGAGGAAGCTTGTAAAACCTACAGCCATGTTGCCATCAAGGAGGTTCGATTCTTTGACCTGAAAGTCCTTTACCCCCTTCTCACTGATCCATCCCTGAACATCAAAATTATTCACTTGGTCCGTGATCCCCGGGCTGTGTTCAGGTCCCGCGAGAAGACAGCGGCAGACCTGAAACGTGACAGTAACATTATTGTGGGGTCTCAGAGGACAAAGGGTGAAATGGGGCCCTACAACACAATGCAAGTAATTTGCAGAAGTCATGTTGAGATTTATAAGGCAGGAATTCAGGCCACTCCCAGCTTCCTGAAAGACAGATACTTGCTGGTTCGCTATGAAGACATAGTCAGAGACCCTCTGGCAAGGGCTGCTCAGATGTACAGGTTTGCAGAACTACATTTCACACCAGAACTTCAGAAGTGGGTGCACAACATCACTCATGGGAAGGGTCTCGGAGCACATGCCTTTGTAATTGGGTCCAGAGATGCACAGAGAGTATCTCAGGCCTGGAGGGAGACACTTCCCTTCCAGAAAATAGAAAAAGTGCAAAACGTGTGCAAGGATGCAATGGACTTGCTGGGCTATCGGCTCGTTCAATCTGAAGAAGAGCAAAAAAATATGTCACTGGATCTTTTGTTTGCCCAGAACTCCTCTGAGTATCAAACTCTGAAGGCAGAACAGCTGGTGTCTGTACCTACTCTCTGAAGGCTGCAGAGGGCAGAACTGTCCACTAGAACAAAAGAGGACAGAGGTGCAGGCATAGAAGCGTAAGAGCATGTGCATGGATATGCATGGTTGCAAGGACAGGTAACATAAGAATCCTGACTGCATTCACAAGAGCTCTCAGCAGCCCAGGGTCGCTCTCTAAGGCCCCCTGGAGACTCAGCCACAATGGAGGCTGAAGTAATGCAAGTTTGTTCTCCAAATTAACTATGTTTAGATTGGAGCATACAAACTAGCAAAGCAGTGGGACCAGATAGCAGAACTCGACCCCCCCACGTGGAAGCAATTGCACTGCAAAGGAAGAGGAAATATAAAAGGAAGCTGAATAGAGAGAACATTATTTGTCATGCTACCACACGGGACATGTAATGCCAGAAGAGATGCAAGGATGACCAACATTTGGTTTCTGGAAAGATGCTTTTTTTTTGAACGGTTTTCAAGCCGAGTTTTCCTTTTGCTTCATTCCTTTGCCTGGGTATCCAGCCTTGCTGGCAGTGTTGGGGAAATGTTTGTGTTCATTTACTGTATAATGGGAAAATGGAATAAACCTGCTATTGTTGAAAATAAAAACTCTTGGATTTGCATGTGGGGATCCATTTGTGGGATTATATGAATCCATTTATTTTTATGGTTGAAATAATTCTGTCTTTTAGCTTTCAAACCTGAGAATAGTTGTACCCCATGAGTTCTCACAGTCCATATGTGCGACAGTGGAATTCATGGTAAGGTTGAGATCCTAAAGACAAGGTAAGGACACAGTTTCCATTGGTATAAATACTGGACTGAGAAGATAGGTTTATGGGAGTGGACTGAAGAAGCCCATGGCACAATTGGAGATGCCATTCTCCCACCTCCAATGGGAATATGTAGCTCAAACCAGAACAACAGAATTATTTTTACCAGGTTTTAACAGTGTTCTAGAAGACAAGGAGAAAAATTTGTTACCAGACTTGGGGAGGACTGAAATGCCTACAAATACCTCTTCCTAAACATCTCTTTCACATGTAAGTTGTGGATTCCCTTTAACACACATCTACAGATCACTTGCTACCTTGGCAATGTGGATATCTATATTCCAACAACTAAACTTCTAATCCCTGCAAAGGGTGGGATGTTGTATTATGGAAATAATAGTGTTATTACGGGGGATCTTGTTGTTGAATGACAAAATCCATGGCGAGCAGGCAGCACTGGCATCATGGTACTAAGTCCACTGAAAGCAAGGCATCTTCCTTTACACAGTGTTTGTGCAAACTTAGGGGAGGTAGGCTGACATAGAGAAGTGGGACTTGTACTGTGCCAGGGAACCACATAGCCAGTTTTTCTTCAAAGTCCCTTTAAAATAGACCTTAACATAACCAGCTAATAGCATGGGGTCTCAGAAGCCTCTTCTTATTGAAGTTATAGTAAAGAGCTTCCTACTTTAAGTGCCAAGAAGCTTGATTTTGAGCAAATATAGTCTTTTCAATACATTACTAATTATATCTCTACGTCAGCTTGAGTGACTTAAGTTCTATTATAAATACTCGTTTTCAGTGGACTCAATCAATGCTGTCTATCAAATGTTTACCTGAACAAAAGCCTTGATAGTGTTTCCAGTCAGTCAGTAAACAAATGACATAAAAGTAATACATAATGCATTTTCTTAGTGTACTGTTTTGAAAATTACTTTAACTTCTGCTTCCTGGAATGGGAAGCTTTTTGCTGCAGGGGGTGACAGATCTCCTGTTGATGAACCTGGTCATCAGCAGTACTTGGATTTCAAATCCAGCTGGTAAAGTTTCTAATTTAAAATTCTTACTATTCTGTTTGCTCTGATGTCTTGCACTCCCTTGTTAAGTGCTTGTCTGGCCTTCCACACAAGTCTCAAATAACCAGCCTGAACGGCATGAATGTGCCAAATAATTAGTGTTTTTTCAGCAGGAATGACCTGTCCAGTGAAACACTGCATAGTGCAGTTTCAGCATTTATTTGGTTACGTTGGTTAACTCCCCTAATAATCAGTTGGTGTTTCAGATGTTTCTGTGGTTTCCTGAAATAGCAGTCTCATTATATCAAACTGTTACTTACTTTCAAGATAATCTGAATTTGGCTTAAAATCTGCAACTTCCCAATCCACCTTAATTTGTGTGCCACAGTGCAATAAGCAAAAAACCCAAAATATAAATCTTTAGGAAAAAAAAAATTTGGTTTTACCAGCCCATTTAGTTTCACCAAAAGAATGAACTCCAGATTTATAAGATTCACTTCAAATAATATTATGTGACCAGAGCACAACAAGCTAAAATAACCGAATTTTTCAGATTGTGACTGTATACTAGCAACTATCACAACTTAGGTGATACCTTAACTCTGGGCACTCTTAGTTAACTTGTCTCTCCTACTTCTATTATTGCACATGGCTCTGGAAGCTGGTGTACTTTTTCCAACTAGAATATATGGTCTGGTACATGTGTTACTTTGCCTGGATTAAGGAAGCTACAACACTTCAACCTGTAGAGATAAAAATGGGCCTTTTATTAAAAAAAGTTACTTTAAAGCATTGAAACTTCATAATGTTGATCAAATTTTCCATCACATTTCTGAAATGACTATAAAGTTCCTGCCACAGTCCTAGATCAGTCGTCCTCCTCTTGCTAACTCTTCCTAAATGCTATCCGCTTTGCTACATTTTCAGCTCCAAATTTGGCTATCAATTTATTTCTGACATGTTCATCATCCTTTTGCAATTCTAAATCATCCTCTCTGCTCCATACAGGGTACCCATCCATGCGCTGCCCCATCTGCAGAAAGTCTGAAGTAGCCTCCACTTCACCACTGTTTTTCAGAAAGGCCTGTGTAACAGTGAACAGGTCCACACTGAACTTATCCATGAACTGCTGCATAGTTTTTACTACTTCTCCCACCACACTGGAAGAACAAGTGCTTGTTGGTCTTTCTTCCCTTTGTAACTGAGTGTCAGGGAAAGCAGAGTCCTCCAGTCCAGATTTCAAATCAGATGCTGTTTCTCCTGGGGAATTTCCTCCTTCATCTTGTGTAGAAAATTCTTCTGAAACATCCGAAGTGTCGCTTTCTGACTGAGAGTAAAAGAAGTGGAGTCACCAATTAGACATGGTATTTTCTGACCAGCTTTTTTTAGTACTGCTACCAACTACCTTCCACTGTGACTCTACAGTATATAAAACCCTCAGAAATTACTAGGCATGGTAAAATTCAATTACTGAAGTTAAGCTGTATGTGTTAATGAAGATACACTTGATCATAGAAAGGCATGAAATGCAAGGGAGACTTTGAACAAACTAAGCATAAAAAGCAAAAGTGATGATGCAGCGGCAGGAACATTTTGTGCCTGAGATGAAAGGATGACTTCTATTTGCCAATGCAGGTTTTAACGTGACAACCCCATCACATAAACCTCCTCATGTTAACTTGGGCAGGGAACAAAGTTAAGAAAATCTGTGGCAGCAAGGCCCCGTGCATCACAAGCTATGTAGCTGACAGCTCACAAGAAGCTCCCCTTTAGCCGCAGAAGGGATGTCACGGTGCAAAGGCATTTCACTTGTTAATGACGCGTAGGGATGCTGCCGCCTGTGACACCGGGGAGGGTCGGCCCCGAGCCGCTCGCGGCACCGCTGCTGCCCGGGCTGGCCCCACTCACCTCCGCGCTTTCGAACTCCTGGTTATTGGCCGCGAAGACACCCGAGACCTGCGAGGTCTCCTCCGCCTGCAGAGGCTCTGCGGAAACACGCGGGCACCGTCAGCGGGGCCTCAGCGGGGCCCGGGCCCGCGCTCGGCCCCGCCATTCCCGCCCTGCCCGCCGTGTGCCCCCCGCTCACCCCCGAGCAGCGGCCGCAGGTGCCGCAGGAAGCGGTCGCGCATGGCCTGCCAGCTGTGCCGGGTCAGCCCGCTCCGCTCCAGCTCCATCCACAGCGCCCGCCCGCCCACCCGCGCCGCGCCCCCGTCGCGCACCGCCCGCAGCAGCGCCGCGTCCTCCGCCTCCGTGAAGGCCAGGCGGCCGCGCGGGGCGGCGGCGGCGGCGGCGGGGGGCGGCGCAGCGGGCAGCACGAAGGGCTCCAGCGGCAGCCGCTCGTTGCGCTCCACGCACTCCGTCACGTACTCGGTGGAGACGGCCCCGCCGGGAGCCGCCTCGCCGGGCTCCGCCAGGAGCAAGGCCCCGGGCTCCTGCACGCGGCACAGCCGCCCGCCGCCCGCCAGCACCAGCGGCGCCAGGCGCAGCTTGGCCGCCCCGGGCCGCACGTAGAACCGCATCGGGCGCCCGTCGTCCCACAGGAACAGCGACCGGGACCGCGCCGCCTCCGCCGCGGCGCCCGACATCGCCGCCCCGCGCCCGCCCGCCATCCCTGCCTCGGGCCCGCCTATCGCCAACACTCCCCGCGCCCGCCCATCGCCATCGCCATCACCGCCCCGCGCCCGCCCATCGCCATCGCCATCGCCATCACCGCCCCGCGCCTGCCCATCGCCATCACCGCCCCGCGCCCGCCCATCGCCATCGCCATCACCGCCCCGCGCCCGCCCATCGCCATCACCGCCCCGTGCCCGCCCCGTCACCGCCCCCAACCCGCCCCCAACCCACCCCCCATCACCGCCCCGTGTCCGCCCATTGCCATTATCCCGCGCGCAGGGGCGGGAGGCCGGGAAGGCGGTGCTGGCAGCGGGAGATGGCGGCGGCGGCGGCGGCGGCAGAGCGCGCGTGCGAGGCGGCGGAGACCGAGTCGCACCTCAGCAAAAAGTGAGGGTGGGCGGGCAGGCGGGGCCGGGCCGGGGAGGTGAAGTTGAAGGTGAAGGTGAAAGTGAGGCGAGGCGAGTGTCCGGCTGACTCAGTGCGTGTCTCCGCCAAGGCACCCGGCGGAGCCCCATGCTGAGCCCCGTCGCCGCGCGGCTCCGCGGCTGGGCCTGGAGGGCCGCGCCCGCGCTCCGATGGCGGCAGGCGCTTCATGGCCGAAGCAGGTCGGTGCTTTGCGTCTGGCTCGGACCAGTTCTGTCCTCACGGAGTCCCGGACGGCGGGGTCGGGAGCGCGGTAGGAGCCTGAGTGCCCTGGGGAAACGGGCCGGACCGCGAAGGCGGCTTCGGGAACCTTCCGTTCGCCTGACCTCTTGCAATGGGCACCTTGCCTTGTTTCACTTTCATGCTGCGTGGGGCTGCCAGGCTCATTGTAGTAAAATGGGTGTGGAATGCCCCTGGATGCTTAGGCGTTGTCTCCGCTGTTTAATTTCGCTTTCACTTTCCCTGAGTATTTGTATCGTAGGATATGAACTAAAAGAGTTCAAAGAATAAAATGTTCAAAGGTGCTTAAGCATTATCTTGACTTTTGGGCAGATTAAGAGAAGTGACAGGGTTATTTGGCAGGATCCTGCCAAAATCTTACTGTATAATTGTTTCCCTGTAGAAGTATCAGGGTACCTGCTACATCTGGTTTCTCTTTTGCAGTGAGCTGAAGAGACGTTTAAAGGCTGAGAGAAAAATAGCTGAAAAAGAGGCAAAGCAGAAAGAGCAAAGTGAAAAGGATTCAAATAAGCCTTCCTTGACATCTGAGAATAATGCTGGAGCTGATGAGGAAAGCTTGGATCCAAATGTGAGCATCTAGTCTCATGCTTATTGCTGTTCTGTGAATAAATCTTATTGACTTAAATTTTATTTTTTTCTTCGTGATTAAAAAATGGCTTTTCCTGTATAAGGGCAGCTGCATTTTGATTTGTACCCTGTAATGTATTTTCAGATTCTAATAAAATCGTTTTGGTTGTGTTTGTTTCTGGTGACAGCAATACTTCAAGATTCGTACCCATGCAATCCAGCAGCTGAAGGGCACCAGTGAAGATCCCTATCCCCACAAGTTCCATGTAGACTTATCTCTCTCAGATTTTATAGACAAGTACAGTCACCTGCAGCCAGGAGATCACCTGAAAGACATTACAGTGAGAGTGGCAGGTAAAGGCTTATGTGGGATACAGAAATATGTAAAGTCTTAGCTGCTTTTATTGATGGGTTGGTCTCTTTGAATTTTGCTGATCCTCGGTCGTGAAGTCTGTAGCAATGTTAAACTATTTGGTACATGTGCCTTCAGACTGAGTGGACCTGTGCAGCATCCCTTACAACTAGAAGATCAGATTGCAGTGTGGGCTCCAGGACCTAAAGTGCATATGGTATTGAGACTTAACTGCTTCTCTTTCACAGTCAGCAACAGTTTTGCTCTGCCTGGGCTTTCAGGATCATGCCTGAAGCTCTCATGGCATGGGATTAGACTCAGCAGCAGTACTCCCGCTCTGCTCACTGCAGAGACGATGATTCTTTGTCTAAATGATAATTCTGTGGCTCTTGTCCCTGTTTCCTTTCTGCTGGGGACTCTTTTCCTGATGTTCTGCATGCTTTGATATTTAGGTCGAATCCATGCGAAGCGTGCCTCTGGAGGGAAACTGATTTTCTATGATCTTCGTGGTGAAGGAGTCAAGCTGCAGATCATGGCAAATTCCAGGTAAGGAGAGGTATTCCCAGTAGCATTCTATACAGCACTGTATTTTGGGGCCTAGAGATCTGTATTTGAGTATTCTATTTCGTCTGGGTTGGCTTAGGCAGCCAGATAACATTATGCTTAGGATGTTGTGTTTGTCTTCCCTGTTGAGTAAATTTATTTTTTTTTTAAGGATTTGGTCTTGGGAGAGACTTGAGGACAGTTTGGAAGATTGAATTTTAAACAAGCCTGCTTACATTTGTTTTGTAATTACAGCTTCTACAAATCCGAGGAAGAGTATTTCATTGTTAACAACAAGCTACGTCGTGGGGACATTATTGGTGTAGAGGGGAATCCTGGGAAAACAAAGAAAGGGGAACTGAGTATTATTCCTTATGAAATCACTCTGCTGTCTCCATGCCTGCACATGTTGCCTCATCTTCATTTTGGCCTCAAAGATAAGGTACTTGTCATACCTGCCAGTCTTGGAGGCAATTTGACAGATCATAGAAGGGTTTGGGTTGGAAGGGACCTTAAAGATCATTTAGTTCCAACACTCCTGCCATGGGCAGGAATGCCACAGATAGGACTGAATGGATGACCTTTGGTACCTGTTGATGTTGTCGGTCAGCAAAGGAACGTTAGTTTTGGTTTGATATTTTTTTCCTTTCGCATCACGTTTTATCTAGCTTGTTCTAAGGGTATGTGTTCTTTTCAGGAAACTAGGTATCGTCAGCGATATTTGGATTTAATTCTTAATGATTATGTGAGGCAGAAATTTATAACCCGTGCAAAGATCATCACTTATCTTCGGCATTTTCTAGACGAGTTGGGCTTCCTTGAGGTAAGGCTTCAGTGTTTATTTCTTTCCCGATACTGAAAGTGTTTAGAGCTTCTCAGCTTCAAGGGTGCTTTATATTCAGGCTCGTATGCAAAGTACTTACAGAGGTAATATAATTACCTTAGCATGATGTGTTTTATCAGTTTAATGTAATGGGAGCCATTCCTTTCTTCTCTTTTTAAAGTTAAGACTATTCATCAGTTGGCGAGGTTATGACTTGGGAAAATTTTATCAATGTAGTACTCCAAACTACTGCTATTTTTTCCTTATTCCAGTACATTAAGTGGAAACAACATCTTTGAAGTGGTGTTTTGCTGCTGGAGATAAAAGCAGGGGTTACTTCCTTGGATAAAATTGGATTACCCTGACCCATGTGCAGGAGCTTTCACTTGGCTTTGTTGAACTTCATTTTCTGCAGTGTAGAGAGAGGATTTTGTGGTAATGTCATGGTGCTGTTCCTGGCTTTGGTAACAGCAGGTTCATGTTTGTGGTAAATACGAATGGCTCTTGATAGCAACAGATCAGTTATATAATTTGTTTTTACTGACCACGTGAAAGAAATGCACTTCAGAATTGTTTTACTACATTTTTCATATATTTCATATAGTGAAATGTCAATAAGTGAAATACAAAGATTTTTCATCGAAACTAGGTGCGGTTTGTTTGCTTGATCAGTTCTGTTTTGGAAACAGATTTGATGAAAACAGGACAATTTTTGTTGTTATTTTACAGATTGAAACTCCTATGATGAATATAATTCCAGGTGGAGCTGTGGCAAAACCATTTATCACATACCACAATGAATTGGATATGAATTTGTATATGAGAATTGCTCCAGAGCTTTACCATAAGGTAGAATGCAAGCCTCTCATGGCTAAGCCTGTATTCTTCAAACTGTTTTAAAAAAGTAAATGTAGTGCAAATGAGAGTTATTCTTGAAGAAAGATGGACTTGTCTCATTGTGCTGCAGTTGTGTGTGTTCGAACTCTCTTTAAGGTCTTTTGAAAAAGTCAGTGTATTTACTACAATTCCATTTTGTTTAGATGTTGGTGGTTGGAGGTCTGGACAGAGTATATGAAATTGGGCGTCAGTTCCGGAATGAAGGAATCGATTTGACTCACAATCCTGAGTTCACAACTTGTGAATTCTACATGGCTTACGCAGACTACCACGACTTGATGGACATTACAGAGAAGTTGCTTTCAGGTGATGTATGCAGTATTAATAACAAAAGAGGAAGAATCTCTGGAAGAATTGCTTATTATGTGGCATACTCTTCTTCTAAACTCGAGGTTCCTTTTGTAGGGATGGTGAAACATATTACTGGGAGTTACAAGATCACTTATCATCCAGACGGCCCAGATGGACAGGCGTACGAGATAGATTTTACTCCTCCCTTCCGGCGAATCAGCATGGTGTATGATCTGGAAAAGGCCCTGGGAGTGAAATTTCCACCGACTGACTGTTTTGAAACTGAAGGTTAGATGCTGAATGTGAATGTCCTATAATTCTTCCTTAACAGAAAGTGGGCAAAAGGTAGCAAGTTCTCAGCCTGCAGTTTGTCAGCTGCATTTTTGAGGTAGTGCTAACGCATGGGATTACTTCTCTGTGGTTTTGTCAGTTTACCCAAGAGTCCAGAAAGAAGCCTTAATACCTTGCTGTCTTTGACAGGATCTGACTCTTTTTGGCTCTTCCTTTGTTGGGTATATGTGAAAGGATGTACTCAAGAAGTGTGATGTGGGGAGTTCCTGATCTGTTGAAGAGATACAACTTTTTACTTCTTATTTCTTCTGTCTTTTGTGCAGTTGAGTTTCTGTGCCTGCAATCATAGCTTAGGTCTATGATTATTAGGGACTTTCTTCAAAATGTACTTATGTGCTATTTTATTCCTGGAATCAATAGACATAAGAAAATAAATTCATACACTTCTTAGTGATTTTTTTTTTTTTATTCCAGTAATAATGTCCAGCAGTCATGTGGTGGTATCAAATTTCTGAAGTATAACATAACTTATATTTTACTGTAAATTATTAAAGCGAGACACTATTTTTGTGGATTGACATTTAAGCCCGTGGTTTTCCATGATGTCTACCATTAAGATCTTCTAAATCACTCTAAAACATGTTGAAGGATCTAGTAAGAACAAAAAATGATTGCTTGGGTGGCTTTTCTAATTTTTTGTTTACAATTTCAGAAACTCGCAAGTTCTTTGATAATCTTTGTGCAGAGAGAGACATTGAATGTCCACCTCCCAGGACAACAGCCAGGCTTCTTGACAAAGTAAGTAAGGGTGCTGTTTTTATGATCCTAATGTCTTTGAGGGTTTATCTGTATCAACAGAAGCCTCTTCAGAGAAGTTTAACTGGAAAACTGTGCTGAAGTGCATATCAGCTATTGCTGTATTAGAGTGAGAAAACTTGCTGTGTCAAAATCTTCTTTTGTGTTGTCTACACTAAAATGTAGTTTACTTATGTCTGCTTAATTTGAGTGCTAGAGAATTTTAGTTTGTTAGCTGGTGTCTTGTGGTTAAAGCAGATATGCTTTATCTCATGTCAGTTTTGTCTGAGAGATGTGTGTATCTGTAGGTACCTTACCAAACAGGTAGGCTTAGCATGTAGTTCCATCAGCTGTACCCAAACACTGTCTGATAGCTGTTCTTCTGATGCTTTTCTTTTTGGCCTTTGCTGTAACATGCAAAGTGAATTATTATACAGTTTTTGCTATGTCATTTTTCTTACCTGACTAGGACACACACTCTCTGTTAATGAAGACATTACCATGATCAGAAATTATTACTTGGGAAACTCTTTGAATTTATGGTACCACCTTCCCTTCAGTAGCAAAGGGAAGAAATCAGGATGCTTTGTGAAGGCAGTGCTCGGAAAGTGATATTGTTTTTGTACTCTGTGTAATTTTGTTTTTGTACTCTATGTAATTGTTTCACTTTTGTTTTCCCAGTTAGTTGGTGAATTCCTGGAAGTCACATGTATCAACCCTACATTCATCTGTGATCACCCACAGGTCATGAGTCCTCTTGCCAAATGGTAAGAGTATGAGTCACAGTCAGTATGTAATTCTTTTAAATGCTCTACTCCTATTTTATAAAAAAAGAAAAAAAAAGAAGTCACATATGTGAAAACAGAGATTTTGATGTTGTGTGCTAATTTGTGAATTCTCACACAAATCAAGGTTGGTTCCTGAGCTGTGAAACCCATCATCCAGGGAAAAAGCATGTCGAAGTTTTGACAGCTGTTAGTGCCAAGTGTGCACAGTCCCCCATAGTAATGCATGTGCTCTTTGCTTCAATAAATATGTTAATTTTAAGGTTTGGCTGTTTTGCCTTCTTCACACAGGCATCGCTCCCATCCAGGACTGACTGAACGCTTCGAACTCTTTGTGATGAAGAAGGAAGTGTGCAATGCGTACACAGAGCTCAACGATCCCGTCCGACAACGGCAGCTCTTCGAGGATCAGGCCAAGGTATGATGTCTTACTGATGGTGAATCAATGATACAGATGTGTAAGTAAAGAGTATTTCCTATGGCTCCTCCAAATCAGTCACTGGTACCTACTGCTGAAAAGAGTTACTACTTTGAGGCGAGTGTTGCTCACTCAAGTGAAAGCCTGTCATTAAAATTCAATTCCTCTTAAAGGAACCTTGCTCTCTAAAGTAAGGAACCTTACTCTCTAAGGTAAACAAGTCCAAACACTGCTGTTGATTAGGTTTTTTTAGCGCAACTTTGTTTTGGAATATTTTCCCTTTTATTCTACCTAAAGTACTAATCTGGAAAAACACAAATGTGCAAAGTGTTTTCTGTGTCTTGCCTAGGTTGAAAGTTATTTTTCCCCAACTAAGTATTTACATAGTCATGCAACATTATACTTTAAGTTCTGAAGTAAATTTTCATGTCCAGTAAGAGTTTGAATGCTGTCTAAGAAATAGCTTAATGTCCTGAACTGAGTTATTAATATTTTAAGTCGACTCACAGAACAGAGCTGCAGATTGGAAATTATTAGCTTGCAAATTTATGTTGCTAGGTTTCTCTAAATAATAGGTCTCTTAAAGGAGTGACTGAAACTCATTTTGTTATTACTTGGGTATACACAGCCATGAATGCATGCTTGTCCCCAAATGATTGAGGTCAGATGTGGTTTGCAGAAACAAAGCTGTCCTTTATACTGTCTCTAATTGCTTCACAGTGCCTGAGAGGATTAAACAATTGTCAAAGTCAGTAAAATAGACTTAGGTTAACTAACTTGATAGTAAATTTCAAAATGTTCAGTCAGAATGACTAATACTACAGATGCCTGTTATGTTTCATCTGTTGTATATACATTTACTGTAGCTGTCTCATGATTATAGTCAGACTTTGCAGATATAGGATTATATGTATTGAATGAAAATTTGCCTGAAAATTTAATGTTAAGGTGGAGACTGAGGTGAAGAATGACAGTTTGCATTTCAAGATTTCAGGCAGAAAAGTTTGCTCTAAGTCTTTCGCAAAGTCTTCCTTGAAACTGGGCAAAAATGTTTGCTGTTGTTTTGACATGTTGGGCATTTTCTAAATTTGAGATGGCTAGTCTGCTTTTTTATTATTGTGACTTTTGTCACTTGGAGGCTGTCAGGGCATTAGTTACTATCTCAGTGTAGGGTTTTTTAATTTTTCTAAGTGAGAGGAAAAAGGCAGTCCCTAAACTTTGTTTCATGGAGCAGCTACTGATGATTCAAACAGTTATGCTTCTTAGTTGTTTCTGCAAACATTAAAGGAGGGGTTGCAAGCAATAAAGAACCTGAGAAGCTTTTAAAAGCAATTAATTCTTCTGTCATCTGCTGCTGTATGGCTTTGAAGATGGCTTTTACTGAAGAGCCTGGGCCTTTGCCAAGAAAGGAAACTGACAGGTCAGAAAGGAACTGAGCCTGGAGCTGTTTTGGGAGCACCTGTACAAGTGGCCCCCACAGTTGTCCAGGTGCTGCGGTTCCTTCATTTGTTACTCACTTCCACAGCTGTACAGGGTTTAGATTTCATCAGCTCCATGGCTGCTACAAATACTAGTGTTCTTCTTTTTTGGTAGCAGAAGTGGTGCTATCTAGCTCTGTACAATCCACCTTTTACTATTAACTTCCTCATTTAGGCAAAAGCTGCAGGTGATGATGAAGCCATGTTTATTGATGAAAACTTCTGCACTGCCCTGGAGTATGGCCTTCCTCCTACAGCCGGCTGGGGCATGGGAATTGATCGCTTGACCATGTTCCTTACAGACTCCAATAACATCAAGGTAAGCATTGGCAGTGGCAGTGCCTAACTGCAGGCTTTTCAGGGAGCAGGGAATGGCATTCTGCAAAGCTGGCCATCTCCTCAACAGTGACACAACAGTGCAGCCGTGTCAGAGGCCTGGAGATGCACAGTTCCCCTAGGAAAAGCTCCTTCACTGTGCCTGCTCAGCTCTGGGGAGGCTGAGCTGGGCTGGGGCTGTTCTCACGAGACCTGTGCGCGGTGCTGACGCTGTCACTGTCCGCAGGAGGTGCTGCTCTTCCCCGCCATGAAGCCAGAGGACAACAAGAAGGAGGCGCAGCCTGAGCCCCCCGCCGAGGGCACCTCCGTGTGAGGCTCCAGACCGTCACAGGCACCTCTGTGAGCGCCGGGTGGCGCGAACATAAATAAAGGCAACGCTCTTTGCACCCTGAAAAAGGTTGTTAATCCTGTTATATGCTTTTGCTTAATTTACCTGAGAAACTTGCCTGATATTAATGTTGTTGGAATCTTTCCTTGTCTGAGAAATTTGCCTGAGAATCCTATAACTTTTAAGGTAAGACGTGTCGTTTGAATATGTTTTTGTATTGCTTAAAAGCAGCAACTGATCAGAAACCAGCCTCCAAGGCTGTGAGACTACCCAACCAAGAACAAAGAACAGAAGAACCAGTTTCATGAGTTGGAAACGAGACAACTGAAAGGGAACTGTTAAACACTATCTGCTAAATCTTTTATATTCCAAATTAAGCTTGAATTTATTAGTATAAGTTTTTTAAAGATTTTAATTTTTCTACTAACACTTTAATAGAAAACATTTAATAAAGAACTAACATAGAATTATGTTAGGCTAAAGTATATGTACAAGAACCTTTGATTTTGCTTAACTTGCTGAGAATTTTCTAACTTTTAGATAATAGGAACTGGGAAAGGAACATAACTTTTGCAAATAGATAGCATATATCTTCGAACTGACAAGTAACCAGTCAACTTCCAGCGTTGAAGTCATTTGAAAGGCTGTGAAACAAGTCATTTGAAGCGAAAAGATATAAGCAGTACAACGGAATTATTTATGGACTAAAAAGATGCGTTTCTAAGAGACTGTAAATGTAATTAGATAAAAGGACGCTAGATGGGAGCAGAGACCGTGAAATAATTACAGCGATAAATATAGCGTGGGCGCGGACTAGGCGGGATTTAACATGAATGTGTAATGACTTGTGAAAAGAGGTTTTTGCTTTTGTGATGTTGTCGGAGCACTTAAGGGCGCGTTTATCCGCGGTGCGCCCCAGTACTGTCAATAAAGGACGCCTGCTCGACACTGACAAAATTCCGGCCTTGGGGTCAATCTTTGTTTCGCCCCCGTGCGCGTGCGCAGGAGCCGCTCTCGGGCCGCGGCTGCGCGTGCGCGGCGCCCCCCGCGGCCGGTCCCCCGCCCGTGTCCTCGTGGGGAGGGTGCGGGTGGGTGTTCGCGGGCTGTGAGGGGATCCGGCCCCGTTCGGAGCCTGCACCTGCACCGGGAGCCATGTGGTCAGCTGATGAAATCGCTGGGCTGTGCTACCTGCATTATAGGACGAGACTCCCCAGGCAGGGGAAGCCAGATCCAAACAGGGAATGGACTTCACTGGCAGCTGTTGTCAAAGTGGAGTCTGCAGCCCAAACGGAGGTTTTTGCTAGTCCGGGGAACCTCCAGGGTAAGAATGAGTTGGGATAGGGTTGGGAGGTGGGGAATGGGGAGAGGAGGTGGCAGTCCTTGATGCGCTTTCCCCCCCCCCCCGCCCCCAAGATGACTTTTAAGAAAAGCATACACCCCTTCCTGTCCCATTTCTGTCTCCACCCAAATTCTTTACTCTTTGTAATTGTAAAAGCTTTTACAATTTCTGTCTGGAAAGAGATGGTTATAGTGAAACGCTGTTCTTCCCAGACTAACTAAGAAGATGAAAGCCTGCATTTGGCTATTCAGTAAGTGGTGAAGGTCCAGGCAGGACCTGAATTCCTAATATAAACACTTGCAAAGATGTTTAGCTACTATTTGAAAGAATCCTGGGAAGATCTCAGTTTGCTCTCCTTTAACAGACTGTCTTACTGCATTTTGCATTTGTGTATATATTCCTTTCTCTTACTGGCACTTCAGTGTCGTCAGGCAGATTGTATCCAGTGTTTATTTCTTATGTGTTTGGGGAATGCTCTGCCAGTGTCCACTTGTGCTGCCTGGCACATCAAGCCTCTATTGGCGTTCCTACTTTGCCATCATAGACTTTTCTCACACTGGTGCCTCTGCCTCCTGTGTTCAGTTCTGGATCTGTCTGCTTTCTGTAAGGTTACATGGCCTGTCTCCCTGTCCATTCCCTTCTACACAATGTTCTGTGTGTTGTTTTACCAGAATAACTGTGTAAGAGCAAGACTTCTGGCAATAGTTGGTGATAGTTTGTTCAGTTAACGTTTCTTTTTCAGTATCTAAGGAAGTTGTTGCTATGGGAACTGGAACAAAATGTATTGGCCAAAACAAAATGAGAAAAAATGGTAAGTATGGTGTAAAATTCGAGAACAGACTACCTATGTTATCTTCTCTCTTGCTGGTATCATAGAATCAATAAAAATGTACAAAGCATTCTGCTCAGACTTATTCTGAATTGAAGCCAGAACTGTAAGTCAGACCACCCCTTATCAAGGAGAGAGGAGCTTCAGCAGCCAGAATGGCTGCCCTGAAAGTTTGCTGCACTTGCTGCCTTAAGGGTGAACGAACTTTTTATATGTAGAAATGTGTAGGTTAGGTCCGGAGTCTGCATGCTCAAAGACATCATAGCTAAAAGCAGAGCAAAACATAAGCAAAATAATTGCGCATTGGTTACCTGACAGTCTGCCACTGCTGAGTTTGGGGTGACATCAGGAAGACAATAACAGGCTTTTTCTCCCTTACTGCATATTCTGCAATGAGATAGTTTTAAGTGTTTGTACCAAAAGCGTATGGGTTAGATACATGACTTCACACAACTACCGTTTTTCACTATTTATTGCAGGGCTTTCCTTGCTCTGCATGTCCATTTTTATCCTTCATTTGTGTAGTCTCCTTTTGTAGTGATTGGTAGTTTAAATATCTTACAATAACCTAATACCGGTGTTAAACCCTCAAATGCTAATAAATCTGGAGAACTGTCCTATGTGAAATTCTCTTTGCTTTGTTTGTCTACTTTTCAGTCATGATTTGTATTCTCACTTGGTTGTTGCTTTAGGAGACATTTTGAATGACAGTCATGCTGAAGTTGTGGCCAAGAGGAGCTTCCAGAGGTGAGTTCATGTGCTGTTACTCAATGCCACTTGAAGGGCTTGAAATACAAATGGTTTTGATCTGTTGCTGAAATAGCCATATTTTGCCCCTTCAGATAGGAGAGTGTAATGAAACACTGCATTACTTCTCTGGAGGCAACAATCTTTCCCACTGTTAGTGGGATTTTAGCCTAATTTTTACACTTTTAGGTGGTGTTAAGGTCCTTTCACAAAAACTTGTTTCGTCTGTGTTCTTGTAGAGCCTCTTTATGAAGAATTAGGTTCTGATTTCATGTGACATCAATGCAGGTCTGATGACTACTGGTCAAGGGCAGAAGTTTTGCTGTTTCCCACATACCAGTCCTCTTGTTTACATGGGATAAGCTGGTTCAAGGAACTGAGCCAGGAGAATAGTAATTCTGCAGAAATTAGTACATTTCTTGCGATTTGATGCCACCAAACTGAGTCTTACAGAGTCAGATGAGTTCCAGTGCTGGTAAAAACACACATAGTGGGAGGAGAGGGCCTTATATACACAATTTGAGGAGATAGTTAACTCCACTGAATACAACCCTTTGAGGTCTGTTATTGAAATTCCAATTATGTGTTTTCATTTATGGAGTATGTTGGATCCCGTCTATCTGTAGAAGCACAATTGATTGGCTCCTCATAGACTGCATCAGGAAACAACAGGCACTAGAGGGCATCTAAGTTTTGTTGTTTTCCCATGCATCAAAAATGCAGTAAATGTTTCATGAAAACTTTCTGCCTAACAGGTACCTTCTCCATCAGATGTGTCTGGCAGCTTCCCATCAGCAGTGTAGTATCTTTAGTCCGGGAACTGAAACTGGAAAATGGAAGCTTAAACCAAATATCATATTTGTTTTCTTCTCCAGTCATACCCCATGTGAGTATGCTGGAGTGAACCAATTACATTGCTCCCACTTTTAAAATATTTTCTGCCCCTTGCCTTTCTTTGGTTTCTCTTTGGTCTGAAGTGAGGGTGAGGCAGTAATTCATGTTACAAGTATGTGCCCGAAGATGCACTTGACTGATCCTCTACAGATAGATTTGGCATTTTATCTCGCTGGATGTGATTCATGAGAGCTCAGTAAATCTGATATACTGCTCGTTATATAGTTGAATGCTTCACTTTAAAGAATAATAGCTAGTATTTTCTTTTCCAGAAACCAAGATACTTGCCAAAGGCCCTGTCATATTGTGTGGTTGCTTTGCTTTAAACATTCTCCTTGGATTAAAATTTTAATAGAAAACACTGACATTTACCACAGTTACTAAAACCAACCAAGCAAACAATACCCCCCTCAACCCAGTGAAACAGAAAACCAAAAAAACAAACACAAAACCCCTGCAACTTCTGTCATGGAAAATGCTCTTTTTGTCACCAGGCCTGTCAGACTTGCTTTGCTTGCTTTGAGCTGAGCTTCAGAATTCTGGTTTTGAGCTTGTTTCAGTGATACAGATTAAAGTTTTCACCCTTATTTGACAGATTATTCTTTAATTACTCTTTTGAGGTTCATGTTGTTTAGTTAGATCAGACTGGTTTTCCTGCGAGTCTTCAGCACTGCTTGTAGCCTGTCAAATGCCTTTGTTACCTTTTGCTTTATAGGTTTTGTTTTAACTTTTGCTCTTTTGATTGTTTCTTACGTAGAATGCAAAACTTGAAGTTGAGCATATATTGGCTCAAATTTCAGTGAAATCTGATTCATCATTGCACAGGACAATGTTGTCTTAAAAACACATTCTCGTAGTTAAATTTTGCTGAGTGCAACTCTCTGAAAGCTAATAGTAGTTGTGATATTACTGGTGTGATGTGTTCCAGTCATGAAATGTGTTTTTGGCCAACTTTATGTTTTTTTTTTGGTTCTAGGTGGAGATGCTTCTATTATTCCAATCAGCGAACCAGAGAACCAGCTTTCTAAGCCAGTGACTGCAGGTGATGCAGCTGGACAATCAGCAGAGTGTAGAAGTAACCATGATCATTTGTGTCCAGAAGATAAAAGGAAAGCAGAGAATATGGCAAGTAATCGTGCAGTCAAGAGAATGAAGACTGAAGATGATGGTTGTTTTTCCACAATCAGCAAAGACCTGCCTGCTCAGCAAGAATCTGTAAAACGAGAAGATGACACAAATCAAAAGTGCTGTGACTGTTCTGCAGAGATGCAAACAGCTCATAAGGAGACTGGCTTAGTGAGACCAAAGGTAGTAGATGTTCATAGAACTGGAGCCAAATGTGTGCCTGGAGAGCTGGATGATGCCCGAACACCTGGGCTGGGGTACCACTGTGTGGGATTATTACGAGTGAAGCCAGGTCGTGGAGACAGAACATGCTCCATGTCCTGCAGTGATAAACTGGCTCGCTGGAATGTGTTAGGGTGTCAAGGAGCTCTTCTCATGCATTTCCTGCAGTATCCAGTGTATCTGTCAGCAATTATAGTGGGGAAGTGTCCATATAGCCAGGAAGCCATGCGGAGAGCAATTATTGAAAGGTAAGTGCTCTCCTTTGGAAATCAGATGGTGTGTGTGGAGACAGTGAGCTTGGAAAGAAAATGTGTGTCACACAAATATCAGAACTTCAGTAAGCTTTTGACACTGCGTCTTGTAAGGTCCTAATAGAGAATCTGTAAAGTACGAGCTGGATGAGCAGACATGTGGATTGAAAACTGTCTGAGTGGCTGGGCCCAGAGCCATTCAGACTGAGAGCCAGAGAGCAGTGATCACTGGGCAAGGTGTAGTTGAAGGTGTAAGTAGCCATGTACCCTGGGGTCAATACTAGATCCAGTCCTGTTCAATGTCTTCATTAATCATCTGGATGATGGTGCAGAGCATATGCCCAGCAAGTTTGCTGAAGACTCAAAATGGAGAGGAGTGGCTGATATGCCAGGGCATTGTGCTGCTGTCCAGAGGGACCTCAACAGGCTGGAGGAAGGTAGGAACCTCATGAAGGTCAGCAAGGGAGAGTGCAAAGTCCTGCACCAATACATGCTGGGGGTTGCCCAGCTGGAAAGAAGCTTCACAGAAAAGGATTGGGGGGGTCCAGCTAGACCCAAAGTTGAAAATGAGCCAGCAGTGTGCTCTGGCAGCAAAGACTAATGGAGACCTGAGCCACATTAGGCAAAGTAATGCAGCAGGTCCAGGGAGATGATCCTTCCCCTGTACTGGCACTGGTGAGGCCACACCTGGAAGGCTTTGTCTGGTTCTGGGCTTCTCAGTACAAGAGAGACATGGGCATACTGGAGGGAGTCCAGCAAGGGGCCTCAAAGATGCATAAGGGATTTTGAACACCTCTTATATGAGGAGAGGCTGAGAAAGCTGGGATTGTTCAGCCTGGAAAAGAGAAGGCTTGTGGGGATCTTACCAATTTGTATACATACCTAAAGGGAGAGTGCAGAGAAAATGGAACTAGGCTGTTTTCGGTGGTGTCAATGACAGGACAAGAGGCAATGGGCACAAACTGAAGCACAGAAGGTTCCCTTGGAATATCAGGAAATCCTTTCTGATATCCTTTCTGAGTGTGATGGAGCCCTGGCAGATGTTGCCCAGAGAGGTTGTGGAGTCTCCCATCTTGCAGTTACTCAAAAGCCATCTGGACACTGTCCTGAGCAACTGGCTGTAGGTGGCTCTACTGGAGCAAGGGCAGTTGGACCAGATGACCTACAAGAGGTCTCTTCCCACCTCAAGTGTTCTCTGATTTACTGAAGTGGTTCAGGACTAGCATGTGACAGCTTGCATTGGTCCACAGGAAGAAGACAGAGTTGTGTTACACTGGAAAGGGAAAGCTTATATACATTTCCATGGTGGTAAAAATTTGTCTGCTGCTTTAATCTGAATTACATCCAAGATTTCATCTTTGTCCCTGCTGTGAGGAGTAGAGCTCTCCTAGCACAACCTGTCACCTCAGGGAAATTTATGTGGGAGATGAAGTGCGGTGCTGCTAAATGAGGAAAGTCATCTGTTGTGCTCTGGCTTGCTTTCCCCTCAGATCCTTGAGCTGATGAAAACTATCTCAGCAATGAAAGGATAGGAAGTGGATGTTTTTCTTACTTGGGAGGCTAAATGTGTGCAACAAAGGAATCTGCAAGTAGTAGAGAAGAGTAAATGGATCTGGACAGAGTAGAGGGAAAGGAGAACAAGAAAGAAGCCTTGGAGCTGAACCATTCTCTTTCAGAGGCAGTTACTAGACCAGTTCATATGAAAGGTTTAACTTTGTTTAGTAACTCCTTTTCTCCATAGCCCTGCATCCTTCAAGGATGATTGTAAGAGAGGTCATAGTGTGTTAATGGGGAAACTCTGAACTATCTACCCAGTGGAGCTCTCTGTATAATCCTTTCCTTGCTCTGTAACACGTGACAAGAACTTGCCTAGCCTCATTATTCTTAGGTTGCAAAGTCAGGCACTTTTTCAGACTATTGCATCTGACAGTATGAACCTCAGTCTTAATTTGTTCCTGCTCTGTGTAAATATTTTTTTGTCATATCCTAATCTCATTCAGTATGCAATAGTAATGTAAGGTAACGAAGATGCAATTACACTGCAATAGAACTGCAAGTATATTTTGTATCTGTTTAGGCTTTGATTATGAACCGTTAGGTTCATTAAAAATTGCTAATGTAATGTGGTTGACATAATATAAGTACTTCATGATCATTATTTTTCTTTGTGATTGCAGAAGTATATTGCAGTTTTTATCCTGCATACTGGCTTTTAACTAGACCTTTTAAAAAATCAGTTCATTGTAGTTTTTCTAGGATGGTCAAGGTCTTAATAAACTAATGTGGTTTTGTTTGGGTTTTTTTTTAACAAATATTTTTTAAGGGAAAAATGCCTCCAAACCTCGTTGTCTTTCCTTTGTAACTCATGTTGAATTCAGTTTTTCGTGTAAAAGCAACATATTTTGGATAATGAAGGAAAATTATACAAAATGGGCTTGTTTGGGAAGAACAGACTGAAAATCATTTGCATTTTTCTGCCTTTACTTTAGGTGTAAGCACATCTCATCTTTACCAGATGGTTTTCTGGCCCAGGAGGTTAAGCTGCTGCAGTCGGATCTTCGATTCGAACACAGTCGTGAGGCAGTTCAGGAAGTTCAATCTAACAGCAAAACAAAACTTGTTCCTTGTAGTGCAGGTGAGTTAACTTGGGCCAATTGCATAACTGAGTGCAGAAGTCCAAATAGAAGTGAAGTGGTTTGGATTGTTTGGAACATCATTCAGTGCCAGTGCTAGAGGCAAAGTATGAACAGCAGGAAATTAATTTCACGTCATAACTTAATTGTTAATAATTAATATTATGCAGCTCAACCTCTAGTTTCCTGTAGGGAGTTTTTGGACTGAATAAACACTTGGTTGATGACATTAAGAATTTATAATCTCAACACAGACAGAAAATAACTAGGGAAAACAAAAGTTCAGAGGGCAAGAAGAAAACAAAAATATCAAAAGACTTCTTGTTTCAGTTAGTTTTGCATTCTCCTTGGTAATGAAAAGACGAATTGCCATGCTGAGTTATGCTTGTAATTGCTCCAGAAATCTGAACGAAGAAAGAATACAGAGTAGTATAGTGTAAAGGTTTAATTGATAGAGATTTTGGACATGGCATTTTTTGTCATGGTGATGAATGAATATGCAAGTCTCGTTGTGATTTAGCAACATGGTCTCATTTTGGAAAAAAAAATAGAGCTGCCACTCTGTGTGTGGTTAAGCAGTTTCCTTAAACTTGGACATGCCTGCCTTCTGCTGTCTGAAGCAGAACTGGAAGTTTTTCTATTACAATAGAGCTGATGATAAAATAGAATGGAAACAAAGGGTTCCTTAATGGAATTCAGATTCATTAAATTGGAGTTATTTACAAGTGCCAGGAGGGAAACTATTTCGATTTTGTGAGATAGGAAACAAAATTCATCATTGAAAAATACTGCCAATTCACATATCAAAAAAGATCTGAAACAAACTGTGACTAAATTCAGTGTATGTCTGTCTTTCTGTACACTTTTCAAGTAATTTTGTTAAATGAAAATGAATGATACTTTTTCAGGGTTTTTTTGCACATGTGAATTATGCTGGCTTGATTCTTTTCTTGAAGGATTGAAAATCAGAATAAACTCTAAATTCTGGACTGTTACCCTCAGCATTGAAATATGCTCAATAGGAACATTTCAGCTGGTATTTTTAAAAAAAGAAAAACATGTTCTGTTTAGTATTTTGAAGTTCGAGATAATTAGGAAGAAGTGAAAGAATAGAAAGTGTTCTCATTTTTAAGTGACTTTGTATTTGCTTGTCAGAATCTGATGTCCTCTGACCAGGTGATTTTTAGATACTCTACATGTGGAGGGTTTAATACCAGTTGTATGTATCTAATGTTATTTCATACTAAATAAGATTGTAATTTAGTAGAGCCATACAGAATTGTACTTAAATCACAGTGCAGGTACAATTGACACTTAGTTGAGTGTGACAGTTGCAGCTGAATCATAACCAGTCTTTGAGAGTCTTGGATGGCAAGATGGTCTTTAGAGTTAATGAACATGCAGCTGTTTTGCCTGTTAGGAACACAGAGAAATGGGATAATTTAGGGAACAGAAGTTGTCTTACGGCAGTAGAAGTTAAAGGACCTGCTGTGCAGGGGCAGATGGGACACGCCAGGTTCTGCCAATGCTGCCGATGCTTTGCTGGTTACTTATAAATCATAAGGTGTCCTATGCAGAGTTTCAGCATTAAGAAGTTTACAGTCTCAAATGATGACAAAGTTCCCAGAATTGGGGCAAAGGATAAGGTTGTTGGCATATGCTACTTCTTTCAGCAAACTGTTTTTGACTACTAGCTAATAATATTTTTCAAGTAAAGTCTACAGATACTTGATGTACATCAGTTATCAAACATAGAACTATTTACACCATAAAATAATAGCAAACAATAAATTACTAAGGAAAACACAGAATGACTGGTGCAAGTAGCTTAGGGGACCGTTTCACTACCTGATGTGAAAATAAGCCATCTGACTTGGGAATTTCTTCATGTTTTATCTGGACAGGATGTACAAAAGAAAGTGGAATCCCCCTAAGAAAGGGAGAATTACAAAGCTGGAGGCCAGATATTTAGAAGCATGCATTCTTAAAGGATCTAATTAAGATGAAAGCTCTGTGTGTGTGTGTGTGTATATGTATTTTAATTTTTTTTTTTTATTAAACCGAGTTTACCTGTTCTTTTAGGTACTGGAATTCCGGCCCTAGAGAACCATGGTCCTCTTTCTAGTTTGAGTTACTTTGGGAAGCAGCACGTGAACACATAGGAACTGCTAGGTTCTGCTTTTGTGATAAGAGCATCTCCCTTGTTCATAATCCTTTCTTCTACAGCCATCAGTTGGAGTGCAGTCCCTGAGGAACCTCTGGATGTCACCTCAAATGGCTTCCGCCAGGGAACAACAAAGAAGGGGATTGGGAGCCATCAGAGCAGGTGTGAGAATATTGTAATATCCAGACACACGTTTTATTTGTTACCATACATGCCTCTGTCAGCTCATGTGATGTGTAGGGCTTTGTCAGAGCAGAAGGAAGTCTAGGGAATGGGGAAAAGGAGAGAAGGGAGGGAGCAGGAGAAAGGGGAGAGTCACTGTGTAAGGGAGAGAGGGGAGTTGCAATAAAAAAGTTAAATGAGAGTTAACAAGTTTATCCTATTTCTTTGTCATTGTTGAGAGCGTTGTGGATAAAGGCGGGTGACTATGATAAATTTTTATGAGAAGGATATTTACTGGTGAAGTTAACAATTTTTGCTTTATATTTTTTTGGTTTGATGACTATGAAGGAATTGTGTACATTGCAGGTTCTCTTTTTGCAGATTTCTTTTTCTTTAAGAGTCAAGCCAACTGAACTGGGTGTATGATTGTTAGAAGTGTTGCTTTGAAGCATGACTTTCTGCCTTAAAGTTTGAAAATGTATTGAAATGCTTGCAGCACATTCCTGACATGAAACATGTAACCTTTCCAACTGTGGTCTTGGCACTGTGCTCTTTAAAACATCTCATAATCTTTTATCAACAATTAATGTTTAAAAAAGCCAGTTGCGTATTTTTCTTGTGGTTGAGAACAATTACTTGTAACACCTGCAGACAAATTTCTCCATCTCGATGTTATCTTCAGTTTAGGTGAGGTGACCAAAATCATCAGTGGTCTGTGGAAATTCAGCTTGAGAGTTAGGGTTTGTGTATTAGTTGTTGGCTACTTCTACTACCAGTTTATCAGTAGTCATATCGTTCATTTTTCCCACACTTTCTGGGAGAATGACAATAATCCTGAGTAGTGAATAGCATAATAAGTGGAGCCTAGACAATTCTTTTGGAGAATTTGTTCACATACCTGCAAGTTGCACATTCTGAGCTTCTTGAGGTTAGGCCTGACTTGACTCAAGTTCATACTGGTATATCCTAGTATTTTCAAATTTTCTGTGTAAAGAAGGGGAACTTTGTGGTTTGTGACCAGTGTTGGTGTCTGGGGTATTGCTAACATGCATGACCTGGGTGAATTAGTGTGTCTTTTGAGACAGGTTTTGTGTGCACTGTAGAATAGTAGCTTTCAATATGTGGTGTATAATGTATTCCAGAAGATGTGTGAAAGATCAAACAAACCAACCAACTCCTTTTTTCTCAGTAGGCCTAAATTTGTTACATAGCATGTATGTATCAGCTCAAAAACTTGAGAGCCATCTGCTAGCTGCCAGTTAGCACAGAAGTGTAAGAACTTAATTAGTGTTGAGAGATCCTTCTCTCAATATGTGCTCAAAATTCACTAAAACATTCAAAAGTTATTAGAGTCTACAAGACTGTGATTACAAACGTCTCATTTCCTTAGGAAATCAGGATTAAAAGCAATGTCAAGGAACAACTATTTACACTTTCATGATAAACAGTCACAAAAACTTTTATAATGAAAATAAGAAATTTACAGCCTTATTAAGTGTGGTGCTGGTTAATAATAAACGTGATAAGTATTTCTACACTTTTTTTTCTCTCGAGGAATCAATATGCTAGATAACACTAGATATCAAGGAAGATAAAGCTGACTGACTAAAAGGAATTTGTAGGTAAATGTCTGGTATGTACTTTTGTTAATGCTTAATTAACTACACCACCAAAGACTACAGTACGAACCTTTGACAGATTAAGTCGAAGATTATATTTTAGTGTCTTTGCATGACCTGGTCACCAGTGGGGTTCAGCAGGGCTCTCTTTTAGGGTCAGTGCTTTTCAACATCTTCATAAGCGACTTGGACACGGGACTTGAAGGTACAATAAGTAAGTTTGCTTCTGAAGATACTAAACTGGGAGGAGCTGTCGACTCCCTGGAAGGAAGAGAGGCCCTGCAGACACCTCGAGAAATTAGAGGGCTGAGCAATTACCAACCCTTACGAAGTTTGAAAAAGAAAAGTCCTGGTTTCTGCATCTGGGATGGGGCAACCCTGGATGTACGTACAGGCTGGGGAATGGAGGCTGGAGAGCAGTGCTGCGGAAAAGGACCTGGGGGTCCTGGTCAGTGGCAAGTTGGACATGAGTCAGCAGTGCCCTGGCAGCCAGGAGGGCCAGGCCTGTCCTGGGGGGCATCAGGCAAAGCATTGCTGGCCCGGCGAGGGAGAGGATTGTCTCGCTCTGCTCAGCACTGGGGCAGCCTCACCTTGAGTATCGTGTGCAGTTTTGGGCACCAGAACATAAGAAGAATATAAAGCTATTAGTGTCCAGAGAAGGAGCCATCAAGATAATGAATGGTCTGAGGGGGAAGCCTTATGAGGAGCGGCTGAGGTGACTTGATTTGTTCAGCCTGGAGGAGACTGAGGGGAGACCTCATCACAGTTACAACTTCCTCACGAGGGGACATGGAGGGGCAGACATTGATCTCTGCTCTTCACGGGGAAGTAAACTTCTGATTTCTTTTTTCTATTAGAATTTCTAATTTATTTTTTTTTATATATTAGATCCAAGATCTGTAAAGTGGAGCTCTTCCATAAATTCCAAAAGCTGGTGACAAGTATTTCACAAGAGGATCTACCAGACACTCTCCGGTAAAGGCATTATTATTGCATTTAGAAGAGTGAGTTTTTCTTAATGAAACCAAAGAATACTGTGATGATACTAGAATCTGCTCATGAATCTCCCTTCAGATAAGTTCATTGTTAAAATCTGATACTTGAAAAATGTGAAAAGAGATACAAGATGAGGCAATAGTATCTTTTTTTGAAAACATGGCTACTAGATCAGCTGCCTGCCCTTGGTGGTGTTCAAACCCCGCATCCAAAAATTGGGGAGTTATTGATATCTAGTTGGTGTTTAGTAATGCTATCAAATGCCATTTCTTTGTTTCACAAAAAGGAAGAGTTTCAGTAAAACCTTTTTTTTTTTAAGTCTAGGCTAAAATCTTTTCTCAGTGTGTGGTGGAGTAGGAGCTAGTAAGGTGGGATAGTGTGTATGGCTCTTTATGCAATGCGTATGTTACATAGATGGAGACTTTCTGGAAAGAACAGAAGGAAGCTTTTGTGTGAGGAGGCCATACTTGGAATTTTCCTTTACATTATTAGAAACAAGTTTGGTTTATCAAACTAGAGTTAATTACTTGCAGTAATCATCCAGTCTGCCTTAGCATTATGTGCATTATTGGTTGGTATTCCAGCCCCAATAGCTGCCATAAAGTAAGGCATAGTTTCACATGCACAGAAAACTTCTCTCTCTGGCTTAGAGATTCTGAGAGAGGTAGAAGGTTCCAAATCCATTGCCATAGAAGGTTTATTTTATTTTAGACTTATTTCCAGGTATAATTTCACCAGCTCTAGGATGCAGTTACATGAACTCTTGAGCTAATTTAACTGCTTGTAGTTGGTGATAGGGATGGTCCCCCAGCAGTCTCTGCTGCTACTGGCTGTAGATTCCTGTTTTCTCCCTTGTATCAGAAGCACTTCTCCAATCTCATAGTGAGTCAGTTCAACTAGCTAATGTGGATGAAAACAATTTTCTTGTTTTCTGTGTTTTCTCTTGGACTAATGAGCTGAATTGGCTCATGGAAAGTTAAAACAGGAAGTAGGAGGTGTGTGGCTGGAAGCAGGGGAGATAGGCCCTTTCAGCCTTTCATGGTACCAAGACAGTAGATGCAGTGAAATTAGCCAAAGTAAGTGCACCTTGGATCTTTAATTAGTAGATCTTGCTTGCTTTTGAGTTTTGTTGAATTAAAGATTCTGTAGAAGTGTCTCATAACTATTTCAAAGTTCTGATGTCAGCATGAGATGCTTTCAACTCATTCTAAAGTAGAGATACACTTTCTTTGTAAATCAGTTTAAAATATAAAATTATTATTATTATAAAATATAATATTATTATTCTCTTTTGGGTAGGAGTTTGTCCTCACTTGTTTAGCCATCATAATTTCCTCAAAACAGGTTGTGAACTGGTGCATTGTTGGGTAGGTGACTCATTGTTCTGATTATGTGCTGCTTACATAAAGTCACTTCACCTCAGGGCTTTTCTAGACTCCAGTGGCTCTGCCATTTCCTTTGACTTTTTTGTCCTCTACTGTTTTTCTGTCTGGGCTTCTCCTGACAAAGTCCAGCTGATTCACAGATGTGACACTGGTTTTAGGCTGCATAAACTCTATTTATACAGTAGAGGTGCTAGCTCACCAGTCAGCTTGTGCAGCTGATTCACTTTTGTAGTCTTTGTTTTTCTTCCTCTTCACTTAAAAAGCAAAATAAAAATAGTGTCTTAGTGTTGCTGTTTCCTTCATCTTCCCTTTCCTTTTCTGCACAATATTCTGACATATTTTTGGTTTTCTTTCTTCCTTGGAGTCTGAGTTTGAATGAACTTCAGATAAGAAATCCCACAATCTCAAATTGCATCCTCTAAACTTCTGTGTATTTAACTGTTACCCAGTTTTGTATTTTCTTTTCATTCAAAGGTATCCTGTTATCTCTTCCCACGAATGGTTGGCTCTAATGCTGCTGCCACCCAGTTTCCTTTTCGCACTTTGACCCAAAGTTCCTCCCCTGCCTCTTCTAGTCTACTTTTTGGTCTCTTGCCTCCCATCTTTTCTGTTCCATTGGGGGAAACTCATTCTGTAATAATTTCAAATTTGCTGAATAGCTTGTTTTGTAGTTGTAGGGTGTATTAGGACAAGGATCATTCTTCACTTAACCCTTCCTTCCAACTTAACTGTTGTCCACTGTTAGCCTAAGAACCAGGGAAGTTAAAGCTTTATACTGATTCTTATGTTTTGTTTTCTTCTTTTGTGTATCTAAAGCTGCTTCTCCTGCTTCTTTTGTCTTCCTTTCTCTTTCATTCTTTGCTTCTATCCAGAGAATGAGTGTGGGCACTGTTAAATTGGAACAGGTAGAGAGCCTACTGGGGCCAGAACTTTGCTGGCTCTCCTAGAAGGCAAGGTTAGGTGTTTGTATTAGTGTAGCTTAGCTAAGATTTTTAGCATCATTCAGCGATTGGTAATTTTTGTATGAGTAATATTTTGATTGATTCCTTGTACGTATTTTTCACGTGCAATGTGTCTGTAATCTTGCAAGTACATTATGGGTTAAACATAAATGTTTGAAGCTGAATATGGAGTTAAAGGTAGGGTTTGTTACCTGAGAAGGAGGTATTGTTGCAGTGTATTGCTTTTCTTTGCAGGCTGCCTTTTTAATGAGCCCATTCCTGCTCAGCTTTGCATGTAGCTGAGCATGTGAATGTTTTCAAGCATAATGGTGATTTTTGTAAGGCTCTTTTGTGTTACTTTTCAGAGTGAAGTCTGTGGACCACTTCTCATGTCTCTGGCACAAGCTATCAGAATCCCTGTCTCTCTCTTGCACAGTAGTGTAGGGGCAAGATTGAAATAGTAAAGGGAAACATGCAAGAAACGTACGTCAGACAGACTTGGATAGGGTGGAGATCCTGTGACTGTGTTTAACTTTGCCTGGGGCAGCAAACTAGTGTTTGCTTCTGCCAAAAAAAGGTCACAGGTTCTTCATTACTAATGCTCAGAGCCTTAACTACATCTGAGATACAGTGAAATCACCTAAGGTTTTTATGCAGATACAATGTACGTAGAATTTTAAGGCATTTTTCCTGTATATGTGTTGAAAATTTCTTAGAAGCTTAATGCACAAATCAAGCATGAATTAACTAAATCTGTTGATTTTGTCAGCTCTTTGAGGAAACTGTTTAAAATACTTTTTTAATTTCTGTTGCATGCACTTTTAAATCACTGTACTGATGTTGTCTGCTTGGAGAATGAGACCCCAAGAGGCTGTGGTCACATGTGCTCTAGTAGTTGCTACAGTGTGGTGAGAATCCTGCTCCTGTCTATCCTGCTTTTGTTCTAGCTATCTTTTTACTGTCTGCTGTAAGAGTTTCCAAACAAAAGTCTGTTGGAATAATGTAGGTTAGAAAAATCCCATGTGTTTTAGTTAAATTGGGTCAGACTGATAGGTATGAGTCAGAGCTGCTAATTTGACATCAGATTCAGGGAAAAAGAGCAACATTTAGCAAGGAAGAAATGAAAAATCGATGAAATGAAGGTGAAGGTGCAGGTGGTTTGTACTGTGTTTGAGGCACATGTTACCTGGGAGAGAAGCAGCTTGCCTATGCCAGGGTTTTGGAGCCAATTGTGGAGGGTTGACTTTGATCCTTCTTGGACCAGGTTGTTTCCTGAATGCTGCTTATGCAAATAGTTGCTGGTCTTTTGCCTGTTCAATGATGCTCCTATACTATGATCCACTACAGATTATGGGGTTCTGTGACTGTTCCACTGCCCAGGTGGGGGAGAGTTGCAGGGGGCCCTTCCATGGAACTTTGCAGAGGAGCTCAAAGTTAGTTTCACGGAATATGATTAATGTGAAAGAGGTAAAGCAGAATGAATTAGCTGGGATGAGAGTGCAGGGCAGGTTTGTTAAGGGGGAAGACATCTCCTGTGTTCAGCAAGGGCATAGACAGGTTCACCACTCTCTCATATTCAGAACATGAGGTCTGCAGGATAGATAATATGGCTTTCTATGCATGTCACAGCGTTCTAGAAATAAATTCATAGCAGAATGATGAATGCCTGAAACACAGCTTCTGATGGTCTGCAGTTTTGGGGGTAATGGGTGATCATTATTGCCTTTGAGGATTAAAGCCTGTTCTAGAATTTAGTGCAGTGGTTCTCAGACTTTTTAGATTAGGGTTCCTGTAGTAGTTTGGCTCTTCCTCTTTCTTGGTGAAGGTCATGTTGCCTGTCGTCTTTCCTTCGTATTGGGTTTAATGTGTTAAAACATTGCATACCACATGTGGCTGACAGACTTTTTGGCAAAGGGAGATGAAAGAAGCTGAGAAAGGAATGCAAGGAAAGGAAAAAAGTCTTGATGAGATTGTCTTAGAGGCACTTGTTGTCAGATACTCTAGGCCTGAATTTCTCTCTTTTGAAAATCAATGGCATAATGTACTCAGCAGAGTGACCAATAGTTCTGCTGAGACTGTGGGGAATAGGTGCTACTTGAGGAAGAGAAACAGAACACCAAAATCACTGAGTCTCTTTTGCTTTAGGGAAAGAAAAAAAATTATTTTCTCCTTTGTCTCACTCTTCTTCATCAGTTTTGTGTTGGAAAAGAACTGTCCTGTTTGTTCCGTCCCTTTCCCTTCCAACCAGCAAGCATATCTGTTCTTCTAGCAAGCTAAGGCTACTTCTACCCAATTCAAAGCACCTCTAGCCACCTTTTCAGCTTTGCTTCAGCATTTTTTGCTATCATGGAAATTTTCTGTAACCTGTGGTCACACAGTCAGACACTTCTATTGCTGGATAGTGTGTACGAAGCATGGTAGAAGAGTTGCTTTGCTGCCTTTTGTAAGACTGCTGACAATGTCTGGCTTCAGAGCCTGGGCCTCTTCAAGTCTCTCTAGAAGAGAATTTCACCTAGTAGCATGAAAGAGCTCATAGGGTATCATCATGTTCTTAGAAGTTTGATTGCTTTTTTCATTCTGTGACATCATATTCAATAGGATCATAGAATTGTTTTCATTTTTGTGCATTTTCTGTCAGGATGAAGACTCTAAAAACCTACTGGGACTACAAGGAAGCTGCATTAAATTATCAAGAAGCCTGGAAAGTGCTGCGTAGCCAAGCCCTGCTGGGTTGGGTCAAGAATGCCAAAGAATACTTGCACTTCACATGAGAATCCATGTGGCTATGTAAATCCAGCAATAAGCTCTGGTCCACAGCAGATACCTCTGCAGTTCAAGGTCCAGGAAAAGATGTCCTCAGTTGATGTGCTGTAAAGAGACAGGAGTGAAAAGAAAAGAAATTTATAGAGGTCTTTATTTTCGTTGTGTTGACGTGCCCTTTTTATTTAAATGCAGAAAACGATCATTGCTGACTTGAAGTTCTGAGCTGCATGAAACAATATGCCTCCAAAAGAAAGGAAGCAGGGATGTGCTGCCCTCTGTTATATGAGGATATGATCAATCTGCCATAATTGTTGCAGTGAAAGTAACGTCACCTGAAATTGAAGCAGAGCTGTGGAAGAAAGGCCGTCACTGTGAAATTTTAGCGCTGCTTTTTTCTTCCACTCCTCGTAATGTTATGGTTGTTTTTCTGTTGCTGGGACAACACTAATGTATAGTAAGTAATATTTTTATAACTCTTGGCTCTCCTTGTCTGGTGCCTGGAAGAATTTTCCATGTCCCCCAGCCCCATTGCTTCTAACTGGAAATACTAGTTCAGTTAAAGCGCCATTTTCTCTGGGAATCAATCATATATAGTGCTATTTACTAAATATAGCCACAGCTACAGCCACAGCAGAAGTAAAAGAGTGCTGGGGAGGAGTCTGTGTCAAATAATACCTCTTATGATATCCCATGCATCTCTCTTAATTTCAGACAGATACCCCTCCAACTGCTTTGCTTCCATAGGAAAGAAAGAAATGTCCTGAATTACGTGATTCAAACCTGTCAATCCTGTGGAACTACAGGCAAACATTTACCTACTTTTCAGTGTTTCAAGCACTGTGCATCCCCCTTGTCCCCCTGTGGGACACGGTTAATTAAAAGCAGAAATGCCTTAGCCATTTATGTCACTGTTCCCTGGCAAGTGTTCATTAATAGCCTGGCAAAGGTGGAGATGCTTTGGGGGGACTGAAAGTAGTCTCTGGCATGTGTCTTGCAGTCTCTTGTCATCATGCTTCATTACCAACTAACATCTGCACGGCAAAACTGTCAACACTGTGAGCAGTTGTGGGGGAAGCAGTGGATGGATAACCCTCCCTAAACTTTCTGTCCCAGTTATTGCCTTCTATGAGCAAGTTCAGGACTGTGTAACTGCTACTGAGCACACTCCCCCTTTGTATTTTTTCTCTTGTAAACCACAAATCATAAAATATTTGGACAAGGCAATGGCAAGATGAACGAAGTGGATAATTTAGAACACAGGAATTCTTCAGTGATTTGAGTTTTCTGCTCTTCGGTATATTACAGTTTTGGATTTGAAAAACGGGCACAGCAGTTCTCCAAACAGCCTTTGCTGTCAACCTACTGAGCTAGATATGGGACCAAACAGTATACATCACATTACACTCTGAGAATTGATTTCAGCAAATCCTTTTACTTCATGATTACATTGACTTGTCAGATAAGTATAGTTCTCTCTTACTTGTTGAAGAAATAACAAAAAACTTGAATTCTTTGTGTATAAGCCTATCCTCAAATACAGCACTAACATGCAGAAAGACCAGTTGTACTGGTGAGGGGGGAGTCATTGTATGTTTGTAGAGGGCAAGGGATTATGGAGATTGGGTGACTTGCATGATTCATCAGAGGATAAAAAAGGGCCAGATGCCATTGCACATGGGCCACAGGGTGAACTGCTGAAGACAAATGGTAGCAGTTACTGTAGTTGAGCAAACAGTGTTGCAAAGGCAGTCCTGTAGTGTACCTAAAGAACTACCAGTAAATTTCCAGGTTCCTGAAATTTACGTATGTCATTTCCTGAAATCTTGCACAAACTATTAACTTACCATACCTGGTCTCCCTTTGTTAATCAACAATGTCTTAGTGAACCTGCTGACCAGACTGGAATGTTCCCATTTCCTATTCAGCTGCAATATTAAAATGGGTTGTGTAAGACTCGTTCTGTAGTCTTGGCATCAGACTGGTTTTCAGATGAGCAGTTATATGATTTAAATTCTTATAACTCTTTTCTAAAATTTGAGCCTGGCTGTTAGGATTGTTGCTGGTAAGATTTTTCTGTGCCTTTGTAAGATACTTGTGAACTGTAGGCTGCCATTTTTCTATTACTTGTCAGATTTAAAAGCAGTTTTCGAGGTGCTGAATACTGATATTAACCTCATGTTTTGAGTGGAGTCGAGGACATATTTAAGCTAGAGCATGTCAGTGAATATACAAAGAGAGGAAAGGAGCTAAAACAAAACAGCATTTAAAAGGCTAAGCCTGTGGAGGATCTTATACTCAACTGGATGGCATTTCTGTGATGGAAAATAAGTATTTAAATGCTGCATCTGTTTAATTCCAAAATGTCAAGAAATGCTGTTAGCAGTACTGTGAAACTGGTCTAAAAATCAGAAGGGAAAGATGCAGAGATAGGAGAGGACACAGTCTCTGCTTTTGTAAGAGGTAGCAAACTAAACTTTGATCATTGCCAGCAGATCTTTGGAAGAATTGCTCTTGAAAAGTACCAGTTTATGTGTTCCAAGCTTGTATCACTCCTTTGTGCTAGGATAGCTGACACCCTGAGAAACAGAGATAGGCAGGGCACAGGGAGGACAGCAGAATGCAGACTCTGCCACAGGGGAGCAGAGTTGGGGGGAGTGAAATAGCAGGAATGAAGTGCCCACAGGTCATGGTTAAGGACGACATTAAAACAATTCATAGTGGGAGAAACAGAGCATAGGAGGGTGCCAAGGCTCCCATGGGATGTGTCAAATGCTCTACAGAGCATTGTACTACCCAGATAGGTCCTTGCCTTTCCCAAACTAGTATGGGGACCAGTGGTCTCTGATTGCCAGAACAAAGAAACTGTAATCATTGAGTGGGATGTCTTTAACAGCCTCACTGTTGGAGACATCATTCTGTTCTCAATCACAGTAAGGCGGCAGGGCAGACTCCCTGCTCATCTTTAAGGAAGTCAAAACCAGAACATAGAACATGTTTTTGTCCAAGGGTAGGAGTAACAAATCTGTTTGACCTGGAGGCTGCAGTTCCATGAGACAGGATGCTATCATCCCACTAACTTTGAAAAAGCAAGATTTTGATTTTCACAGTGTGCTTCCACTGCTCACCTTAAACAGGCTGGAAGGCTTACTATCTCAGTACATTCAGAGTAAATCGGAGACTATTAAATAGCTGTATTTGTAGAAAAACAAACCACGAGTCCAAAGCAAGGTGTAGCCTTTCACTAGAAATTAAATGAGCTTTGCAATAAATCCAGTAAGCACTATAGGAAAGGAAGAGCTCAGGCTGTGCTGCTGAGGGCAGGAGAATTCTGTTGGTAAGGAGGAAAGAAAGGTGTTGGAGTTCTTTCTCTCATAGTATCTGATAATGCCATAAGCAGGTTGCAGCAATGATTTGCAGGTAGAGGCAAGATAATTTTTGAGAAAAGACCATCTAAATGGTCTGAATACTAAATATTTACTGAATACTAAATTCATCCAGTACTAGTCTAGTTATATCAGAGGTGACATTTCAATTTAAAGATAGGTGATACAGAAGTGTTGCTGTGTAGTAGTAACAAGGTATTTCTTTGTTTTCTATTCAGTGTATTAATTTAAATGCCTTCCCAATCTTAAAGAGTTAACAGCAAGTGAAGATCATATGGGACCCAAATGCTTTTAATAATTTTACAGGAGTGATTGTACTTTCTAAAGGGATACATTTCATCTGTGCATTTTGAAAAGAAACCTTGATGTTTTATTGCCATTTGAAGTGCATCTGCAGAGGAAAAGTAAAGTTACTGCTGTAGAATGTTTATCCTTGCATTCTCTAGAATTACTTGCATATCTGGGCTCCTTAATCTAAACTAATAAATACAGAGATGTTAAAGAGAATAGTTATGTGGTGGTCTAAGAGGATTATGAAGGCTAATACAAAAGTCACCTCGATTATAACATCTTTCCTTGCTTTTAGATATATCTATTTGCTAACCTGTAATTACCTTTATCTACCAGTTTTAAGTGATGTGTTAACAACTAAGAAAAAATATTACTTGATAACTAGAAAAACTCTGAAGTTTCAGCTTAAAGGAAACAACACTTTCCAGTAATAAAAGGTAATTAAAAAAAATGACAGATGAAATCACTTTTCTTTATTCTGAATCAAAAATTCTGTTACGAGTAAACATTAATGCCTGGAAAGGGGGTTAGAAGGAATTCAGGACAGAAGCAGTGATGGAATATTTACTAAAGCAGTGCTATACAGTGCAGTGCTATTGTGAATAATGAAAGGCTTACTGAGACCAACAGAGCATTTTCTGATGCAGTCAGCACATGGAGCACAGTTACTGTGACAAGCCTCAATAATAGAGTAGTGTGAACATTTCACAGGCTCCTACCTTCACATTTTGGAGTCTTTCTGCCAACACTTGTGAATGACTGCAGAGCCAAACATAATTCTAGGCATAATATGCCTTCATGGAACTTTGAGTTAGTATGAATTTAATTTTGGAAAGTGATAAATTCCCACTGTAACTGGAAACATTTTAAAAATTAAATTTTTATGCACCACGTAGTGTGAAAATGAAGTAAAACTTCTGTTAGGAATGTAAACTGTATTTAGTGTTTCCTTGCTGGCTTAGGAAGGTCAGTTTGATGCTACTTTTCCATGCCAGTGGTATCCTTTAATATCAAGGCATGAACTTCAGTACTGTGCAATTGGTTCAATGAGGTGGTTTTTCCACCCTCCTCTCCTGGGTGATCCACAGGTTTGCTTCTTTGCCTGTAAGTAGAAGTAGCTGTGTAACTTTGAAGAGAAGATTTTGGTTTCTGACTAAGCCTCTTCACTTTTGCTGTACTGGGTACGTGCTTTGGCAACAGTGCTCAATAAACTGGAGGAACTGATCTTGAATATTGTGCATGCAGCATTTCTAATTCTAGCTGTCTGTCTCAATGAAGTAGAATCATAAGAGTGGTTTGGTTTGGATAGTTAGGGACCTCCAAAGGTCCAACTTCCCTCTGCAGTAAGCAGGCACACCTTCCACTAGAACAGGGTGCTCAGAGCCTTGTTCAATCTGACCTTGAATGTTTCCAGGGAGGGTGCATTTAGAACGTCCCTGGGCACTCTGTTCAATTTTCTTATCATCCTCATAAAAAAAAATTCTTCCTTAAATCTTGTCAGAGTCTACCCTCATAGTTTAAAACCATGAAAATGTCTGCCCCATCTTTCTTATAGCCCTCTTTTAAGTACTGAAAAGCTGCAATGAGGTCTCTCCAGAGCCTTCTCTGGGCAACCTCAGCTCTCTCAGCTTGTCTTCATAGGAGAGTCGTTCCAGCCCTCGGTAGTTTTTGTGACCTGCTCTGGACCTGCTCCAATAGGACCGTGTCTTTCCTGTGCTGAGGAGCCCCAAGCTGTGCTTCAGTCTCACCAGAGCAGAGGAGAGGGACAGAATCCCCTCCCTTACCCTGCTGGCCATGCTTTTTTCGATGCAGCCCAGGATGCAATTGGTTTTCTGACCTGTGAGTGTACTCTGCCAGCTCATGTCCAGTTTTTCATCCTTCAGTACCCCAAAGTCTTCTCAGGGTTGCTCATTCCCTTCAGTCCCTGCCTGTACTGATCCTGGGGGTTGCCCTGGCCCAGCTGCAGCACCTTGCACTTGTTGGACTTCATGAGGTTCACATGGGCCCATTTCTTGAGCTGCTCCAGGTCCCTCTGAATGGTGTCCCCTCCCTCTGGCGTGTCACCCGAACCACTCAGCTGTACAGGGAAGCTGTTCTTTCATGGACTGGGTTCTGTAACATCGTTACAATATCTACTGAGTTTTGATTGGAAAGGATGTGTATAATTACCTGTAATGCAACTACTTTTTAGGGTGAGGGGGTGTTTGTTTTGGTTTTGTTGTTTGTTTTTTTTTAAGAGCTACTCATGCAGCTGTTTTAATCTGAACTCCTTTGCAATTATTTCATGCTCTGCAATAACTCATGTAAGAATTATACCTTCCACTTCTTCAGATCTCTAGGTCTCCTATTTGTATAATTCCTTCACCTAGGTGCCCATCCCTTACATGCTGTGCTTTTGACACCTGGGCCCTGTTCTCCAAAGTCCATGGTATTTACTCATCCATTATAGCCTGTGGGCCAGCTTAGCTCTCTTCCTGATGAGATGTAGTAGATCTGAAGTTCTTGGGTTTGGAACCTACAAAGAGCTCCTTGTTTCTTCCTTGCATCATCAGCCACACTAAAGTCTGAGAAGCTGTTCAGCATCTAGTAAGTAATATAAGAAGCTGTATAGGATCTAGTAAATGGGATGTGCAACTTTCTGGACAAAATTAAGGTAAAGAAATGACAGCACTGCCTGTTTGTGACAGGAATTTTTATTGTACTTGTTTGTTAATTGAGAAAGAGGAACATACTGGCTCAATTCAACACGATCAGCATCTTGGTCCTGCTTAGGAGAAGCTAGCAAATCCAGTGTTCCCAATACTAATTTATTGGTTTTATTTTTCTTAAACTAACACCTCAAAACAGAATAAATGTGTGTTCTTCTCTTCATGTTTTAGTAGCCCAACTACTTTGCTTTATTATTTTATCAATGTCATCAAATGTATCCTCCAAAGAAGTGAGGCTCTGGGAATTCATAGCCATGAGAAAAAACCAAAAATGCACAAAACCAACAAAACTTTTTTTTTATAATTTAACAGTCTAATAAAACAAGATCTATCAATATATTAAGAAATAAATCCAGTTACAAATGCATGTATATAGAAGGAACTTCTGTGGACATCCGAACAGAAAATGATCAGCTATTTACAAGATACACAGCAGGATGGTATAGTATCCAAGACCCACCATTCAGAAACCAAATGTGTTCTCTCCACTGTAGGCAACATATAAGAATCCATCCTCATCCTTTTCCTTCTCATAAAGTTGTCCCATAGTTAAGCTTCAAGGGGAAAAAAAGAGAAAGGGTTTGCTTGGCTCATGACAGTTGCAAATATTAACAGTTAGAACCTTGCATAAACAAGGAGTAATAAAAGCTAAAACTTATAAATCTGTATATAAATTAAAATGCAAAAATGAGGATATATGAAAAGCAGTTGACTCTTGAGTTAGCAAAATGAGCCTGGGCTCTCTGCAGAGTAAATTTTTGATAATTCTTCACAAACGCGTTTGTCAGAATGCTTTTTATTTTATTGGAAATAAATCACTGAATGTATTTCAGGTTCTGAATCGTGCATTAGATGCTGTGACTAATACCAGGATTAATGGCCTGACAGTACTTGAATGCAGCTGCATTAATGTCTTGCTTCTTGTGTGAGCAACCTCATTCCTCCCTCCACCTGGTTCTGAATGTTCAGCCGGTCTCTTTTTTGGACTGTTTCTTTGAGGTCCAGGTTGTTTTGGGGGGCAAAACCTTTGTTTTCTATATTGTCAAAAAGTGATGACTTCACATAGTGCTGGTACCAATATATGTGGGCAGTAAATTACAATTTAGTTGGAAACTAATGCTTTTTCAGTGGCTGAGGGTTTGAACGTTTGATCAAATAAAAAATTTCTTAAACTTAATACGCATGTGGCCCTTCACAGTCCTAGCAGCTGTGGTCTTTAGGGCAATGTCTGTATTTTGAAACCAAAAAGAAACCCAAGCAATTACTTGGCCAGTACAACTGCTGCAACCATTTACCTACAGATGGAACAGGCAGTTGACATTAGTCAGGTGCACAAATGTTCCTCCTCAGCTCACCTTTCTCCAGCTTCCCAGGACTGAGAAAAGGCTCATGAACTGAAAGGTGGAGAGCGGATGGGAGCAACAGGGAAAACGACCACGTCGTTCTACCCAAGAGAGGAGTTGGGAGGATGTGGAGGCAGTGCTTGAAATGGAAGAGAACTGGTGAGTAGCAGATAGATCACTAACCCTTGACATCCTCCTCTCCTCATCCAGTTTATGTAATAAACTCAGCCTATGAGATGAGCAGAGCCATTAACAGGATATTTGATCTGTTAAAAAGTTATCATTTTTACATTGATATTGAAGGTTCAAGGCCCTTTTTTTCCAGTTGAGATGTTCACCTCATAGTGAACATGTGATGTGAGACAATGTGTCTGTCTGTCCTGTTCCTAGCAGTTCTACAGTCCTGTTATGAAGATGACATACAGGCATTCCTCTTAAAACAAAACAAGTAGAAAAAGATGGTTGTCATGGTTCTCCCTACTGTGTATCACAGAGTAAATAAAAGATGTTCCTGAGTCTGGACAGGTTACCTGGAGGGACTGTTACTGTTAACAACAAGTAAGTAATAAGAATATTATTACATCTAAGCCATGTAACAACATGACTTACTATTTCTTCAAATGTTGTTAAAAAATCTCCTGTAGAAAGCAGCTGTAGTAGCTGCTTCTGCTATATTCTGTATGTAGCAGACAACAGTGAAACTTACTCCTATATAAAAGCAATGTGGAAAACCTTTCTATAGCAATTGTGCATTTTTTTGTTTATAGATGAAAATAATTAACTTTTTAAAAAAGTAACAGCAATTAGTCTGTAACATCATAATTTCTTTGTAAGCTGACAAGTTATTGGTTTTTTAGAATAATTTATGACATTTGCTATTAAATATTTAATGTGCACCTTTTTTGTTACATTGAGAAGAATAATTTTTTGAGATTGATTATGTATGTGTTCTTGCACTCAGCCAAGGATATCATAACTGCAAAGCTCACCCTTTTGCCATGGAAGTAAATTATAATATAGTTTTCAGTCACCTTTCCTTTAAGCCTGGCTCAAAAAATAAGATGTTTATCAAACTCATAAGGAAAAACCCTTTACAATGATATGAAGATGTAACCAAACACCTCCTAAAACCACCAAATGAGCCTCAAAGAATGGTGTTACTGACCCTCTGATATGCACAGGTTTGCTGAAATGGTTCTGAATACTACGTGAATAGCCTCTCACCTGGATTGTGGGACAGTCTTGTCTACAAAGAGGAATATTGCTTTCTCAGATGGCAGTTGAATCCTCTTCCTGATGATCCACATGAACTGGGCCACGGTGATGTCAGATGGAACTAAGTACTTCCTCTTGTCAATATCAACAATCTGAGATCCTGAGACCTTCTCCACTATGACCTGTAAAGTGCAAGTGTGAAGGTCAGGATTGGGATGAACAGACAGCTTGGGTAAATCTCTTGCCTGGCACAGGCTGGCAACAGCGAGCAGAGGGGAGGAACAAAAAGGTTTCTTGACTGCAACCAAATGAGAGGTAGAACTGGCTCAGTACCGTAAAACCTGATTTTACGGCTACACTGAAACCTACATTCATACACACAATGGCTCAAAACTTCCTGTGTCTGAGGCTGACAGTCATGAGGTAAAAAGCTGCATTATGCCCAAAAGAAACCCATGACAGGGAATTACATGTGTCATTTAACTTCGTACACTGACGACACGAAATCATTGCAATGTGGACCCAAAGTTGAAAATAAGCCAGCAGTGTGCCCTGGCAGCAAATAAGGCTAATGGCATCCTGTGCTGCATTAGGCAAAGTACTGAGAGGTGATCCTGTACTGGTACTGGTGAGGCCACCACTGAATTATGCTGAACTGACATTAGAACATCTTTCATCATACCTTAGGAAATCAGGAATAGACTACAGGAAGGAAAGAGCAAGATGGCCACAAACAAAATGAAACAAAAAGCAGCAGACACAGGGGAAAGGAGAATTAAGCATTACTTGTGATAAAGACCTGATGCTTACTGCTCCATACAGGCTAGTTCTTGAAGGAAAAATGCAGCAGGTGGGGAAATCAGTTTTACAAGAGGTTCCAGTGTCTCCATTCCTTAGCTCTGTGTTCCCCTTAAAACAGTGTTCAAAAAACACTTTTAACTATTAAACTGGTACCAACTATTTTATGAAAGGTACACGGCTCAATCTGAATCATCAAGCAGAAAACATGGACCTGTCCAAACAAAGCACTACACTGCAATTTGAGATTTAATTCCTGTATCTACATACACCTTGTTGCCCATTCCTGATACAGCAGCATGTAATTCTGTCTCTCACTGAGAGTTTCTACGTTTCTTTTCCCCCTATGGTTAAGAAGGATATTCTTGAAGCAGATGAATGGATATCTGTGGAGGTGTATGGTCATTAAGGATGCTGCAGTCCATATAGGAGGGGACAGTTAGGCAGGAAAGGATGGGAAGGATCATATCAGCTTGCCAGACTGCAACTGGAGACAATGTTGTGACAATTAGGTGCAACTGAGCAGCAGAGAAAGGCAACAGGAATAGATTCTTCTCTGGGCTGTGCTAATGAAGAAGTTACTCACCAAGAGGTGAGGCAGGAGTAGCACTAACTGGCCCATGGTCAGATGGGATGTGGGACATTTTACACACGAGCAAGTAAGTTGAGAATGTGGACATGTTGCTAGCTGTTATATAAGGATGTGAAGCGTGGTCATTTCACAGACTGAAACATGATAAAAGGGATTGTGGAGTGAAGAAGAGAGGTCACTCACTATTTGGCAGAATGGTAGGTATTAATGCAGAAAGGAGGTCTCACCACTTGTACTGGCTCTTCAAACAGTGTTTGCATGAGATTCACCATGATGATTGGTTATAGGCATGGAATACAAGAGGGAATATCATCTAACTCATATATCCAGGATGGAGGATTGTCAAGGTTTAAAGAATTCATAATCTTTCTTAGGATCAGGCACAGAATGAATCCTCAAGATAATGAAGATGTTTGCTGGGATATAATTGCCATTAGAAGAAATCAGGACCCTTATAAATCATTAAAATGCCTGGAAAGTGTTTATAAAGTTAGGCACTCTTGCTTATTTGTCAATATACACTGGGACAGGAAAGGGAGCATTGGATTAGTTAGATGTGTTTGGGGCTTCTTTACAACACCTAAGGATACAAGAAGGAACATGAATTTACTTAGTAGGAACTGATCAGAGTGTGAAGGACGGAAACAGCTTATCTGCCTTTGCCTCTAAGTACTCTGAGGAAGCTGGCTCAGTTACTCACCGGGACACGGTCGGGGTATTTGGCTCGGATTTTTGCCGACTCGACACATCTGTGCTCTGTGAACAAAACTCATAATTAGTCACTGCACAGTAATACTACTGCCGGCGTCACAGGCCGAGAGGGCAGCGCCCGCAGGGCCGAGAGCCTGCGAGGATAGCAGCCACCTCCCCACCCTCCGAGGGGATCTCCAGCTTTTCGGCGAGGCCGTCCCCGGGCATCGCACCACCCTTCGGCGAGGGCCGCAAGCGACTGCCCGCCCACAGACGAGCGGCTGGGGGAGCCGACCGGGGCAGATGGCGACACAGCAGACGGAGGGCGGCGGGGCCGCTGGCGGGCAGCGCCCGGCCCGGGTCCACCCTTACCCAGCGCGTGGTCCTCCTTGAACATCCACTTCATGGTGCGGGCGGGCGGGAAGCGGAGCCGGCGGCGAGGCCCGTGTGCGGGGGGCGGGGGCTCGTGCCGGGCCTGTCGCTGTCACGGTCCCTGTCACAACAACAACAGCCGCGGCTCGGCAGGCGGGACTTCCGGCTCGCCCGTTCCCCGGCAACGGCCCGGCCCGCCGCGCTTCCGGCCGGGGATCGCGGGGCGGGGCTGTGGCATCCGGCGCGGAGCCACCGGCCGGTGGTGAGGCCGCCGTCAGCCCCGCACACGGCGCTGCCGGGGCGCTCGGGACCGCGCCACGGGCTCGGCCGGCCCGGCAGTGCCCCGGCAGTGCCCCGGCAGTGCCCCGACCGCGCGGCCCCTCCCGCCGCCGGCGCTGCCCCGCCTCACGCGGCCCGCGGCCCCAGGGGCGGTGCTGTGCGCTCATTGGCTGGCTCGCCCGGCCCCTCGGCGCTGATTGGCGCGGCTCCCGTCAGTCCGCGCTGGTGCGCGGCGGGAGCGCGGCCCGGGCGGAGCGCTCGCCATGGCTGGCGTGGAGCTGTTCTCGCACCCAGCGCTCTACACGCGCTACCGGGCCGGGCTCTGCTCCGCTGCGGCACTGGCGCTGTTGCTCATCACCGCGCTCACCTATGTGCCGCCGCTGCTGGTGGCCTACCGGAGCCACGGTGAGCGCCACTCGACCCCACGCGGCTCGGCCGGGCCCGGCTCGGCCCTGAAATCTCGTGCTGTCTCTGCCCTCAGGTTTCTGGCTGAAGCAGAGCACGTACCTGGAGCAGCCCACTGTGCGGTTCCGGTACGAGGTTCTCCTCGTCGCCACCATCGGGCCCAGCCCGGGCAGCTTCTTGGCGTGGAGCACGTTCCCAGCGTTCAACAGGCTGCAGGAGGACCGGCTCCGAGTCCCGCTCCTGGCGGTAGGCCTGCCCGGGGCGGCCCGGCGGCAGCGGCGAGAAGCGGGGCTGCAGAGTGGGGCAGCCGGCTCGGGGCGTGAGTGGGCACTGCTCCCTTCAAGGAACAGCAGCTTCACGCATAACCTCGTGCCTCACATCAGAATCCAGCTGGGAGAAGTGATTTTTAACGAGTCCGGTTTAACTCCCTCTTCAGTGCTACTGAATCATAGAATTACTTAGATTGGAAAAGACCCTTATGATCATCAAGTCCAACCATTAACCAAACTACCGGTTTCTGAACCATGTCCCTAAGCACCACTGGTGGTTTGCATGAACACGTCAGTTTACTTCCCTCAAATCACTTGTGCTCTCCTCCCCTGGCCACATGGCTTATCATGATGTGAACTTGCATGGGTCGCTAGGTAGGCCCTAGTTTTGGAAGCATATAGCCTTCCTAAAGCACATAGCCTTTGCCTTGCAGTCATTGTTCCTTCTGGGATTCCACAATGGCAGTTATTTTTCCGTCTGCCTCTGTTACGAGTCCTGCTATGCTTGCAAATAGCTGAGGTACTGGGCATTTGTGGCACGGAGGTGTAGCAAGCCTTGGCTCACAGCCAGGGATTGGAGTACAGAGGCCATTAAGAGGCATGCTGCAGTGGCAGGAGGCAAAAGCCTGACCACCTGTCATATTTGCACAGGATCTGACAGAAGATCCAGCACTAAAGCATGCTTTGTAGGATGCAGGGGAGGTGGTCAGAATGGTGTAGGGCAGAAAAGACTTTGAAGAGTCTAGTGAGTTTTCCCTTCCTGGGGGGGCATATGAGATGTTGTATAACAGACATCATTGCAGGCTTCTTCCTTGTCTCTAGTTCTTGGTCTATCAAGTCAAGAAGCTTTTTATTTCTTTTGTAACACTGCAGCTTATTTGCTTCCTTTGATTGTGCATACTGCAGTTGTGGAGGTCCCCTGGGGTTTTACCTTTTCTGGTTTTCTTTCTAACAGAAATTCCTGTATTTTTAAAAAATCATATTATTTTAGACTAGAGAAGAAGACAAAAATCAAGATGGCAAAATGGATCAGTTGCATTTTGAATTGGAACTTCCACTCCAACCCACAGAGCATGTATTTGGCATTCAGCTGATTCTACTCTTTTCCTACCAGCTTTATGTGAGCATTTTTAGTTATGTTTGTTGTGATGTATAGACCCAGTGTAATATTCCAGTAGTGGTTATACACAAAGGATGAGAAGAAACTTTTCACATTTGAAATTCCTATCTAAAATATTTATTTTACTAACAAATATTTAATTTTCTCCTCTGCTGAGTCATTCCTAGTCTAGCTGTAGCTTGCGTATTTTGATACACTTTGTTAGAAATTTTTTTTTAAATTTTTTCTAAGATCTATATTCTCTTGGGTTGTGGTGCAGCATAAAAGACAGAAATGCACAACAGTGAGTATCAGTGTGGGTGGCACCAGGAAATAACTGATAGTCTTGCAGTAGGGAGAGGGATGTGCATTCTTACATACTGCTGTGTCTTGACATAACCAGTTAGTTTTCTGAGGTGGAGAGGCAGGCTGTTGCAACAGCCTAAAACTCCATATATTTTGCTTCCTTAACAACTCTTGAAGCATTGGTAATGATCTACCAGGATCTTCTGTATCTTGTAACAGGGAGGAGGAAGAAAGTATTACAGGAAGACAAGACAATACAATTCTGCTACTGTTGTATCTCAAGGAATGTGTTCAGTCATCTTGCTACTTTTTACATGTAATACTGTCATTAACCACAGACTGTTGGATTGAATTTCCTGTGGAAATTTGTATGCAATAACTAAGGTAGATCACTTCATGAAAAAAATAAAAATAATTTTTATTCGGTGTTCCCTTGTTTAGACCAATATAATGATCTGAAACTTGGGAGTCAGAAAAATATTGAATCCACGTAGAAAATTTGTAGATACAAAGAGGTAGAAATGTGTGTGGGGGGGTGTCCCCGCCTAAATTCTCTTCTCTTGTGTTCACTATTTCAGAGAATGTCAACATTTGTGATGCAGAGCATGGCTTTTCTTCAGTTTTTTTCTCCTGTGCCCGGGTCTCGGCTCTATATGAATGGAGACCTGAAACTGAACCAGAGGCAATTACTTAACCATTGTGGACTGGATACCAGATACAATGTGAGGAAATGTTTTTCCCTTCCCCATCAATTCCCCTCCCCTTTTATCCTCCTGGTATCGTAGGTGACACCCTGGTTATTTGTAGTCCTGCACAGAGTGAACCCTAAAACTTTGGAACTGGTGTTTTATTGTTAGGCTAAAAGAGGGAAGAGGTTATTGTGCCAAGATGTTCAGTCTGATGTTTATGTGCATTCCCTCAAGGGCATGGTTATTTTGTGTAAGAAACTCAGTAGAATTATTGTCTCAAAGACTGGACAAATAATGCAAGTGTCTCCTTGTTGTAACAGGTGTCTGTGGTCAATGGCACAAGTCCTTTTGCAAGTGACTATGATCTAACAAACATCATTGCAGCATATTGGGATAGAAATGGTAAGCCTGAATGTGCAGCTGTGAACTACAAGACAGTAGTAGTTCGCATATTGGCAGATGTTTTGTGAGGTATTTAGGTCCTGTATTAAGACCTAAAAGCCCCTTAACCTGGATGTTTCCTTTCCCCATTTTAGTGACAACAGTCTTTTCAGATCCCAGCCCTGTTTGGATGACAGGAAGAGCAACAGATACACCATTTATCATTAATGCCACTATTCATTATCCAGTGGAAGTTATTTTATATCCTTTGAAAACTGCATAAACTGTGACATAATTGGGTTGCGTTATTTAGGCCTTCACATACAGGCCAAGTGAAAACTGTTTTCTTCTAGATTTGTTTCTAAACTTTTTCTTTGTTAGCTAAGCAAATGCTGAAGTTCTGGAGTTAATGAAATACCTATTTTCCATTCCTCCAGATGGTTCTACTTGCCTAACCACTTTCTGCCTTTCTCTACTGGGAACTTATGTTGCTTTTCAGCTTTACTAAACAGGCCTTTAAGGCAGTTTCTTAGCCATTTTCAGTGAATATTCTTAGTGAATCTTGCTTTGCTCATGCAGCACCTGCTGTCCCAGTCTGTCACGGATGCCACTAGCAAAGCATGGTACTGTAGTCTGTGACCTAAAGCAAATCATTAGAAATATGCATGCAAGATAATAATAACCCCCACAGTGGAGGAGTTACATCTGTTACACATGCAAGCAGACTTGATTTTTTTTTTTTTTGCAAAATAATACTTTGTTAATTGTGGTTTTGCTCATTTTCTCAGACAAGAACCAGCCTGTGTTTAAGAGAATCTGTATGGAGCATACTTCTTAATGAGGTTTGTTTACCTGCCTGACTATTACGAATAACAACTTTCTGGTGAGTCAGGCACAAAATAGGTACTTTACCCAGAATTGGTTTAAATGTTTTCTAGGACAGATATTCTCTGCAGCTTTTGTTACCTACTGTGGTAAAAGGCTTTTAGGTGTTTCTGTGGCTCAGAGGCTTTGCATTTGCTACAAAAACTGATATCTTAACAGATTTTGTGCCTTTCTGCCTCTGAGTTCCTTTGTTTGCTTATTGCAATCAGAAGCTTCTTCATTAACACTCCTTGACTTTCTTTAAATATCAGCCAGGATTCTGGGAAATTATTAAATTTGCCTGGATCCAGTATGTCAGCATCCTCCTTATCTTTCTTTGGGTGTTTGGTAGGATTAAGATGTTTTTGTTCCAGAATCAGGTGTTGACTACAATTCCAGTATCATCAGTTCTGCCAGTGTCTCCAGTACTATCCTACAAACACCACCAGTCCTGAGGAGATGCCTGAGAACACTTTAATGAAATGCAGTTCAAAAATAGTCACCTGCTTTTATTCTCTATTCACTTTTTACTTTGGAAGATCAGAATTTTGTAAGTATGTTTCAAGTATGCTCTGTTTGTGCTTTCTTTTTAAATACAAGTTCATTCATCTAATTTTTCTGGGAACACTGCTTTGGAACTGAAAATTTTAATTTTTTTGACAATTAAGAGTTAAAGAAGAGCTTAGTTATTTTTTTTTGCAACTGGACCACACTTTAAAAGCCAGTAGGAAGCAATGAGTCTGCTTTTGCATTATCTTAATTTTGCTACACCTTGAAGACTGAAAATAATATGCTAAAAGTAACAATATAAACTGGTTTTACTGTCTTGTGAATTAATTCACTTCTGACTTAGAGTTCTGTCCAGAGCTGTTTGTACATGCATTTATGTACACTATGAAATGAAACAAAATATGAGGAATGTGAAAAAATGTATGGATGAGTTAAGGTCAGAGACACTCCTGTCACAGTACAGCCACAGTTATGTGGCTATACATGCTCAGCAATTTAGTTGTTAAATTGGATGATGGATAAATTCAAGGTTGATGTGAGAAACTGGGTCGTGGGTGATAGCATGTGCAAGGTTTGCACAACCATTTACTATTGGCATTATTACTGTAGCACTAGACCATTAATTGTGAATTGTGAATAGTAAAACAGAGAAGCCTGGTATTTATTGAAAGAAAAGTAACAAAAAATACTACCAGAGAAGCTTTAGAGTTCCAAAGTAAGTGAATAATTACTTTCAGAACTTAAATAGCTTAGAACTGATAAAAAATATAATCACCTGATGAAGATGATATTTACCAAATATAATCACTTTTTCAGATGACTCAGTTCCCTGAATGAACTTGTTATGTGCCTGCACAAGCATTTGAGTGGGCATAAGCAAGGGGTAGAAATCTCTGGAGAGGCCACAGGACCTCATTTTAAGGGTTTGAATGTTGTACTCTGACAAAACTGGAATGTGTAACAGTCTTCCTCCAGGCTGAACAGAAAGCTGTTCAAGGTAACAACAGGAACATGGAAGAGACTAGTGCCAGCAAACAACAGTATTGGGAGACTTCAGTAATTTCTGTCTCACTGTTATCTCCTATTGTAGCCTTTCACCTTAAGTTATGACAAGTGATGCTGCTCAGAGCAACAGTTCAGTGAGTGCATGTGAAATAGAAAATGGAGAATAGGTCTGGTTTAGGAAAGACAGATTAAAGTATTGTTATATTCTCTTTTCCTTTAGAAAGAGAAAGCTGGAAAAAAATCCTCTACAGTAATTTAAGTGGAGAACTATATAAGTTAAAAGGACGAAATCAAAAAGAGTTATTTGCTTGCCAGTGGCAAGTAACTGTTTAGTATGACCTGAAACAATCCCTCCATTTCTTTTGAAAGAGGTGTGTGTCATGACTGCAGCTAGTAAGTGAATGCAGGGTGAAAGGAGCCCTAAAGGCAAGTGTGACCACAGCAGGGGAAAAAAAACTTGTTTGTGATACCTCTGCTGTGGTAACTTCCTGGATCACTGTTATACTGAAAATAGTTCTTGGTTCATAGTTCTGACTCGTTTCTCAAGCTTGAAGAGACATTCTACTTCTGTAAGTAACCAAGCAATAGAAAAAAGATTTTTCAGCTGTAGCAATAAACTGAACTACAGGGAAAAAATATACCTGAGGATCTGCTGCAAGTACCATTAAGGGAGGTTGAGGAAGGAAGAGCCTTTCTCAGAAGGCTGTCTGCGAGGACTCTTCCTTTAGCTTTCTAAGCGACCCAAAATAAAATGACAAAAAATATCTGAAACCAGTGCTATCTGCCACAGTGCTACTACACAGATCTTATGTGTACACATATGGCAGAGAACAACCTAAATGCTCTTCACTGAGGAAGGACACAATGGCTTGCTGTGATTCTGTAAGAAGAAAAAGTAAGCATCTGGTTAAAGATCCTATGCATAAATTGAAGTGGGAATGTGGCCGTTTAAGAGCCACGCTTCAGGAGTCTTTTAAGGCGTGGAGCTGGGATAAAAGAAACGACCCCGGTGCTCGTTAACCGGCCGTTTGCAGGGCCAGGACCCTCCGGTTCTGCTCGCCTGAGGCGAGCGGGACGCGGCCGCGCCGAGCCCCGTGCGCCTGGGGCTGGGGCGGGCTTGGGGGCAGAAGGAGGAGGGGGAGGAAAAGGACGAGAGGGAGGAAGAGGAGGGGGCTGCCGCGGCAGGCGGGCCCGAGGCACGCGCGGCGCTGCCCGAGCCGTCCCCGCGGGTGCCGCGCTCGGGGCGGGCGCCGGTGCCGCTCGAGCCCGCGGGCAGCCGGTGCTGGGCGGGGCCGCCTCTGCCAGCCTGCGCCTCTGCCCGGGGATGCTCCGGGAGCGGGGCGGATCGGCTCCTTCCCGGGCTCCTCCCGCTGCCCCGGCGCCTCGGCCACGTCTGAAAGCGGCTCATTGTCTCTGTCGGCAGCTCGGAGCCGCGGCGGTGGCGGCGGGAAGGTACGGGCGGGCTGGTGGGGTGGGGGTGGCGGCTGTTCGCAGGACTCGTCGTCGCGGCCAGACCGTTTTTTCCGGTGTCAGCGGTGCTTACAGTCAGTCGCACTACGCTTCAGGGGATGTATTCGAGCCGTTCGCACTCTCATTACGTTTCGGGGGATGTATTCGAGCTGTTCGCACTCGCACTACGTTTCGGGGGATGTTTTTGAGCCGTCCGCCCCCGCCCCTGCCCGTGGCGGTGAAGTAGCGGGAGCACCAGGTGCGGCGGAGCCGGTGTCGCACCGTCTGAGCCGTTGGCTGAGGTGCAGTCGGTTGTTGACAGAGGTCAAGCTGTCGAAAATCAGACCTTTTTTTGGTTAGGTTTTTTTTCTTCTTCTTCTTTCCTCTCCCCTAGAGAACATGGCTGAGGTGGTTAAGTGGTTTCGTTTGCTAGAGTCAGGTCGTGAAATAAGGTGCGTTAGAGAACATTTCCCGTCGTTCCGGGAAATCCCTTCCAGTTTTTCTGTTGTGTCCAGCCTCTCTTTCCAGATGAAGGTCACACACCGGTCGGAAGAATTTGTCTTTATTTATTAGTTGCAACAGTTGCTTCAGTGGGGCACACAGGGCACACCTCAGCCCATTCGTCCTAGGACGGTTTGAATTTGAGGACATTATTGTGCTGCTGCATTCAGAGTCTCAAGTAAGTGAATAGCATACAGTCACTGTAGGTGTCTCTTTGTCAATCCAGTTTTGCCATAGTAAAAATTCTTAACAAAAATTGCAGCTAAGCAGACCTCATTTCTTGAACACCAGTAATTCTAGCAGCTGAAAACGCTTTGTGATCTTCAGCTGCATTGCATGGAGAAACAGGTGGTGAAGGGCTGTGCCTCAACACTGCTTTTTGTTCAGGCTGGACAACTTTATCTAACTCCAAAAATTATAAATAAAACCCAAAGGAAACAGTACCTTTTGAAAAAAAGAACTTTAATGGTCATGTAATTAAATCCATGGTACGTTTAATTGTATTATACACTATTTCAGCCTGATGATTTCCTACAAACATTTGTTCCAACCTCATTTGCCCCTAGATTGTGAAAAGAAGTACATTTCCAAAAGCTAAATTAACAGTATCAGCTGGAATTCTAATATATTGTTATTATTCAGAATTATTACAGTACATTTACTGTACTTTTATTGTTTTAGTTGCAGTTTCACTGTTCTATTAAAAAAATTAAGCAGGCTTTTGAATCTCAACTATTTAGTATTGGCCAGCTATTAGAAAGACTTTTAACTTATTGAAGTACCAGTAGTTACAGAAGGCACCCTCCAAACGAACTGTTTCTTTCCCCATTCAAAGATCAATCTGCAATACAGTAACCTTTTGCCTTATGAAGGTGTGTGATTTCTAGCTGCAGAAGAACACTAGAAATGGATATTTTGTCAGCTGGGTAATTACAGCAAGAATTACTAGTAATATTGTTGTGCATTTTTCTTTGACCAGCTTTGTCACGTTCCTGCAATTTCACTTTTTAGAGCAGCAAAGCGTGTTCCTAATGTTGAGCCCATAGAAGCAATTCTGGTGTTGATTGCATTGGTGTGATGTCTTATAGGCGAAGTATGCAGTGAGTAAACTTCTCCATGAGGGACAGTAGAACTTCAAGTGATCTTTGCTCTGTTTATAATGCCATGCACAAATATTTTCCTGTTATTTCTACAAAATGCATGATGACATTCACCATTATCATTCTTTTTACAGTCAGTACTGCTGCATCTGGTGAATCGTAAGTACATAGGTGATACTTATATTCATCTTGTATGATTGCTCTGAAAAGTCAGCATGTAGTGTATGACAGGCATACAGGACAATCATTGTTGGCTACCAAAAGGTATTAATTTTTCAGTGGAAAAGACCAATCTGGGAAATTAATTGAGAACATTATATGAAATTGAAGTAATTTCTGTGTAATCTATAAAGACTTTGGTTTAAAAGTGCTGCATAAACTGTCTTAAATTAAAGTGTGCTGGACCTTTTCTTAGACTCAAAATGGCCAAGGAAGACTGACAAAGACAGTTAAAATTCAGTTGCTCAGAAGCCATTGTAGGAGAGCAGGTATTTATAATTCCTCATTCAGATATTTTGCTTTATTCCAGCCAGGGTTTTCAGTCTTCCCAAAGCAGACCTAGGCCTGTTGGTTCTGAGGGAGTCTTTCATCCCAGCCTTTTGTCCCAAGCTCAAAGAGAGAGCATGTTTCTTTACAGCTCTAATGTGAGGCACTCTCTGTCTTTCTACCATCTTTTTAGTACCCCAGAAAAAAAAATTGAGCAGTGTAAATAGGAGGGTCTTTCTTTTTTAAGCTATAGATCTTATTGTTGATAATTTACTAGGTCTCTCCAGGTTGAATTCTGTGCTGAAAGGAAGTTACTTAGAAACTGTACTCCTTTCAGAGATGACCTGCAAAGATCTCATTACTCAATTCCAACATTACATGACTTACAGGACAAATGAATAAAAGTTCCCGAAAGCAAGACCTAAATAATCATCCATTACACAGTTTCTTTCTCTCTTTTCTGCCATTCTGGGTCTGAAAAGTGCTCTCTTTAGAAAACAAGCCCAGCAACCACTGGCTGTATTTTTACCCTGCTTGGTAAAACTGGATAGCTTTCTGTGTTGTATCTAGTTTCTTGGCAAGCAGTGGCAGATGCTAGTGGCCCTGCAGCTCAGCAGTCTATCAGAGGCAGTTTAAGTCATGAAGAAAATGATTGCTCTGTTGGCCAGTTTATATAATTTCCTTTGGATGTTATGGAAGAATAGTTATTCTGGGACTGTCCCAGGGTTCATCTAGTCCAGGATCTTGTTTCCATTAGTAGCTGTTAGCAGGCAAGCCCAGTGACAGAGCTTGACTTAGAACTGTCAACTAAGCCATATAAGCAGATGCTTTTCAGATCACATTTTGAACATTTGTATTGGCCTGCGAAGAGATGATTGTGCCTCAAGAATTTGTGATGGTTAGACTTCTGATTATTCTGCTGTTTGCCAGAACTCTCCCTGAAGAAACAGTATCACAAAAGAAGTACTACTGCTACTATCACAGAAAAGGAATAATAGTGTAACTTTTATTAAAATAATTTATGCTTAGCAGTATTCATTATTTACAAAAGCATGTATTGTGGTGCCACCAAGTATTGCAATACTTCATGCGTGAGAGGTGTTGGAGTGCTCTGTGCTGCAAATTGCTGTCTGTCACAGTCTGTTTTTCTGCCTGTTGTAGCTCCCTTGCCACTTAGGGACAGAATGATTGCGTGAGTCTGTGAGGAGGTGCTTGCTAGAGTTTTGTCACTGAGGTGGCAGCTGGAGTGGCAGTAAGGACGTCTGGCCCCTCTGCTGCCCTTTCCCCCGTGCCTGTGGTCAGCAGGCCTGCTCTGGTCAGGCAGATGCAGCCAAGGAAGCACCCCTGTGGAGCAAAGAAGGAAGAAAGGAGGCAGAACAAGCCCCTCTTTGGCTCTCCTGAGAGGAGCTTGGGATGGACAGGTGGTGCCGCTGAGCTTTTGGCAAAGGAGGAGGGCACTGGCAGAAGGAGAGGTGAGGCAATGCAGAGCAAGTCACAGAGGAGTGTTTCACCTAGTAACCAATGCAGTTTTGGCATACTGCCTTTCTGTGCTGAAAGAGCTGGCCTAACAGCACCCTCTGGTGAGTCCTGAGAGGTTCTTCTTCCATTACTTACTTTTAATCAGTGTAATAGTTTGTTGAACTCTTGTATACTTCTGCTGCCACAGCATTTTGAGGCGGAGTTTCATATTTTTAAGATGCAGCATACAAAAAGGTTTTGTAATGAGAGATCATTAATTCAATTCCCCCAATTTTCCTGTTTCGAGCAGTCATGAGAGTGTGTTTTTGCAGTTGTTCTTTCCAGGCCAGTTGTGATTTCCCTGTCTAGGGAGCCTCTTTTCTAGGCTGAGGAGCAACAGTCACTTCACTATTCCTTTTACAGAAGTCATTGACTGTCCTTGTGCTTGATCTTCACTCCTTACTGTATTCAACTATATTGTCTTGAAGAATTCTTGTGGGCACATCAGAACTAAGAACTTAATGCATTTTATTATGTCAAATGAGTGTGTATATATATTTGCTAGTCTGCATGGTTTCAAGAGTCCAGAGTGTGTTGGTATGTCTCTCTCACTGTAACAAGAAACAAATTGTGTAAATGCAGCTAGATAGCAAATACGGAGATGATCTGCATACATGAGGACTCGTACTTTCCTAATACCTTGCCTGCTAACTTATACTGATTGCCTACAAGTGGAATCTGCACAACTGAGGGCACAAAGGGGCAGGTGCCAAAAACCTCTCATTAAAAGCTGTGAGGAATGCATGTGGCTTGAACTTTGACTTCAAAGTAAAACAGTTCCACTTGGGGTTGACATGTCTAAAATTTTCTAGGAGTTATATGTCATTTCTATATGTCTAGTCATTTCTAACTCCCAAATGGGTAATTCCCTTAAGTGCAAACTTGGGGTATTCAGTCTTGGGGTATATGCGCTCCAGACCAAAGACACATGTCAGCTGCTTTTTCATTTTATCCTATGTGGCCAGATGTGGCTTCAGGTTGTGAGTTTTCACCCATCTTCTGCAGTTTGAAAAACAGAGGGTTGTGCACAAGCATCAACTGGTGTAGCAGCCTGCTGCCACTGCAGGGTACAGCACTCACATTAGAAAAGAAGATGATTTTTTTTTCAGCAGCCAGTTACTGATGTTCCCATCTACTCCTTTTAGGGGATAGAAATCATTGTAGTGTCAAACTGAAACAGAAATACAGTGGAGTCATTCAGAAGGATTTTTTTTTTTTATCTCTCGGCAGTATTTACCAGTATTCAAGTTGAGGGCTTTGTGTACTTTGTAGATTTTTTTTTTTAAATCCAAGAATTGACCTGCATCAACCCCAGGTTTTCTTCAACATCAAACATTTACTTATTTGCTTATTTGTGCAGTGATCTTACTGTCACACATTACTTCCTTTCAGTTTCTAACAGCTGTCACCTGCAGATGAATATCTCCAAGTGCAACTGGTTAAGGAAGCAGTTAGTGCCTATTTGAAGGAAGGTTTTACTAATGCAAGAGTTTGTATTGTGTAAGTTTTATTGTTATTGTGCCACAGGAGCGATGGCTCACCAGCATTTCCCTTCTCTTTTTCAGCTTTTCTTATTGCTCTTCCTCGGTGAGAATGGCAAGGATTCGGATTCCTAGCACAGTCGTTATACTTTTTGTTACAGTTCAGACTGGATTCTTACTCTTCATGTTTGCCCGGTACAGTAGTTTCATGCCTCAGGCGGAGAAACCATCACAAGTCCACATCCTCATTCTCTCCTCCTGGCGGTCAGGATCTTCTTTTGTCGGGCAGCTTTTCAGCCAGCACCCCAGCGTCTTCTACCTGATGGAGCCAGCGTGGCACGTGTGGGTTACGATGTCCCAGAACAGTGCCAAAGTCTTACACATGGCAGTGCGGGACTTAGTCAGGTCGGTCTTCCTGTGTGACATGTCTGTGTTTGATGCTTACATGCCTTGGAAAAGAAACTTATCCGATCTTTTCCAGTGGGCAGTGAGTCGGGCTCTGTGCTCAGCTCCTGCTTGTGACTCTTTTCAACGCACTGACATTACCAGTGAAATGGCCTGCAAGACTCTTTGTGGACGGTATCCGTTCAGCAAGGTGGAGGAAGCCTGTAAAACTTACAGCCATGTTGTCATCAAGGAAGTTCGATTCTTTGACTTGAAGGTCCTCTACCCTCTTCTCACTGACCCATCCCTGAATCTCAAAATTATTCACCTGGTCCGTGACCCCAGGGCAGTCGTTAAGTCACGGGAACAATCAGTGAAAGCTTTAGCCCGTGACAATGGAATTGTCTTGAGTACCAATGGCACTAAAGTGGAAGACAGCAAATACAAAGTAATGCAAGAGGTTTGTAGAAGTCATGTTCAGATTTATGAAACGGCTACTCTAAAACCACCTAATTTCCTTAAAAATCGCTATTTAATGATCCGTTTTGAAGATCTGGTAAGAGATCCATTATCAGAAATCTCAGAAATGTACAAATTTGCAGATCTTAATTTGACCCCCAGGCTCAAAAGCTGGATCTATAATATCACACATGGACAAGGACCAGGAAAAAAAAAAGAAGCCTTCAAAATCACGTCTCGAGATGCAGTTAGTGTTTCACAGGCCTGGAGAAACGTTCTTCCCTTTCAGAAAGTTAAGAAAGTACAGGAAGTTTGCAAAGGTGCTATAAACATGCTTGGCTATCAGCTGGTGGATTCCGAAAAAGAACAAAGAGATCTGACATTGGATTTAGTGTTGCCAAGACGACAAAATCAATTTAGTTGGTTATCATTTAATCCACAGCACTGAAACACTATTTTTGAGAGATGTGGGGGGGTGGGGCAGGGTAGATGTTTGACTGTTTCTCTACTGCTCAGCGTATAGTAATTGGAAAATCCTTGGCTGATGACTTTAAGTGTCTTTCTGTCTACTACTTTTCCGTTAATGGAAGGAGTATTTTTTTCCTGAGTTTCTTACACCTCAAAAACAAAAAAAGGCAAGATAATTGTCAGATTGCAAATATACAACTGAGCTGTGCTGCTTACAGCATTGTTTAAAAGTACTATAATTTAAGTACTTTCTGTTAAAAGGTGAATTTTCAAAGATGTCTTTATTGATAATAGTTCACTTCTGTTTTCATGTTTTATATATTTAAGAATCACAGTTCTTTATTTGTATAAATGGAATGAAGTAGATACTAAATTCCTTCATTCGACTTTCTTCTTTCCTTTAAAGTTGTTGTGCACTTGTGTATTTTTTTTAGACTTCTTTAGATGTTTTAAATTTTTAACATAAAAGTTTTCCAAAAGCTGGGGCAACCGCAGTAGTTCTGTTGTAAAGGGCTTAAACGGGAACTTAATTTATTGATAGATTTCATAGTGGTTTCCTTGGAGTGGCAACTTTTACAATCAGGTACTTGAATGTGATGTCGGCGTGGAGTGCAAAAAGCAAAAATACATGAAGAAGCTTGGAGCAGAATCACAGCTGGTTAATGGCGTCCCTGTCGCGTTCTGTGACACAGAGCAGGTGCAACACGCTTGCTCCTGCAGCGCAGTTACCCTCTGTGTTCAGGACACGACGCTGTCAGTGAAGATGCCGGAGTTGGCCGGGACACGCTCGGACGGGCTCGCTCGGTCCCGGCGGGGGCTCCGGGCACGGCGGGGGGCAGAGGGCGCGTGCGCAGTGGCTCCCGAGCGTCTCCGGTACTGCGCTGAGAGCCGGGCATGCGCAGTTCGCGGGGGGGGGGGGGGGGCAGTGCCGTGTTTGGGCGGCCTCTGCCGCCCCCCGGTGCCCGGCCCTCGGCACGGCTGGAGCGGACCCGCCGCTCCGGCACGGCGGGGTTGCTTCCCTGAGGGAGCGCAAAGCGCGGAACTGCGGCCCGGCTGCCACTCTGCTTTCGGGCGCCGGCCCTGGAGCCCGGGGGGCAGTGGGCGGTGAGCCAGGGGAGGAGCGGGGCGGGGAATGGGAAAGGGATGCCTTTCCTGGCGGATCCCCGCGCGTGGCTCTGCCCCTTTAGCGCGTCTGCACCCCTTCGCGTGTGGCCCGTGAGAGTGAGGAGGGGCCAGGGCAGCCCCGGGTGTGGCCGTGAGGGTGAGGAGGGGCCAGGGCAGCCCCGGGTGTGGCCGTGAGGGTGAGGAGGGGCGGGCCCTGCTGGGGCAGCTCTCGGCAGTCACCCCGGTGCACATTTCGCGGGGAGAGGCCGAGGGAGTGGTCCCAGGGAGTCTTACAAGGAACGACGGTGAGAGCATTTCGTAGGGCCTGGGGGAGCGCCTGAATGTGCCTGAAGATGGAGCTTTGCTCGAGGAAGGTGCCGAGGGACGAGCCCTGTACCGAGGGGCAGCGGAGGAGAGGGGAGAAGCACCTGAGCAGGTTGGGCAGTGTGGGCACTGTTAGTTAAATGCTGATAAGGACGCTTGCTTTGATTGCACCTGTACATCAGAGTTCTCCCTTGGTTATAAAAGCAAGAAGTCTCTCTACTGCCTGTACCAAATGCACTCTTTTATTTAATTCACATGTAAAAAGCCTACACAGACACACACAGGTAAATCTTCTGGACTAACCTTAGCACATTACATTTCTGCCTGTATCTTCTGGGCATAAACTACATATTTCCATTCCGAGACATGCAGACTTTTGGTCTTGAAAATGGAAACATAATGCAGTTTTGTTCCCAGCTGGCCACAATTGCTCCTAATCTAAAACAGGTCACTGTTCCAAAGGAGAATCTGCACAGGCCCCAGTTCTAATTTCTGGTTTTATTTATTGGTCTCTTGTGGTTAGTGAGATAAAGTGAATGGAAGGCAACAAGCAAGAACTAGCTGAGGCTTCTTTGCTTATAACTGGGCACAGCAGAAAAATCATGATCTTGATATTCCTGTTTCCACCTTTCCCTCTAGCGTTGTGCTCAGAATGTTTTTCCTAAATTTTGCAGTTAATCAGGCATGATCACGGGAAGCCATGACATGCAGAGGAATTCCATTAAGCTGAGTTAGACTATCCTCAGTCAGTAACAACTTGAAATAAATAAATACCCTTTCATATGAGAAGATGACTGTATGCTTCTGGAATAGAAATCCAACTTAACTCTGGACTTTTTTAGGAAGGAAGATCAGTAGCTTATTCCAGAGTTACTATTAATTCTGGTGTGCGACTTTTTTTTCCCAAGGCAATATTAAAGATCCTGATCTCAGGAGGTGGAAAATCCTGAACAGGAGTGATGATTCCTATACCACAATATCCCTTATATTCAGCAGCCATATCTGAACTAGTTGCTATCCAGGTGAACTGCCATTTGGATGAAGAAAATTGCTGGGCTCTAGATGTGAATGAACTTTGCTGTGCCTTGAATGAAGCCAAGGTGTATTGCAACCCAAAACTCCTCTGCATCATCAACCCCAGAAATCCCACGGGTCTGGGAACTTTGTTTAATGGATTGATTTTAAGACCAATTTTTTTTTCTTTTTCATTCATTTGACATTGCAGGCAAATCCTAAATACACATCAAATATGTAAAGCTGAATTTTACAGTCAATGCTCTAAGTAGGACAGTATGTCATATTTTCAGAAATATTTTTTCAGTTTTGTGGAACTCCAGAGAGTGGGGAGCAGGTTCACTTCACTGGATCCCATTTGAAGCCACTGCTTCCACTGAACTTCTGCAGACTTGTGGAATGACTTTCAGTCATTCCTTTGGTCTTTATGAAAGATCTTGCTTCTGGCATGGCCTGTAGCCTTTTGCTTCTCAGAGGCAATGACTGTAGATACTCTCTGAACTCCATGGCAACCACTGCCTCCCTCAGAATTTAGGTTTTTGAGTAGTTGAGATTGATCAGTGAGAAACTAGATCCCATTGACCTATCATGCATGTGAGCATTTAAAATTATAAGTTATACACAGAGTACTCTTAATAAGTCATTGACTGATTACTTTATATCACATTTCCTTTGCTTGAGATGGACTAAGTTACCTTGAACCATCATTCCTCCAAAAATGCTCCCTAATTTCATACTTGGTGAAGTGAATTCTTAAGTTCAGTAGCACTTTTCTGAGAAAGAGGGATATCTTGTTGAAAAGCTGGAAGTCTTACTAGGTCTGGGTGAAAAGATATATATCTAGATACATCTAGATATCTAGATATATGTGCTCCACTAACTTTCTTCTTGCTTTAAAAATCATACTATAGGACAGGTGCAAACCAGAAAGTGCATTGAAGATGTGATACAAGAGAAACTTGTTCTTCTGGCTGATGAGGTAACGGAATATTCTGTTCTCTCAAAAGCACAGCTGAGAGTACTCATATGAAGTGTAATTTTGTTCCATGTGTGGTACAGGGAACAGATTCTCTGTTATATTAAGACATGAACAAACATTCAAGATTCTTAGTATCAAAGGATCAATATAACAGGTTGCTTGATCTGGATTTGAACTAGAGAGAAAGTGTAGGGAACACAAGGAAGAACTTTGTTGGAACTGACCTAAAAACCTGTGTGAAGCTGAGACCACTTCAAATGAAAGAAACAGAAGGAAAATCAATTTAAATGTGCAAGTAAAGGTTAAATTGTGTACAAAGAAGCTCACTGTTCTTCCTTTAACTATGGTCACATGATATGAAGTATATCATGACAGTAACTATTATTTAACAAAGAACCTTGTGTCTTCTAACAGCTCTTAAGTTTTGAGTGTTACCACTGTTTCTTCAGTTCAGATCTGACTCTCTAAAAAGCCATGTTTTATCCTTAGTTTGGAGAACAGAGCACATTAATGTCTTCTGACTGTTCAGGTTTACCAGGACAATGTGTACTCTGAAGGATGCCAGTTCCATTCTTTCAAAAAGATTCTGTATGAGGTGGGACCTGAGTACTAAAACAATGTTGAGCTGGCCTCTTTTCACCTCTAAGGGAGTCATGGGCAGGTAAGTCTGATTTAGTTTTTTTTATTTCATCTTCCTCATTAATCTGGTTGGACAGCCCTTTCATGTTACTGACCTGAAAGTAATCCACCGTCTTCTATGAATTTTAACTAAAAACTATCAAGAAAAGGAAAAAAAGCATTTAAAGCACAGAGTAATGGATTAGCTCTGTGGTTTTCAAAGTATTAAATAATAAGCACATTTATTTCAGACACCTAATGCCTCAGTTCCACAGAGGTGAAATCCTACAGTAGCAGTCTTGACCTGTGATAATGGAAAATTGGTCTCCAACATTCAGATGAACAGCTCAATAATTACTGGGATGTCTAATGCTGTAAATGTTTGGGTTTGGTTGTTTTGGGGAGGAAGAGATGGAAGAAAAAGAATTTTCTGATGAAATATATGCTACTGCAGCCATGTGCTCCTGTTCTGAAGATTAAACAATCCATGTTAACTCACCTGACAGGGAAGCTGCATGTACACCTTTGTCTCTGTATGGGATACTAGGACTTAGGGACATTTAGTTCCATCTTGAACCATTATCAATGTAAGAGCTGTTTCAACAACCTGCATGTTACATATTGTAAGATTCTCATTAATTGTCTTTCCTACTCTGCAGTCACTTTCATTGCTTTCCCAGTATTTATACACTCAAGGTTGACCAATCTTTTCCTTTCACTTTGTCACAGATGTGGCTACAGAGGACATTATGTGGAGGTCATTTACTTGCACCCAGAAATTAAAGGACAGCTTGTTAAGCTGCTTTCTGTTCGCCTTTATCCCCAAGTCTCAGGACAAGCAGCAATGGATATTGTAGTGAATCCTCCATTACCTGGAGAAGAGTCTTATGCACAGTTCATAAAGGTCAGCAATAATATGCTTGTTCTTTTGTGCATTTCCTGAACCTATCCTAAGTATTGGGAACTCAAAATATTCACAGAGACAAGTCCTCTTTCATTTCTCCTCAGACAATGCTGTAATAACACAAATTTACAGAACTATGCAGTGTATTTAAAATTAATTCAATATGACTACATTTAAAAATACTAAGGAGCCATTATCAAATCGGTTTTCTTGCCAGTAAAATCAACTTTTCTCCTGTGTTTAATATGACAAAAGGATTACTAAATAAGGTCTGCTCTTACTAAGATCTAAAGAGGAATGTAAGTTCAAATACAGTTATAAAATCAGCCATGTTCTTAGGTATCCAGTGCCTCTGCGTTAAAGTATACACATAGTTTCTCACTGGTAAAAAGAAAACTGAGTCTGGCTTAGGAAATTACATTATTGAGTCAGATCAAAAATTCAGCCAATGTGGTCTCTAAAAACAACCAAGAGTGGATGCTCAGAAGGAAGAATGTAAGAAGGCACACAGATAGAGACTTCTGCATGTTATTGTCTGTCTGCAACATTTTATAGTTGTATCCTGCTAATGCCTTTTTGCATTCCTGCCTTTAAGAGCAGAACTAGAATTTGGAACATTGTTTGCTCTAATAACAAAGCCCTAAAAGTGTTTAATCCAGGAAAGCATCATAGTTTCCTCTGGAGTTTTTATTACCACTTCAGATGTGTCTAACTGAAGACCTTCCTTTTAAACAGGAGAAGGAGTCTGTTTTGAATAGTCTTGCCAAGAAAGCCAAACTAACAGAAGACATGTTTAACAAGATACTAGGCATTCACTGCAATCCTCTTCAAGGAGCTATGTATGCTGTACCACAGATCTTTATTCCTTCCAAAGCCATTGAGGAAGCAAAGGTCAGTCAGTTACTTTTACCTCAATTAATTTTAACCTTCACTGGCCTGTGCCTGCCACTTCTAATGATATTTTTATTCCAGAGACAAAGTAAGCTCAGGTAGTTACCAAGGACATTGGTGTTTAAGTCATACAAGTAGCTGGACCTGTGCAATTCCAGATTGCTGCCCCTGCCTGGGTTAGGGAGGCAGTGGATTGGGAATGGCAGTGTGCTACTGAGCCTGCAAAAGAAGCCCCACTCAGCAAGTCTGGGAAAGAGGTTTCCTTACAAATTTTACCTTTTTGCATTTGGGCTAGTAACATCTATTACTAAATAACAAATCTTTCTATTCCTAACTAGAGCTTTGATACCTGATATGTAATACTAACTTTTTAAAGGGAATTTTATCAGCACAGCTGAGAACAAAAATAAGGCTGTTTTTCAGTTGCTTATTTGATTAGATTTATAACTCGCATGTATTTAAGAACTTTCCTGGGGACTTCCTAATCAGCAGATAATTCAGGGGGGAAAAATAGTAACTGCCAACAGAACTGGAACACACAGTTCTCAAATTAATTTAATCTTATCAAATGTCAGTGCCTTAGGTTTTTCTAAGTACAATTTTGAGACTTTTGACAAAAAGTTATAAGCAAGTCAAGAAGAATAACAACATTACCTAAACCCTTTTTTTTGAAGTGAGTGTTTTGTGTAGGTTCTTCAGCCCTGTTCCTCCATGAAGTACTGTTATTTAATTCACAGGGTGAACTTGTGAACTGTCCCATTAGCAACTGTTCCTCACCTTCCTTAGTAAATAGAATAAGGAACTAATAAGGTAAGATAAGGTTTCAGGGGGGAAAAAAAGAATAATGAAATTCTATATATTTGGGAATATTTTCACTTCAATAATTCCAAAGCATCCATTTCCTTAGGCTCATGAAGTGACACCTAGTATGTTGTATTGCATGAAACTTCTGGAAGAGACTGGAATATGTGTTGTACCTGGAAGTGGATTTGGCCAAAGAGAAGGAACCCACCATTTCAGTTACAGTTTCTGTTTGTTTGAAATCAAATTAACAGTAATAAGCAAAGTACCATCCAAATACTTTCTCTTCTGATTAAATACAAGGATTTTTATTTCAGTGTACATTGTCTCACTTTAAACTGGACAGTTTCTGAGATCTGATCTAGGCCAAAGACCTCATCTGCTAGATGAGCTATTCAGGTTTTTGTGGTGTTTTCATAGCTTGGTGACATAATTTTATTCTATTTTTATACACTGGTATTTGAAATGCCTTCTCCAGGAATACAAACAATAATAATACCTTAGACTTTAATCTTAAAATTGGCTATAGAATTACAAAAATTGCCCTGCATTCTTTGGGAGGAGGGGGGATTAAACAGTGTTTCCATATGGAGAAACTGCATTAGAAGTGCAGTATTTTCCCTATAGAACTGCTCCTTAAAAACACTGAATAACTTTTCACTTTGCCAAAACAAGATGTTGAGCTAAATAATGCGATACCAAAACTGTGAACATAAACTCAGTTGCTTTTGCTTCCAATAAGCAGCACTTTGCTCCAGGCAAGCCACTGATAGCTGGAATTTGTCATGGAATTTAGTCTTCTTCAGTCTGAAACAATATAACAGAAGGTATCTTTAGCCTTGGTAGTTCTGCAACACAGCCAGCTGGGTGAGATATCTGGGTACATACAGCTCCAGGAAAAGCCAGGGAGTCCATTCCTGCACCAGTGTGGGAAAAACACTCTGTTCTGTAGGTCTTGCACACAATCTGGGATTTTCATATCATGCAGGAGAAGGAAAAAAGAGACTAAAAACTGCAGAGTGGGATGTTGCATTGTTTTAATGCAACTGAATTCAGTTTTCAGTTAAAGAAGGAATGTGCATTTACTGATAACTGCCCACTCCTAAAGCTTGAAAAGCTGGGTATAATTTGGCATAACTGCCCAACTCTGGAAACCAAGTTGCTGTTGTTTCTTGCTGATGACCTTCTTACCACTCAATAGAAAATAACAATTCTTGAATTCCTATGAACTAATCAATTGAAACAAATTGCTCTAGTTTAATAGTATAGTTCAATTAAAGTATAAATGCATGAAATAAGAGAATCACATCAAAACAAGTATTAACCTTAACATGTTACTTGATGTGCCCTGAGATTAATCAAGGTCTGGGCAAAGATCACAGTTTAGTTTGTTTAGTTTGTTCTGCAGATAAAAGTGGATTGTTTTTTTTCTTTCTTTAAATATTTTTCAGAATGACCATTCTTCCTCCAGTAGAGAAGCTGAAGATCCTACTGGAGAAAGTGAAAGACTTCTACATAAAATTTCTTGAAAAACATGAAACTACTGTGGCTTTTTCCCCCTCATCCCCTCCCTTTCAAAGCAAATGAAGGCAATGAACAAAGATGTGCTGAGAATGTGCTGTTCCTCTAATTTAACTAAATTCAAAACAGATAGAACCAGTCTCAGATACTGCTACAACTTATTGGACTATTAAAAGTTAATGTCTCGTATAGAAGACATTTTTTTAAGGGGAAGGGGAAGAATGTGAAGAAAGTGGTGAGAAGAAAGACTTAATAAATGTTTTTGTGCCTTGATTGGAAGATACATTGTGGACTTTTGACTCAATAGATTGGGAAAGGGAATTGCTCATTAAAATTATTACTGTTATGTGGAGGTTTTTTACCAAACGGAAATGCCAAGATAAATTGTTTAGCTAGGGATATGTTTCCCATCCTAAAATTCTACTAAACAAAAATTCAAGCCCCTACATTATAGGTATTGTTTGGTTTAATTTTTATTGTTGTTAAGTGTGAAGTCTTTAAATCTGATTAAGGATGTAGATACATCATGATTACTTAAAATAATCTTTGGCACATGTGTGCAGATACCTCTGAAATTCTGCTAGAAAGAAATCCTGCCATCACAGCATAATCAGAATGGAATATACAGTTTTGACCAGAGGAGTGAATACGATGCCTGCTTGAACCCTGTTTTTATGAAACTGAACATAATGAGGAATATAATCTTCTTCTTCTTCATGTGCTGTTCAGCACAAAATCCCAGCACAAGAGCGCTGAACATTTCCTCTCATAACAACTCCACGAGCCTCCTGTTAACTCACTTTTATATACATGGAACATAGTAAGGTACTGTTTCAAAGCAGATGAGAGCACAGTCAGTCCTTTCAGGTGGGCTGAAACATAACACACTTCCAGAACTGCTCTGTCTATGGAGAACATTTGTTTGGAACCACATGACGGAGACCCGTGGTGTGGCCAAAATCCAGCTTGAACTGGCAAAGGCTAACACATGTTGTTACCAGGGGAAATGCTGGGGGGGGGAATTCTAATGAAGAAAAAGGTCTTTAAAGGAAAATGTCTTGCACCAAGCATAAAGAGAATGATAGTACAGCTGACACTTAAATCTTCCACAGTCATGCCACTGGCTGAATGACCCTGAGTGCTTATTAAAGCCTGGCTCAACAAGGTTGATATCTAGGAGTACAGCTGTATGACTCCACTAATCTATGCCAGTTTCCCAGCAAAACAAAGGACAGCTTCTGTTTCTCTAGAGCTGGAAGCTGGACACCTCCTGCTAGCTCTGATAAAGGCTGAAGGAACAGACCTTCCAGTATTCAGATGTGAAAGCATTAGCATGTCAGGCTTTGCCTCAGCATTTACAGACTTTATTCATTAAGATATCACATTTAATCCAGACATTAATTTTAAGTTATTATTTAGAAGTAAACTCATTTTCATGTCTATTAGCACTTTGTTAGGCTGCCTCTGTAGCTGGTTCAACATCCTCTGCTGGTCCAAGTTACTAAAGCTGAGGGCTACAGAATCACCATATGGATAAACCTGTGCCAATTTATTATGTGTGGAAGACAAGAGATATTGCCAATAACGGTCCTTGCAAGAGCAGCTACCAGTATGACACAGTGTTAGCAGTGGGTGTACTTCTCACAGTTCCTTACTGAAGTCTGTGAGAAGAATTTAGTCCCTGTCAGTCACCTGCCAGTGTCCCAGGTTCATGGATGGAAATGGCACACTGATACAGAGAGTGATTGTGGGGGCCTGGAGAAAAATCATCCCCTTATCCTTGGAGAAATGCACTTGTGGGAGGACAGCAGACTGAGAATATTTATGTTGCTACTATCCATTGATAAATACAACCTTTTATCTGTTGGCATCCTTAATGTGCACTAATGAAACAAATCTAGAAAGCAAAACCGTAGCAAGAGATCAGAATATTGATGTAAAAATAAGACAAACAGCACTTTCCCATTTTAGGAATGTGGCCAAATGAGATCTAGCTTTGGACTTGTAAAGCAGTGTAGACCAAAAATAGGATCTAACGATGGGAGTTATGATTTTTTTTTATATTTTTGTAACTACAGCTTTTTCATGGGGTAGTATTTGTAATCTATTAAGTCAGTGGATTTTATATTTGCCTTGCATTTGCACCTGATACTTCTGGAAAAAAATGTAAATGTTTACAACTTTCTAATTTACAGATATTTATACATTATTTAAGATAATTTACAGGTGTGAACGGCTTTTTGTTTTGTCGAGACAGCAATTCTTACACTTTTAAATCAAAATATAATGACATAAGCTGAGCTTTTTCTAAACATTCTATTAAGGTGCCTTTTATGTCTGTGACATTATAAGGGATAACAATTTTTTCTTGGTGTGTCTCATGTGGAAGAGTGGTGATTTCTACTGTCCATCCACAATATTTATATGTATTATGATAAGGTTAATGTGCATTTTTGTGGAACAATCCTGTAAAGCTAAGAAAAGAGGCTTTATTTTCCATGTCTTTGAAATCTCTAATTAATGACAGACAATCATTACTTTCAAATGCATGCTTCTAGGTTTGATCTTCTTACAGGTGCTCCTTATAACAGTATTTCAGATGTACCAGACTTCCAAATAATAAAACACGTTAAAAAAAGGTAATAGTTCTCTGTTTCCTATGTCACTGAAGCAATACCAGCTGGATTGCACTATGACACATTAACTCCATGTCCAAACCAGTATTTACTAGTATTTAGTATCCATGTACCAGATCATTAATCTCTGCATCACTTCAATTTATGGACTTGAAATTTTCCAACGGTTACCACAAAACTATTTCCTACCATTTCAGAACTGTAAATAGAGGTGGTCTTGGGCAAATTTATGCTCATAGTAATCATATAATGTAAGGAATTAGGCAGGAGTTAGGCAAGCCAGACTCCTTTCTTTATAGAGAGGATCAACCAGTCAGTTGAGGCTGATCAACTGTGTCATGAAAGCTTTGGGGTTTGTTTGGTATTGTTGGTTGTTCCCTTTTAAAAAAAAATTCTTACATGGTTTATATGAGATTAAATTTACAGAGCAACACAATCTTTTTGCAGTGATACCTCTAGAATTACTTTAGTGGTGCTTGATAATTCCAAAGAAAAGGAAGTTTAGGGAAAGGAAAGTTAGTCCTGCTTCCCTAAACATATATGCATATGCCAGCACTGCTAAAAATGCCCCCAAAGCAGGCTATTCTTTTCTTTGTATCTGGTCTTTGAGTGTTTTCTGGAACAGAAACATTTATCTCCCTTTTTTTTTGGGGGGGGGGGGCAGGAAAGAGGTACATTGTTTGTTTTACAAACAAGAACATGATCTGATATAAAATGCTTATGAGTTATCAGTCAGATTTTTTACAGCTTTTTTTTCAGCGACATAGGCTGTCCCATCTGGCTCAGGAGATAAGGATGCTGTGCCAGATGCATATGATACAGAAAAAACTACTACAGAGAGCTTGCAGCATCAACTGTGGGAAAACCACTAGTGTTTTAAAATATTGTCTAAATTCCTTTTTATACAGTTCCTTGGTCAAACTTGTACAAAACCGAAGATGCTCATACCTCTGGCATGATTTTTTATTTGGATGCATGTAAGATAATAGGTTTCTTCAAGGGATTCTACTTTTAAGGATATGGATTTGAATATTCAAATATTAGGTGTAGTCATGCCTTTCTAATGTTCCACTTTATTACATGGTCATTAAATCCTGTGTTCACGTGATAAGCATTTACACAACCTGTGACCATTTGCATGAGGCAGAACAGGTTATTCACTTTGCTAGCTTTGAAGCTTTGCATGTCCTGCACACTAAACAGCAGTGAAGTATCTAAACCCAAACCTCGGCTCTAAAATAGGGCAGAAAGATTTTCCTGTTGAGCAGAAAGGTTTCCCAGTACCTGGTCCAAGCCCTGGCAGCACATCCACTGCCTGCCCCAGGCCCTGGACACCCTCTGGCCTTGGTCACTTCTCATCAGGGATGGAAGCACTCCCTCCTCATGTGCTCAGATTTGCAGTGGCTGCTTTAAACAACTAACAAAACAGAACAGTTAATTTGTTCCACCAGGACCAAGCCGTGTGTGTGTGTATGTGTGAGCCTGCCCAGCTCCTGTCAGGGCATGAGGGTCATAGAATGTTAAGGGGTTGGAAGGGTCCTTAAAGACTCTCTAGTCCCAACCGCCTGCCATGTTCAGGGACATCTTCCACTAGACCAGGTTGCTCAAGGCCTTATCCGACTTGGCCTTGAGCAGTGTCAGGGGTGGGGCATCCACAACCTCCCTGGCCAACCTGTGCCAGTGTCTAACCACCTTTACAGTGAAAAATTTCTTTGTAATATCTAACCTAAATTTCCCCTCTTTCAATTTGTACCCATTATTCCTTGTCCTATCACGACAGGACAGGACAGGACAGGACAGGGACAGGCTTTATGCCTCTCTGTCCATCCCTGGGGGACCACCGACACGAGGCACCCGCAGATCCCCCTCGTCCCCCGATCCGGGCCGTCCCACCCCCTCCCCGAAGGTGTGTCCGCCCCATCCCCTCCCCGAGGTGTGTCCGCCCGGCCCGCGGCGGGGGCGGAGGGAGGGATGATCCCCCGCTCTCCCCGCGGTCCCGGGCTCGGTTCCCGGCGGGATTGTCGCCATGCCCCTGAGGAAGCCCCCGGGCAAGCGGCAGAGCTCGGACTCGGGCGTGGAGCAGGACCGCGGGGCGCTGACCCAGGAGCGGGACCAGCGCCCCGGGCTGTCCCAGGAGAAGAAGGATCAGCTCATCGCGCTCTTCCTCAGCGACTTCGACCAGCAGGGTATGGCCGGGGGCGGAGGAGCTGCCCGGGGCGAAGCGGTGGTGCCCGCCCGCCGGCACTTCCCTGCCGGGATGGGTGGAGGGAGCAGCGGCTCCTGGCAGGAAGAGCCTCCGGGCCGGGAACGCGGTCCTCGTCCCGCGGAGTGGCTGGTAGCAGGCGCTTCGACTCCCAAGTCGGATTTCTCCCGATAAAACGTTATTTTAACTTTCTTGTATAATGCGATCTTCCAGCGCTTATACTTGAAAATATGTAACGTGCATGGCAATAAAAACCTGTTTTATTTTGAAGCCAAGGAGCAAGTCCAGGAGATGAAGAAGGAGATCGATGCGCTGCTGCAAACAGCTGAGAAGGCGTTTGCAGTGGAGCTGCTGACGATGGCGGCTGCCATCAGGAAAATGAAAAGGAAAGACTTGCTCAGTAAGTGTGAGTGGCCCTGTCCTTGCGAGGGGCGCGGACAGGACTAGGGCAGGATGTGTCTGTGACTGGTGTGAGAAAACCTGTAAACTTGGGGACTTTTATGAACAAGTTTACTTTGTCTGGTATTTTAAGCTAATCAGCAGAGCTGTTACCCTGCAGATGCTCACTGAGCACTCGTTCAAATAGACTGATATGTGTAAAACAGGGTGTAGAGTTAGTGTGTGTATAGAGTCTGGAGGGTTTTATGTGTGCTCTTAAGTAGTCTCATTTAAAGTCTGAAGAGACAAGGAATAATTACAGACCTAGTGTTTTCTGTGCATGAAAACGTAAGTGCTACTGTCCATCTGACTGTTAATGCCAGCAACAGAGATTTTTTTTGTCTTTCTCAGTTTGAAGTCTTTTACTACTGAGCCTTTCTCAGCTAGTTGTTCATCTGTGCTGATAAGCAAGTTTAATTTTAACTCCCATTTCTGCAGCAGTTTAAGATGTGGTATACACTCAGCCTCAGATTTATATTCTGGTGAGAACTGATGTTTTTGGAATCTACCTTGCACCTGGAAATTGCAGGGACCACACAAAGATCAAACTTAAGACTCTTGATGAACTTGAGTTTACCATAAGCCTGAGTATGTATTTCAGTGCTTTTCTTGAGAAATTTCAGCCTAAAAGCATTAGCTTTCTGCAGTACAATGTATGTGTGTGGTTCTTCTTGGAATTTGTTATCTACTATGTGACTACACTCAGTATCCTTTCAAAGAATTAACATCCTGAAATTTTCATGGTTTTGTAGGATGACTGTTGGTCTACAAGACTTGAATCTTGTTCCAATGCAACATGTATGCTAACTAAGGTTAACTATTTAAGCCATTGTAATCCTGAATAACTTGTTCTACTTCATAGGCAATAAGATAAAAACTTGAAGATAAAAATTTTGCAAGTAATAGTATCTAAAGAAGTTACACTTTCTTGGGTTACAGATTTGCAAGGAAGGGAGGAAGTGGCTCTTGCTGCTGCAGTGGTAAGTGTGTGTTTTCAAATTTTATCACAGTTTACAGAATAGAATTCTTCTCTCCCTGCTGTAAATGTTTCAGACAAAATATTTTGTTTGGCTGGGTGTTTAAATAGAAGATGATATGAAAAGACTAGACAGCCAGTCACAGTGCAGTTATGAACATTACCTAAATTTTAAGGTCATCTGTTGGCAGAAATCCAGATGTTTCTGGAAAAATAAACTGGTGTTTAGCCAATCCCACTTCTGTCACTTGCTTTCATCTACTGGGCAAAATCTGTTGACCTTTCCTTGTTGTATAAACACTTCTTTTTCAGACTGACTGCTCTCTAGAAGACATACCAAATCCAAAACTGGTGAGGACCAACAGCAAAAAAGGCAAGTCAATCCATTAATACATAGCTTGTGGTTCTTAAATTTTATTTTTTTTTTTATTGGTTTGAACTGAGCATTTGTAAAGGGAATGTTAAGCCTGGAGAATACAGGAAGGGAAAGTGTATAACAGTTCCCCCCAGCATTCAGTGTGGAGGATCATGAGTTATCCTACTGTTGAGGTACTTTAAAGGATAAGAGATCCTGCCCTTTGGATTTATCACTGAAAATGGTGAGAAGAGACAGATTTAAGTGACTTGTTAGTGCTTTACAGTATAGCACTTCTTTCCTTGCTTCCCCTTTGACCTTCTGCCCACCGAGCTTTGTAAGAAAAACACCATTTTTCTTCACATCCCAATATATGCAATAAGGAGGACACTGAGATGTAAATCTGTTTTGTCTGGGAGTTAAGGGATTATCTGGTGTCTTTTAACTGCCCCGTGTGTCCCAGTGTCTGCGAGGAACAGAGACAGTTTGTTTTCAAGTGTGTCCAGGTGAATGACCATTGTGGAGCAGCAGTGACATGTAACTGTCAGTGGGGAAACAGGCTTTAAACACAAGTCTGAAGTGGTGTTTTGTGCTCTTCATGAGATTTTTATTTTCCTTGTCTTGCTAATACATTTCTAGTTAAGATAACTACAATTGTCGAATATGAAGATGCCAAGCACAGTTCTGCAAAGAAAGTAACTAAAAAAGTAAGTCTATTTTTGCTTTATATTCAAAAAACATAAGGGCTTAGTCAGTTTTGACCTGCCGTGAACCCTGCCAGATCCATGACCAGGCAGGCCAGTGAACTGCTGATTTTTTGAAAAATCAGTTAAATTTAAAATATTTGAAGTTAAGCAAGGCTAAACAGTTTACTAAATCATTTTCATAAAGAAATATAGTATCTGCACTTCCAGTGACTAATTCACACAGACTTGCAAATACTGGCAGACATTCTTGACTTGTCAATTAGTCTTGAAGCTTTGAGAAACTATTTTTTGTTCAAACTTATTTTTTAAAAAAACCTGCATGTTTTAATGAATTCTTTTCTATATTTGAATGACTTGTGCATTCTTTCCATTTTAATCTCTGAACCAAATCAAGTATTAATTTTACCACCTCAGCCTGTCTGTGCAAAGTAGCTCCTCAGCCAGACACTGAAATATGTAGCAAGATAACAACAAAGACCAAAAAGATTCTATGCAGAGTTACAGGCATTAGTTGTAAGGTTTAAAAGTTGAAGGTGTATATATGAGACAGGTGGTTGGCTGTACAGAACTTCAGTATGAATACATTTTAACAGTATGAAACTCCTTTTAGAATGCATATTTGCCATATTATATACATGTAGAACTGTATAAAAGGCAGCACCGTGGGGCTTAACTGCTCTTTTTCAACAGGGAATTCTTACAGTATTGTTTCCTGCAAATGCCTATCATTTTGCTTTCAAATGCCACTTCTTTTAACTGCAGTCTTACATATATATTTTCAGGTTTCCAAAACCAAGTCGTTGGTTTCATTGGCCTCTGGTTTAAATAGCAAACTGAACCCTCTTTCTAGGTAAGACTGACCTTTGATAGCTTATTTAACTCACCTGAACTTCTGAATGCTGAATAACATTATTTTAAACTGAAGTAGCTGAGATTTGAGCCCAACAGGAATACATCTGATAAGGATGTCTTCCCTGATTGAGATGCACTGTGGTTTTGTGAACCCTGGACAAAAAAGCACCTCTAGATGATGAAGACATGGAGTTGTATCTCTCACTGAATGGTGCAGAGCTCTGAACTTAGGGAATCAGTATAGATTTCCAAACAATACTTAATGGAAGAGAACATGTAAGGAAAGCATCTTTGCTCTGTTAGGACTAATAAATTGTTCTGTAATAAACACTCAGTTTGGTTATTACAGCCCTCTCTTACCTACTAACATCAATTAATTCTTTTGTTCCTGTATGTTGTTAGGTCCCACAATACCATGTTTACCTCAGGAGGGCTTTGTCACATGTGCATACACTAGATGTCTGTCCTGGAGCACTCCCCAGTCCATTCTCTAATCCACCGTCGGTCTATCTGCATCCCAGCTAAAACTCCACATCGGAAGTAGATGAGGAGGAATAAATAAAAATAATAATAAAACAAGAACAAACCAAAAAAACCCCCAAACAAAATATAAAACTGATAACTACTTTTTTTTGAGTGTATTAACATCCTTTTGCAAGTCACACTTGCAGGAGAGTAAAGTCTCTTACTTCTCATTGCAGTGCCACAAATCTCAGAGCCACTCCAAAGGTATCCAACAGGTAAGGGGTTTTCAACTTGTTCTTAATAAATAATTTTGTTAAATACCACAGAATTTCACAGAATATTCTGAGTTGGAAGGGACCCACAGGGATCATTGAGTCCAGCTCTTAAGTGAATGGCCCATACAGGGATCAAACCCATCATGCTCTAATCAGCTGAGCCAAGACACTAAATATCTACATTATTATCAATCTAGATATTAATCATCATCAATCCAGACATAACTGATCTTCATGGTCTGCACTTAAATTTGACAGTGGGGATGTGAACCAGTTACACCTCCTGCTTTGAGTGTGGGTGTTAATTTGCACTCTCATGGAGGCACAGGATTTGATGTCCTAACTAAAGTTAGTTTAAAAAAAATGTACTAAGAGTATAAATTTTATTCTCAGTATTTAAGGGTTTACAGCTCAAACTTGTTCTCAGAGCCCAGCTTTGATTAAACTGTCACTAATATTGCTGTGCTTAAAAAAAAGTAAACCAACCCCCACAAAACCTCCACCCAAATACATTGACAATCAGTTCTTTGCATATTGAACAGTTAAGATTTTCAGTTAATATAATTCTCCACACACTACAGAGATTGGTTTTGGCTCAAGTCATCAGCTGAAATGAGAGGATGAATAACTCAGATGGGTCCTAAAAGCAGCAACTGGCTCAGTTTCACCTTGGCCTGATAAAAATGTCAAAGGCTTGTTTCCATGTAGAACATACCCAATTTTTAGGCAGAGTAAGAACAATTGTGTAATGAAAGCTTAGGAATTCTGTATGGCATAAGGTATGCCTTGTACCTCTGAGAGCAAGCAGCTCTGGTATTTATTGATTTCTCTCTGTAGTAGACAGATACAGCATGTCTTATCTTGAGCCCTGAGGCACGAAGTTTCCTCTTTCCCAAATTGTAAACATTCAATGCTGGTATTGGAGAGTGGATGTTTTTGTTACTGAGTGGTCCAAATGTCAGCTTGCTCCCTGGCCTGTAACAGGCTCAGAAGGTTACTGCAGAGTCAGGGGCATAAAACGTGAATGCTGCTGATGGTTGGATTTCCTGGAGTCTTGTGGCAGAACTGGACAAATTTGAAGCTGACTGCCTTTCCCTTAGGTGTATTTCCTACTACTTGGATTTGATTGAAAATTTCCAACAGATCATAGGAAGTTAGTTAACCTCAGAGTAACATCTTTATTGTATTCTAGTGCTGGATTACAACAGACTGTCTCAAGAACTTTACCTACCCGTGGAAGAGTTCAAGGCATGTTAAAAAGAAGTAAATCAGTACCCCAAAATAAATCAGTTCCATTTGTAAACATTCCTCTGGCTGACGGACAGGTATATATATATTTTTAAACATTTTCAACTTACAGCAGTTGATCAACGTGAACACTCATAGTGACAGCTCTTGCTATTCCTGAATGAGATGCTGCTAAACAAAATGAAAAATGGTTGCCAAAAGTTTTGCAGTGTAGCAGGGAAGCACGTGATTTTCAGAGAAGCTGGGCATGAGAGTAAAAACTTTCAGAGTAACTTTTAAAATTGTTTGTTTGCATTTAGACACTCTGTACAGCTGGTGGAGACCTCCGTAATATTGATGTGCAACTACTACATCAGGATACAGTACAGCACATTCATAACTTGGTGGTAAGCTTAAACTAGTAGGCTTAGACTAGTAGACACCTAGTCCTGAGTTTTCATGTGAGATACTCTCATGAATGCAAATTCTAAGTGCTTTAACTCTTTGGAGGTTAAGCCTAAATGGGTTGGTATAAACTGGGAGGAAGAGGGAGAGAACTGCTGCACATGGACCACATGTAAGAGTAAATGCCCTTAAAAAAGCATGTGCAGTTTGGTAACAGCCTGGGGGACCACAGAGCATAAACTCTTCCTTCTACACTGCTCTGGTGTCTCTCCTACCATGTGAGCAAAGTGCCATTCTCTTATCCCATGTTCAGAGGCTGACAAAGCTACAGCCAAGTTTTGATCCTTGTTATAATCTAGTATTGTGTGTCCCTTGCTTAGTAAGGACTATACACCTGTTAATTCTCTGCTGCAATTGAATAGGAACTGCCTTACCTCTGGTTCAGGGAGGTAAATGGTTTTGAAGCAAAAGGAAGTGGAGCAGAAACTTTGTAGCACATAGTGCCCCACTCTTCTGAAGATGAGGGTACCTGGGTATTGTTTGAAGTAATGGAAATCCATCCAGACATAAGAAATATTAGGCAGTTTACAGTTGTGCAGGCATTGAGACTTCATTGCAGCTATTTCAGTTAAGGGTCTGGAAGCTGTTCTGTTATTTTATAACATGGCCCTGCCTCTGTAGGCAGACAGTGGGGGAGGGAGTGAGGATTCACTGCTTGTTTTAGCAAGAGCAACTTTTTCTTCTTCCAAGATCTGTTGGGTGGCTTGAACTAAAACGATTTTTCCCCCCTTAGAATGAGCTGACTGTACTGTGTGGAAAGGCAACAGCTAAACCAAGTTAATGGAACTGTCTTGTGCCCACAGGATATTGGTGACAGTTCTTGCATGCTGCCTCTGAAGTGTTTAGATAATGCTTGTTATGTCTTAATAAAGCTGTATACCGGCCAGTAAATGTTTTTGTAAGCTTTTATATCATGTGATGTGTCTTATTAAGTTCATGCTATCTCTGTGAAGGATACTAAGTAGAAGAAAATGCTACTTTCTCAATTTCTCTATAAAAGGCTTAGTTAAAATCTAACATCAGTTCCCAGTAAAATGAGCAGTAATAGGTCGTAGGTAGGAAGTAAGTTTGAACTCTAATATTCTAAATAGGACTCTGGTTTTTTTACGTAAGTATAAGAACAAGCCTCTCCTTTAGGTTAAACATGAAGTGTACGGAACACTCACGAACAGTTAGTTAGGCAGTTCTCAATAGATTAACCTGAATTAACATCCATTTTCCACTGAATTAATCATGTGGTATCAGCTTTTAATTATTGCAGGCAAATGGACATTTCAACATGAACTGTTCACTCCCATACTACACTGAGGTAAACCTGCATTTTTCAAGTGGTTGGAAAAGGCAGTGCTTTGCAACAGGCCAACACACCTCTGTGGCTCCCTCACCATTTTGATGCTGCTGGCAAGAGCCTAAATTAATGCCACCTCAGGACTCAAGGAGAACTAGCCTATATACAGTGATCAACTCCTCCTCCACCTTCCTTACCTGAAATCCCTTCCTCTCTTCCCCCTCAAAAAAGCAATTTGAAAGGAGATTAAAAGTTTAGAATAGTACTCTATTTTTCAAGGAAGTGTATCTTAAAGCCACTACTTAAAACCAGAAGACATGTGGTGTAATTGTTTAAGCATTACAGGTTAAAGTGATCGACTTCTTGGAGAAATTAGTCAGGAGAAAGGATCAGCATGTAACCATGGCTTCACAAAAAGCAACCCAAAGTTTTAATAAATGAAAATAAAAGATCCACCAGAGAATGCCACAGCATAAGTCAATAATGAAATACAGATCAAACAGTATTTATTTTTGCTTCATTTTTAGAGTCTATAACAAGGATGTTCAGCAACACTCAAATGCCAATGCCTACCCAAGCACATGGAAACCCCTGGAGTTTGTCCCTCCAACCTCATTGGTAAAATGTCAACAACTATCAGAGCAATAACTAAACAAGTCACACTTCAGATTTGTAAAGAAAAGTAGAGCTTCAACTTTCTCACTTAAACAGGGAGAGAAACCTTGCTATAGAGAGGCAGCTTACCAACCAAACATTGTTCATGCACAACATTCCTTAATTAAGGTCACATTTTTGCCTTGTTGGGGCATTTTTACCAATTCAAAGTAACAGAACTGAAGCTGGAGAACTTAATATCTTCATAATTAAAACAAAGTGCAAACTACCAAAAAAGTAACAAAACCATCTACATTTATGATGTTTCCAGGTCAAACATATTTTTTTTTTAAACTGGAAACATTTCTCTAGGAAGTGAGGCTGAATCAGGCTTTGAGTAGGATTCAAAGGCTAAAAGAAAAACACCATTATTTCAGAATATAATCATCCCCATTTAAATGTTTTCTTATCTTCAAACTGAATTCGGTATTCCTTGTGTTTTCTTCACACAAAGGGGACATGGCTGCAACCTTCCCTGTGCCCATTTAGTCAAGTTTCATTTCAGGAAAAGACTTTTATGTGGCACACAATTGTTACCTAACCTTAGCTTAGTCTTAAAGCAGCTTCAGCCTCCCTGTGTTTACAAAATGTCTATCATCTACATTGTCTCCTCATACACAGACTAGTTAAAGCCACTGGAAAAGTAAGAGTTACAAGGCAAAAGAAATATATTATACACCAACTGCTTTTATTTAATTTCAGAAACCGTTCACAAGATGGTAGAAAAAACTTACAACCACTTCTAATTAATTCTTTCATTGTTCCCAGTCAGCTCTAAACCCATTATGTGCAAAGCCCATTTATTACCATGCATCTAGATGATAGATACAGGCTATGAAATTCTTGATTCTACTTGTAGCAGCTTATGCAGGTGCAGCCAAATACCAAGCCTCAGGACAAATTGTACACAAACTTTACAATGTAGAATTTGAATTTAAAATATGAAACTTAAAATCTACACAAAACTGATAAAAATCAAGCACAGATACGAGGACAAACTTAAAACCCATGTGAAAAGGAGTCTCGTCTTCCTTTCAAGTGCTTTATTCTGCTACACAGTCAAAATGAAGATGTAAGCTTGTGGTTAGTTTAAATTACACTCTGTAGATACTATAGACCAATTTAAAAGTTACACATACAGCAATAGATGTCCATTGGTTCATCTGGATTACTTATACAATCCAGCTGGATTGTTGAAAACAAGTCAGGCAAAATTTGAAAGAAAATCCTTGTGCAACTTTTTAGACAAATGTTTACTGATGGGCACACTGTACCCCAGGTCCATGATGGCTGCTTTCTTCGTCAGAACTATCATTATAAGCTTCGCGTCTCTGGCCACCACCTGAACCACGAGTGGTATCAAATTCCTGAAGATCTACCTCTTCTGCATCACCAATTACATTTGGAAATTCTGGTCTAGCTGGCAGAAGATCTTCAAGTTCCTGCCCCAAAAAAAGAAATGCATTCAGTATTGCATCTACAACTGCTGTGTAAAACATGACTGGTTTCGGTTTAGAAGTCTAAGCTGATGAAAGGCCTGAAGCACAGACTCATTTAATAGTATTTGTATCAATTGGAAGACACCACAGAAAGAAAACCAACTCAACATATCATCAACTGAAAGTGCAATCAGTAAATACAGTTGCGCTCTGACAACTTATCACACAGCAACAGAAAGATTCTTCCTCCTGCCTTCGTCTGCATAACATCTGCACAGTTCTTAAATACATGTTAATAAATTCTTATTCCAATGAGTATTTCCAAGTAACATGTTGCCCATAAAAAAGGTTAAAAGAACAATTGTACTTGCATCTAAATTTAACCACTGAAAGCAAGCACATGAGGTACAACACATGCCCTTGGCACACACTGTCAAATAAGACACCACAGTTATGCTTGAAAAAGTACTTACTGAAAGCTTTTCTGGGCTAATCCAGTTATTTTCAGGAAATTGAACGTCAAATTTAATGTAAAGATCCCCTTTCTCAAAAGGATTGCGATACTGTGGCATTCCTTCACCTCTGACTACACGGACACAACCTGGAATTCAAAGAGAAATAAGCTGGAGAGTGCTACTGCAGAACCATTGTCTCCACATAATTCTCTTAGTTTTCCTTGCTTAGGTTCAGTTAACGGGACAAGAATGGGATTAAGTGTTAAAGAATCACAAAAGCATAATCAAAGAAATCCTCATCAGGCCAAGCTTACCTGGTTCAATTACTTTTCCAGGAGGATATTTAACCACAATTTGACGTCCATCAAGGTGCTTAAATGTGAACTGAAACCCACACAGTGCTTCAACAAGTCCAATCTTGTGTGTCATATGCAAATCATTCACATCTCGCTGGAACACCTGAAAAATAAAAACGGATGTCTTTTCCAGTCCTATAATCACAACTCCACCAGGCTCATTATTTAATAAGTTCATTATTATTTATCCTTAAAATCAATGTCAGAGCAACAGCCCTTGTGTAAGTTAACTTGATTCTGTTAATTCAGACAGCTTAATGTGCTTGGAAAGTTTGTTTCTGATACAAGTGTCATCTAAGATAAGGCAAACCACACCACATGCTATGAGCTAAGGTTCAAATTAAACAAGGCCTGTATAGCAGCACTGCTCTTTTACCCCCAACATTTTCCACATAGCAACATATCAACAAAAGTTACCACAGCACTTCCCCTGCACTTGAGTACATAAACCACATCTCTGTTTCTCAACTTTTATTTTGTCATCATGCATATCTGCTTTAGCAAACTGGATCTACAGCAGGACTTCAATCAGTTAGTCCACAGCTGTCAGAAGTGACCTTTAAGCTATATTGCTCAAGATTCTTAATCAAAGTAAATCTAAGATTTATCCATTGGCAGAACCATGATTGCCACCTCAAGGAAAATTTTAAGAACATTAAAAGTCTATCTAGTTTTACTCTCTAGGACAAAGTACAGACCAACAGATTAGCAGTCCTTGACACAGCTTTGAAAATCTTACAAAGTACCTAATTATCAGCTAACCAACATTATATCCTTAATATATGACTGGAGTTTAAATTTGTACTGATGCTATTCTTTCTGTCACAACAGACACCCCCCTCCGAGTATAACACACCAACTATTTCTTATTTCATTACAGTAATACCTGGCATTTTTAAACAAAAGCATTCCAAAAAAAGCGCAGTCACCTCAACTCTGCCCCAAGAGTTTTAACAGAAAAAGATAAATTGCCATATTTAATTCCAAAGTGCAACCTATACACTCCAGAATACAGTGAGCACGAGTCTAGTATAAAATAATAATGCTTCTGCTTTGTTAAGTGAATCAGCAACATCACCATTTTGTGTTATTTCCAGAACCACAGCAACAGACACAGAAAGCATCATCTGGGGATTTTATCAGGAGTTCCCTGCCATGTCACAAGACATTCAAAAAAGCAACACTTAGCATTTTGTTAGTGTCACAAGCAAAGCAGATTAAAGTTAACATCCTGAACAGCTCTTCACTGCATCTACTGCATCAAAGTCACTCAGAGCTTATCTGAGAAAGTTACCTTTTATTAGCAGTAGGAAGCACCAGAATCTGCCTCACTCTGGCTAAGGACTCGCACAGTTTTCTCTGGCTCACCATGAAAGCCACATTACATACTATAAATTTATTAAAAGCTACTCACCATCTCTCCCAGAGCTCCAACTATATGAATTACTTTAAATGAATGGCCATCTATACAACTTAAATATTAACAACTAGGATAAAAGGCATTTAAAAGATAAAAGCATTACCTCATTCTCCTTTTCTTGGAGCAAAAGGACAATATCGCCTGGTTCCACACCTGGAGCCTGATCTGCTTCTCCACTGAATGTAATTCTTTGTCCATGTTTCATGCCTTTGTCTACATGGACTTCAAGTATTTTTACCTCCTTGATCACCTTCTTTCCTTCACATTTTTTACAGCGGTCTTTTTCATTAATTACTTCACCTAAATAAAGACAATTTTTGAGTTCAGAGATTTCCACATAATTGCATCCAATTCTGAAGAAAACCTGCCACAAGCAGATGCACTTGGTTTAAAACATTAAACTTTTCAGCTTAAATCACCTTTCAGTGAAACAAAGCACAACATCATGATGCAGTTGAAACTACTAAATATGTAGGTTAGGTATGTGAAATGATAAAGACAACATAATTTATTAAATGTTTTGACTAATCACAAAATACAACTCTTTGTAACTTCTGAGTGTTGTGATGAGTAAAATCATCCACAGGGTGAGGTAACTACTCTGCAAAATGCAGAAGACCTAAAAAGAAATCACACTAAGTGCAGATCACGTGCAGAGCTTGTTCCCCCTAAACAGAACCAATTCAGCCAAAGACATCTTCTTAATTTGAAGAAGTTAAAAATTCAATTTTAGGTTTCCATTTTTAACCTAAAACTGTCCTTGGATATTAGGAGAAGCAAAAAGACAAATAGCTCCTAAACCAGCAATATCTTTTTTTTTTCTTTAACACAAGAATAAGAGCAGTAAGTAATACCCACATCTAAGTGTTTTTAAAAACAATCAATCCCTGTTGTTCAAGCTTCTAGGCTGCTTTTCAGCTTTAACGCTGTAAATCTTGCTGCTGTTCTGGGTAAAATGATTCCTCCATGTTGACACCAAATTGAGACACAGCTGAGTAGATGGGGGCAGAACTGTCCTGGATAAGTTCCTCCTGAGACTTAAGCAGAAGGTTGAATCCAACCACACACATTTAGCAGCAGAGCACAGCTTGGCCTACCTTCTCCATTGCAGTCAGAGCACACAGACTGCATCTGCTGAACCATCCCGGGGGCGAGCTGTCGGATCATGATACGGACACCTCTGCCCCGGCACGCGTTACACTTCTGAACAGATCCAGCCTTCCCTCCCTGCCTGCAATGGACACCACCAGTTGCATGGAAAGTTAGTTTTTCAGAAACATACAACCAAAAAAACCCCTCCATCAGAAGGTTAACATGCCTACATGCCTAACGGCACTGCCAAAGTTCTCTCCTCTCCCACCCTTCCCCCAGACAAAGCCCTTGAATAGTTCCAGTTCCATCAACAGCATCATTCAAGTTCAACAATTTGCCAGTCTGAAAGCAGGCTCCAGTAAGTCAAATACTGATAAGGCTCCGACACAGGAGATCCTTCATTACACTATCTGCCAACAAAGCAACCAGAGAACTCAAAAATACAAACAAACTTACCCATTACATGCACTACAAAGGACATTCTTGCTAAGTTGTAGTTTAGTTGTCTTTCCATTATACAGATCTTCTAAAGAGACTCTACAAAATAAAGCATTTCTCCTGGGTTATCAATTAACAACTTACTTTCCCCATGTAATTAAAATACTTGCCTAGGACAAATGAAAGAAAAATAGAACTTCATAAAAAGACTAAATCTGCTATTAAAATATGATTTTAAAGCATTGCTTTGGCTTTCATGAGGAGTTACTAAAATAATATTTCATGCATGTCAATATACACTTGTAAATCTGAACACAGTTTCAGAGAAAAGCTGTAATTTAAGAAGAAACCAGATAGGACTGCTTGTGTTTCACAACAGGAAACAAGCTGATCTAGTATTTTAGGTGTTATTATATAGTCATAATTAATTATTATTTGTAGTTCTACCAGGCAGATGAGACAGTCCAGACAATATTTATAGCACGAATATGTAAGAACACATTTAGAATACTTACTACTGTATTGGCTTTCCACACAAGAGAGTTTAGTGAGGTGGAGTTAGCACATCCTCAAGGCCACTTAATCCTTTAGACTTGTTCATGTTTTAATTTTTTTAGAAGCTCTTCAATACACTATCAAACTCCAATACCCTTTATATATTGCTAGAAGATTATGTACATATATTTAGTGTTTCTCCTACAAGGGTTTGTTGGTGGATAGAAATTGCAATTCAAAGTATAAAGAAAAGGTTGCTTGGCATCAGTGTTTACAAATAACAACAAAACCAAAGCTAATTAACAATATACCGAGCAGTACTAGCTGCTAAACTAAGCATGTAAAATCAAACAGATTTTACTAAGTACGGTTTGCTGACCACAGGAAAGACTTAGCTTAACTTAAGAACTTAGGAAGGACCTGCTCAAAAGGCAAAAAGCCAGTCATGACTGCAGGAAGAGATCTACAAAACACAATTAGATGTGACATTCAAGAATGGCTTTGAAAAAAAGCCAAGCCAAAACCAAACCCTCCACACACACTTTTCCATTAATTACGAGGTTCAACTGTAGTTCCAGCTGGTAGTGGACTATGAATGCAACTTAAGTCTTTACAGAGCACCTCCACTTTCCTAAGAATCCAGCTAATGAGTAATACTTTGTTGTTGAAGGTTTTTTCAGATCAGAACTATCAAACATAGTTAAGGAGCAAAACAAAGGAAAATAAAGCTATCGAAGTACACACATTCTAATAACCTGGCAAATCATGGTTATATAGATTAACCAACCCTTGGTAACTCCACTGACCACCCTACACACAACATGCAGGTCTGAAAACCACTGCAGACAGCAGAGGATGTTAACTGAGAAGCATATCAAGAACAGAAACCAGCAGAGTCAAGTACTGATCAGGAAAGCTTGAAAGTACAAACTGCAGTATCAAGATACTCACTTGAGTGGATGCATCATATCTTCTCCTCTTCTTCTACCATTACGACTTCTACTCTGACCACCCATGAAATTGAACAATCCACCACCAAAGATATGGGAGAAAATATCGTCCATTCCACTGCTGCCGCTCCCTTCTCGGAGACCCTGCTCTCCATATCTATCATATAACTCACGTTTCTCCGGGTTTGACAATACTTCATAGGCAAAGCTTATTTCTTTGAACTAGAAGAGGAACAGAGTCAAAACAGTGCATGATAATTTAGAACTTCAAGGGAGTATTTTACTTGTTTCTCACCCAGCATGAACAGCCACCAATTATGGAAAAGTTTTCCACTCTCTTTCTAATATAACTTATTCTAAGCAAGACTTAAAAATGAAACTTGGGCTTAGTTTTTACTTAGCTGTGCTACTCCTTACCATAAAATAAGATATTTTACTGCAAAACTTGGTTGGCTTTGTTCTTTACTGTGCTTAGCATAAGACAAGGTTTCTTACAAATAATAAAAAAAAATCCAACTGAAGAAAACCCCCAAGTACACAAGACTGCAGAAGCCAATGGGGAAAATACCCAACAGAGCTACATACTAATGGCAAAGACTTCAAGATATGTTAGGCACTTGAAATACACAAACAATTAAGTAACTTACTAAAATGTATATTAATGTGTTTGTCTTTATGACAAATTAGTATCTTTTCACAGTCATCTCTGCTCACCCCTAAGCAGCCATTAGGACTTCAATTTTGTTAAAGATAATCAGCTGAGTCAACCTAATTGACAATTTTTAAATTGCTTTTAGCATAACAAACCTAATTCAACCTTCCCATCTATGTAATTTGTTTTATGCTGCAGCAGTTTCAAGAACCTCTACAATATACACTTTTCCATGTTGGAAAAACTTGGAAAACCGACTACCTTTTTCAAATACCTACATAGATGTCAATGCCAGCTGACACCATCTCAGCAGATGAAGAGAGGCAGCTTTCTCCTCAGCATTACTTTCTCAACCAATCTGACTCAGCCAACTGCTGCATTTTGTCAGTAGGCACACTGGCAGATTTTGAGATTGGGGAAAAAAGTTGACCTGATATGGTTCCCTCTCATAGTTATTATTTTTGAACAAACTGAATAGCAAGCCCCCAACACTTGTACTTTGTTCCCTACATGCTACTGTAGTAGCAAACTTAAGGTATTTAAAAAAAAAAAGAAGTCATCTTACTTTGTCACCTGCATTTGGATTCTTATCAGGATGGTATTCCTTAGCCAGCTTTCTGTATGCCTAGTTGAAAAAGGTAGAAAATTAGTTTAAATTTCAATTAATCAGTTTTCTAAGAAACTCAAGTAATGTCCCCAAAAAGAAGGAAAAAATCCTAATAAATCAAAATAAAAAAATTATAGTTTCAAAATCACTCATACATTGAAATGATATATAAAAATATTCTGACATCGCTACATGCATAAATTAACTACATTTGGATTTTAAACATAGCTATAGCACACAATAGCTGGAACTAGTTTTTCTGCTTCTCTTCATCAGCTTACAGGAAGAATCCCATTGGACTTTCATTAAAATTACTTACTCTAGAGAACCCACTCAAAACCTATAACACAACAGCAAATTTCAGCCCATTTGTCTTTCCCCTCAATCACAGCAGTAACTAACAACAAAATGGCTGCCTCAGCTTCTCATTCAACCCTACCAACCACTCCTCACAACCATCATTTTATTCTTCCTTACCTACCAATAATGGAAGATTTCATCTCACTTTGAACTAAGTACATGAGTTACATGTGCAGAAATATACATATTTATTTAACTTCTCTGTTCTAAAACAGCAGGAGGAACAAGTACAGCCAAATATCCAGAAGAAATTTTTCAGAATGTTTTTTTTTGACCAGTGCTTTCACTCCTAGGATCATCACTTGCCCTTCAGCACTTCATCTGTTCCACTTACACTTTGGAGGACCAAATCAAATTAACACAATAGGCAGAGACTGTTCCTACAATTTGAGTTTCTGACCTTCCCCCACTCCAGCTCAATGCCCCTCAGAAGCAATCAAGAAACAGATATTAACAAGTTACGTTGTAGAGTCTTTTATTCTCTAAATTATACATATTTTAAAAAGCTACAGTGATGCAATTGCAAAAAACTGAAACATCACTTCTTAGAGTAGACTTTCCAAAGGCTTTATTTCTGTATAACTGAGCACCTAAACTAACTCTTTAGAACTACAGTGTTAAGAGAGCTTTACACACAAAGCTTTACAACTTTTAAACAAGTACATTTCCTTTTTCTATATCTGGACAGTTACTTTGCTTTACTGATTTTATCTTGAAACACTCTGTACTTCTGCATGCAATCAATCAAGAAATGAAGCTTTATAATGAATTAATGAAATAAATCGAGAACGTTGATATTACAAGCAAAATATTCTGAACCATAGTAAATAAAAAGAACAAAAACCACATGTCTTCAGGACAAATTACCCCTCAGTAACAAAGCATAACTGTCCACGAATCTATGCATTCCATAAAAATGGATTTTCCCCACATATTTTAAGGAGTCTAGCTAAGGAAAAAACCAAAACACCACTGAAATGATAACCCAAGTAACATTATCTAATCAGGAAGAAAGCAGCTCACACGATGATCTTCAAAAAGATGTCTCTCTGCTGATAACAGCATTCCAGGCCAGAGCAATTTTTACAACTACCCATGGCCCTAAAGGAAGCCACCACAATTCATTTAATCAGAAACAGATTCAGAATCAAGGTCTACACTGGCAACATATTATAACTTAAAAGTTAATGTAACCATTGTCAAAACCTATTCTCTCAGCCTCTTTTGACTGAGATAGCAACTATTTTTCTTCTCTTTTCTATACTGTTGTAAACATGCTAAAATATCAGATTTTAAAGCATCCATGAAACCTCTCAATGACAATAACACATAGATGAACTCCTTGTTGTAGTAGCTGGAAACTTTACATTCCCTGATTAGTTTAAGCTGTAGTAATTAATACTGAGCAGTGCAGGCTACTCTAGTGGAAAATTTGTCCCCAGTTTTTCATTCTTACAGGACACAAATATATTTATGAGAGTCCTGTAAGAAAATACAATATTCTCCTGGACAGCGATGTACACCAAGCACAACCTTCCATCTCCAGCACTATATTTCAACACTGCAATCGCCGATCCCTGCACAAATGAGGCTGCCGCGAGCATGTCGGGTAAGGCGCAGTTGTTGGTGCCAGCACCACCCACCCGCGGAAGCCACTGCGAGTGAACTGTCTGGTTCATTCTCCTCCCTCACGTGTGAACGGTCATTACGGCCTTCCACAAAAAAAGTGCTTCATATGCTACAGGGTGCAATCGCTGTGGTGATGACCCGGCTGCGAGCTCTCACCTCCGCTCTTTGTTTATCTCGCCCCGCCGACCCCGGAGGGATCCCATGTGAGAGCGGGACCGAGGCCCCCCCGGGCCCGCACGTGGGGCGGACAATGGCCCCGGGGAGGAGCCACCCGCGGGGATTTCCCCCCTCCCCAAAAAACCCCTTCCCGGCCGCGCACCGCGTGGTGCCGGAACGAGCCGCGTCCCGCCCGCGCCCGGAGCCCGTCGGGGCAGGGCCGGGCCGGGCCGAGTGCGGCCGGGCCCCATCGCCCCCTCCTTCTCCTCCTCCTCCTCCTGCCGGGCCCTCACCCTGCCCGCGGCCTCCCGAGCACCGCGCTGCGCCCTCCCGGAGGCCTCGGTCCCGCCGCCCCCGCGCCCCCTCGGCCCCGCTCCCCTCACGACCCGCCCGCGGGCCCTGCCCGACCGGGCCCGGCCTCCCCCCCCACACACCGCCCGGCCTCCGCCCCTGCGCCGCACCTTCTTGAGCTCGTTGTCGGAGGCGCCGGGCGGCACCCCCAGGATGTCGTAGAGCTTGGTGTCGGCCACGTTGGCCATGTCGTGCGGGCGGCGGGGCCGAGCGGGGCCGGGCGGGCCGAGGGCGGGCGGGCAGGGCCGGGACCGGCGGCAGGACACGGGCACGGGCCGCCCGCGACGTCACCGCGCACGCGCTGCGTCACCGCGCCCGCGACGGGCGGACAGCGCGGCCCCGCCCCCGCCGCGGGGCCGCCTGACCCAGTTGCGGCGCGGCCCGGCAGGGGGCGCTGTGCGCGGGCGGGCTCTGCCCGGGCTGTGGGCGCTGCGCAGCGGAACGGGGTCCGCGGCTGCCCCGCCGCTCGTGTCACCGTCACGGAATCAGGGAGGTTGGAAGAGACCTCCGCGGTCATCGAGTCCAACCTGTGACCGATCCCCACCTTGTCACCCAGCCCGGAGCGCCTGTGCTTAAGCACCTCCGGGGACAGTGACTCCACCGCCTCCCTGGGCAACGCATTGCAATGTCTAATCACCCTTTCTGTGAAGAAGTTCGTCCTAATGCCCAATCCAAACCTTCCTTGGTGCAGCTTGAAGCTGCATCCTCTCGTCCTGTCACTTGTTGCCTAGGGGAAGAGCCCGACAAACCGACAACCCCCTGACAACCACCTGACAACCACCTCCTTCAGGGAGTTGTAGAGAATGATGAAGTCACCCCTGATGAGGCTCCTCTGGACTAAACACCCCCAGCCTGCTGAGCCGCTTCTCACAGGACGTGCTCCAGACCCTTCCCCAGCTCTGTCCCCTTCTCTGGACACGCTCCAGCCCCTCAATGTGCTTCCCGAATTGAGGGGCCCAGAACTGGGCACAGCACTCGAGCTGTGCAGTGCCCAGCACAGCGGGACAATCACTCCCTGCTTCTGCTGGCCACACTATTGCTGGTACAGGCCAGGATGGCAGCGGCCTCCTTGGTCACCTGGGCACATGCTGGTTAAAGTTGCTGTTGACCAGCACCCCCAGGTCCTTCTCCACTGGGCAGCTCTCCAGCCACTCTGCCCTCAGCCTGCAGCACTACCTGGGGTTGTTGCGGCCAAAGTTTAGGCCCCAGCACCTGGTCTTGTTGAACCTTCTTCAGGGACATGTTGCTAAGTAGTTATAAATAGCATTGGTACCCGTCTGCTCAGTTTTTGTGCTTTGCTGCGCTATTGGGATCTGAAGCACCAGTTGCTATGCTGGGCCCAGAGTGACTCACAAAATGTACCAGCCCCAAGGCCCCAGCTGGGAACCACTTCTAGCAGACAAATAAAAAGCTGGGTTGTGTTTAATTAGAGGTTTGTCTTTTATGCCTGGCGAGGCACTATTGAGCCTTTCCTTAGGTGTAGTCTCTTTGTTATTAGCTTCTTGTTAGGTGGGGGCTGCTGGAAGGCTCCAAAATTTGTGACACGTGTGTGGCTGAGGATGACAGGATGGGGTCTCTATAAGGGCAGGAAACAAAAGCAGCTTCCCGATTTCTCTCTGGGTAAACCCAGGTCATGCTTCAGAGAGGGTGCTCCCTAAGGAAGAAGTGAGTAAGGCTGAGCCCTGAGGAGAGTCTGCTGAGAACAGATTACTGGTCTGGCATATGAGAGAGAGCAGAAAAGGCCCTTTGAAATGATTAATAGGCTTGTGGTGTAGAAAATTGAGTAGGTTGCTTGCCAAAGGGGAACAGATCTGAGTGCTTGAAGGCTTCTTCCCTTGTTGTCTGTCGGGGTACTCTTCATTTTCAGTTCCTCCACACAGCTTGTAGTTGCAGTGGCTGGGTTGGGAAGTGCAGTCTGCTGATGGCTTCTCTGGTCCTTCTTAGGCAGGTGTTTATGGGGCCCTACATTCCATCAATGTGTTTATTCAGTCTGCAGTAATCTGGGTCAGGAGATGATGGTAATATCTGCCTCTGGTTTTGCAGGTGTGGCAGCAAGCAAGAGCTTCAAAGGAAAATGCAGACTTGTTCTTGAGGGAGAAAAATAGTAGTAGGGCAGAGAATGGCTATTGGAAAGAGTCCTGTGGACTGTAATTATTAGTCTGAGATGTGCAGAAAGAAAAAAACCTCATAAGGAGAGATATGTTCTTCTGGTGTTTTTGGAAGCTGTGTGTACAGCCTTTGGGAATTGCATGGTTTAACATATGTGGCTAAACCCAATAAGGCTTCACATTTTGGTTTATTTGTGTATTGCTCTACTTGGCTTCATCTTTTATTTTGGCAAGGCTAAATTCAGCTACTCTAAGAACTGTCTGGCATGCCTATCTGGCTTGACTGTTTTGGATTGTGCTTACTTTACAGCTTGGTATGTTTCTAGATGGGGTTTGTGTGTTTTTTATACACAAGATTTTCCTTTTAGTGGGCAGTCAGGTAGGAAGAAAAGTTAGGAGTGTGTGGAGGAGCACTTCTTTGCCCTGCAGGGCAGACTTGCCACTTCAGGAGTTAAGCAGAATCACCGGGACTGATATAAGCAATATTTAACATACTGTAGCATTTACATGTCCTTGTGATAAAAAATAAATCTAAAGCTCTGGGAAGGTGAGGTTGCTCAAACCAGTGGGATGCCATTCTTATGCCTGTGGGGAGGAAGTTTGCCATGAGCATGATGCAGACTTACCTGTCCTGTGAGCTGAGTGGCTTCTGAAGCCACTTGGCATCTTGAGGCCACGTTGGCAGCCAGACCGTGAGCCAGCAGATTGATGGATATGGGGGTGAGAGGTGAACTCGGTGTATCAGCTGGAGCCCAGGCCAAGGAGGCACTTTAGAAGCAGAGTTTGCGAACTTCCTTCTTCCCTGCCAAAACAGCCTTGTTACTACAGGCCTGGTTTGTGTCTTGCACAATCAAACCATGTAATGAATAATAAGAAAACTCCTCTGGGATGAAACTTTACATTTTATTTTCAAGTGGAGCTAAGGAATCACAAGATTGGATGATTATCTTTTTATTAAATAAAAATGTAGATGACGAACAAGATGAAGTTTCCTCTTCCTGCCTTACTGCTTTTACCACTGACTTGGGAGTTGTACTGACAGAACACATTAGGCTCACAGCTGAAATGTTGTGTCCTCTCCTGCTTTTTTTGGTAGCACTTGCACATTGTCCTTGTTTTCTTTGTGTGTCTTTTTCATTTTTTTTAAATTACTCTATTTCAAGATAAGAGCTCTTTCATTTAGTTTCTAATGTTATTATTATCACACAATGTGATGAAAAGCAGTTGCTACATGAAGCTTTGTTTGTTTCTACATGGACTGTACAACTCTCAGCTCTTTGAGGTATTGTTTTGGCCTTACACAGGCACCAGAAGGGACCATTCAAATTCAGTTATTGTTTCAGACCCTGTTTTTAATTCTTTATATGAAACAAATTTAATTTCTTTTTTAAGATGAAGCATTTTACAATGCTTCATTAGAAATCAAATAAGTATCGATTATGTTTATTACAGGAAAATTGGAAAGAGATCGGTTTTATGCTACTACAAGTGAAATAACTCCCCTTCGAGTTCACTTTATGTGTTCAACATGGTCTTAACACGAAAATATGACCAGGCATCACTAACTCCTGCTTTAATACTACACAGTCAAATTGAAATTAAAAAGAGCGTTCTGTTTAAATACTACTGAAAAATGCAGTTAGACTGCAAAAAAAAATGTAAGGTCCTATATAGCCATTGCTTTGAAACCTTTTTTGGTATCATCTTTCGTCAGATAAGGCAGTTGGTGTATTGTGCACACTGTCTGATTTCTACAACTTTTCAGCTAAGGAAAGAAAGCAAACCAGTAAAGAACAAAGAACCTGAAACTTGTAGAGAATTTTAGGACTCACAACTGAAGAACCTGTTAGGAAGTGGGCAGCTGCCTCTGCTGGCAGCTGTAGAGGGCACAACAACCAGACCTTGATTGCCAGCCAGTTGTTCCCTCACTGATCAGGAAGAATGCCCTGCCTGCCTCTCCCTGAATTCTCCCGGTCAGGGAGGCAGGTTCCAGTTTTTGATATGGTCAGAACAACAGGTTTGGTTTATTGTCCTGCCCAGGTGTGGTGATGAAACCCAGGGCTGTCTGACAGGTTCCTGTGTGCAGCATCAGTAATGACTTGCACACCTCATTCCTTTTGCCTCTTCCTGGCCATTGTTTTTGCTGTCCTTACACCTCTGTTTTTCCATCTCAGTCTCCTCCCAAATAAACAACCCACCCCTAATTGCTTATTCCCCATTGGCCCTGGTTTTGCTACATGTGCACTCAGATTTGGGTTACTTAGATACTGTTACTTAGATAATCTCAGCCTTATCAGGTATTACTGACACAGTTACTGAAGTGCTGGTGGCCTTGCATGACTTTACTCCCTGGAAGGTCCCTAAGAGTCCCTTCCAGTTCTGTCTGCCCTTTTCTCCTCTAACTCCTACTTGAGCACCTGGGGGATCAGCCACACTCACAACACTATCTGTAATTTTTGTCATCATCTCATAGCGTTATTTTTGTTTTCTAGTGAGACTTTTTTTTATGCCATGTCGGTAGTTTTCCCCATTTTGTTCAGTTAACTGAATCTCAGGCCCAAACTGATTCACTGGCCTGTCATTTGCCTGCAACCCTGACCGAGCATAGCTGATAGAAAATCAGAATGTTACTTTTAACTGAACACTGTGCATGTTTTCATTACAAAATTAAAGCAGACATCAGCAAGAAGGAGAACTTTGACAGGTAGTGCTAAACAAGCTAAAAAGGCTGTACTGCAGGAATCTGTTAAGGGGGAGCGGGAAGGGAAATAGGTTAAGGGGTTTTGCTTTTGAGCCAGCAAGAAGAATAATTTAGGAGTTCTGCATTTTTAAATGCCAAGTTATCGAGGCAGTTGGGTTTTACCAGATTTTTCCATCTGAAGGGTATGCAGCAAATATTTTTTTTCCCTTGTTTTGAGTATGGATTTAGGTTTTGGAGTTTTTGGGTGTAGTTTCAGAGATCACAGAGCAACATGGGTTGAGGGAAAGGGGTTTAATTTCCTCCTCACTGTTTACCTTTAAACAACAAGAAGTGGGTTTTAGAATTTTTTTCTTAATACCTTCTTTTCCTGCTTAAAATTTAAATTCAACTAAAGTTTACATATTTTGAACTATATGTCTTTAACAGCCTCTCCTGTTAGGGCCTGTTTTCTGTAATGGGTGCAAACATTCTCTGTGGAAAAAAATGTTCTCTCATTTACTACTTTCTGTTTTGTCTGTTCTTTAAATTGAGACCTATTCTCAACAAAAGGTTTCATTTCCAAGGAGAATAAAAAGGACATTTTCATGTCACATAAGTGTAAAGATACTGTTATTATACCTTTAGGTCTATTTAAATTTTTCTGAATTACGTTGCAGCTGTTATGAGTAGACCAGGCCCTCTAAATGTAGTGTGAGAAGGTAACCACTGTGGAGGGGGTAGCAAGTTAGTGCTGAACAGACTGTACAAAGGTTTAAGCCAAGATGAAAGAAACCCCTGGAGAAGGTAACTAGGGATAAACAGCAGTTGTTTGATGTCTACTTATTTTAAGAATGCTTTAGCAAAAAAAAAGTAATCTGGCTTCTTGAGGTAATAAGCTGCCACTGAATGTGTCCATCTGCAAGAGTACATACCTTTTTAGAAGAAAAGAGGCAGCAAAGGTGTGTAATATTTTGAGGCATGTATAAAATGCAATGAAAGTATTCTGTGGAAACCATCAAGTATTCACTCAGGAACTTATTTATTCTATAGAGGAAACCACACCTGCTTGTTAGCCTACCCATAATCCATCTTAAACGAAACCAGTCCAACTTCTGACAGAATCTTGTCCTTGAACAGAGTAAACACATTCCTGAAAGCTGTTACTGAATTCCAGCTGCTGATGAATTGTGACTCTTTCCTCTATGCTTTGAACTTATATTTGTAATTAATCCTATTACAGCCAAGAGTCAAGTTATTACTAGATCAACACACAGTTGGTGTTTAGGAAATGTGATTTATTAGAAACTGCTGAATATCAGATTTTTACAGTCTTTAAAATTTTTACAATATTTTCCATTGCACGTGCTCTCTCCAGTTTACATTGTGTCTCAGATAAATTAGTTTAGACAAAATATTTCACCACAGTTATTTCAATGAGTGCAAAGACTGCAGAAAAAATAACAAAGAATAATGTTTCATCTTAGGTTAGGAAGCATTTCCTTTCTTCCTTTATGTAGCCAAAACTCTGATGTCTAGAGTTATGTGTTATTTTTGAGAAAGTTCAACTGATAAAAGTTTTATGTATAAGATAGATCTTTGTGTTTAGATAAATGCATAAGATTGTCACATTTGTAGCCTTCCAAAACAAAACAGTTTTACAAACTGGTGCAGTATTTCTTAACCAATTCAAAAGTGCTATTTCAGAGTGGTGTACTAAAGGGCATATCTATCCTTATATATAGATTTTTATGAGTTTATTTAACCATGCACCAATACCTATTGCATTATTTGTTTTGGTTCTAAAGGTCACTTCATAACTTCAGCTTCAGCCTTGCTCCAGTTGATCTCAGTTTTACTGTTGATTTCAGCATAAGTGCAAGCCTGGAGCTTTACCCAATGTCTGTCTAAGCTTTGCCAATTTGAAACACTTTTGAATAACAAGTTAAAATGGGAATAGTTTTATATCTGTCATTGAACTGATAACATGGGCAGAGTATGTGAAAGTATGAGACATCTGCCTTTCAGCTCCCAACAAACTTTAGCCTTCAGAAATAATGTGACTTAGTGGAGAGAAAAACTGAAATTGTCTTGCAGATCCTCTCTAGTACTAAAAGAAAAAATTGTTTATTCATATATCTGTTAGCTTTGTACTCTGTAAAAATGTGAAAAATAACTCAACTTGTCATCATACTCCTTCATGTGAATAATGACTCATTTCTGACTTCTTATGAGAGGTTTGGGAAGGGGGAAAGGTAAGAAAGTAGAATATCTTCCTGTGTTATTTAATGACTTATTATCTTTTGTAATTCAAAGTGTGTGTGGGGGAAAAAGCCTGAAAAAAAATAATGGAAGGGTTTGTGAGAAACAGTGATTCTTCAGATAATCAGACTTACAGTCCCCAGAGATGGCTCTCATGATTTGGGCACAGGGTTCACACAGACGATTGGGGGATTTAAGATCATGTAATCAAACTTCCCCTGAAGGGAAGGCTGGCTTCCCTCATTCTCATCTAAGACTATTTGTAGTATTAAGGTGGTGTTCTAAAGGATTTGCCCCAATTACGATTTTGGTTAGTGGTTTTAATAGAGCACGCTAGTTTTTCCTTTCATGAGATAATTGCAGCGTCACTAGTTAAAACTTACAAATTAAACAGGAAAGGGGAGGAGTCCCAAAAAAGGGGATTTCCAAAGGAATCTGACTTATTTGTGCACGCACTTTTCCTGTCTTTTAAATCTGTATTATGTTGAAAACGCAACTTAGCGAATCAGCCAAGTATTGGAGATTTCTTCTCTTTTTTCCCCTTCCTTGTCTCTGTAAGGAATAAGGGAATTTGGCATCTGATCCCTGTGAAGAAAACGTCAAGAGAAACTTCAGAAATGCTTAGTTCCATTTTGTTTGTCTCTGCAAGTGGATACCCATTGCAACCCCCCGCAAGTTTCCACCCCCATCCCTCCCTGTTTCCTGTGGCTCAGCTGTGTCCAGGCAGTAGCTGCAGCCAGGCTGTGTCAGAGCCCTGTGGCACTGCAGGTGGGACTCACTGACAAAACACCCCTTCTCTACCAGAGGTCTGAGGCTTGAGAGGGGCCGGCTTTTCTCAAGGCCAGAGCTCTCCCCAGAGTGCTTTCCAACCACCTCTGATTAAAGCTGAGAACAGTTCTTTAAGGTCATGTACCAAATAATTGCAGTCATCAGGTGGTGAGTTTTGTGCTGTGTTACATGCTAGCAGCTCCCTTCTTGAAAAGTCTGTGGTAAAAGACTTAAACTCTTGTCTCTTGCTGCTTATTTGCCTTTTCTCTGCATCTCAGAAATTTGCCATGTGGCAGTTAAGCAGAGGCAGACTGGCTCTCTGATAAGGAATGTGGATATTCCTAGTGTTGTGTCAGAAGAAGAGGGAATGTAGTGCTGAAAATAACATAGTCTTCCTGTTCTGCCTTCATGATCAGAGAAGCAGGCTCACTAGGAAAAGAACAACTATTGTGGTTAATCTCGGATATCTTCAGATAAACTTCTGAACTTTGAAATCTTATTTCAATCAGTAAAGAAATCAGTCTCCCTCAAGCCAGTTGAAATGGGCATACTTCATTTCTGAGTAAGGCTGAAGCGTGCAGTTCAAAGAACATACTTGTTTCTTTCTCATTTTTATCAGCAGATCTTGGGGCAAAAAAAAAAAAAGGAGAAAAGCTTGGTATTTAAAATGTGGCACTTCTCCAAATCAAAGTAATTTTGTTGTCGATGACTTTAAAAAAAAATAATTATGTGTGTTGTGACAGTTTGGGATGCAGCTGACACGAGTTGAATTCAGTTACCTTAAAGTTATGAACTTTTTTGTCTTATGGGTATTATTTTGTCCCCCTTAATTGTTTCCTTCAATTAAAAGAATGCTTTTTGCTCTGTTTGCAAACGGCAATGGGCCCGAGGAGATGGCAGCCCTTGTGTGCCGGGACTCCCCGTGCTCGCTCCGGAGCCTCTGGGATGCCGCTGGAGGGAGCTCTGGCTCGGGAAATGGGTCTGGTCCCGTACCTGCCCCTACCGTGCCCCACCTAAAAACTTGCTTAAAAAACCCCGAAACTTCACTTTGTGACACTAAGCACTTTTCATTAAAATTACTCCTCTAAAATTTTCAGTTATGACAGAAGTATCAGGATTTGTTTCCATAGTAACTTGAAAATAGATGCTTAGAAACACAATTTACTAAACTGACAGTAAATTAAATTCGGAAAAATCCTCATAATGGGACTTCTGTAAATTCAATAAACTGTCCTTTTCAGCAAAATCTGCTCCATATTGCCTGGTCAGACAGCTCTGGCAGTTGGTTATATTGTATTATGCAGGAAACCAGTTTGAATACAACCCAGTGCTTCCAGTTTGGACATGGAACAGAAATAACAGTGAGAAGAATAGGGTCATGCTTTCAAAAAAAGGGGAAAATAAAATTTTGAAACCTATAGGTAACAGCTGAAAAGGAGGAAAAAAGGTTTGTAAATGGCAGACAAATTGAAAGCAGAGGATGACTTACATTTGCCACACATCTTGGAGTAGCAGGAAGGTTTAGGTAAGTGCTGTGTCCTGGAGAGTGGCAGACAAAGCTACTTCTGTTTCATTTAACGTGAAGTGTAACCATCTCTCGTGAGTATCTCATGAACACAGCCAAGACTTGTAACACCCTACCTTATCTTTTAGTAGAGGTCACAGCTTTGTGTGTTAAGCAAATTCTTCTCTTCCTGATCTATCTTTCACTTCCAAGGAAACAAAAGGAAAAACTAACTCCTTTAAGAAGTTTAGAGATTATCTCGTAGGGAACAAGAAATAAAGTTATGAAGAGGCTTGTATCTCCCTGCCCTCTTTTGTGTTACTTAGGTGATTTTTATATGAAATAGTTAATCAGAAAATAATTTTAAACTTGAACAGTCAAAATAACATTTTCTGCTTTTTTACTGATTGCATTGATAAGAGTTAATGAAGGCACAACCTATTCCTTTTTGCAAGTTTATAAACTGTGAATAAATATTTTGTGGAGCCTTCAGTTTAACTCAGAAAATGGAACTAAAGAACTAAATGGAACACAGGAAGCCTTTGCCTGGTATCCAAGAAACACATTTGGCAGTAATCCTGGGGCTTCTGATTACTAGCTGAAAGGAGAAACTTCATTATTTAAAGTACAGAAGAGACTGAGAGAAGCTTTTTCTGTAGTATTCTTGATTGTAGGAATGTAGTCTGTCATTTAACAGAGATAAAGCATTCTGCTGACAAATCACTGGGTAGGGGAAAGCAGAAACTGTAGAGTAAAAAGTCTGAAGACAAAACAGGATGATGCAGATTTTTAAATTCTAGGGGGGTTTTAAATAAATGGGCAGATTAATGGTTTCTATATTTTAAAATACCCTGTAGAAACCACAGTGCTTATTTCAGACTGTTAATTCCATCAGATGTTTAAGGCAGGATCCTGAGTTATGCTTGTATAGTTCACTATACAATGTTATATATATATGGTGTTATGAAATGTGATTGGCTGTGAAAATTTTTATTTGTAGGCAAGTAGGTTATCCTCATCTCAGGTACAATTTCAAAGAACTTCAAGTTTTGTGGACAGACTCTTAAAACGGCATCCTTTTAAGAGAATTGGCTTTATTCTTCCATAATTTATAACCTATATAAAAATGAAGCTAAGATTTGCACCTTTTTATTTTGATATTCCAGCATAGAACTAGTGCAGTAGTGGTTGCAGACAGGCTTCCTATGGATTCACTGAATGGAGAAAAGCTTTTTTGACCAGCATATGGGAACACAGTCTGTGTGTTGCTAAGTGGTTGTTACCTTATTAAGCTTTAAAACAGTTTGGCTTTTTATAGAGAGGGAAAAAAATCTGAAAGCTTGGGGTGTTTAATTCACTCAGTTCTATTAGCTAAAACCAGAAGAAATCACAATTAATCAAACAAGCTGATTTGACTCAGTTAATACAATTACAGTATATGGCTTTGGCATGCTGACAATTAAGTGAGGAGCTGAATTACACTGAGTATATTGATAATCTCCATGTTAAGATGCCCTGCTGGGGTAAGGTCTCATAGCAATGTCTGCTGTTTCCAGATGGAGAAGTGAGTAATGAGCCAAGCTGCCTTCCAGCATTGCTCCAGCTCACAAACACCACCTTCAGCATTGCCTGTTCCTGTCAAGTGTGGGAACATTTGGGCAATAACAGCTCGGTGCTCCTGACAGGGAGCATCTCTGCTAATGCTGTGTGACAAAGGGGGATATCCAAGCTCTGCCACAATACGTAGGAGAAGGAGAGTTCAGTGCCAGTTCTGAGCTGCTCTTTAGAACACACACACATGGAATTGACCTGTTGCTTCCAACAGATTCTGAATGAATCAAATGGAATCAAACCTACACTGAAAATACTGGCTAGAACTCTCCTTGCCAGTTCTTCTCAGTCTTGAGGTTGTGATGAGTATGAATTGAATTGTAAACTCAGGGAGAATTTATGCGAAAATTTTGGGGCAAGTAAGGTATCCATATAACTCCAAAATTAGGGGATCAAAAGCCAAAAAGAGGATTGCCATCTTTTGTGGGGTTATGCAGCTGCAGGAATCAAGGGGGCATGGTTTGGTAGCCCCAGGAAATGGTGGTGAACAGCAAGACCAGGTCAGGGCAAGAGGCAGCCCTGGCCACTAATTCCCCCTCCTGCTCTTTGTCCCTTATTGCTATATTGCAGTGTTGAATTTTGCCTGCATTGGTGAAAAGCCCTGGTCTGGTTTGTTGCATACCCGCATTGTCAGTCAAAACTCAATGAATGAATTCAGTAGATTCCTTGTGCAAAGTGTCAGTCAAACTAGACATCCATAAAAATAAAATGAGAACAGAAAAATCAAAAATGTGCCAGGTATTTTGCAGTATATAATTTAACATTGAATAAACATACACGTTAATGCACACTAACTTGCTTTAAAATGCACTGAAATGGGTTTAAAAACAAACCAACCCTCTGAATTGCAGGAAACATGAGGAATAGCACACATAAGAATGCAAATGTGCTGGGAATTTTAAATAAAAAATCAAAATCTGTAGAGCTACTGGTGTTGCATGTTAAAACCAATAAGAAAAATATTTATAATATGCATATGTCCCAGAAATTAGCTTTAGATTATATTATTATCTATAGATGCTCGTTGGAGAAAAAAGGACCTGCATTTTAAAGAGAGATTTAAATACAGTGCCAAGCTGATACAGCAGCTCTCCTTTTCCTGAAAATACTTTTGAATGTGTTGTTTGTCTAGTTTATTAGTAGACTCTAAATTCTCTTCTGAATCTTAAGCTTTTATTTCAATGCTAAAACATTATTCAAGCTTGGTAGTCTTTTAAAAACAACATTTTTAGCAACAGATCGGATACTACATCAAGTGTGGTGCAGGAAACTCACTTGGTAATTATCACAGTTACATTGCAAAACAGGCACAAATATAATAGAATCTAAATTTCTTCCCCTTTACATAAATCCAAGCCATAATTTTATATATTCTTTTTATATATGTAGTACAAAAACTTGCTTGTGTCAACCCAATAATGAGTTTCATGTAATTTAAAGTAGCTCATTATCTGGTTGAGTCTTTGCCTTCATTTCATGTTGTTACTCTGAACAATGGAAAAATGTCCAAAGTCTTACAAACATTTCTGGCCCCTGAAGATCCTCCTGTCTTGGTGTCTCTGGGGGGGGATGTTGGGAGGAAGGTTGTTCTAGAATATTTTTTCATTTTTTCCTTTTTTTTCTGTTTACAACAAAGAAATAAATATGTGATCTGGGTTTGTGTTTAGAACTTCTTTCTGCAGAAAATTTGAATTTCATATAAAAATAACGGTAATTGTGTACCTGTTTTATGTGTATTACACAGACTCCTCTTGACTGAACTGACAGCTCTCCTATTCATTTTTAGCTTAGTGAGGAGGTGAATACTATAGAGATTATGCTGATATTTACTTTTTTTCTGAATGTCATATTTTCTTTTAAATACTATGTGATAACCTTTCTTTCACTGTAGTTTGTTTTGTATGTTAAGGCAAAATTGATTCCTGAGCAGGAAGTTGATGCAAGACTTACGTGCCTCTTAAATTCTGTGTAAACTCCACCTGGTCCGTGGAATTTAAACTGATATTTTGTAGAGCTGAATTTAGACTTGGATAAGGCATTCTAAACTTGGTAGCAGTAGGCCATTTGTGAGGGGGGACACTGCTTAATAAGAGGTGATTCAAGTTTTACTTTTTTTTCACGCTGCATTTCTAGAAGTTTTAAATAATAGTTGTTATACATAAAGTTCAAGGACTTAATTAAAATTTGAAATTTAAATTCTTAGGCACTTCACTATCCACTTATGTTTATGAGTATTTTGATTTGGACTCTATCAGTGCTGTCAGTCAGACACACTTGATGTGCTCAACTGTTGGTCTTTAGTTCCACAGGTGAACTATCATATTTCTGATGAATATGGGCCAATTCTTAAACTGTTTAAGGGGGTTCTCAGTTTTCATGTGTGCTTCTACAGTGATGAATCAGATGTGTTTTTCTTCTGTTGTACTTGCTTCTTTTTATTGAGCTGGAGCTCTTTGATTTATTTTTTTTTTGTTAGTTCACGTACTCAGGGCCAGAATTTAGGCCATCACTGTATTAGTATTAATTCCAGTTAAAAATATTCTGGAATAAAGTCATGCTTCAGTTGACTTAAGGACTCCAAGTTGCACAGTAAGATCTATTATTTTATTGTACTGTCATTATTCAGTGCAGGGATTAAATTTTGTGTTAAAACACCAGAAATCATAACAGTGGAGGAATTATGGCCTTGGATACTTCAAAAACATACAAGAATTTTTTACAAATTTCTTTATTCTGCAATCATGAACCAGTATAAGCACTGGAAGAAAGGAGTATGTTTTACATCTTCCCTGTAAGCCCCAGGAAATACCAAAGAAAATAAACTGGTAGCTAAAATGGATCACAGAGCACTGAGAACTGGGAAAAAAACATAGAAGTAAAGTAATAGAGGCAAGAAATTTATTCAGGGCAGGGTTTCAGAAGTTTAGACATTTTCCTGTACAAATGTAAGCTCACATGTCTTGTGTCATTCTAATCAAAATTGCCTTTAATAAATTTCAGAAAAGCTAAATAAGCAGAGATGATTAGTGCTTTGGTAAATTTGGACAAATGCATGAGGATTTACAAAAATAATTATTTAAAAAATTGCTGAATTTTTGGCTTTGATTATGCTTTTAAAATTTAATAAGCATTTCTGTAAGGCAGTACTGTCTGATTTAACATTGTCTAAATTACGAACAGTCTTGCAGTCTTCCTTACTCAACTTAGTTTCAGGGCAACCTCATTACTTCTTTTCTGACCTTTGTCTGTGACTTGGTTCTGATATAACATCCTGGAAGACTTCAAGGCTATTACATCTTTCTGATTTAACAGGATTCCCTTGGTGTTCCAGGCTTTTTGGTTGCTTTTTTTTTTCCTCCAAGCTATCCCAGTGATGTGTGTGTGCAACACAGCACTACATTCATTAGCACTGAAAGTGTCCTGCTGATCTGATAGGTGAACAACTGAAGTAAAAATTATTAAAAAGAACCAAAAATCCTCCTAACTTTCTATAAAAAAACTAGTACAGAAGGTGCCTCAGTGGTTTGCATCTGTATCCTTTCAAGATTGTATGGCAGCGTAGGACAACAGATGGTTTTCTTACAAAAAATATGTTGGTGATTATAGAAATAGCTTCAGACTATAAATCAAATATATTCAGAAACTGATTAATGTTTTATAAGTCTCTATTGTCTTGACAACTTTATGTGCTAAAAGGCAATTCCTTTTTGTAGAATATTAGTGTTTTAGAAATCAAACTTCTTGAAGTGACTGCTTCAGAGGAACAACCAGATCAATGTGCAGTAGAGGGCTTTTATTTTAGCAGAGGTTAAAAAAAGCCACTGTACTGAAAGCTACTCATAGGATTGCATCATCAAAGTCTGAGATATCTATAGATAAATGTTACAATTACCTCCTAGTATATTTATTTTCTGTCTCTTCCAAATCTGAGTACATATCCCACAGGAGGAAAGCAGCTTGACCCAAAAAACTGTGATGTTTTATTTTCTATGGTGCTGTCAGTCGCTGCTACGTCAGCTGGGAAAGCTGGGGCAGAAAGGTCTGCTGTGAGCTGACTTTGCAGCCCTGTCTCCTCTCACTGCACACTTTTGAGTAGCTTTCTCCAGCTGACTTGCACAGATAATGATTGTTCATATCTTTCTGCCCTTGTGAGGACTTTGGCAATTGTCCTGTTCTTTCTGCGTGTGCTTCAAATCTCTAAAGTGTTTTTGCCAGCATCCTATAAATTCTAGATCTTCTTTAGCTTGAATGAGGAGATACAGCTCTTGCTGATAAGCTGTTTACTGTCATATGCTTTGTTAGTTCAGCTTTCTTTTTATTGCCTCTCTATTGTTTGTAGCTTATCTGTAAATAATGCTGAATCAAGAAAAGAAAACATAGACAAGTAGCAAAAGGTCTGGTTTTATCCACTTTTGCTTTAAAACATAAGATACATCTTTTGGGGTTGCTAGTGCTTAGGATATACTGTTTCACAGTGCACAATTTGGACAGATGTGATATATGGTGCTTTGCCAAAACAAATACTGTAATATTCAACTATCATCTCCAAACCTTATGTTTGAAGTTTGGGTAAAGTATCATTGAGACAGACTTGTTCTGTTAGGGTTGTCTGGAACTAAAATTTTCAAAGTGACAGTGTTAGGAAATGTTATAACTGTTGGAGCAGCATTGGTAACATTTGCCAGAAATGGCTCATAGTAGTCATAGTATTTTGCTTTAATTTAGTAGAGTATAACCTAGAGGCATTCTTTTCCCAGGAAGAAGAATTCAAACTCTGACAAAAACACATGAGCAAAGCATTGCTGATACATCTCTAAAAGGTAGTCATGTGACCTTGTGCTTGGTGGTGCAGATATGAGTAGAACAGTGTGTGGGCCCTACTGACAAGAGAAGAAAGCCTTGTCCTGTTCCAGTCTTCCTTCTGCTCTCTGTAGAACCCCCTCCTGCTAGGTCTCCAGAAGCAGATAGATGGGGTGAAAAGTTTGTTTGGGCCTTTTTTTGTCTTGTTTTTGTAATACACTTCTGCCTAAAGAAGCAATATTATTCCATGATCCTGTGGAAAGAGAGAAAGCAGGTTTTTGTATCTTTTTTTCCCTTATGGAAGTGGAGGCATTCTACAGAATTACTACTTAGAGTCTCTACCTTTTAAGGCTGAGACCGTGGGAGAGTGAAGAACCTCTAAGCTGTAACAAACCCCACAAACTCAGCAGTCAGGATCTCTGTGCAGAGTTCCCCACACGTAGACGTAGCAGGTGGCAGCTCCATTCAGATTTGCTGCCTCCAACAGCCTCCACATTAGGCAGCACCTGGTCTGCCCACACCTGGAGCTCCTGTTCCTCTTTGGTTAGAACATGGAGTTTCTATGAGCATCTGAAAATAAGTGTTTCATTTGTCATAAAACCTACTTGTTTCTACACAGTTGTTATTTATGTGACTAGATTCATTGCTAACACAAGTGAGTGCTCAGCTGAGTAAATCATAACATATCCCTTATCTCTTGCCAAGCACTCAGTTTCTTCAGTTGAAAGAAACTTAATTATCATAATTAATTGAGGAATTAATTATTACACTGTCTTGTATTTGAATGTTATGTCACTAGCAATAAATGTAGAAGGGCTTGAGAATTATTTATACTAGATTTTATATGCTTCTTAGGTTGCTCTTAAAAGAACAACAATCCTCAAATGTTTCCAATACTAGAACGGTTTAAAATCTCTTATGTATTTAGTTTATTCATCTGTCCTCTTGGTATTTATTTAAAAAAAAATAATCTGTCACTGAGCCCTGTTTTGAAAGGCTAGGAATCGTCTGTGGAGTTTAGAATTGCTATTCTAGTCCTCTCTTCCCCTGTGAGAGCAAAAATGTGTGTGTAGCCTTTTGAGCCTGTTGTGTCTCAGGATAGGCAGCAGTGGAACTTGCAGCCTTTCATCTCCTTTTTTTAATCTGCTTTCATAGCCACAGGTATAAATGAAGTATTTGTTTCCATTTTCTCTAATTTTCTGCTTAGTTTCTATCAAAGCAGACTCTTCTTGGAGGCTTTAAGTAATCCATTACTGAGATGCTTTTCTCTTAAAGGGTTATGGGCTTTTTTTCCTCAGGGAATGGACTATATGTTTTGTTCAGTATTGTAACCTAAAACTTACCCTCTTGCTGGAATGGCTGCTTTTACTTTCTACCTCAGAGATGACTGGGCACTAGACAGAGGGAAGAGCTGAGCATAAGTTAAAAAACAATAGATTTTTAAAAAATCAATTAATAGATCTAAGCCAGCAAAGTGAGACATTTCAATTTAATATCAAGTCACTAACCCTTGCTGCCATTCTCTGTGACCATTCCAACTGTTATAGAATTGTGCTGATTTAAATTGAATCAAAATTCAAAGTTACTACAAGGTAGGAAATTCTGCTTATGCTATAGAGGAAATGAGTTTGTTCTTTTTCCCACCCTTCTCTGTTTTTTTGGTTGGGTTTCTGGTTTTGTTTTGTTGTTTTTTGTTTTGTTTCTGAAAGACAAATGAAACACAACTCACCGAGCTTTGTTAGCCACGTCTGCTCCAGAACAGAGTTTTGTCATTTCTGTTATCCTCCTTTCTGTACCAGAACAGTTTCATCTGTTTTGTGACTACTTTTTTTCTTTCGTATTTCCAGTATCATCTGCATTAAATGGGAGGAACTGTGCCCAGAACTAGATGATATGAGTGTACTCTTGGCCAGGAAACAGCAGTTTAAGCAGTAATTTGTTTACAAATGTTTACTCTAGAAGAACATGACCTGAGCAACAAACATCACCTGTTCATATGCTGCCAAAAAGCCTGTCAGCATAATCCCCATTGCAACAACAGTGCCAGTGTTCTGGTTGCAGATAAATTGAAAAGGCCTATCACTAATGTATTAGGTGTATTAGCACTTTTGTGTGGATAGTTACTTTTCATTCTTTTAAATCTAAATATAATTTACTCGTTAATAAATACCCTCTAGTGTCTCATATTTCAGGACCTGGATAAAAGAAAAAGTAGACAGAACTTAGACAGGATGTGGTACCTGCATTGTCAGGATCCTGCCAATGTCTTCAGATACCTTAACATTGTGGCAAAAAGTTATATTTACTTCCTTGCTGTTTTGGTTATTCACTTTGGACAGTTTTAAATCTAATTTTAAAGAGATTGTGTGTTAATTACTTTACCTACTGACCTGTCTTTTTGTTTCTTTAAATACATTTTTAGCATAAATGAGAGCAGTGGTTGCCCTTTGCCCAGAGACAGCAGGAAGTAATCATATGTATCAAAGTGGAAGATGGTATTTGGTAATTGGATAACTTCTGTGTGTTGCTGTTTTTTTCTTCCTTTCCCTCTAGCCTAAATAAAGAACTTACTTGTATGTGGTTTTTTAATACTCCTCTTTCTTCATTGTTTTGTTTTTTTCTGTGCTGGGAAAGTAGCTCTGGCAAATTGCCACAATCTTGTTTTGGAGTAAAATATAATGAGGAGAATGCAGATTCCTTTCAGTGATGTGCATGTTGTCTTGTTTCAGGAGCACACAACAGTCTAAAGTTGAAAAGCCCAAGGTGAATACTTCACGTCTGCTCTAACATTTAGAAGTAAAACTGAACTTTATAGAAAACGAGTATTGTCACACCATTGGTAATATTTAGTTACATTTTTATTACTGCATCCATTATTTACTAGACAAATTGGATCATTTGATGTCAAACGATCAACCAAGACAACACAGTTAACAGTGGCAGAACTGGGAAGAAAATCCATGGCTGCTGAGAGAAAACTGATTGTTCTATCTTTTGGAATTTAACTACATCTGTATCCCTATCCAATCAGTATTATTTTGTAATATGACTGTAGTACAATTGTGTGCTTAAAATTATAGTCCACAGCTGCAGACAAAAGTACTCTTGAAACTGTTGAAATAGTTGATGTAGAGAGGCACAAACATAGATGCACCTTCACTCATGACCTGTACTAATTGATTTCTGAGCCCGCAAATGTAATGGGTGCAGGAATTAGGTACTTCACCCATGAGACTCTCCTTCCATGGTAGTGCTATGACTTAGTTGTTACTAGAATATCACATCACTGCAAGTCAGTTTTTACTGTCTGTTCTCTGCTTATTTATTTTGCCCTCAGGGTTCTTTGGCTGCCCTTAATGGAGGAACAGAAGCCTTTCATTTGTTTGTTTATCACGATGTAAAGAGAGTTTTGCTCTTGCTTTGCCCACTATAAGTTGTGACAAATCTAATTAAATGAGTGAGCTACGCAACTTCTGTAAATGAAATAAGAGGTATTTATCTTGTCTCCCCACTCAGTCTTGTTAGGAAAATGAGAAATCTAGATACAGTAAATAACCTTTCCACAGAGATAGGAGAAATCATTAATGTAATTGTAAAGGGGGCATGGCATGCCTTTTTTCTTGGCTCATTTCTGCTTTACCCCTCTGACTTCAAAGCCTGAAATGTACATTAATGTAGCAATTCAGTGAACTGCTGTCCAGTGAAAGAATTTTCTAAAAGCCTCTGTTTTGGTAGAGGTGTAATTGAGGCATCATTCCTTCTTCCAGAATGAGTCAGAATTCAGAGAAACATTTTTTTTTTTTAGTGTTCTCTTTCCCTCTGTATGAGCTATGTATCCAGATTAAGGATTTATTAAAAAACCTTTTCACTTGTTTGTGTTCAGGAGAGGGGGGAAAAAGTTATTTCTTTGATGTTCTCAAGATTTTCCACATAACTGGATTGAAACCTGAAACCATGTCAAGCAAAATCTGCGACAGTAATGTACCCTAATTTGTTTCCCTGAAGATTGGTGTGACGAGTTGTTCAAACTTTATTCTCTCTTCAGTTGTTTGAACACCTAATTTCCAGATAGCCATACATTATTCATCTTTAATGCTGATAGTAAGCTGATAATAAAACAGGAAATATCTCACCTCTTTGTTATATTTTCCAAAATATTCTTCTTGTTCTCCTGTACACATACTTTTTTAAATGTTGGTTGTCCAAGATGAAAATAGACATATTTTCAATGATATGTGTACCTACTTATAGGGCTGCTGGCTAACTGCTTAGCAGATTGTCTTCCCTATTTGTGACAGGTATTAATGAGTCAGTATTTTAAATAACTGCTACAGGAACATAACATCATACATTCTTACGTTTATTTGAATGCAGATTCAAATAAATATGGAACATGAATTATTACCTGCATGCAGACAGCAGAGAGCAGTAGTCACCGAGCTGTTGGTCAGATGGAGGGAAGGACAAGGATAGAAAGTAATTTCATAATCAACAGCTTTAATGGATGATAACAGTGTAGGAAAAAGCAGAGCTGGCAGGCTTTGGCAGCATATTCAATCTGAGGTTACTGTTGTTATTTGAGCTAACACTGACATGAAACTAATGAAGATACATTTGTTTAGATGTGCTGTGTACAGACATTACTGGACACATGGCCCCATCTGATGAGAAAATAGGTTTAGCTATTTTTTAAATGTTTGCTGCTGGAGCAGGCTAAAGAGGACAATATTCTTGAATAATCAGATTTGCCTGGGCTTAAGAGGTTTTCTGCACTAGAAATGAAGAACTTGGTATTTGATCTACTTTATGTACCATCAGGATCATGAGTGATGCATCTCTGAATCACTGTCATGGTGTAAAACCTTTAGTGGTGTCATACAGGAAAATTAGACCCATGGACGGGTGATAAACTTCACTGGCAATAAATGAGACAAATTGTGCATTACTAGACTGGTGCTTCAATAATGCTGTAGTGTTTCTGAGCTCTAGAAAAGTAAATCTATTTTCAATTTACAGCTTTATACTGGCATTAGAGATACACATGAGTTATGTCTTGGGTTACGTACACAATTCAATTTTTCAGCTCTTTGTAGGCTGTGATTGTGTAGCATCTGTTCTGATACTTTTGTAACTTAACCTTTCTTTTTTATACTTTCCTACCTAGCTTTTGCTTTCTGTAAGAGGTTATGACAAAGATTTTCCTCCAAAATCCTTTTAAAAATAGTAAAAATAAGCATTAGATTAGATGTGGTATTTTGCTTATGTAGTTTGGCTGCTGAGAAGAGAGAATCTGGTTTAATTTAATTTGCTATATTGTCTTTCAGTTCTTCAATTCTAGGCATTAGCCATTAATATTCATACAAAGTCTCCCTTAAAAAGAAAAAAAATCAATACACAGATCTGACCTTAATAACAAGGGTTTGCTGTTAATCAATAGAATCACTAACATAATGAATTACCCTTCAAAATAGCACTCTAGATGTTTGGATCTGTCTTGAAATCTTTCAACTTGAGTCTGGTTTAGTGCTGAAAAGTGTTTCAGTTATGTTCAATAAAGCTGATGTCTACTGTTCATAGGGCATCCAGACCTTGCTCTTTAGGAGAATATGATTTTTTTTTTTTGATGCTTATACACTGAAGCTGGTGGACTTTCTATTAGACCCTAGAATTTTTTTTTCCCTTGTTATATCATACCAGGTATTTCTTTTAAGATTAGCCTGGGGCCCACAGGCAGGATTGTCACTAATTTCAGATATTCTCCTATCAGTACTGAAAGTGCTTTCATGATGAAAGAAGAGAGGGGGTACCCCCATGGTTAGGCAAGCAGAAGACTAGTTAGTACACTTTCAAATATATGGCAGACAAGTTGTTCTGCTTTGAGATAGGATCGGCTTTCTGCCACTTCCTTCAGTCATTGTCAGCTGTTCTTTGTAACTCGACAAGGCAACCAAACAAACTGTATTTTCTTGCAGTTCTACAGAAATAATTTTTCATTATACTGTAAATCTGAAGTGGCTGTTGCTTATCTTTTGGTTTTTTTTTTTTGGGAGGGGAGATTAATTTCTATGTAGTCCTACAGTGAGCATAAGCCAGGACTTCTTGCTCTGATTCACATAAAATTATGTGTATTTCCCTTAGTAGTCCTTGTTTGGTCACCTGGTGTATTTTTTGATTTTAAATGATGCCTATAGGAAAATAATGTAGAAATACCTTCTATTTTCTGCTTCCTATTAATGTTCCCCTAAGCCTTGAGGGCTACTTTAACTTGAGCTGTGTGTTTGGTACTGTTGCTAAAGAACAGTTGGTAGCCTTTATTTGTGTTCCTGGGGGGGAGAGAGAGTACTGAAAAAGAAGTGGGTTTATGCTTTTTATTTCTCTTGTTGAGCATTAGTATTTGTCAGCTGCAGTAGTGTTATAGGTGGTGCTAAAATGTCATTAAATCTTGATGTGACACATCTGGTGACTTGTTGTAATGTAAACTATTCCATGAATGTAGGTAATGCAGTTTTTTATACTTTTATAAATTGACATTAAACCCAAGTATTTAGTAATTTTAAACACAGCAATGCAATATTTAAATCTACTTATTATAGCTGTTTGTGGACAAAAAAATCCACATTTGCTTTAGAAGACATTTTATCTTACGATGCTAATAATTAAAGGGAATTAAAAAACCAACAAAACAAAGTAACAAAAACAAACACCCAAACTTTGTTCTAACAATAAGTCGTGTTTGGATTCTGATAGTTCAAGTAAAGGATGTCTTTTCCTTCCGCTAATGTCTGTCCTTGCTTTTACTCTCATGAGGGAAGTGCAGTACAGTAAAACTTTCCAAGTCTGCAGCTTTATTAGTTCTGGATCTTAAAGGCCAAGAACCTCGTTTTCTCTTATTACTACTTCTCTTGCACAGTTTTAATATATGAGAGCTTGTATTCAAATCTGCCAACAGAGAAAATGCAGAGATGTCTGGGAGAATGTGATAACCTTAGGAGTCATACAGAGTTCTAGAAAATACCTAATATATGAGATTATTTTAAGTATCTGTTCGTTTTGATTTGTTTGCTATACAATTGAATTGTACATAGATATTTTGTGCTGTTCTTTTATATTCCAGAATTCCCTTTACTGTTAAAGATAACACTTAATGATGACAGAAGATTAAATGGCCTGTCCAGAATCTTTTGCCTCTGGTAAGTGCAAAACAAATATCTTCACTCTACTAGATCTTTGTTTTTCATTACTACAGAAAGATTAAAATTATTTGCCTTGGCCTCAGGCCTTCAATTGCTCTGTTGGGTTATTAAACCTACATTGGAGAGCCAGTAATGAGTGGTATTCCTTATGTAGCTTGGTTGTTTGTTCCTTACAAATAGAAGATTGATTACAATGGTTAAGAGACTTGGGATTTATTGACTTGTCTTTCTTTTATCTCATAATTGCTTTCAAGAGTATTTTCCTGCTTTTTTCACCCCCATTAATCACTAAATCATCTTTTTCTATAATAATCAATAGTAACCGAGAATGTTAGTCCACAAACTCAGGACTAGCAGGTGGCTTTTTCCAATTTATCAGGAGTATGAGGGTCTTTACTGATATGAGGGAACCTAAAATATAGGTAGAATTGTGGGCTTTATTACCTTGAGGCTAATTCGACTGCATTGAAGGGCAAGTTAAACACTGTATCAGAAATGTCCAGTGGTTAATATTTAATCATTTCCTGTTTGGTATTTTAAACAAAGAATTCTCTGATTTTCAACTTCTCTCCTGTCTGCAAACAGCTTAAGCCCTGGATTCCTGTGTTATTCACAGGTGAATGTATTAAAGACAAGTGTTATGAGCAAACCAGGGCAAACTAAATCCTCTCACAAAACAACACAGGCCCTTTTAATTCTGATATTACTTCCCTATAAAATACTAAACCTTGAGTTTTAGAGCACTGATGTGCTCTGTTCCAGTTTAGCCATGTTCATTCTAGGTCAAGGAGATAATTCTGTGAGCTTTGAGTTTTCTTTGTATCCTCTTACTTCTCTGGTGAAAAATAAACTGCAGTATAGTCTCAGAATTAACATAGTGTTTAAAGTCTGAAATGCTGTGGTTTAATGAGAAATATTTTGCAATATAATTACTGCTCCTAAAAAACATTTGGAAGGAAGACAGAAGCGACTTTTTGTAGGTGATAATGAACTGTGAGGCTAATTATGAGATGTAATATGCATATATTTATATATAAATTGATAAAATAGTAATATAAGTTTTAACACTTTAAAAATGTCTAGGAAATCTGTGTTTGGGCCAAGAAGTAGCTTTTCAGAGAAGATGGCGTGATGTGCATCTTTTAAGTACACTGGTAGCACTGACAGCCCATACCCTTCAGATTTAGATTCCAAAAGAGCAAATTATTTTGAATTTTGAGGTGTGTAGATCTTAGGTACCGATTATTTGGTTTATATTGTAAGACTTTCTTTTTTCTTGAACCGAATTCAGCATGAAGTTTTTAAGGGTATCTCCACTATACAAGTTATTACCATAAATTATGGGATGGTAGTGGAAAGACAAAGACACCAAGATCTTACTTTGTTTCTCCTGAGCCTGGTTTTGTAAGAACAGACTTATAAAAGCTAAGCTGTTTTATCTGGTATATGGTAGATTATCTTCAATAGAGAGATAAGAGGGAACAAGTTGACCATTCAGAAATTACTGTTGTTGATCTATGAAACAGATGGAAAAAGACTTTAAGCTGATTGTTAAGCTGATTGTGTAAAATGGAGTGTAGCAAAGAATCTGAGTATGAAAATAAACTTGCAGTTCCATGGTCACACTGAACCACATATTACAGCATATTGGCATGTGATTTATGTATTTGTAGGGGGGATTTATGCTGTACTGAGATGGTTATTAGATACCACAGGAACAGAAGTAGCTTTTATATTGTTAGATTGAGATAGGTGGTGTAAATACTAATTTTCAAAGCGCGAGTTAACTCATCCAGGTTTTTCATTTTAAAATCCTTTCTTCCATTATAATTAATATTCAGTTTTAGCAGTGTGATCTCAGTGTAAAATCAGCTTATCTTTCAGACTGACATGGATTAGGAATCTTGTTTTGATAAACAGTCTACAGACCTTCTGAGAAATCATAGGGTTTATGCATAAACTTTGAAATAAGGACATGTAAAAGTAAATGGATTTGACTGAGTTTTAATGTGAACAGATATATAGAGCCTGACCATACAGAAAGGTCAGACTGTAGATATGCTTTTGTATATCCATGTGAATCAAGTTGTTCCATTTCAAGCAGTAATTTACTCTTGGCTTCCCAGGTAGAGGTGCCAAGATTTTTTTTTAATTTTTTTTTTTACTACTTCTGTTTGGTATCCTTTCAGATAAAGGATTATACTTACACAGTTTGGAAACTTCAATGTCCTGATAAATGATGTAAGAACTTTATTTAATTTGTTTTGCAAATAAGTCAAGCCTTTTTTCCTCATTTAGCAGATGTGCTGGTAACACACAAAATTCTTTGTACCAAGTAAAAACCAAAACAAAGTGTATTTTAATGGGGCAAGTGTTAAACAGGCAGGAGTGTCTTGACTTTAATCCCTAAGCCAGAACAGATAGCAAAGAAGGGGGGAAAGCAAAGCTTGTAGAGGTGGAGTTGGGAATACTGGGAGAAGTTGTGCTCAAAAGACGTGACTGGCTGTGGGAGCTCACCTGTGTGCTCCGGGGTAGCCAAAAAGCACCTGTGCTCTGACCAGGGATTTGGAAAATTATGAGAGACTGAAATATCACCCAAGCCATTTGGGAACTTCTTCAATAGAGCTGTTCCCTTTTCCCGACAGACCTGGGCTTTGGAGGCTTGCTATTCGTTTTATTAATACAGGTTTACTGTTCAGAGACAACATAACTTAGGGAAGAGTAGGGATCATGTTATTTTTATCACATGGATAAATGTAGCACAAAAAGAAAACTTAATCATGCAAACCTAGCACTTACAGGAGTTATACACATAAAAATGACCTGTGTAAAATTACATACTTGTAAAAAGAATCTGGAACTAACAGACTGTCAGAAATAACATTCTGTGTCTTACAGGTCATGGTGAGGTATTTATTACTGAAAGTGTAGAAGTTACTGAAAATATTACTGAAAGTAAATGAAATCTGTCAAATGTTTTAATTTAATATTCAAAAATTTTTCAAGTCAAACTTTACTAGATTTTTTTTTAACACTTATTTTTTGCGTGAAGTGCATCTAAAAATAATACCCATTTTCATACCTTCAAATTGGAATACATTCTGGGACCAGCACAAAAACTGACACAAGGATACAGCCCGATGGGTCTGATATATGAGCTTCTGATGAAGTTCTTTCTGGACATCAGACAGCAGTAACTTTGCAGTTGGGAAGTGCTGAAGAAACTCAATTCCCCTCTTTTTTTTTTTTTTTTCCTTAAATGTCATACATTCTAAGCATTTGTAAAAAATATTACAAAAATGCTTTGTCATTCTAATGAACATCTGTGATTGCAGCTGTTGTTCATCTTTTATTTTAAAGATTTTTCAATTGCTAACGTCATATATTAAGATAATTTTTTTTGTTTGTTTGTACTACAGTCAGCACAACAAACACTATGGTTTGACACCTGTAAATAAAGGCTATGCCCAGTGCAAGGTGGCAGGTCAGCTTTAGAGAAAGGTTTCACATACAAAAAATACCAGCATAAGCTCAAACCAACCAGGAAATAAAATGTAGACTAATGTGTAAGTCATGGTAAGTATTGTTGGCAAATTGTGATGTGTGCAGCAGCGACTGCGTGTTACCCAGAGCTGCTGAGAGGGCCACTGAAACAAGCCTGCTGTACAGGTGCTAGATTGTGATATAACAAATAGTCTGTACAGTATCGCACTATATAAAAAGTTTAAAAACCACAATGAGAATATATTTTAAAAAATTTTTTTATATTGTAAAAATTTTAAAATTAGGTCCAAACCACCATTAAAAAAGGTATGAAATGTGCAATTTTGCAAGTGGAAACAAGGGGCACAAGAAGGGTTCCATAAGGGTTAATAAGAGTTGCTTTGTGAATTCTCTTTGTTCCCAGTATCTTCATAGATCTGGTAATCACACAGACCTCAGAGCAGTTCCCTTCAGGCAACTAGGACACGAGCTAAAAGTATCACCACTGATTTCAGTAGGGAAGATTGGCTGCAACAAGGAGTAAAAGGCTATTTTAAGAGACAAATGTACAGTACAGTCTATTTATGTAAATACTTGGAAAACGCAGGCACAAAATTGTTTCCCAAGTGCAGAGCTGTGAAATCAATGTGCCATATGGAGCTGTAATATATGGCAGAATATTTTAGAATCCTAAACCTTGAAAGAAAACCGTTGTAAAAGTCTGCATCTAGAATAACACGACTACTCACTTGTGTTTTAACCAAAAGCTGCAAAGATTATGTATTTCCAAATGTACTAAAATATAACTTAGTATTTTTAAAAGGCAGTAACCCTTTTCACTTATTTCTCACAATGGATAGGGTGAGGAACTGGTAATTAAAGGCAACAGAAACGGTAGGCAAGTGAAACAGATGGCTGTAACATAATTCTTGAGTCTTAACTGGCACTTAACACTAACTCTACTCCAATTTGACAAATACAATAAGACACCTATGTTGACATACACGGGGTGCACTTAACGACTTTTATTTATGCAAGTGAGGTATTAAAATTGTCTTCAAAAGCAGACGTCTAAAGAAGAGAAAAATGGTAGCCAGAAGAAAATAGTAGCCATTGTTTTCAGTGTTCAGTGATTAGTAGTTGTAGGGTTTTTTCTTCCAATATCCTTTCTTATAATTTCCATGCAAAGTCTCTGTCTTACTCTTCCACTAGATAGGTAGCTTGGGAAGATGGGAGGAAACTCCTCATTTTTCAGCAAGAATTAGTTATGAAGACTGGGGGGTTTTTTAAATGAAGTATAATAAGCTAAAAGTGTGTGCATCTCACACGCTGCATATGGTACACTTTCAATATATACACTGTCAATGTACACAAGCATCTTGTATATACACTGATACCACCTTCATCAGGAAGTCAAAAGTCAATAGATAATGAACCTTGTGCCGTATCCTCCCTTCCTCTCACATAAATTTCACATGGAATCTCCTCCATCACCCTGTCTTCTATACCCTGCTCAGGGCACTCATGAGCTTGTTTGAACGTGTAAGTACTTTTCTTGAAGGTGCTGTTAAATGTTTTCATGGGCTGGGGCTGCGCAAAGTCGTTGCGGAAGGGCAGTTCCATGGAGCTGAGGTTGGTCCTGCTCTGTTTTAGGTTCGAGGCCTGGGAGCCACAGTGGTGGTCGTGGATGCATCTGGAAGCTGCTGAAGGGCGTCGCATTTTCTGATAGTTCTCGAGTTCTTCTGACAAATCTGCCAAATCTGCAGAAATTTCTTTGTCCCTTAGTGAAAAGAGTTCATAATGTGGAGGATCAAATACTTCCTGGAAACCGGTTTTATTGAAGGCAGTCTTGCAAGCCATGACCTTTTTGCGAGGTTGCTTTACTTGCACTAGAATTGAAATGATGAGAAGAACTAAAACTATCCCTGATGTGATGCCAATGATTGTCCCATGAGTTTTGGTGATCTGTTCAAACAACCCAGTTCTTTTCTTTTCTGCAAAGAAAAAACGAGGATCACGATAAGACTTACTATTTTCCACACTTCTGATAATGTATTTCAACAAAGCAAATTATGGTGATTGCCATGCAAGTGCCATATTAATAAAATGATTTAATGGCACTGGAGACCAGTATGTCAGTGGGATTTGTCTAATTCCCTGTCATTAGTGGCTACCATATGATAATTCAGTGGCAGGTGGAACTCTGTGACCAGTGCATGCTGACTCAGCTGGGGGGTGATTTCCCTCCTGAACCTTAACTGATCAGTTCATATTCAAAAATCTGTGAATTAAATAGGCTTAAGTTAACCTTAAATAGGTTAAATCCAGCTGCAGATGATGCTTCTCTTGCCATGGTTTGTTCCCGTAGGCAACATTCCCATTGATGTCCGTGGAAGAAAACTTAGATTTAAAATCAGCTAGTTCTTCTTTAAAAGTGAAATATTATCACAGTGATATCAGATATATGAATGACTGTGCTGTTTGCTTTCACATCTCCTGGATATGTAATGGTTGTGTCTATTTGTGTGAGGCTGTTATACCTAATTCAACACAGGGAGCTTTAGCATAGATATATTCGTTTTAGGAGTCCAGTAATCAAGTCAGTTGAGGGAAAAAAAAAGGAGAGGGGAATCAACCAACCCAAATCATATGGGAATTTTGGCTAGTACTTCATATGAAAACACACAAGATGGCAGCATCAGAACAAGGCAGTTTTCCATATTTAAAATTCTTATTTGAAGACTCAAATTTTCCAGTTGGATTTTTTTTTTTTTTGTAAATGTTCTTGTCCTAGGGGACTGAAAGATTTCTACACTGAGACTCTGCAACATCTGCTAGTGGGGGAGAAAAGCACTTAGGACTATGTAGAAGAAAATGCAGTAGCCTAAATATTGCATAATATTTTCAGATATCTGGCTCCTGGCATCTGAAAATGTGTGTACCACACACAGTGCATGGAGAGAGTTTGACACCATCATGTGTTATTTGAAACTATCCATGTACTAAACAGACTCCCAAGGAATTGGAATAGGAAGTTATATTTCTGCTTCAGAGCTTGGACTGTTGGAGGTATGGATTCCTGTACTGTGGAAGTTCTCTTATCTGCATCTAGGTTTCTCAATTCTTGGAAGATATTTTAATCAAAAAGTTGTTATGCAAAAGGTGATGTCTTCTCTGGTCTCTTAAAATAAATTGCACACAACTGACTTTTCTAACAATTTTTGTGTTACAGGGCTTAGGCATAAGTAGGTCACAATATGCTCAGATTTATGTAGCAATTGATATGGATGAAATGAGAACTCTGGGTGCCTGCAGGAACTGAGCACACTTGTGAGCAGCTTTCTTTTTAAGGCTAAATATTGCTTATTTGGTTGCATCAGTCTCCCATAGCTGGCAATATGGATCTAGTCTTCAGCTGCCTCTAAATTATCTGCTGTGCAAGTATTACAGCAGAATTTAGCTTGCATTCAATATAAAACACGATAGGTTGTTCAGCACCAGATATAGCAATTTACAAATACTGGGAAAGACACTTTCTTCACATTACAATATGTTTTTCATGGAATTAATTTTTTTAATGCTGCAGTACGTGAGTGAAGTGTGGATTCTAGGTGAGATTCTAGAAAGCATTTGGTAAAGATGGGAAAGAGATCTAGAAATTGCACTTAATATTCAACATTCCCTCTTATCAAAGCTAAGGATGGTTTAGAGGAAGCTTCCTTGTACATTGAGAACTTGGAAGCTATGGATCAGTTTTGTTAGCTGGAAAGCTTCCATAATATACCCAACATTAGAGTATTTATTAGCGGTGTGAATTCTTTTTGTTTACCCAAAAGGCAATTAAAAAGTAGGGGTGCTTTAACAGAATAACAATTTCCTCAAATCATGAGAATTTTTCCTACAAAACCTGATACTGAAGCAAGCCTTTACTGCAGTTGTGATGGTTTAAATAATACTTCTTGCCCCTGTGTTCTAGAGGTAGAGATTTACACATGTCTGTTTTCCATAAGTGATTACTTCATGCTTCCTAACAATTCCTCCTTCCTCCCATCCTTTCTCACACCATATGCAACAGTTGAATTTACTCTGAAATAGCCTGAGATTTATAACTCAAAACAAATGTTTTAAAATTGTATTTGTCTTCCAGGATTGTTGCTTCTATTTCAGCCCTGAGAAAGGCTTCTTATGCTTGAAAGCTTGTTTGTGTTTTTCCAGCTCTCTGTTTTTTTTCTCTAAAAGGCACTACCTGTCCCTACAATCCTTTAGATAAAGTTTAAAAATGGACAGGATGCAGCCTGGAAAATACAAAATTCTCTTTCTTATCAAGCTGATATCCTTTTAAAATAGAGAGTATATGCTGGAGAGGAAGAAATGTAGTTATGGAGCAGTAAGATCAATATTCAGGATGCTTACATGTCTCCTGAGTTTAAATATAAAATTTGGAACACTTTCCTGAGATTAGCAGAATAGTGTCTTCAGCATATTTCCAGAAAAAAGACATTTCATGACTTTCTTGAAAGGCAGACTGACCAGCCTAGCTCATAAAGGCTCTGTGTTGCACTATACCCACCTCTGCAGTGATTCTCGTCCCAAGGGTATGCACAGTTCTGGATGCCATTGCAGACTAAAGAATTATTGATGCACATGTTGCTATGGCAGAAGTAAGTGTTGCCTGAGCAGGGAGCTGCAGGAAAGAGGAGAAAGAAAACATTCAGAATTTTCAGTAATTGATGCATAGCAATAAAACTAGTAAGTTTGTGTTTGTTTTTTTAACATGCTAGCACATTCTTTATCTTTGTTTCAAACACCATTGCTTTTCTTACACATCACTAATTGTCAGATGATTTTCTCTCTCTCCATGTGGTTGCTTTCAGGTGTGTTGTCTATGGTACAAAAAAAAAAATTCTTGCTCCAAGTGGGTAGGTACCAGATAGAGACAGTCACAAAATACAGATAATGGAAGAAGGCTTTGATTCGTGCCTTTAAAAACTTAATACTTAAAAATCTCATGCTTGCCATCAATTATATATTTATTCTTCTGTGCATCTGCTGTGTGGATGTTGTGAGGCAGCCCCTGAACATCTGCATTTTAGAGCCCATTAATATCTTAAGGCAAATCAGATTTCAGCTTGTGGAGGACTGTTTCAGTAATTGCAAGAGATTTCAATAACTGGAGGCATCTAAGTCATTCCTGTTTCTGAATCAAAAGCTCTTGGATCCTCCTATTAGAGCTAATGCAGGGATTGAGAGAGTACAGTTTAGCTTTTTATCTATCTATATATAGTTAGAAATTTGAAGAAAGAAATTAACTAGAAAGCTGCCCTGGAGATTTTATGTTTTTATGAATATTTGTTATAGCTCCTCGACTTTAGGAAAAAAGATACTAAAAATAGTAATAATTCTTTTCAGGATGCTGTATAATATACATAGAGAATTATTTATGAATTCAGGACACTGGACAAGAAATTGGTTTTCCCTTTCTCTGTTTCAGTAACGTGGTATTTTCATCATTTAAATGTTCATTATTAGTGGATTCAGTTATATATTAAACAGCAAATGGGACGATGCAGTCAACATTTCTAGCCATTATACCTATATCATGGGAGAAAGGCTAATAATTAAAATGGCAGTGTTCATGATGCAGATTATAAAATAAAAGGCTCTTGGCCTTATTACCACATGTGGGGAGAAAAGACTTAGGTATTTTTTCCTTCTGATTTTGGAAAGAAAAATCGTGCAAGCTTTGCTTTATAAAGGATAACCAGGATCGGAATTTAAACACAGTAGTTTAAAATGGGTGTGTATGTAATAGGCTGAAATATTTCTGACTGTGAGACAAAGGAGGATCTATGAAATTCATGTCCAAAGTGGTGGTTGTGTATGTATGTATATATAGGTGGATCTATGTGTATCTGCTGGTGTTTCAATATGGACCTGTATAGAGTTGTAGTTCTTTTGGAGGCCCAGAGGAATAAACAGGAATGTAAGACACATTCCCTTTCTTATTTCCCTGAACAGGTGGGTCTGTATTTTCAGTTGATCCTTTCTGCTGCTGCTTCTCCATCCACTAGCACAGCCTCTATTGTACATTTTTGTGTAGTCTCTCACTTTTTGTGGGGATGGGGAAGTCCACAGTTTGTAAAGATGAGACAAATGGACTTAATTTTCCTTTTGTTTGTTATTTGAGGAGTATGAGGACTAAAAGTCACAATGATTGATCAGTTCCAGTCCAGGACTTCAAGGACATAGCTGGACTCTTCTCATACCAGCTGCCTATGACTGGTGCAATGATCCCAGTGTCCTTTGTAACCAGCATTATTCATGTATTGAATCAAGCCAGAAATCAAATACATTGATTTTTAACATTGCTCTCAGTTGAATTAATTAGTCAAATCTGCAAGTAGCAGTAGGTGTGTGTCAGGTGACTGTCATGCACAATTAGTTCATTTATGTAAATCTTTTCAAAAATATTGATCGCTTTCATGGTTGGCTTCATATAATTACAAATCATTAGCAAAGTAGAAGAGAAAGATAGCTTAACAATCTGAAAATGTGTGAATTCACCTTTTTCAGTTTGAAAAATTGTTTATGACTAAATTATTTAAAAGTACATGATACATTTTTCAGCCACATACTTTTCAATTACCTGGCAAGAAAGGCAGTATCCAAGTAAAAAAGAATAACCACATACCTTTACGGATTTTCTTCTGCTAAAGACTTTGGGTTGCTTTAAAATTGTAAGTTTGGAAAGTTATCTAGCTTTAGGAGTACTTAGTGTTTCAACCTCTTGCATCAAAAGAAAACAAAAAAGCAAATGCCCCCCCCCCCCCCCAAAAAATATCCCAAACTCAACAACAAAAAAACCTCTTAGAGCCACAAGCAGCTGAGGAAAAGGGAGAGGCTCAGGTGGAGTGGGGTAGTTCCAGATCCGAAACTGAAAGTAGAGCTGCAGATAGGAAGGAGATCAAGCACGTTTTCTAGCCTTCTGACCATCCAGTGTGGGCTTGAGAAGTGCCTGTTGTGGTGTCTGGCAGGGAACTGGAAGGTGGGGGCTAGTGGGAGAGCTCACTCTGGTCCCTGTGTTGTCTTTTTGAAGTAAGTCTGTTTGTGGGAAGGACATAGCCTAGGGCAGTATTATTGCTGAATTCAAATGGAAAATAAGCCTTTCAAGAATGAAGGAAAGCTCTTCTTCAGGAACCACCTTACAGCTGTAATAAAGCAATTATCTAATTTATCAGCTAGTATGTGAAAGAAACAGAAACAACCTTTTTCATGTATTCCTGCTGAGTAATATACAGCTGATGCTTTCCCTAAATCACTTGAAGTGTCCTGATAGCAGGAGAACAGGCACTTTAAAATCTACTTACGGTCCACAAATGAAGTGAACAGCATCCTGAACCTGCTCAGTCTGCTGCCTTCGTCTGCCCACATCCTCACCACCCCTGTCCCTGTCTGCAGCATCACATCGTTGGCCACGGTGCTGCAGAACTTGGCCTTCAGGTTTTCAATGGAGCTGCTCCCGTCATACACAGCCACAAAGTTTCTCTTGCACTCATTTGAATGCTCCATCTGATAGTCGAGGAACCGCATGTAGATCTGTTAGAGAAGAGAAATTAATGTCTCCAGGGAAAGTAACACAGACAAGACAGTTTTCTTTCTTAGCAAATATTGAATAAGATGCACTGTTCCCTTACAAATATGGGTAACTCCCAATTCACAACACTTTTAAACTTACATTTTCTCATTAAATGTCCACGTGGAGTATTACCTGAAATTTTGTCTTGGGTGTCTGTTTCACTTCTTCCCACTCCCCAAAACAGTCCTTATTTAACAATTTACTTTGATATATTTCTGGTCCCTTTGGAAAAAAAAGTACAGAGCAGCACACTTGCTGAAGAAACCCCCAAGCAGCTCTGCTAAATGGGAAGTCTATTACTCTAGAAGAGATACAAGGAATGCATAAATGTGCTGAAATAATTTTAATGGTATTTTGACTGTTCTCTTTTTAATTCATAAAAATAATGTTAAAATATAAGGGAAGGAGTCTAGTCAGAAAAGCTCTGAAGTAAAATAAGGAAATTAAAATTTATTGCTTCAGAATGAAAGCTAATTACTGAACCATAGCAGTGTTATGGAAGACACAAACCATGAAGTCAGGAGTAATTTGAATAAAAATGGAACTGAGAGAGAAAAGTAAGCTGGCTATGTAGGAAGAGGTAATAAATTTAAGCTAATCTTAATTCTTCAAAAAGCAGAAATCTAATCCAAGAAAAGGCAGCATATGTGTTTAAACATGTGCAGCAAGGAAATCAGAAGATTGAGATGGTACTTAAAAAGTAAGGAAATAATTTATTTTGCTGGAGCAGGAATCTCGTGCAAGGTAGTAATTTAGTTAGAATGACATGAACACATCATAAGGGCTTTTTAATCTCTTAAATGGTTGTACTGGAATTCTCAGAATTCTAGTGAAGGTTTATGAGATATGAAACTAGGTCATCTATGCATGCTGCAAAGGCCATTTTCAACTTTAGAAATTTGTCAGATAGCCCTTGTTTTGAGAGAAGAAGTCTGTCCAGGTGGAGGCTGAGGTCTCCTGCTCTGTGAGAGAAGAGCTGCTCCTCCTGTATCCATGAGCTCTTCCCTGTGTGCTCAGCTCAGCCTGGCTCCAGCCTGTGTGTGTTTTGAGGACCGTCTCTGATCACCTCTCTGGCCCGTGCTATGGATGCTAAAGGAGTTTTTTTGCACAGTGTGGGTTTTTATGTATCTCTGCCCAATGAGAAGAATCTCCAAGTCCTGTTTAGGTTGTGAATGAGGAAGTCAGAGTGGATGAATCCCACACCTGCATCTGCTCTATTTACCTGCCCTTTTGCCATATCTTGCTTTTAACCCCAGTGAGTGCCAAAGCCTTTCAAAACTGAATTATAAAGAATTCACTAAAATAAAATTAACCACCTTAGTGTGTGGGGAAAAAAGACACACACCACATCCCCCCATACACCTAACAGGCTTTCCTGAAAACATGGTAAAAGAGCACAGGGAAAAGACAGGTGACATTTGTACCCCCTGGCTTTTCCTTCCCAGTGCTTCCAGAGGCAGGTTGCCAGCACTGCCTTCCCTTGCACCTTCTGTCCAAAGGTGCAGCCTGTGCCATATCATCTCATTCTTCACCTCACTGTTTTGTGATTTTCAGTATACCCTTTTTTTTCTGTTTTCTTTTTTTCCCCCCCTGCTGTTTCTGTTAGATTTACTGCTGGAAATTCTCAGCTACATTGAGAGCCTGTCTTCCATTGATGTCTTATCTCACAAACGTGGGTGTGAGCTGTAAGTGCTAGTATTTGGACTGAGAGATGGTATTTTCTCTTAATGATTGACTTTATATATCTGCTACAAAATTACAATGAAAACTAAAAATAATTTAGCACATGTGTAGTAGAGCTATTATTTGTATGAAAAAAAGGAATAATTCCATTAAAAGCCCTCACCTCTTCCCAAGATCATCTGGGTTAGCATTAGGCAAATATAAAAGGTCCTTACTCTTAGATTATATTGATTATCCTTGTAATTTTCTGAAATCTAGAGGCAATTTATTACATATATGACAGATGCTTCTCTGTTATGCAGATTTTAAAGGTACTTTAATTGCTGTAGTTGTGTCAGTTTTAAAAGTTTATTTCTATTACAAAATCAGATTGAGGAAATTAAAAATGTCTATGGTTATTTTTCTCAAGAGAGAACCATATCAGATCTAATGGATTTTATCACCATAATTATACCAGAATTGACTTGAGAAACCACTGTCAGAATACTAAGAATTATTTTTCTGTAATGTTTTAAATCAATAATTTAGGATGATGATCTAATCTCAGGACTCACCGAACTATAACTCTGCCTTCTTGCAGCATTCAATAATTTATTAAAATGCTTAAGCATAAGACCTGGTGCACTCAAGTGGCAATGTAGAGAGAAAATGGTTTTATTATTGTTTCTGGTAGAACTGCTATTACTTAGACTAGGATAGGGCTCTTGGGAGTTGAGTCATTTCCTCAAAGGCTCAAATATATTAATGGACTTTTACTTTCTTGTCTTGTCCTCTTGTTATCATCTTTTAGGTTGCTGTTTTAGAATGCACTTGGAAGTTGGTTAATAGGGCTGGTTAGTTAACTATAAGGAGTGTGTAAGAAGGCAGAGAGGTTTGTCATCTTGGCAGCTACTGCTTAGAAATATTTTTTAACTTTTATGTACATGCAAGCAGAAGCAAAATTAAAGATATATATGCTATTAAAAATAAAATATGTACTCTTCCGTGCAACTCATAATTAACAAATACATGATTCTGAAACATGTAGCTGTTGGTTTTTTTTAAACAGGCTGTAGCTATTGTATTTTGGAATTGTGAATAGGATTTTATCCTTCTCTCTGCCTAACAACAAATCTCGAGTTTTTTAATGAGCATAAGACAGTGATGTTTTTGTAAGCAGTCTCTAGTTCTGCAGCACAATCATAAATAGCAGGTACCTGAGTAACTAATGCTGATTTCTGGCTCCAGGAGCTGATAATGCCCCTTTAGGGCTTGGGCAGAAAGGGTCCAGCAAATTTTATTGAGGCACTTTAAGAGATTGTGATCCTCTAGCTAAGTCAGAAGAGCGATAATTTCTCAGCTGTTTCCAGGTGAAAGCTGAGCCTTTCCTTTTAGCTCAGACTGCTGATGAAAGTGGGTTTTAAGGTGCTGGATTGTGAATGAGATGGGAGAAGCAGGCACGTGTTATGTTGACTTTGAACAGAACCAAATTATCCAACAGAACCACTGGAAGTAAAATGCTAAACCATGGCAGTGAGATTTACTGGAAATTATCAAAGGTGTTAGCCAGCATTTTTGCCTGCAGTCTTCCAATAAAACCAGAGTGCAAGTCAAATGCCCTTGAAAATTGTTGCTTAAACAGTTTTCACAGTTATTTGGTATTTGAAGTTTCAAATAATAGGAAGACAGCTCTGTGGACTTGTGTAAGTTTAATTTCAGAAACAATTATCTATCTGGATTTCCTAAACCACTGATACATAACTCATTTCAGTGAAAGTAAGACATTATGCAAATCACAGCTAGTGACCATTCCCTGTTATGAATATCATGGAAACACATTATATACTGAATTATGTGAATAAAACCCACCTTAGCATTTGGAGTAGCCTTAATTGTCCATATACAGTCAACTGCTTGTCCTGGCTTTGTTTTTCCTTCTTGTTCTACTTGACTGGAACGTACTATTCCATCAGCTCCTGAGAGCTCAAATTGGCAGTCTAGGGAGAAGATATACCTTGCTGTCAAATGCAGTATGATATTAATTTAAAATTTCATGTATAAAGAAATTGTTACTGTAATACTAGACCTGGGATGGGATTTAAAATGCCTCCTAGGTAAGTGAAGTCAGGATCTGCAATAGAAAGAAGTTATGAATCACAAGGACTATCAGTGCTCGAGAATCACTTCAAGGTTTAGTATTATCTGCACATTATGTCCATTTTTTAGTATGTCACAATAAAAATTACCAGAAAGTTTACTGAATCAATTGGAGGGGAAAGAGGCAAAGTTTTTTTAGATGAGAACATTATTCCACAATGATTGACCTTATCAGAATAAGGCAATTCTATCCTGGCAGCTCACATTTCTAGCATAACACTAAAAATGACTATTCAGTATTTTGTTCCTACATTATGTTCTGAATTTAACTATTCCAGTTTTCACTGAAATTGCTGGAGCTCCACAAGAGTACACAGAAAGATTATCTAGATTTATTTTATCAGACTGCTGTCTGTCTAGTTTTGAAAAATTTAAACCGAGTTTAGCAGAATATATCAACACTTTGAAATTGGTAACTGCTGTTAATAAAGAATGTGAAGAAGGACAGTTCAATCCTGAAGATACTTTTTCCCTGGGTACCTTTATCTCTTCTACTAGGCCAGGTAGTGCAGTTCGAGACCTCATTTCTGAAGGCAGAATTTCACCTTGATTCCTCCTCCATCTCCTTTCTCCTCACGTGACGTGTAGGTAGTGTACACATCTGTAGTAAACCTGTAGTAGTACACTGTCTGCACAATACTAGTAAAATAAGAATATACTTTTTCATAATGGTTAACTGATGGTACTTGATCTACTGAGACTAGAACTTGCCTAAAAGTGAGTCTGTAATGGGCTGGGATATCCAAGGTTCCACTTCAGTGATCAGGTTAGTGTTTCCTCACAAATCAGCACAGACACGTTTAAATGTATATTTGAAGTTCCAGCCTGGAACTATGCTAATTTAGTGATGTTTATGAAATGCCTTTGGAAATGGACTTAGCAAAATGCCTAAGTACTGTCCCTATGGAAACATTTTAGCATGTTATTCCCAGTGGACTGGCCACCATGTTTATCTGAAGTTTTCAAGTCTAAATCCCTAAGCAGTAATATATAATCATAGATAGTGTATTCATCTGCTGTAGGGGTAAAGACCAGTTGGGTAAAGGTGACATTAAGTTACGCCTGTGCATACATTTGTAAAAGGAATAGAACTGACACTTTTATATTATCTTTTGTCCCAAAGGACAATAAAATGCTGATAACCACACATGTAGTATCCATGAAGTACAGTAGTCAAGCATTGCACAAGGACATCAGGTCAGATTTTCATGTAAGAATAATGCCCTGCCAGTTTTAAGTGGCCCCACAGAGCAGATGTACTTTTTGTTTGTCTAAAGGCACTGTCAGCACATTATCCTCTCCTTCATCCCTGTAAACTACACAGTACTGTGACCAAAGAGCAGCTCTGTTGTCTGAGCCTGTGGATTGAGGGCATGTCGTTCTACTGAGAGCTGATGCTTGGACTGTATAGAAACGTCCTCTGGCTTTTCAGAATGGACATTTAAAATGTTTTGCATCTCGCTGGAGTGCTATTGTAGATTTGCTTTGGGTGTTTTTGTCAGTGTCTCATACTCCTGGAGGACAGGCTGTTGAAAATGCAGCTGTTGGTGTGCAGAGAGGCTCCTTCCATTACTACCACTGGTGAAACTGGTACGAGGTAGAGGAACAAAGAGGGATGCTGCTGAAGACTTCAGCATGAACAAGATCAACTGTCCTCTTCACCAGCAAACTACAGACCTGTAATTTCCTTCAGTCAACTTTCCAAAGTGGTTTTAGTCAAGTATCCCAAGTGGGACTGAGAGTGTGACTATCACATTGTCACTGTGTGACACCATAAGCATTAACGATGAAATGCAGCTCTAGACTGAGAGCTCAAACACACCCACAGAGTTCATTAACTCAGGATTTTAGACATCTTTACCTGGTATAAACGAGTACTTTGCTTGAAATCCCTTGCCTTCCAGCTCCTCATCAGACGTAAACTTGATCCACATAAATCTCCCTGTTGATCTAATTAGCGCAGGACTTTTCAAACCACAGTAACGATTGATGAGAGGGGAGAAACCAAAAGGTCCATCTCGAACCTCCAGATGATCAAACCGACATTCAAATGAGGGTTCTATGTAATAAGGTTCATCAAAGGTCAACTCAATTCTTTGTCGTGGAGCAGCTAGACATAAAAAGATCGAGCAAAAGATTAAATGAAGGTCTAGATAAAAAAAATTAAGACATGAAATAATGAAGAGACAGGCCTCCAAAACAGCAAGATAAAAAAGAGAGTGGAAACTTATCAAAATATATCTGGCAGTCTGCTACAAAATCTCAGATACACCGTAATAAAAATTTTAAAAATTATTTTGTAAAAGATACTTTTGCATAGAGTTTTACAGGGTTTTTTTGCTTGCCGATCTTCGTTGTTGAAAAATTTAATGCAGCACATGTAACATATTAACATATATGCAGAGGTATTCAAACAAGGTTTAGTGTTAAGATATAAATTAAAACCAGTGTTATGTGAAAGCAAAATACACAATATAGGACAAAACAGTGAGGTATGCAGAAAAAAATGGAAAAGAGGAAGATATGAAGAACTACTCACTGGTATATTTCTTAAAGTCCAAATTTGCAGATCCATTGGCAGAAGACAACTTTTATTAGATTATTCAGAGAAGTGTAAAAGCTTCAAATATGTTATTAATATGCAAGTGGCTAAAGATGTTGGCAAGTTTGAATCAGTGGCAGCCTAATATCAGGATCTGGATCAGACCCCTAAATCCTGATGAGATGCAGCTATGACTACTTTGAGACTGGACTTTCACATCCACGGCTTTATACTGTGTGAATAACTTTAGTGTTCCTTGCTCTTGGCATCTCTTGAGCTATGTGAACTTCCAGATTCTCACTGGTATCTGGAGTGCCAGCATTAAGGAATCCCACGCTGGCTGCTTTCTCTGAATGCAAAAAGGATTTACTCACGTGCCTCTAATGCTCCGTTCAGACCTTACGCCTTCTTTAAACGTGAGTTACACACAGTTGTAGCTGGTTGTGCACACTGGCAGGGGGCTGCAGGAAGCAACAGATCTTGGCTAGAAATTCTAGAGGGCCTTGGCCTCACTCAGGTACCCACAATGTTTCTGTGTCGGGACTGTGAGGAGAAGCTTGGGAGTTGATTCTGTGCCCATGTCAACTGCCTTGTTTGACCCCTGAAGCTGGACAGGCTGTGTGTGTTCTCTGGTGCCCTCACAGTCAGGCAAGACTCAACACTTAAACTGTGCATGTGTACATGCAAAAAGGAGGGTGTCTGTCAACCACCACCATACTGTACAAATAAAAACTCAATGAAACCTATTACTTGAAATATTTCAATTAATTGATATGAATCAGATGATAAAGCTGACTAATATTTTTAGCTGACTTCAGTTGGTTTTGTGGGTGTATTCTAATAAGAGGAAAAATAATTAGAGTGTCTCAAGTTTTGCAGCCTTTATCCAAGATATTCTCATTGGAATGTGGCTTTATTCAAGTTAATGACATTTTTTGTCCTCATCACATTATTTTAATAGTGCCTTCAGCAGTGCTAACAAATCTCTGTATTTTTAGTACAGTGCTATGGCAGTCAGATGTATCTTTTTTATTAATGAAGGACAGCATAATGATTTTCTAACACAGTATGGTCTGAAAATAGTCTTCCTCTTTTGCTGTTTATTATCAGTGATATTAAGATAACGAGCTACAATTTTTATCTTAATAGTTTTGTGTCTTCATAGATTACAGTAGATCTGATGCTGCTTTTTCTGGCTGTGAGGGTATGTCTTATTCCCTACAGCTAATTTTTTAATGTTTGCATTTCTTATTAATTTGTTATTATTACTTCAGAGAGCAAATTTAGGTTCAAGTAAATTTATGCAGAATTTATTATATTACCAGTACGGCTATGCAATACTTCACAGCACTGTAAAATGACACAGTCCTAACAGTTCAAGATTATCCATTTAACAGTAAGATTACAGCATAACAAAACAGAAATACAGCATGTACCTTCTAAGATATAGATGCACTCCTGATTTGGGGGGTACATGTTTGGGTAGTTTGGTGAAGCAAAATGTCCTCCATTACTCGTCCGTACCCAGTTGTCGCACTGGGTGGGGGGAATGCGATTCACTCCAATATTTTGCCCACCTTAAGCGAAAAAAAAAAGTGATAAAACAAATTTCTTCTGCAAGCATGCAGGTTTGATATTGCAAAAGTAAAACACTGGCATGACACCCAGCCTATAAAAGAGGACAGTAATTTATTTTGGTTGAAAACCCTCTTCTAAGGTGCCTGTTAATATCTAACTATATTTGCAGACCTTTGAGATGACACCCAATGCTGATACAGGTCTTAGCAGCCTCCAGTAAATTACATCACCTTCCACTGGTATCTTGGCAGCTTCTTGATTTATGGGGGTGAAAACTCTCTCTCCTGCAGAAATTTTCCAAGGAAATTCTGTAGGTGTCAGTTCAAGGAATTCTTCTCCTCTTTTAAGTGTGGGTTAATCTCACATACGAGAAAATAAGGTTTGTGAAATCAATGCCTTCCCCACTCAGCAGTCTTCAAAAATGTTTGGGGGTGGACTATTTGAAAAGCTTGTTGTCAGATACAGAAAACATGAATTCCCATGGTGGTTTCTTTCCCACCTCTGTCATCTAAACCCATAGAACTTTAACTAGGTAAGTGAACTTTCAAGTTCTTTGTGACTGGATTGCTTTGTTCATTCAGAAGAAAATGCAGCAAATGGGGGAAAATGGAAAATACTAGAATTCATATTGGTAATCCAAGAGCTATTAATACCTGAACACAAGTACTTTCATTTATATTGCTCAATTAAAAATTACAATACTGTTACATTTTTTGACAGAAGATCATCGAACTAAAATTGTACCTTGTGTCTTCTGTGCAACGGCAATCCCTTCCACTACAAGGATTGTTACCAGCAACACTGACGAGAGAAATTGGACAGGAAAAACATCAGTAATTCATCAAAATTATAGACCATTCTCTGCAGCCCTGATTCATGCAAATCCAAGCATTACTGACCAAAACAACTGAGAACACACAAAAATATGTAATTTCAATTTTAGGAAACCAGTGCAGTCTACAGGCACTGTTGGTTCTTCTTCCAGGTTCTTTATGAAAGTGTATATGAGAATAGCAATTAATTGTCTGGGGGGACTTTAAGAGTATTTTCTAGAGTATCTACTAATTTACAAGCATTTTCTAAAATTACATGGTATCTATTTTCTATAAAACTTTTATATCCTGAAACAAGATGTTTCACTGCTATAATGCATCATATTTGTCCTAAAACTCTATTTGCCTAATGTGTGCAAAAAGACTTCTCCAGCTTCCAAGAAATTAATCTGGACCACAGGATTCCCTGCATGGTCTTATCCCTACATGGATTTCAGGAGCACTATTGAATTGTCCTTGCAGGACTGGCTGCTGTGATGCTGCCACAACACCAGGGATTTCTGCAGATGATGTGGTAGTCGAAAATGGGCAGATACAAGTTATAGTGATCTCCTTCCTTCCTTCCTTCCCCTCTCTCCCTCCTTTTCTTCCCTCCCTCCCTTCCTCTCCCTTCTTCCCTCTGGGCTTTTCCTTCCATTTATGTTTTCCCTGCACCCAAGAAGCATCACTATGAACAGCACATATTAAAGATCCCAGATTCCACTATCCATCAGCAATTTTAAAGCAGGCTTAATGTCCAGATTTTCCTAAAATGCTTTGCCATATCAAATTGTTAGGGATTACCACGAGGGGAAAGGGGAATGAAATGGAGTATATTAATATGCCACTCTTCAAATCTTTCATTTGCTTCCATCTTGAGTATCTATGCAATTCTGACACATCTCTTACAGAACTAGTTAAGCAGGCCTGGACTCTGCCCTGGACAGAAGCTGGCTGAGGGGAGATAGGATCCAAGTAATAAAATCACAAGTATCATTTAAATTCTGAACAGAGAGCAACTATTACTTTTCCAGTACAGCAACCTGAAGCTATCAGACAAAGTTAGCAGGTAGCATGTTCAAATTAAACAAAGATTTCTTTTTTCTTTTTTTTCTTTTCCTTTTTTAATGCACACACTTTGTAACTCATCCCTGAAATAAATTTTATTTCAGAAACCCCTTAAGCCATAAGTTGTTGGAAGGCTGGGTTAGTATTTGGGGCAAATATAATTTGCTCTATTTTTATACTCTTTCTGCTTTTGCATCTCTGTGAAAGAAGATAGCAGGCTAGATGGACCTTTGATTTGACCTGTTATGGCCATTCCCATGTTCTTAATCTAGCTGTCAGACAGGTCTTACCACTGCAGCAAAAGAAAAGAGATTTCAGCAGGAATTTTATTGTCACACTCAAGAAGTTAATTTTATTTTCTCAGTTTTCCCGTCTGGTTGCTCAGGTATTTTAGTAGCTCATGTTGAAAAGGCATTTTCTCCATCTGTGATTTTCCTTGTGTTGCTGTAAGACTTTGAGCCCTTCAGAGAGTTCCAGAGTGAGCATGTACTGACTGTGAACTACGATGATCTTGACCCAACTGGTCTACAGGCTCCCATAATGTTGGCATGGATATATTATCTTGGGAAAAGATAAAAGGAATCAAAGTCTGCTCCTGAAAGTGTCCATATAGCATTTGTGTTTTATTATGTATGTCTCTGCTGCCCTTTCTTCTCTCTGCCCATACTGAAATAGGCTGTATTTCATTCTGAGACTTTCCTCACCAACAACTGCTTTTCCCGTGTAAGTCAAGTTCATAACTGTGGGTGTTTTCTAAAATACCATATGGGTCTTGCAACAGGTGTTATGTTCCTAGAAGCTTTTTTGATTTTTAGGGGTGGATTACGAGATAGTAGGTGAAGACTTAAGTAGTTTTTCAATTTCAATCTTTGCAATAATTCTGCATTTTCACCAGTATTAACATACTGAAAAATATGCTTTCTCACTGTTATTATCCCAGTAGAAAGTATCTGTCACTGACCATTGCTGACTCACCCTCCTTCAGGTGAAAGCATCTAGCACCCCATTACTGGTCTTCAGGTTGGGAGTGTTCACTAGTCTTAAAAGCAAATAAACAAATATCTCATCTTTATTAATATGACCGATGTTAGTTTTCAGCTATTTTTAGTTTTTAATATTTCTCATAAAGGTGCTACTATTTCACAATTATTTGCACTTTATTTTTGCAGCTTCTCTGTTTAAACTGTGCAGAGGTCCAAGTTTAAATGCATGAACTGACAACGCATTTGTGTCCTGCATTTGTACTTGTCCCTAAAAGAGAGAATCTTGATAGTGGTTAAAAAGTTATCAGTCTGTTTTCTCTGGGTTTTTCTATACTGGTTGTGGAGCAACAATTCAAAGTTAGCTTTTAAAGTAAATGCAGTTTCCACAATCCTGTGTAAATCATGTGTCAGTATGTTCTATTGAATTCACCTTTCATGAAGATGTGCTGTGCCCACCCTTGTTTTGCAAGGACCTAACAAGCTCTGTAGAACTTGCTGTGCCACTCTTCAAAGTGTGAAATGAGCTCTGACTTTTTTTCTTAGAGCAACCAAACACAGAATTATGAGTGAAATAAATACTTTTCTGACTAACAAAATGAATGCAGTCACTTTCAAGCAACTGAAAAATTTGGGAGTTTGTTTTTTATTTAGTACAGCTCTTTACTATGGCTACCACTGTTACTGTATACTTTTTAAAAAAACAAATATCAGTGTGCATCTGTTTATTTGTGTGATTGTACTGATAGCAACAATGTAAGAATAGATGTTCAGCTACACTAACCATTGATTTCCCTTCTTGCTGATGTGGATAAAGAAACAAGCCCCCTAAAATGACTTCAGAAAATCTGGTTGGCTTTCTCTAAAGCCTGTGCCATTTCTATAAATAGTCCAGAGCTGTGTATGTGTGTGTAAGCGCAAACAGCAGTGCATATTCCTTGCAGAATATGCATGGATATGCTTGCATGGATATGCAGGCAATTGCAGAAGATAAATGGGCTGAATATTTGCCTTAATGTCTTCCTTTTGTCATGTTGTATGGATGAGTGGAAATAGTAAGTATGGGCCACCTTCTCTTTGTTCCCTGCCCTCTGCAGTCTTAATCTCTTCCACCTCTTTCTTACCCTTCCCTGGCAATGCCCATCCTTCTCATGCTCTCAACAAACCCTGAAGATATATTCAGAGCAGTCCACGGAGCAAAGGTTTCAGGGTCTTCCTTTGCCATTACTTTTATCCCGGGTGACAGTATGACAAAGGAAGGAGGTGTCTCTGACTAATAGTCTGGATGTGTGCTGTCCTTATCTCTGTGACATTGCTCCAAAAGAGGTGCAGAGGACTTACCTTCTTCCTGAGAGTACTGGGCAGGGATGCCTGAGGTAGTATTGCCTTAAACTGTGTGCATTTACATGACACAGTGTAATGTGGGATAGCAAACAGGAGTCTGGGGGCTGAAAACAAGGCCTATCAATATTCAGGATGAAAGGAAAAGAAAGAAGGGGGGGAAAATCAGTCAGATATTTTTAGACCTTTCAGACTGTTTCCATTAACCCATTTTTGTGAGCATTTTAAAAACAACAAAGCAATCATTTGGTGTCCTAAATCCATACCACTTCCTGGAAAAATAATTTTGAATCCCAAAGGCTAATTTGGACAATACAAGTCTGTAAGAAGGAAGATGTCTAGGGAAGAGACAAATCCTGTAGGATGGTGCAGTGGAGAGCCAGTGCTGAACCAGTGTCCTGGTACTGCATGCAGGGACACAGACACAACAATCAGAACAGACATGAGAGACTGAACTACTCACTAAGAGTCTTGTAGCACGTCCAGAAGGATGAAGAATGATCTTATAATTTCTGATAAACTGAAATTCAAACAGTTATAATGGACATGAACTTACAATGGGACAGAGTATTCTTCTGCTCCTTTTTTCCTCTTTTAAAGTCTCCTACATCTCTCACTGACATGACTATTCTTCAGTGCAGATGAAAGACAGGTCTAGACTTAACTCCACAGTGTATTATGGCACAGGAACCAGAACTAGTGAGTCAAAAGGCCACTTGAACATGCCTTGGCAATGTAAACAACAGCACACAGTGCAGCACTGCATGACTGCATTGATTACCAAAGGGATGGAAGGAGAGGTCTGATTGTGCTGTTTCTAATGGAGGAGTGTGGTGAGAATTTTCTAGAGGACACAGATACTGGAGGCTGATCTTATGAACTTAAGATACTTCATTGGTAAATATTATAAAGGTTAGTGCTTCTGCACCTTATACTGAGCTTCTACTTCATGATATGTACCCTGTAGAAGAGGCCATCATGTAGCCAACAGCAGCACACACATTGAGGCAGACAGATTAAAAGGGGCTTTTTTTATTCATGAATCTGGTATTTGCTACAAGCTTGTATTTCATGAATTCTGGTGCATACTTTTGTACTACCATTTAAAGCTCTCATAGTTTTTACCTGTGTGAACATGAACTAGGAATAAAGAAAAAGTAGTAAGCTTCTGTCTCTGCTTTTAAAAGAATGGATTTTTCATTTTCTTCACTTCTTTGCATGAAATATTTTAGATCACATAGCCTGCAGAGAGCTGTATAAATTTTGAAGAGTGAAGACACTAACCATACATTGTAAGTTCTTACTATTCTGTTGTTGAAGTAGGCTTATGGAATAATATAAAAGAAGCTCCTGATCTGCTGTAATAAAGCATGTAATGTTTGCAGGAGTCAAGATTTTGTTGGCATTTCTTAAAATTTTCTGAAATAAATCTAAGCTGAAAAAAAAGTCAATTTTTGTATTGAAGTATATACAGAGAGGTTCGTATATGTGTGGCTTCTATTTCTCTTTAAAAATGAGAATAACATAGTTAGTTTTATAGTAAACGGGTCCTCAACTCAATATTGAGAAATCAGTGTGTTGCTTAAAAAACAAGTGCTTTAGGCTGTAAATCTGACATATGCTTGTACTTTCTGGAAAGATGCATTTCTCAGATTTCATGGGATACAGTAGTGCTCTGAGCTCCCTGTGATATGTCTTTCCTCTCTCTTTCTGCATGCTCTAGGGATCTTCACACACACAGAAAACAGACTACATTTGCTGTGTGGCTCTGAGAGCAGTGTCTGTCTTCAGTGATGACAATGGGGGATCTATGCATGCAGGGCAAGCTGAACATCAAACTGGGGAGCAGTCAGGCACAACTGAGAAACAGAGGGAAAAATTCCACCAATTTTTCAAATAAAGACTTAATCGTTTGGAGTATTACACATTCTTAGTGCAGTGGTAGTCAGAATCCCAGGGATAAAGATGACAGACCTTGCTTTAAGCAGGATTCCTTGTATCTCTCTGCTGTACTCCCTGGATTAGGCAGCACCTTGTATACATATAGATGGTAATTGGCAACACACAGGTCATGCATGTTGGAAAACCCTGCCAGGATGCCTGCTTCTTTCTGGCAGATACAGCCTAGAGTAACAAATGCTGGTCTTAATTATATACACTGTGTTTTGCCTTATGGGAATGAATCCTTTTCTGTGTACTGTTCTCAAACCTAGCTCCTAATTTGCCCCATGTGCTAAAATTAGTGCTATTTTCAGTAACTGCTCATCACAGCATTCCAGCTTTTATATCCTTGTTTCAATTCACATGTGTCTAAACATTAACATTAGCTATTAATGTGTTGGGGACATTTGTGATATCATATCCTATCTTATTATCTGGCCCAGATTACATGTACAACATAAATTACTCATGTTTTGGTTGCTTTTAAGGACTCTGATCAAGGATGAGTTGCTGCAGAAATTCAAACTGATTGACTGCTGGGTGGTCTTGTAAAGAATTTGTGCAATTTAGACAGACAGGAAAGTGTCCAGACACTTTGGATCCTACATAATTCTGTGTGGATGGTCATCTCCTTTTCTTTTAAAAAGCTTATAAACTGCATTTCGGATTCAAGCCATTTTTAGCTCAGAAACATGAACTGTAAATTCCAAGGAATGAGATTTTTCTCTCTCTTCCTAGCACTTAGTGATGTTTGTTAATTGACAAAAGGAATAGTGGATTGCATCTGTTGCTGCTTCTTTTTTTAGGCAAACAATTCTATTGCTGAGGATGAAAACACAGGAATTTTTGAATCCAACATTTTTATAGTTCATAGTCTGAATATATTCCCTAATCTATTGTGGTCTCAACAGGACATTCGCAGATTGGTAAAATGAGTATCAAAGAGCAGTTAAGGTGGCTGCCTACAACTTATCCTATTAACAGCTCCAGTGATTTCCTCATATTGGAATATACTGCAGGATTGCCACAGAATAAAGCAGCAGAGATGAAGGTATGCATCCAGCAAGACATATTTTAGCTGGGTTTAAATCTTACCCAGAGCATGTGAGCGGAGCTGCCAACCTGTTTTTAATCCTCCTCACAAAAGCTGGATAGCAGGAGTGGGCTTCACCAGCTATTAACAGTGACTCCAGCGCCTTCTAAGATCCAAATCTTGTTAGCCATTAGCTGCCAGCAGGATATCTGAATGCACTCAGGTCTATTCTCAGTTATAACAGTTTCATCTCACTCCAGCTGTTTCCAGTAGGGATTCCTCTCTTTAAGATTGCCAGAGAAACAAATTGGGACTCTGTATCTCTGCAGAGAAACCAGGTTAACTGATTCAGGAAGTAACTGCAGTTCTCCCACATCCCTTTGATAAAAATCATCTCCAGAACAATTCATGCTTGGATGGATCTGTGACAGAGTCCCCTCTAGGTTAGCTCAAAACATTTAACATTTCTGATCCTGTCCTCCATTAGAAATGTATAAGCAGCTGTGGGCTGCTTCATTTACCAGTTGCTCCACATCCTGTTAGTTATAATCCATCCCTGGGTCTGTCTGCCAGCAAAACTTCTGCCAGAAGAATGATAGCTTTCATTTTTAAAATAGAAGCTTTCCTTTTTATATGGAAGATCTTTTTTTTTCATCTCCAAGATGTGTGCAGCAAGAGACTGATGAGAAGGCTGCATGTGCAAACCATGCTGATGAGGGGCTTAAAAAACCTTATTAAAATATATACACTGACTTCAAGTTCAGATGATTTCCCTGTAGCTGACAGAACTGATCCTGCTGTACATGACTATTCTGAACACACCTTTCCAAGAGACAACTTATTCCTAGAGCACTTGGATAGTGATACTCTGGACTTAAAAACTCATCAGACTGTACCAGACTTCTTCATCTTCTTTATTATCAATATAGTGTATTTTTCAGAGGAAATCTTCTCAGGAATGTCTATTATGAAATTAATATTAAAAGTTCTGCTGTCTGCTGTCATGTCTGGCAACAATTTATGTACACGGTATAATTAATTTTTTTTCTACCTCCTCACTCTCAGTCCCTTAAAAAGAGGCTTCTCTGTGTTCACCAATTTTACTGTATGCTAAAGAAGGAGGTTTTGGAGGTTTGTTAACATATTTGCCGTCCTTTTCTGCTGCATAGTGGGGTCAGCTTTGTGATAACAGAAAATGGAGTGAAGCACAAAGATAAGCTAAAAGAAATGTGGATTTTTTTCATTAAAAGTTACCTGCTGGTTTTTTGTGGAAAAATTTACACTCCCCAACCCCCATCTCTTGCAGTATTGGAGGTGGCAGTTGCCAGTCATATATTGAGAGGGAGCAAGCTATTTAAAGGTAGCAAGCTGTTTAGGTTGTCCTAGACTGTAAGTGCTTCATTATTTAAACTAACAAATTGGAGTATACAAGGCACAAAGGCAGCAAGCTTCCTTGCAGCGCTAGAACCCCAACTTGAATCCAAGACATCATAATTAAAATTTTATTTCAGTCCAGATGGGTTATACATCAAGTGATGGATTTGTTTTGTATGTAAACTCTGTGTACAAGAGTATGTGCAATTATCAGCTCTCTTCATTCCTGCAATGAATTACACTGTGACTTTCTGACAGGTTCATAAATGATGAATAGCTTATAATGTTTCACTTTGGGGGTAATTTTTCTGTCTAATCTCTCCCTGTGAATTAAACCTTAGGGAAGACACTGGAGATCTTAACTTTTTCATTACCTAGGGATACATAATTCAGCAGCTCCTTTAGCTTCAATCCCATGTTATTCTGTACTCCAGCTACAGCCATATACCTGATTTATACACTGAAACTTTCTATTAATATCAATGTAATTATAACCAACTTGTTCTGTACAATTTTAGCAGTCATGGTCAACTATCTCTTAGGAAAACTAGGGAGTTAATGTTTTTGAAGTCATGCTGCTGAGTGGTGCATTGTGGATATTAAGTTTGTACGTGTATTAGGAGCAACATATAATACACACCACCAAATACTCTCCTTTTTGAATCCTATTCCACAGTTAAACTTTAGTTACTTCCGCTTAACTCCTCAGCAGTGCCAGCAGTTTGGTGTTTCACTTTTCTCCCAGTGCAGCAGAAAAGGCTGCAAGTAGATACTGTTTATAACGTAAAAAATGAAATTCTGATTTGCACTTGATACTGCCCTCATTAGGGTCACTTCAGCCTCTTCAGTCAGTACTTTGCCTTTGGTTTCAACGAACAAATTGTGAAATTATTAACAGATTTTTTTTTTTCTCTGCTTTTTTTAGCTTTTTGGGGCATTATTACAACTTTCAATTTTGGAAAGAGGTGGCCATAATTTCTAGCTGTTGTGTGGAAGAAAGCATTACTTCTTAACACTACTTGTTTGTGAGAAATTAACTGTTAAAATCACGCCAAAATGCAAATGAGGAGGCTGAGCAGAATGGCAGGAGGTTAATAATAGTAGTTCACATCCTTGCAACCTGGCAAAAGTTGGAAATAATCCTGTAGCCCATTGGAAGTTTGTGAATGCTGACTTTCCAGAAGTAGCAATAATTTGTTCTAGCCCTGGCTGCTTGTTGAATTATTGGGTCAGAAACTACAGAATTCTCTTTTTAGAGAGAATATTTTCCTTTTTTTAGCTTTTTAAATTAATCCAACTGTATTAGCTGAAATAGTCCAAAACTAATGTACAGTAAGGATTTAGCTTATGGTTTTTAGGGGTTTTTAACCAGATAATAGCATAAGGAAATGAAAGAGGGAGTATATTTGAAGAATGGGAACAAGTGCTTAGCAAACACATTTTAGAGGAATACCAGATTTGAGGAAATCCAAGGTGGGTATATTTACTTCAAAAGCGTAACGGGAACACAGCTGTATCAAGAAAGCAGCTACTTTTCTCTCTTACAAAGTAGAGGGTTATAGTGGTTTATTACTGTAGAGCAGGTGAATTTTCCAGGGCTCAGGGAACAACTCTAATGTGTTTAAAATCTCAATGAGAACTGAAGACAGGAGGAAAAGGCTTTGTCTTTCAACAACCCAAATGCAGCAAAGCTCCTTGGCCTCCAGGAGGTTACAGACACCACTGAGAAAGCAGGTGGGCACTGGCTGGGCTCCACTTAGCAAAACCTGCAGCCACTGCAACCTCAGAGCTGCTGTGCTCCACCATCGCTGCCACTCAGCACTACTGCCTGGGAGATCTGGGTGAGAGCAAATAATCCATGTAAGATGATGGGATTCAGGATATGACTTTTAAAAGTTTTGCTGAATACTATGGACAGAGATAGGAAGACTGACATTGAGATGTTCATTTAAATCAGCCCTTATTATTGATAGCTGAGGAAGAACATAAGAGTAGTTTTGAACAAGCTTAATATGAGAAATTTGAGTTGCCATGAAGTATGACGGGCTCTTTTCTGCCCTGAGGTTATACAGTCACAAAATATAACCTCTGTGGATGACACAAGGGTAGATATGCATTCCATACTAAGAACAGATGACTAAACTGTTTCTAAGTATTACCGAAATGTGACTTTTCATGATGTATTGAGCTCATGGTACTTTGTACGTGGTGTAGCAGAACTCCCCCAGTTCTGCACACAAAGCTATTTGTATGCAGAAAGAAAATTAAAAATTACTGCCACTGTAGGTAGAGCTTCCACGCAAAATTTAAGATGCAACTTGTGATGTAAGGGGGGTTACTTTGTATTCTATTCCCAACAGTCTCCTTTTGGGATTAAATCTGTATGTCTGTCTACAGGAATACATTTTTTTGTTTCTGACGAGATGTAATAATCGGAATATGTGACGACTTTTAGTGAAGCAGAGATAAAAGGCAGTGCATGATGCTAAGTAATGATAGGTTGTTTCTGTAGTCATAGCAAGGGATGCATTTAGAATACTAAGAGCTTATTGACTAATGGCTTTGTGCAATTTATAGATTATGAATAACACAAAAGACTTCCTGCAGAGGGACTTTTTACCTGGACACTAGTGTGATTATGAAAAAAAAATATATATAGGACTGTTCAGGAGAAAACCTGAACAGTCAAATTTGCGGCAATCACAAGTTTCTGAAATGTGATTAAATCTGCATATCTAGAAAGTATTTAAGCAGTAGATATGTCATAGAGTGGTTTAGACTATTTAAATATGTTACTTAAAAGAGGCATTAGTAAAAAACATCAAAATGCCTTGTCTTCCCCATATAAGCCCTATGTTCCTATGTTGTCTAAACTCAGGGGATGGTTAACACCTATATAGAGAGCCAGACATTTATTGAGAGCAAGTAACTTCTGTCTCTCAGTTATTATGCTAATAAATGAAAAATATTTATTTAAACCTAAAGACATACATCCTTCGGTTCAGGAACATGGGATTTTCTGGGCCATGAAAACATTCTGGATTTGAAACAGACTTCTTTACAACTTTCATACCGTGGGAAGACATCAATGCACAATCAAAACAGTTCTCCACCCTGCAGTAATGCCTTGTTGGCTTCAATAATGCAAACGGTCGCGCCAAAATTTCCTAACAGAATAATTTAATAATAATAATCCTAATAAAAAATAGACTTGCATCACTATCAAGTCTGCTACCGCTCAAGTAGATACAGAATGCTAGAAATAACCCCTTGAGGCACAACGTTAACTGCCACAACCAGCTTTATTTTCTAACAGAAAGCCCTCGCCCATTGTCGAGCTGTATAAATAACAGCACAGACAAAAGAAATGCTCGGATGAGGAGCCTTCCTCAGTTGTTTACCTCTGAACCGAAAGAAGTTAGAAACAAGATTTAAAAGCCTCAAGAAGAAAAGCACAGGTCAATACCGGTCAGGCAGCAGCCTGTGACTCAGGTGGCGACTGATTTTGTGAAAACCTTGCTGAAAACAGATCTTGCTCCCGATAACAAGTGTGATAAGCTGATCACTGCTGGGCAGCTCGTTAGGAGAGTTCCGAAAGCAGAAAGAGTATTTTTACAGTGAACAGACCGGAACGCAGGATGCTGTTGGTGCGTCTGGGGAATATACGAGGCACTGGGGCAGGGTCGCTGCCCCTTTGACCCACGTTCCTGCAGGCTGGGGACCCCCCCCCCCCCAGAGGTACCGAGGTGTCCCCAGCGGGGCCGGAGCAGCCTGGGATGGGAGCGGGGCCCCGGCCCAACCCGCGATGGGCTCCCGGCAGCGCCCACCCCAGCGCCGAACCCCGAGCCGCCGCAGCGCTGGGGCAGAGCGGGAGCGGGACCGGGGCCGCCCCGCACCAACACGGGGCCGAGACCCGCGGCCGCCCCGCCGGGACGCGGTGCGGGCTCGGGCAGCTGCTCGGGCGGAGCAGCCCCGGCAGGAGCAGCAGCGGGGCGGCCGCCCCGGCGCAGCCCCCAAGCCCCTCGCTCCAAAGTTTCCGCCGGCGCTCGGCGGGGGCAGCGCGGGGCAGCCGAGGGGGCGGGCGGCTCCGGGGGTACCGCGGCTCCCGCTCCCAGCAGCTGCTCCCGCGGAGGGCGCCGCGCCGCCCGCGGCTCCTACCTTCGAGCACGGAGCAGAGTTTGTGCAGGGCCATTGTCTCCCGGCGGCGATCGGCGGCGATCAGCGGCGCTCCATGGCCGCGGCGGGGCCCCCCGCGAGGGCGCTGTGCCCGCGGCTCCCGCTCGGCCCCCGCCCGCCCGCGGCCATGCCCGGCGCCCCCGCGGGGCGCGCTCCGCCCGCGCCGCCCGAGCGCGGAGCCGCCGCCGCGCTCAGTCCCATCGAGAGCGGGGCGCGGGGGTCTCCGTCGGGGCGAGCCCGCCCCGGGGGGCTCCCCGCCAGGCGCTGCGAGCGCAGCCCGGCAGCTCCCAGCCCGACTGGAGCGGCTGCTGGCAAATGAAGCTCATTTAAGATGTGAGGGGTGTTTGCCTGGATGAGCCGCTTGTACGCATGTGCCCGCCCCCCGCGGAGCCCCGCAAGCAGCCGCAGCCGCCGGGGCCGCGGGGCTCCTCCCGCTCGGCCGGGCACCGAGGTGGGGGCGGCAGCGGACGGGGCGCTGGGGCAGGACCCGTGCTCGCCCCGTCCCCACGGGGAGCCGGGGCTGGCCCCACCTCGGTCCCCCCGCCCCGGTTCCCCGCCGAGCCTCACGCCCCAGGCCCCTCCTGCCCGCCGTCCGCCGGGATTTTCCCGTTTTTGCGGTGCTGGCCGCCCGCAGAACCGGCAGGGCGGAGGGGGCGAGCCGTGCGGCCCCTCTCCAGGACACGGTGGCTCGGGCGAGCCTGAATCCCGGCTGCCGGCCTTTGTTTGGGATCTGAGTGGGGTCCCGGTGGGGTAAAAGGGACCCGGTTCTTCCCCTCGTTTTCCGTCCCTCCCCTCGCCCCCTCGCTCGTGGCAGGGAGCCCGCACGGCCCCGGCAGTGCGGCGTGCCCGGTGCCTGCCTGGCCGCAGTGTGCTGTGCGCTGCCTGCGGCTCGGGCTCCGGGAAGAGCCCATCACACGCTGTTGTGCGGCTGTTGTTTGACAGGAGTGACAGCTAAAATGGAGCTATTACTTTACAAGAAGTTAATAAAAAGGCGCACTTAGCCTGCTGCCTGCCCTGGCTGCCGTCCCTCTGGTTATCCATCACATCGGGTTAGCTTGTGAAGGGACATGTTACTTAAGAAGAGGGCCCGGGGTGGAGGCAGGTGGCGGTGTCGAGGGAAGGGATGACTGGAACCCCCGGGCGCCGGGCAGGGAGGGAGAAGTCTCGGGCCGCAGATCCCGCCACGGGGGCTCCCCGAGCTGGCGATGGAGGAGTGTGAGGGCGAGAGCCGAGAGCATGGCCGCGAAAGGCTGTAGTGCCCATCGGCAACGTGTAAAATTATAGCAACGCATGTTAGTCCCTTAGAGATGTTTTCAAATCTCCCATAGGCAGCACGGGTTGAAGTATCGCTGTGTATTTCCTACAGGATGTCTCCTCCCTAGAATTGCCGATTAGGCAAAGCTGAGAGCTTTCGCTCAAGCTCAGAAGTATTGAAGCGAGGGGATGTGCACGGAGCGTGTTAAAGGTTTGCTCGGGGGGCAGGAGCGGTGCGGGAGCTCTCGGCCCGGCCCGGCCCCTGCAGGAGCTGCCGTGCGGGTGTCCCGAGCCCGGGAGCTGCTCCGGCCGCGCTCCCAGCACGGAGGAAGTCCAAAGTCAGGTCTTCCCTTTTCCCTATCGCGGTCCTGCACAGTGATACAGATCTGAACCTGCAGGTGCCCCACGCGCGCAAGCACCGTGTGGAAGCGATTTGGAAACAACTCGATAGACCCAACATATTTTGCAAACTGTAAATCATGTGCATAATTGCAACTAGCGATCGCGTCTGCTTAAGGAGTAGGGCAGCTCACTACAGTGTCGAACATGATTGTTTGAGGTGAAGCTCTGGTTTCCTTGTGGTTTGGTGCTATGTGTTTGAATGTTAAATGCTTTCTACAACGCTCAAAGGTCAGCATATCCTGTTAGAAAAGGTCATTCTCTTGCTTCAGCTTATCTGTTAAATATTTCAGGCTCTTCAAGTCAGTGTGATTGTCAGTTAGGGCGAGTTAATCGAGGAGAGAGCGAGGAGCAGCTGGAGGAACGCGGTGCGGGAGGAACAACTCCTGCCTGCGAGCGCCCCTGCCCAGCATCACACCGGACCCCCGGCGAGACCTTACAGTAAAGATCCTGAGCTTTTCTGGTTATTAAAGATCCATTTCAGTGTTCTAAGAAGCTTCATGAAGTATTAAGCTTGATGGTCTGGCAAAATCCCAAGTTACATAATTATATTATTCTACTTGCTTGAATTGTCCTTTCAATTTCAAATAGAGATGGTACGGTCCTCCTCAAATTGGAGTTTTTCCATTAAATGTTGAATACCCGCTGCATTCCAGCAGTGGATAAAGCGATTTCTCTGTGTTCACCTCTTAACCATGTATTTATAGTGGTGTGATGAAATGTTAAGTTCTGTCGTGAAAACTCCTATACAAAGAGAAGTCTTCATTAGGTGTATCTAATTTGCATTATTTTCTTTACTAACAAAAATGTTTACTGTAGTGACTCAAGAAAATATCAGACTACTGTATCTGTGCATCATCCACAATTTTTTATCCTCTCTGCAAGTACATAATTAAAATCTGACTGCTGTTGTGCAGATTGTTAGGAAACAGGGGGTTGCTTGCCTTTTTTTTATTTTTTGGAACACACAGTATAGCTGATGGCAAAATTTGACTTGGATATTTTTATTACTTGTGATGATATGAGAAATGAGAGAACTGGCCTGCTTCTCAGATTTCAGGCTGAATTTGCATTCAGGAGGACTATTTGTGGTCAATCGTCTCACACCAAAGGAACAGGAGAAAATCCTTACAATACTTTGTGCTCAGTACAAGTTTTGGTAGTAATTGCAAAGACCCAATCTGCTACAGTCAATTTAACTGAAGAGCTGAACTTCTAGTTTGTCCATTAGAAGGCTGAACAGAGCTATTACACACTGGGGGAAGTGAGCAGCTTTTCCATCCCATTCTTTTCCCAGGGCTGTGTCAAGCTGTCAGAGTGGGAGATGCAGGTAGTAGCATCAATTTGTAGATTTGGGGCATATTCTGCCATCATTTACTGTTGCTTTCAGAGACATTTCTCCTGGGGACATCCCTGTTGCTTTGTCTTCCTGGACTTCTTGCTATAGGTGCTGCTTTAAAGCACTTCATAGTGAACTAGTGACAGGTCTGAAGAAGCTTTCAGTTCCCATTTTCTGAGCCTGCAGAGTGCAGGTTTCCAGAGAGGAAAATGCTGTGTCATGGGGTCAGGCTGGTAGTAAACTTGGGTTTGGGAGTTATGAAAGGTTGAACACAGCTTTTGAACAGCCAGCTGTGTATTGTTCTGATGCTCTACCGAGTCATCATGATTATCTTTGAATGGGAGTAGTTGAGGGAAGGCAATGGGACTGCTCATTTCCATGTAGGTAAACACCTGCAGGAGCAGTTCACAAGGAGTCAGGTACAACAGGTGCTCTGCTGCAATTAAAGCCTTACATTTCTATTGTTAGAACTGGGTTTGCCTCCTCCCGACAGTTCTGCTGTTTGGTGAGAAGTTTTAATTTTAATATTACCTAATGTATTTTTTGCTCTTGAGTAGCAGATCATACATCACAAATAGCCTTAGACCAGCAGCTATGGTTTTTTAAAAAGGTTGCAACAGTGAATAATTATGAAAGAAAGTTAGGAGTTATGTTTGAACTGTTCTGGTACTTAGTTTTGTTAGTAGGATTTAGGTGCAGTTGATAAATCTTATTTGTATACAATTTCTACTTAGAAAATTATAGAAGGTGCAAGTGGCTCTTGGTGTGGTAACATAATATGTAATGATACATAAATATGTACAGTTGGCTCTGTTGCTTACTACTGAGTTACAAACACTGCAAACTTTGGAATAGACATGAAGAATACTGATAGTCCTCAGAAAGCTTACTGGGCAGTTCTCTGCTAGGCAGTGTAATCAGATCTGACTGTTGGTATATACCCAAACATATACCCAAACTTGGTTGGCTTGAATCGGAAAATTCATTAATTTCAAAATAAGATTATAATTGTTATGGATTGTATCATAGATGAGATCACATTTTTCACTGAAGTCAGGAATTAATTATAAAAATAATGCTGTGTGGCTGATTATTTTCAAAGTGACAGTGAGTCTGATATTACAGTGCCTCAGCAAATAGTTCCTGTCACCAAAATGGAAAAAAAACCCAGAATGGATAACAGGGAGTTACTAAAGCAGCATAGCAATGTGTCAGATTCAAGATCTCTATTGCTCTTGATTTCTTAACATACTTCTTTGATGAAAACATTTGCCCATCCCTACTACTTATTTACAAAGTATGAGATTATTTAAAGCATAATTTTATTTTCTGAATTTTTAAAAATGATTCTTTTGGTTATTAATACCTTCAAAACTGACACAGTTAATGCTTTAACAATATTGATTATAATATAGTAGAAACTTATGGATTGACTCCTCCTTTTCTATTTAGGTGTCACTTCTTTGAAAGAAGTTGTAAATATGAATTATAATATATTGGTATCTATACAGCATCAATATCAAATATTGGTATTAATCCAGGCTGGGGGGATGAACAAGTCGAGAGCAGCCCTGGGGAGAAGGATGTGGGGGTGCTGGTGGGTGAGAGGCTGGACATGACCCAGCCCAGAAAGCCCCCATGTCCTGGGCTGATCCCACAGTGAGGGCAGCAGGGGAGGGGGAAATTCTGCCCCTCTGCCCCCTCAGGTGAGACCCCACCTGCAGAGCTGCCTCCAGCTCTGGGGTCCCAGCACAGCAAGGACATGGAGCTGTTGGAGCAAGTCCAGGGGAGGCCATCGAGTTCATCAGAGGGATGGAGCAGCTCTGCTGGGAGGAAAGGTGGAGAGAATTGGAATTCTTCAGCCTGAAGAGAAGGCTTTGGGGTGACCTAATTGTGGCCTTACAGTGCCTGAAGGGAGCCCACAAGAAAGGCTCTTTTACAAGGTCATGGAGTGACAGGACAAGGGGGAATGGCTTCAAACTGACAGAGAGTAGGTTTAGATGGGATATTAGGAACAAATTCTTCCCTGCGAAGGTGGTGAGGCCCTGGAACAGGTTGCCTAGAGAAGTTATAATTGCCCCATCCCTGGAAGTGTCCAAGGCCAGGTTGGATTGCTCTGAACAACCTGGTCTAGTGGAAGGTGTCCCTGCTCATGGCAGGGGAGATGGAACTGGGTGGTTTTTAAGGTCCCTTCCAACCCAAGCCATTCTGTGACTCTACAGAAGTCCTGAATTGACTCGGTGCATTTACAGTGATCACTTTTCAATGAACTGCAGCAAATGTTTCTAATATAGCTGTCTGTTAAGGAAGATGGCCTCAGCATAGGAGGAGTATCATACTACACAGAATATGCCTGTTAATCTGCAGCAGAAAAGTTGGTTCTTTTGTTGGGGGATTATAGTGCATTAATGATAAATCTGGTAGGAAGATTCAATCTTAAAGCTTCTCATGGAAAATGAGAACAAAGAAAGATGGTATTTCGACAGCCATCTGTCAGTTGGCCTGTCAACAGTATTTTTATATAGGTGAAATTTCACACTGAGGAAGCCTTCCAATAGCATTTCTCACCAGGGCTGTGTTACAGTGGATGCATTTTGAAAATGTATGTAGTTAGAACTATTTCTCAGTTCTCAGTTACTGTAATGATCACCTGGAATGGCACTTTCTAATAGATGTTACTTTCTTAAACTTACTGGTGGAAGGGTAATAACCTCACCCAAACATATTTTTATGCTTATAGAGCAGAAAACCAAATTACGACATGAAACCTTTGACAAGAGGTTTAACAATATTTAATGCCTTAATTCAAAATCATATGCATATACTGTGTGAGCCAAGCTAGGAGTAGTCAGAACCTGTGGAAAACTTTATTATAAGACAGCTATTAAAGCACCACTAATGTATTGTATATAGTGATGCAATGATGCACTACTGAGCATGCAAAATACCTCAGAGCAAAAGATATGAGTTCAATGTTTTGTAAACTTGACAACAGCTTAAATGTCAGCATGAGGTTATTTTATTCCTAATTGCTTTTTCAAAAAACATAAGGAAGCTAATCTGTGTGTATTATATTGTGATAGAGGGCTACAGACAACTTTGCTGCCACAGTGGCATTATGCATTTAGCATTATTCTCCAACCATCTGAAAAAACAGGAAAATCTATTGAATTGTGTGTCTTTTTAATAATGAAATCTGTTCTTTCTTTTGCTGGTGGGAGCCAATTCTATCAATGTGGTTTAAAAAGTCCAATAGCATTAAGTATTTCTCTAAAAAAAAATCATACTCTTTCATGCCACTTTGAGAAATATTAAAGGTGTACATTAAGTAAATATTCTGTCCTGAATAATACCAGTCATGTGATATGAAAGTCTCCTGTGTTGGCATCTGAGCAGTACATATTGGAAATGTCTAGTAAAACTTAGGAGACTGTAAACTCATGTAAAATAGAAGCATGATTATTCTTAAGAGACTCTTTGAGGATCCCAAGTACGCTGGGCAAGTGCAACCTCATCACCATTTTAAATACTTAAAATTAAGCTACTCATCTTATGTAATTATTATGAAATTTGGGCATAGTAGTGTCCATAGATAATGGGCATTGCTTATTCTGAGTTCCTACTACAGTCTTATTTTATCTTTGTATATCTCATCACTTAGCAATAAATTTTAGGGCGTCAATCCTCATTCTCTTTCTACTCAAAAATGTTTCAAGTTGTTGAAAAACAAAACCAAACAAATAATCCCGTATCTTTCTCATATATATATATATAAGTTACTTTCATAATGACTTTGGACCATTCTAAAATAAATATGGTTATACTTTAATTATAAAAGCAGTTTATGTAATCCTGATAAATTTTTATGATTTTAATTTTTTAATGTGTTGTCTCCTCTCCAGAACTAGCACACATAAATACTGCATCTATCCCATGATGACTGAACCAGCATTACATTGCAGGTTTCTTTTGGTTCTCTAATTCCTAAGTTCTTTAACTATTGCACAGATGGATTTAAACAAAGAAAAATACAGAATGCTTTAGATTAAGCACCATTTAATACAATCAAAAGAATTAACAAGTCATCTGAGAAATTGCTCAAGTTTAATTTTCAGAAATCAGGTTATTTTGCAGGAATGAATAAATGCATTATACAACATGACAAGACCAATTCAAGTGGTACAAGGTATTCTGCTTGCTGAAATGGCAACACTTGATTTACACAGCTTTCTTTCTATCAAATATTACTAAAGAATTGATACATAAACAATGGTTCATGCAACTTGATCCCTTTACTAAGAAAAAGAAATGTACAGTTCTGTTAAATATAGGCCAAATGCTATTATATACAGGCTGTTAACTGAAAGGCCTTGTGAGACATTCAGGTCTAATTTTAATACTTTCCAAATAAATACCAAATAATGCAACATTTACAAATAACACACCAACAGTATTTTCATGGTAATAATTTTAAAAACCAGAATTCAGTATTTCAATTAAGCAAATGAGTAGCAGCTCCTTCATAAATATTAAGGTATGTCACATAGCATCAAAATGGAACCGATGAGCCTCCTGTCGCTTCTCTCTGTCATCTGCTTTCTGAAAAATATTAATAAAAAAAACACTTTGTGGAATCTAGAGCAATACTCTTACAGAAATGAGTTGTCAAATGTCAGAGAATGCTTGATTTTTTCCAAGTCGTTCATTTGACAAAAGGCAAAAAAGCTTAGTAAAACCCCCAATAATTAACTTTTAAATGATGTCAGCTTGAAATAGCAATAATCTATGCAAAATTGACTTCTGCTGTTAATGCTCTGCTGTTGTAGTATTTATGACCTGTTATTTTCTGTTATTTCTAATAATGCTTTTTTAAAAGGAATAAGTCAAACCTCAAAACTGTTTCCTAGTATGCACTTACTTTGCATTATAAATATGAGATGAAACTATTCTGGATTAACTGTAAATGTCATTTACGTTACTCTTCAGAAGAATCTCATTTAAAAAAACATTCTGTTAAATACAGATTTAGACCAGGTTGGCAGTTCAACCAACAATTAACAGCACCAGGTAGGCTAAAAATGTTCCGTGTTTTTTGTTTGTATTATGAAAATGTGAAGTAGGGTGCATTTCCCACACACATTGCCCTACTGAAAGAGTAGTTTAGATGGTGCTTGGAAAAAATAACTATATTTAAATTGTACCTATAATCCATGTAATGTGTAAAAACGTCCTCTCCTCCCACAAGTCTCCTCTAGTGTGCTAAAGAAGTAACAGAGGATGAAAGCACTTCTCTAAGGATTTGTGAACACACGGTGTGAACTTCTCTAGAAAACAGTGTTTTTGTCATGACAGACACTATGTGTAAATCCCAGCATGAGAGAATTTAGCAAAACAGATTGAAATGCTTTTTAGCTGCTTAGTCCCATCTTTTTTTGATGAGTAAAACAAAGAAAAGCCTCTCCAGTGTGCTGTTGTGTGGGCACTCAGATTTGTATCTCAGTTGAAAAATATACACCACAATTGTAGAAATTGGTGTACGTCTCCTGCCATGGAAGTTTGTCATCTGCTTTGGTTCAAGGCCAAATATTTCCTCATTACACAATGTTTATGTGTGATAGCAACTCCATTGGATTAACTATGGATTTTACTACATTTTGTAGCAGCACCAGAGCTGTCAGTGAGGTTTAAGATGTATCAGTCTGGCGTTTTTTTGGCAGGGATTTTATCAATGTTAATAGAAGTTTGAATGTCAAAAAAGGGGTGGGAAGGAGGGAGTGGCACACTCTTTCCTCCATTGAAATGCTTGTCACATTCCACAGAATTTCACAGTCCCACTTAGAAAACATTTTTCACTCCATTTCTTGTATGCTTCCTGAAAAAATTATTGCTTCAAATTTGACAGTAACTGATACTCTGATGGATCCATCAAAAACCTTCTCTGGCAGCAGTACCATCACTGTGCAGTGTTCACATGACCAGCCTCAAGACCCCAAAGCACATTATAAAGAATGGAAATACAGGAAGATGGAGGTCCTTAGCGAACAGAACAGACTGTATTTGTGGTAACATGAATAATGGTCTCAATTCTTCCTCAATTACTCTTTCATTTGATGTATCCAAACTAAAAACTAGTAACTGAGATTTCAAAGCTCTTTTTTTCCTTTTAAATGGATCCAAAATTTCTAAGGCATGACAGCAACACCTACCCTAAACCCTACAGTTATTTCAGTACTATAATACTTGGCTGGCAGACGAGTGTGTGAGAACTATTGCAGACAAAGGGCTCCTATTACTACCAATCTGCAGGAGTCAAAGTACAGGGTTTATTTTAGCTGCTGAATAAAACACTGCAGCTCACAGACACACATCCTCGGGGGGATAGAAAAATTCTAAGTGCCAGTACATATCCCCTTCCTTTCTTTGCTACAGGTACTCCAGAGATCTCCATGGGAAAATGGCATTTAGCTGGGATGGTATTTTTATGAGAGGATTACTAAGAGATAGTAAGCTAAGAACAAGCTTAGAAACAAGGAACTTTGGAGTTTAACAATGTCAGTGATGCACAATACAGCCCTAGTGAACACTCTTATGTATTCAGTACCTCAACCGTTTCTTCTAAAAAGTGGGAAGGTAAAAATCAATAGGAAAAGTATAGGAATTAACACATGTTTATACAGTGGTCTGAAAATACATACAATTTATCCAAATATTGACCCTATTTTGAGCAAGACTGCAGAGTTGGAAATGAGTTTATAATATAACCAATACACATACATGTCATGGGGCTTAAAATTGCTCCAGAAGTACTCTGGGCTGAGTCCTTCTTTACATCGCAATGCTTGAATTACTGGATGAAAAACTGTTTTAAATGGTGCCATTAAATCTCCATTTCTCCAGATGGAATTATACATAGTCAACCCTTCCCCAACTCAAAGTCCAAGTACCTTTTCTGCTACTCCTGTTGCTTAAGATACGCTGGAGACAGAATTAAACCCAGCCAGTGCCCAGCCCAACTCCCAGTTCACAGTGCTTTCTTGGTACAGTAGGATAGGCTAATGACAGTCATCATAAATTTCATATTTCTTTGCTTTGTGTGTTTCATTCCCAGCTTTATTATTATTTGGAGACTGTACTTAAAGTTTTGAAGAGTGAAGATTGACAGACAAATACCATTTAAATATGAAGCATGCGCAAAGCCTGCCTGAATGTTTAACAAGGTCATTTTATTTCCACAAGCACAAAATAACAAACAGTTCTACCATGTCAAAATGGGCAGTAATTTTATTTGACAGCTAAGATTATGGTTTGGGTATGTAGTAGCATTTATTGGCAATCCTGCCAGTTGGATATGATTGTGAACTGAGCATAGTTGAGAAAAATGGGAACGCATTTCTTTTGTGACATGAAAGGCCTCTTTCAAAATGCTTCTTCAAATCAATGGATTTCTATACACTGCATGTATAATTCAGACCCACAGAGCAAAGAACCAACATGCACATGATTGACTCCCTATGCATTCCTGAATGCTAATGTCAGTGCAATCAGCAGATACAGATACAGAAAAAAAGACATTTTCCTTATTTTTAGATTAACAGCAGAACTCAAGATAAGTAAACTGAGTTTATGTTCCATTTTCCAAAACAGTTCTCCTTAAAACTTCAAAATGGAAAGCTTAGATATGAAACAAAGACATCTCATTTAAGCTGGCAAAAGCTTGCCCATGTTGCTCTTCATTTCCCTTTTTAAGTGACTTAGAGCTTAAATAAAAACAATGTCAATTTTTAAATTTGCAGTGAATACTAAATTAATAAACACCTTTTGGGAATGAATTCAATCTGTGTCAGAAATTATACTGTAGAAAAATAGTCAAAGAATCTCCAATGTACAGGGCTGTAAAATATGAGGAAGTATTAAATAATACAGAAAATATTCTAGTTAATTAAGCTTACCTTTTCTTGCCAGTGTAATATGCCAATTATTGCCAGGATGAAAACGCAGACACCAATTAAGGCTATAGCTGTGAGCAGTACAATGTTACTTGGGGTCAAATACAGCTTGGCACTCCAGCTACACAAAAAGAAAAAACCCAAGGAAACATTAATTCCCTTCATTAAGAAGCAGAAAACAGATTTAACTTACAAAGATGAAAAGAACCTGTTGGGGTAAGACAGGTGACAACTTGGTCTACAGAAACGAGCAACTCTACTTCTAGAGACTGAAGCTTAATGATGTTTACTTGGAAATATATGGCTTAATATAATTATTTTCAAGTAATACCATGTCTAAATGCAGTTTCTGTTTAACTTTTCACGAATGCCATGGATATCCTCAGGGAATGAGTTTTTTCTCATTAGGAGATTTATCTCCCGCCCCTGCCTGGGACAAAGTAAAATGCATAAGAAAAACTTCCACAAAAATGCCTGGGGCTTGGGAATATGGAGAAGCAGGGGGAAATAAGCCAGTAAGATGCTTCCTCCACATGACAAGCTGCTCTTGGACAGGCTCATGGGGCCAGTTCTCTCAGTCTGACGTTTACCCAGGGACAACTGCAGTTCTAGGCAATATAACCAGTGGATTATGGCAGCAGAATGCTGGAGAGCAATGAAATTAAATATTGTAAGGGCTTCTGGAAGACATCCCTCAAACAGTGTGGGGCCCTGAGGCCCAGTGAACACTCTTTTTGTACTACAGCTTCCTGTCAAGGGACAGCTGTCAGCAGCAGGCTCTGTGTTAAGGCAGCACTGAGGCCTCTCAGGAAATAACATACCTATGTTAAAAAAAAATTAAGAAGTTTTTATTATGAAATCTGATTTCTTCTGGGGATTCTATCCTCTGCTATTCTCCAGTGTCCATAAACTCCCTTTATAAGAAAGTTTAAGGATGACGGAAATTTTTTTGTGCAACTCATACCTTAAAATACCTCCAGACTATAACTAAATTTTCATCTGGCAGATGTTATTTCTGTGGTTGTTAATTAGCAACTCAAGCAGCACATCACTTCTTAACTGTTATTTGTCCTATAGTAAAATTAACTGCTGAAACTGATGTCAGAATCATTTCTGCATGATAAATACAACTGACCTCACTGGCAGATCAAGCGGCAAAAAGCAGCTGGAATATCTGGCTAATGTTTTCTCTAATAGCAGGGAGAGAATCACGCTCTCTTTCTGAGATAAACATTTCATTTGCAAAGTGAATTCTGTGTTCAAGCTCTCTTGTAACCAAGTCATTCACCTTTACCTGAAGAAGAACATTCACACCTGCAGCAACAGCTACTGCATCCAAAGGGCTGAACCAAAGCTCTTCTATGGAACCACACAGAACTTGCATATTTGGTGCAACAAAAATGCTTAATTCAACCATTACCATGCTTTTTTGTAATTTGTCAGTAAGAATGTTGGTACAGCTAGCAAATATTTACAGGTGTTGAGCTGGTAAAACATTTTGCTTGTTTGTATGAGCTGTAATAGATTTTGTTTCCGGGCACCATGTGAGAGTCTGTGTAAATACCTGAGATGGATTCTGCTCAGGGACAGAGGCAGCTGCATCTCAGAACTGGCCCCCTGCCCTTGTTCTCCAATTTTATTTTATACAAGTAACTATTTTTAAGCCGACATGTAATGCCTAATTAAAACTGTGTATTAATGTAATTTTGTGAAGTGCAAATTGAAATGATGGAGTTACCTTCGAGGAACATTATGAGGATAGGGAATGACTATAAGCTGGGAGTTTGGTATGATAGCTGTCCATTCCTGTTTTCTTATGGACTGAAAGAAAAACAAAGGCTCTGTCAATTCCTAAGTAAACAACATACTTAAAAGGAAAGAAATTCTCTGTTGAAATATATAATAGGAGAAACAACCCCTCATTTTTTAAAAGAATTTTAAATATAACAGATTAATCCCTTACTTTTGTTTAAACTTTTATTCTGAAAGCTCCAAAGTGCTTAAAAAAAAACCTTAAAAGAGTAAAAAGCAAATAACTATTTCTGACATGAAACACGGCATCTGCTTAAGAAGTACAAAGCAACAACATAATAAGGAAAGAAGAAAAGAATCAACTATATAAAGGAGGCAGGCAAAGCAATTATCCAAATCAGAATTTGGTCAATTTGAGTACCTTACTTTTTAAAGTAGTACCATCAGATCTTTAAAGACTGGAAATGGTGAGAACCCCACTTTTATGTTTCATCTGAAGATTAGAGAATCACAGTAATCTCCACCTCCCATCACACTGATCATGGTTTTATCACTGAGGCAGAAAGGATTACGTGAGTTCCAGGCTGGCCAGTCCAACCCCAGGAAAGCCTTACAGCAACTACAGTCCATAATAATTGGACTGTCAGATCTAATACCCATTTGCCCTACAAACTACATACCTGTGCTAACACTTAAGAGACAGCTTCATCCTTTGGTCTTAGCATTGGCCTCAGAGCTTACGTACTCCCAAACTCCAGGCATACATTGTTCTCTGAGGCAAACTTTTCTGTATTAAAACTTCTTGGATATTCTTACTTCAGAGACTTAAAATAAAGAGTGTCCCTAGCAGTATTTCCATCAAAACTCTTTTAGGAAAGGTAACACCATAAACATTAGCTTGACAATCTTAAACCTCAACTCACCTTTTCTCCTAAGGGACGAGGAATGCCAACATACAAATGGTCGAGGAAGTTGGCACTACGTCCCAAGCCCAGCACGTTGTAGGGCAACTGCAGAGAGTAATGTGCTGACTGGCTGAGCTGTCCAGCTGAAATAAAACCAGAAAAGAAGACTGAGCAGGTATTTTGGGTGAAAAAAACACCCCAAAATCAACCGCCAAACCACCAACGTGCTAGACAAACACGTTTCACAGTCAGTAATAAAAACGTTTAACAAAATTTTACTAATCATATGATTATTTAATTCTTAAAGGTTCAATCCCGCATTTGCAAACTATTTGTGGGCACTCACTAGGAGAACAAGCTTCAATGATTATTTCTAGGAAAGACAATTCTTTTGAGCACCATTTATATGTTAAACCAAGTCTCCCTTATTTGTTACAAGTGGAGAAGAAATCAACTATCCACATTTATTTTGATATGATTAATGCCAAGTCTTTTGCCCCACTGATTTACAAGATCAGACTCGACATGTGAAAGTTCACTTTAATTCTTGTTAATCAGTGATTACTACTGAGTCACAAAATTAGCTATGTAAATTCTCATGAACAAATGTTCAAATAATAAATTGATTTAATGAAAACAGGATTACAGGGGTTGCAAGTTAATAATAATTAAAGAAGAAACTGCAGGGGAAAAACTAGATTCTTGGTTTCTTGAAAAGGCAGTAGGGAAAACAGACAAGTGTTGCAGCTACCCACAAGTTCACTGACATCCCATTTCCAAAGTATCCAGTTATTCCATTGAAATAAAAAATCTTGTAATCTTTTAATTTCTGGTAAACAGATTCAGATCCTCTGTAGATTCTTTGTTCATTCTCTAGAAAGCCTCTTAGTGAGTGATCTGGTTACACAGCAGGAACGGTATCAGCACCTCATAAACTGCAGGGAATCCAGCCCGGATTAACAGAAATGAGTTCAAGAGATACTTGACAGCCACAAGTAGGTTTATGTGACCAAAAGGAAGTGTTTTTCACAGGATGTGATGTAGTCAGTATTTCTAGAGCATCAGATTTTTCTCTGCTTTGACCTCTGATAGATTCTGCCTGAAACTGGAAATTATAAATACGTGACAAAACACAGCCAAATGTAAATTAAAGAACAGGAATTCACATTTTGTAATGAATTTACAGCCAACTCCTTTCGGCCTCTCCACACTCTCATCCAAGGCTTGATTCTGGAAGTTGGCACTTTGGTGTAGTATTGGAGGATGATAATTTTGAATTCCTCTTCAGTACAATGATTACTTCATGCTCTCTCTTTCTGAACCCCCCTGCCCTTCACCAGCTCTTGAGGAAGCCACTTGCCATTTGCTGTCAGACATGTTTTGAAAGAGGCTTGTTTAAACATGAGGTAAATATTCTGTATTATTGTAGCCTTAGAGCTATGATTACTTTACTTTAAAAAGGAAGATAAATGTCAAATAAATACAGAGCTCCAGATGAGATCTGAAAAATCAGCCTGATGCAGTTACCTCTTTATTAAGCTAAAATGCTATTAGCAAAAAAATCCAGTAACAGTCTTCCTAAAGATTATACATATTTTAGATTTACTTTTCCCCCGTGTCAACCATGTAATGAGCAAGCAGATGAGAAATATTTAAATTGGATTTGTACTTTCAGTGCTCTGTTATGAGGGCAAGGTGTACTGTGCACATTGTTAAATTTCTCCATTATGGAAGATGTGACACTGATGAGCAGCTTTTCTCTTTAAGAACAGGGATTTTTCCAGGAAGTTAACAGGGTAGGATCTGAGTCCTGAGACTGCCCTTGCTTTGTCACTGCCTTCTCTGACATGATCTTGGCTAAAATGCTCAATCTCTAGGTGTCATTTTCCAAATCTAAAATGTGAATAATTCCCAAATCAGAGGAAACATGTAAAATCTGAAAGCTCTGATTACCAACATAAAAGTAACAAGGAACGAAGGTGGGTTTATTAAATTTGACTTAGTTATAAAAAAAAGTCAGGTATGTGTTACTTGATCATGCTGTAATAAAGAATTTTAAAATTTGGTTCACTAATACCGAAGGATTTTCCCCAAAATAACAAAGTACTGCTGTAACATGAAACACTGAAAAGCTTTCAGAGTTATTTGAGTGAAATATTTAGGATCATGAAAAGACTGCAACTAAGATCTTGCTTTTTTCTTTCATCATACAAATGAAATGAATGTCAACTAAATTAAAGGAAATAAAAGAAAATGTCATATACTGTGTGCAGTCAGCCTTAAAGAGGTTAGAGAGTCAGATACTGCAGCTGCAATTCTTAAAGCACTGAATAATTTCATGGCTACTAACGCTGGTTCTTATGCCTACTAAGATAAGGATAATGAAATCTTATGCTTCAGGATGTAAATAGATCATTTGCAAAGGTCAGAAAGGAATGTTTTCTTCTACATAGCAGGCAGAAAATGTGCACATATCTATTTTTTTATTTGCCTTTAAAGTTGAAGGTATTAACCAAGCAGGATGATAGCATATAGAAGGTTCTAGTTTACATTGAAGCTGACTAAGCACAGGAGATCTTTGAGACTATTTCTTGCTTTACTCCCTCTATATCTATCATAAATTCTGTTTGATGCTTACTGAAATATTCCACTTAGAATTGCAACCAAGTAATTAAGAATGACAACTACTCATCTGAGAAACATAAAAGCCCTGAATCAACATGAAAAATAAAACGAGAAATTACAGAGAGTAGTGTCAATAGTTTATTGTCATATCTGAAGTTCTCAGTCACTAGTAATTAATTTACTTACGAAAATATTTCAGATTTAATTTAAATAGCAATTTGCCCTGTTGTAAAACTATTGTGAACAGCTTGTTCTGAGGTAATTTGAAAATACTGTTGCATCTTCAAGGAGGAGGGTGGGATTTATTTCTTACACTAGAATTGTTCTTTAGGCTTTTGGAGGTCTGTGAAGGTAGATGGAGGAAGTGGCTGTTACTTCACAGTTTGTTTGGCTTCATCAGAAGATTTGTTACTATAAACAAAAATTGAAACTCCTCCTCCTGACAACGTTTTTCTTTTTGACACTACTTTTAAGACTATTCAACACTATGTCTTTTGCCCCATGCTTCTTGTTTCAAATCTGTTATTTTGAAGCATCCAGCTATCATGGGCTTTGGTGTCAGTGGATGTTTGTATTTTTGTTTCAAATCATAAATCACTAAGTTTGTTGCTTCAAAAAACCTTGCGCAGACTAAAATCCTCAACACTTTTGGACACGGTTTTCAGTGGTTTCAGCCTGTCACAGATCACATTTGTAAGAAATAGCTAATCTCGGGAGATTTTGCAGAGTTTTATATTCAGAAACCATCCTGGACACCTCTGAATCAATCTCCTTACTTCTGAAGTCTGGCATATAAAATTGGAAGCAATATGTGTCATTAACCTTTCCAAAGTCTTGTCTGAAAAACAGAGTGATGTGTCGTCTGTGACACCCACAGTCCTTGTTCTTTTACACCTGAATTAAGTAATTTTCCTTCTGTTCCCATTATCCTGATGTAAACTTGTTGAAAGCTCAAGGGTACCTGCTCTCCCCTGAGCTGAACTGTAACACCCTCAGCAGCTTATTTCAGGCAGCAGAAGCGCTTAAATGACGAATTTCACTTTCTGAAGGGGAGGTGATTGTGTTTACATGTAGAAGCAATGCCCTGTTTAAACAGCACTGATAAGATGGATTTATGAACAGCCTACCTGAACCTACAGAAATAGATGCACAATACTGATAGTGTTCAATCAGTTTAAATAAGCTTATTTTGTGAAATTAAATAGAGCAGAACGTACAAGATCACTACACAGAACTGAAAGACTAATGGAAAATGATTTCAAGCTTGTGGTTTCCTGAAGCACCATTCTTATAATTTTTTAATTATGATTTTCTTGACAAAATATCATTTGCATTTAAGTAGTCAATTAAAGCCATTCAGATTAATTCAAAATACAGTAATATTTAGGCTTTCAAAAGTTCCCCAAAATTCAATATACTAGGGCTGAAAAGCTAAATGTATTTTCATAAATAAAAATGTTATGTCATTATTTCTTCCAGTTGCTACATTGTCCTCTAATTTGCAAAATGATGTATTTAATAGAAGCCTTACATCCACCAGAATAGTAACTGAAGGTATTTGTGAAATGTGAATCAACTTGTCAAAAAACCTGAAAATCTAATGGAGTTAGAAAATGTAACAAGGAATTTCTTCGTTTTAGATATACATTATTTTTACATTTTGACAATGTAGGCATCTTTTCTGGTAAAAAAACCAGTATCTGAGTTGTAGCCCTTAGTGTCAGACTTCTGTACCATCACCTACCTTAATACTGAGGTCAACACAGCAATGACTGCTTTTACATAGATTAGATAAACATATACATCCTAGAAAAAGTAAAAATTATTCCAAAAAAATGCCATGCAGAAGTTGCCTGGATTGCTGCATGGCTGGGAACAACATGCACTCAACAGCTGGAATGAGACAAAGCCAGTTCAAGGTTTAAGTACCATTTCCCAGTGAATGTGTGTCACTTCAGCTGCACAGTTGAAACACTACAGTGATATTTAATTTACAGTCATTCCTGGTAGTGTGCTATGTTGCACAAAGTCTTTTCCCATCTTTTGAAGCTGGCAGCACTTTATTTTACTTGAAAATATGCCAAAACAACTTACAGCAAGAGAAGGGGAAAATATAACTGATAGCAATTACAGACCCACGGAATATGCTTAAGAATTTACAAAGCAGCTTTCAGACAAAAAACCAAAACCAGCAAACAAAAGCCCAGCAACTTCAAACTTGAAAGCTTTTTAGAAAGTTGGAGAATTTGATTTCCTTGGCTTTAGTTGACAGCTTTACTTCAGTTCCCTTATTACTGCCTTTGGAGTTGTAGGTCACTGGCTGGAAAAAAAAAATAGTGGAGAAAGAGCTCTTCTTCTGCTTAAAATTATGCAGTGGTAACTTCAGATTTCTGGGGCTGAGGGTGGTTCCCTGTTCTCCTCAGCTGGTTGCCTCTTTTCCTTAGTCCACCCAATAGGAAATTCCAGATTAATGCAGTACACAACTTCACCTCTCAACCTTTTCTGCAATACCTTATTCTGGAGTCCTAAAAATAATATGGGAAAGGGAATTCAAAGTGTACACTTGTGACTTTGACACCAATGACTTGCAGGGCTGCCAACACTCTTCTGCAAACCCAAACTCCAAACCTGATTAATTTATATGAGAATATATATTTTCAAGGAAGATAACTCGGCACCATAAAATTGTAGAAGTAAAACTAGTTAAGTCTTTAAAACCCTTCAAACGATAAAATGATCATATTGCTGATATTCCAACCACTTGCATGGGGGAGAGCTGTGTCATTTGTAATGCCTAAATATCTGAGATGAAATAATATTGCATGCAACAAGTTCAAATAGTTTTCTAAACAAAAGAGTTATATAGAAAAACATACTAGCAGGGTATTCCCACCTACAGCAACCAGAAAATCCCTCTTAATAGAATCCCACTATTCAATTATTGAATTATTCCAGCTTGTTCCATGAATACACTCTTCTTTCTTTATAGTGGAATTCTACAGACTTAACCCTGCAGTGTCAAATGGCCATTGAAAATAAGCTTACTTTGCTTTTTTTCTGGTACATATTGCAACGTTTATGTTTAAATTCGTGACTATAAAGGCTGCTAGACATTTGTGTTCACCTCACAATTCAATTTAGTTAAACAGCAGGAGAACTCAATGCAACAACAGGGAAGAGTAAGCAGATTTCAAAAAACCAGAAGGGCACGACTTCACAGCATGTGAAAGGTCATTCTGCCATGGAAGGTTTAAAACAAAACAAAGCAAAACCAGCAAAATGAAAGAGCTGTGAAATGAGAGCTGCAAAGGCCATCAGTCCACACAGCTTCAGTCATACAGATGCTTAAACAAATCATGACTTGATCCATACGAGCCATTCAATGAAACTGCTCATATGATCACCTTATGCCCACATGTGGATATGGATCTTTGAGTAAACCTTAAACATTCATTGTTCTGTTGTTCCTGTCCAACAGGATTAGTATGTTTGGTAGACACAAGCTGCAATTATGACCTTATTTATTTCAAACTCTATCAGTGTATTTTTACTTCAGAGAGAAAATTAAGATGTCCGTAGCACCGGGTGACACACAGAAGATATTCTCCCAACAAAATCCAGTGAAAGCCTGGAAATGCAGATGTAGAGCTGAAAATCCTGGCTGGCACTCATACTTAACTGTGGGATCTCCTTAACAATAACAGCTCCAAGAGAGATGGGGAGGGGAGAAGGCAGATCACAGGAAATCCATCAGAAAGCACGGCTTAAATTGGAGTTTGTGCACTTCCCCCAGATTTACACCTGGAGGTGACCTGATCTCAAGCATGAAATTCCTTAAATATTTGAATAAGCTGTTGCAGTTGATTTTCCTCTCAGGGAGAGAAGGTCTGTGGAGATATTAACCACAGATGTAAGGCCCAGTGCTTCTCAATTCTAATGCTCACGTTGGCAATTGCTGTTCCCTGTAGCTAATTGAACAGTATTTCTTGTTGTAAGATTACAAGTGAATTTAGCAGTGGGAAAGTAAAAGCAAAGAATACACGCTAATTATTATTCTGATATCTTTTAACAACATACTGGAATGTTAATAGGAAAGAGAACAATTCTAACAATGTTTTTAAAAAAGCCCTCATAATTATGCAAATTTCCTGTCGTTAAGGCTTGGCAGATCAAAGGACCTTAAAACAAACTAGATAAGGACAGCCATATGGGCCTTTCTATTTTACTCTTTGCAAATATTGCCTACATGAAAAGTACCCTAGTTCACAACTAAAGTCCTGCAGAATTTAGGAGATCAGAAGCAGAATGGGGACATTGCTTTGAGTACTTTATGATTTCCTGAAGCCCAGGGCTGGAGGGATAACTTAAAGTGACTGGTTTCAGTGGTCCTGCCAGTACCTCTTCCTCAGCTGAGACCAGCCCTAGAGCCAATAAATAACATCAGCTGACTTGGAGGGGGGACCAAAAAAGTAATGATGAGTTTTAGTTTTATTAGAAAAAGAGCTATGTTTTTACTCACATTATTTATTGGGAAAGGGATTGATTATTTTAAAATTTTTATTATGTCATTATTTCTTTCAGATAATTAAAAGTTTCAGATATGGATTGTTCCATAATATTATATAAGGAATGCAAATAAGTTGATGAAAATTAGTTTTAAAATAGTACATTGATGCCATACTTTAAAAAGCTTAATGCAGAAAAGATGTAGGTTTATACATGGCCCAAAAATGCCATGTGGGTTTGATATTGCCTATCAACACACAAAAAACATTCCTTGATGTATTTATTGATAGTCAAATCAAATAGGATTATGATGTAATGGGCTGTTTTTCAAGATAACAACCTGTAGGCCAGAAATTGTAGTTAGAACATTTACTGAATTTTACAAATAGGACTTGCAAAAGAAGAAAGTCTAGCTACAAACTTAATGTAATACCTTCAGAAAACATGACTTTGAAAAGTTCTTGCAGGAATTATACAGTCTCAAAAAAATCTATGAATTTATTAGAGCTGAGAACCTGATCAAAGGCAGCATTAGAAAATTCCCTGTAGCAATCTTGCTACTGTCATAAATGCACTTGGAATTCATTATTGTTATTTCCTAATGTCAAAACAGAAAAGGAAATTCATCATGTCTGGACTCTGTTAGGTTTTTATTATTGTAAATATGGTAGCAGTGAAGGTAATATAGCAATATTAAATCATAGTTGATAGCTGATCTTAAATTGTAAAAACATTCAACTTCTAAAAGCTCTGCCCTCCCTAAAATACACAAACAAACACAAACAAACAAACAACAAAGTCATAACCAACCAAATTCAGCAAACCCTAAAGATAATGCTTAAGAAAAATGTATTTGTTTTTGTTCTTGGAACAGAGAAACAAACAAACAAACAAACAAATTAGGAAAAGGATATATGAAATGGATCCAAATTTTAAGCTAGTTCTATTCCACAAAGATATAAGGATTTCTAAGATAAGTGCATTGTTCCATGCCACAGAGGAAGAAAAAACATCAGATTTCTAAGTCGGAGATTGTGTTAAATATAAATAAGTAGTAAGAGCTAAAAACTTCTCTGACTACATGAACAATGAATTTAAATGAGTATAATTAGACTTAAACAAAGCTCACGTTGTTTTTCTGATTTATAAACAATTTATAGCACTTCTCTAAAGAAGAAGAACAAAGGGCAGTTTCATGGTTTTGCTAATGGGTTTCTTAGGCAAAAGATGTCTTTTTTGTCACTTAGACAGAGTTACTCATCAGTATTCCTGATTCTCTGATAGTAAGACTGAGATTCACAAGTCACGTGGCCAAAGGAAGTAGGAAGCTGTGCTTGCAATAAGTTAGTTTAATTCACATGGGTGCACCAAATTTAGGCAGGCCTGCAGTAAGTCCCAGTGAGCCTGAAGGAATAAATACATTGCACTCCTTTACAGCCATGATTTCTTCATTTAGATGCCCTTTCACCCAATGAATGCACTCACTGAACTTGCAGTGGCAGGCTGGAAACTTTTGTAATATAGAATTTATAGGAGTTTCCAGTAGCTCTGACAGCAGTTCTTGGAAAGAGCCCCAAAGAGGACAGAGGGGCACTGCAAATACAGTTAACAACATAGGAGAATTAATGATGTCCAACTCTTTACTAAGCCATGAACTGCATTCCAAACATTTCTATTTTTGTTGTTTTGAAAGACATGTCTTTCAAAAAAGGAACAGGTACAACAAAATTCCTTGTCTTCAGCAGCCTATGTCTTACTAGTACCCTACCAGAAATTCTACTCTAAAACCAATATACAACATGGAAGCAAAAAGAGGACAAAACCCAAGATAACCAAACATCAAGAACAGAAGAGAGAAGGCACTCCAATGTGGATTAAAGTCATATGGATAACACAGTAGGAATCTATAGAAACCTGTCCTGAGGAAAATGCCATAAAAAAAAAAAGGTTAGAAGCTGTGAAATAAGGGATGTCTGAATATGAATTCTGTATGTTCCTGTATGGAACCTGCAGTACCTTTAGCCTTATCTTCTGTTTTCCCATACACCCTCCCCAGCGCACGGAGCTTTGTCCTGCTGTGCTCCTTTGTTCCTGCTTGGACAAGAAGATTTCTGGCTGTGGCTCATTGCAGCTGCCACGTGCTGACCACATGGCCAGTCTGAGGGCAAAACCAGACCAAACAGCTGTTCATCTCTGACTCAAGTCTTCTCCTCACGTGGAATTTAGTCTCCTACCTGACTGACGACTTTTAGGGAACTGGTAGGGTTTTATTTGAGGCACATATGCTCCAGCTAAGATTGACTTAAGTAAGTTAGTGGATTCAAGAGTTATTAGGGATCACAACCAACCACAAAGACAGCAAACTGAGGACAGTTTCCCATCCACAGGAATTGAGATTTTTGAGGGATAAGAGAAAAATGCTGTGTAGACCTTTACCAGTGCGCTGTGATTTGTGCCTCGGTGCTGACAAAGCTCCATCCTGGTAAGTGGCAATAAGAGGCTCTGCCAGTCCTTACCCAGCACCGGCTGCCCGAGGGCTCGGGTTGGAGGGTCTAAGGGAGTGTAGTGTAATTAAACATCTCTGAAGTTTTAAGTGTTCCCAACTAAATATGTAAGCTCTTCTTACATTTAGCTTATGAGCAAACCTTCAGAGAGATGAAGCTGAGCGTACAACTGGCAGGATTATTAGTTTATTAAAATGAATTTGTGCAAAAATTAGAAAAAACACCTTGCATTTTCAGATGTTAGCATTAATTATTAGTTTGATTAAAACATAGGCTAATACTTTCAAGCTTTCAAACCCACATTTAAGCATGTATGAATACAGAAGTGATACAGAATACCAGGATATGTTTTTACATCTATCTGGTTTGTATTTCAGGACATCTTCTTTCTCTTCAATTTTTTCTAGGGTGGAATTAACAGTCCTGAGCACACTATTCAAGGTGAGAGCATTACCATCAATTTAGACTGATTTAGGACCTTAACATGTCAGCATTACCCCCCCCTAAAATTATTGCTATGATTTAAATTGGTGTTATACAGAAGTCAGTCTTCCCAGTGCACTGCTGGAAGCTTTTTTTTTTTTAAATCAGTGTTTAATTTGAAATGAGACTGGAGTGACAGATGCAGGTGACTGTCACCCTGGGGAAGGAGCCACAGTGGCACCACTCACAGATGTGCACACTGATCATGTTTCAGCTTGAGAGTTTGGGATACGCTGCCTAAGCAAGAAGTGAGTCCTTTATAGTCCTAAAATTAACAGTCATAAGTCAGACTAACAGACTACTAAGTACCTGTGTCTTCTGCGAGCCACTAGTGCATACTCAGGAAGGCAGCATCAACCCCAGGGTATTCTAACACCAGGCCCTGCCTGGACCATGGCCTCATGGATTATTCTTTTTTTGGCTACTTGTTTTCTGCAAACTGAGGCACCTGCAACATCTCAGGCCATTAAGCCACTAGTTAAGCTATAAGTTTCATGAAGCACTTCTTCCCATTTCTTTTGACCCTGTTACCTCATGATTCTTTGATACCTTGTAGTTCTTTCATTAAGGGAAAGGATGCAGCCATTCCCTTTCCAGCTTCCTTAGGCTACTCATGATTTTATTTTGTTACTCTGACAGATGTAGTGAACAAATCCAGACAAATACATCCTGTGTTTACTGGATATTATCCTGATCCTTTTTCATACAGCTACTATGATTCTGTTTAGGTATTTCAAGGCCACTGTTGTTTCTTAATACATAATTGCTTAGGAACTGACAGAAAAAGTATATAATTAGAAGCTTATGCTATTTCACAAACTGATGATATTGTACCCAACAATTTTTCAGATACAGCCAACTGTTCAAACCCAACCAGCACAGAAGGGACAGAAGAAAAAATAAAGCAGTTGCAATATTTCTAATAAAAATGCAATCTGTAAAGAAAGAAGAGAAAGTTGGGGGGTTTTGGCATTGTAAACTGAAGACACTATTGAAAACCATTCCCATTTCACTCTGAAAACTTTCCAGCTCTTTAGGTTGCTGAGAACTATGTATATATGTGTATTCTCATGATCAGATTATCTTACCTGACCCATTTTTCAGGTAGCCATTTGCATCTACAGTGGTGTACATGATGTAAGGACCAGGCTGATTAACTCCAAAGGGCTATGAGGGGGGAAAAAAAAAAAAGAAAGAAAAAGGCAGGCAAAATTTTAGGAAATGACAAAACTATAGTAATCAACAGTAGAGGAAGAAAAACGTTTCTACATTAATAATTTATTTTTAAAATTGTAATAAAAAAAATCTTGCAACTGTTTTGGTCATAGCATTATGTGGAAATTAATTTTCAAAAGAAGGGTAATCAGTTGGCTAAGTAATGTTTAGTTTCTCATGGAGAAAGCAATACTGTTTAGTCCTCTGGCAGAAGGCTTAATGTTTCCTTGGAAGCTACAAGTAAAATAAAAAAACCCTAAAAATTCAAAGAATTAACTGCATGTTCTCAAAAAGCAGAACTCATTTGATGCTGTCTGGGAGAATGCACAGTCTTGATGGTATTTCTGAATTGAAAAATACTACACGAAGTCCAATTTTTTTATCATTACTTAGCAGTGTTTCATTTAATTCATGAAAAAGATTGAATAGTTACTTGTCAAGTGGTGGTATCTATTTTGAGCAAAATTCTCTTGAGGAAGAAAATGTAAAAATGTACTGAAACATCAAAGCACAGTCATGGGGAAAAAAAAAATAAAACAAGTAAATATCCAGGTAGTCGTGTATTACTGAGTGATAAACCAGAACAAATACACCTAAGTAAGAAGGGTTTGGAAACAATTACCTGCTAAGGTGGGGAAGAAAAAGGATGGGGAACAACTCCAAGAATAGATTTAAGGAAATTTTTCCTTTTTTTTTTTTTTTTTTTTTTTTAATGCCAGATTGGAGCTGATATTAGGGCATCAAATCCAGTAAAGATATTTTAAATAATTTACAGAAAGAACACTAAAAGAAGTGCCATACCTCAAAAAAGTCAGTTCCAAACCCTAACAATAAGTGATAATAATGACAGATGAGATCAAAGCCTGAAAATAATAATTGATCAGAATGAAGAGTAAGGAGACTACAGAGATGATGTTAATGCAGATCTATGAAAGATGAGTAAGTAAGGTGAAATTTAAATTTTTTTTGGTGCCAAATAGCTGTACTCTGGCATAATATACTTTATGTTACTTTCTGACAGAGAACTTCTCGTAAAGCCGAGGCAATAGTGTTTCAGTGATCTCGATAATAAAAAGTTCACCAACATCTGTTGTGAAGATTTGCTTTTTAAATCCTCCCTATTTTTGTAATTAAGCCAATAATACTATCAAACCTCATTATTTTATAACAGAAATTAAACTCTATGTCTTAAAATAATCTCAAATAAAAAGCTGGTCCCACAGGAAGCAGTTTTTCTATTTTCAAGTCAAAATTCAATTTGATGTTTTTGCAGAGCTAAAGTGCTACTGCTAGTTCTGATTCCTCTAAGTTCCTCTTTCATGCCAACTTTCACAGTGAACATTGCTAAACAATTGGCTAATTGGAGTTTGGTGGGTGAGCTGCAGGATCTCTGGAGATGCAAATGTCTATGTAACTATCTGCAGAACTATCAGAGCCAGTGCATTTCCTTCCTTCACTGCACCCACTACTGCAGTTTAGTCCCAAAGTGGCTCCTGGCTGAATCCGCCCCATAATCAGTTTTGCCTGGACTTTCTAAATGCCCAGACCAAGACTTGGCACAATACACAGTCTGGGCATCCAGCTGGATTACCCAAGTTTCCCTTGTGCCTGGTATATCCCAGCCCCCCCAGTGCTGGGTAACAAAGCCCCTGCACAATCCATCAATTGATTTCAGCTCTGAGCAGGCAGCTGCCCAAAGTTCTGGGTCTCAAAGACACAGAACTTGGCCAGTTGTGATTTGGATTACACATTCTTCCAGTCAATAAGTCTTTTAACATGTTGAGAGTTTTTGGTATAATTAAGACTTCAGTTTATTTGAATCTAAATACTAATGCAGAGTCATAGTTCCACTTACTGTTATTTTCCGAGGACAGTCATTAGAACAGAGGCCGCTGAGAACTGCAAAAACAAGAAGTGAGCTTGTAGTGTTTCTGTTCACAAGCCATCTTGGAAGCACTATCTCTGAAACCTGGTAAAGTCTAGAAATAGTGTCAGGTATCCACTAAAACACAAAGAAATGTCTTCTATGTGACTTATGTTAATGTATAACATTTCCCAATCTGCATAAAGCAAACTTCTTGGCAGAAATTTATCAGCTGGTCATTGTTTTATCCCACCTCGCTGGTTAACCAGCTTCATAAGGAAAGATCTGCCAGTTAAAAAAAAATCCAAATTAAAACATTTTTACAATAGTGGACTGTACATTTTATTCATTATTCTTCATTTCTAACTATTGAAAATACTGGCAGAGATTCAGCTTTACTGTTTTAACTGATAAAAAGGTAAAGGCTTTTCATTCTACACAAGGCATAGTTTTGGAACTTGATTTAAAGCAATTCACAAAAGCTGTAAAAAACAAAAATCCCATTATCTATTTATTCTAATAATTCAAAAGTATTATAAGCAGATATGTATAATGCTACTTAATATCTAAAGCCTGTGATAGTTTTTCAATTACTTGTTTAAAACTTACTAGTTTCAAAAATCAGTTGCATTCAGAAATCTGTTAAACAACCAAGCAACGGGCAATGAAATCCATCTGTTCTGTAACCTAGAACATCCTGTCACTGAGTATGAGAACAAGAACCACACACACAAAATAATCTAAGGTGTCATTCTGATGCAAAATTTGGACTGTAATGACAACAGTTTGGTTGAGCAGCAGGCCAGTAATGGCCGTGGGCAGGGAAGAGGATACATATCAGGTGCTGAAGCCAAGAGAAAACATTACTTCTTCATGAGTTATGGTATCCCAAAGCAAGTGTGGCAGACAGAAAATGAAGGTTTGGACCAGATTTGAGGGCAGGTCATCCTAACCACCACAAGTTTTTTAAACCATCTTCTGTCTACTTTAAGGCTTCATGGAGTTCAGGGTACAAAATGTTTGGGGTCAGTGAAATACTGAAAGGTGCATGTAAGATGTTCGCAGTCCAATCAGAAATCATTCCCTATGGGAATCAGAAATGGCACTCCTCTAGTGAAGGAATTTTTCTAATATTTTGTGGGTGACTATTAACAACTGTCGACACTCCCAAGTTACCATTCTTTGCTTGTGATTTCAAAATATTGAAATTTCCAAATATAGTAAAATCCAATATTTTATAAAGTCCAAACCCCCCCAAAAGTCTGGACAGGTAAGATGAATGTGTGGCAAAGCAGAATTTGAAGACTATATGTATCTACAAACAGACTTTTAAAGCTATAAGCTAATTTTATCTGTTATACGTAAGTGTGTCTGCAAGTGCAACCAAATCTTCCCATTTTGAGGCATAAAGACACACTGAAATTTGCTGTTCGGTTTCACTCCTGAACAAATTACCTGACCAAGTAGATTTGACATCAGTTATAATGAGCAAAGCTGTTTTCATTGTCCATATGCCAAATAAGTGAACACAATGCATTTATTCATGCACTAACTCCACAAAGCAGGTTTTGTTAGGAATACTGTCCCCCTGTATCACAGTAAAAATATTTTTAGACACTTATTAATTCCTATTTCCTGGGCTTTCTATGCAGAAATACTCAACCCCTAAAAGAGTGCTAAAAAAAGGCTTGCTCCAGTTTTTAAGATAGATTTACAGTGAGTGAATCAAACAAAAAGCATGTTGCAAATTACTCCTTTTCCCATTAAAATATCACAAAATCATAATTTTGATATGGCTTTGTGAAATGCAAGATTTTTTCCAGAGGATTTGCTGCATGCTTTCGGGAATTACACTACCCACACATGGTATTATTTAAAAGAAGGCTCCAATCAACATGATAAATTATTACAGGCTATTACTATGAGAACAGAGCTCAGGTTAAGGAGCCAAGTAATAAATGCATCAGTCCCCAGTATTAACTGCAGTGCTGTTCACCTTATCATGTGCAGAATGCGTGCTTTAGAAGGATTAGATGCATTTAACATGAAGGCAAATACAATTTTTGAAGGTGAACCTCTAGTTGTTCCTGTTGAGCTTTGTCCTCATAGGCTCCCATACAGCCTCATTTTCAGCTCGTTCTCAAAGAAACCAAGGAAGACAGATAAGCCATGAGCTCAAAGCTCAACACCTCTGCAGCTGAGGAACAGGGCAGGGCACGCAATTGAAAACCTAATTGCTCTTAATTACAGATATCACGGTCTAACTCCAGCTTTTTAAACCGAGTCTCTCATTAATTCCCACACCCTGGCCGTGTTCATTCCCATTCTGTGCTTTTCAGGTAAGGTGTGTTTTGTGCCTTTTAGACTGAAAACACCAAACTGACTCACACATGGGAGCAAACTGACCCTCAGAACAGACCATGCAGTATAAATAAAACATAAAACACTCCAGTAGTCACTGAAATGGAATCAGCCCATTTTGAACAAGACTCTGCAGCATTTCCACGACATAGACAAGAATTCCAGCAAAGTAGGTTTGATATGGCAGAGGCACAGCAAAAAAGACAAAAGTCCCTGCTGGAAGAAAACACTGGAACCACTCAAGGCACAGGTGAACATAAGTGCCCTTGGCTACTGTTTCTCAGAATAGGCAGTCACTGTGGACAAGCAAAGCACAGTCCTTCAAAGCAATATTGCTGTAATTTCTCTTGGTTCCTTTCTGTCTCACCATGGCATACGTATTTATATGTGGAAGCATCATCACTAATTTTTCCTCCAATTAGTGAACTATGAGCTAATCTTCCTCCAAATTTTAAACAGTATCACACAATTAAAATAACAGTATTTAAGTCGAATGATAGATATGTGTATATCTATCACAATTTTTACACTGACAACACTATGTTATGTGAGGAGGTAAGTGGAGGTATTGTACAGAAGATCCACAGATTGGGCCTCTTGTGATCAGCTACTCCAACCCTTTCCCTCAAAACCTATTAAATCTATGAGACAATTTCTTAATCTAGTTGTCAGGACTTCTAATGCTGGTAGCTGCAGTTTCTCCAGGCAAATAGTGGTCAGAATTAATTTGGATTTTAATAAGTAAACTAAAATAAAAAAAAACCCCATTTGAAATGAAAAAAACCCACCCAATCCAAGCTCAGATTTTGCAATGAGAGATTTCTGCAATCCCTAGTACTTCCCATTCTGTGTTTTTTCTTTTCTAAAATTGCCATATACAGAGCATTAACATAATGTTTTCATACACAAAGGTTTAAATATTCACATTCTTCTCAACATCCCATTTTGACTTGATTATACAGTGATAACTTACCAATAACTTTAACAAAATAAGCATCTGCTTCAAAGTTATTTTTCAATGTATGGATAGCAAAGTCCTTGTTGGAGTAGCCTTTGCTTAGCACAATGATATCCAAGATTCCCTAGAGGAAAAAAACCCCCAAGTTTACATTAGAATGCTTATTTACTCTCAGTAACATCCAAATTTAGCAAACCAATTCTCCTAGAGACACAAAGAAAAAAATACTGCGCAGCGAAGTTTACAACTTTACTAATTTTAATATCTTTCAAAAATCTTTTAATAGAATCCTAATTTTAAGGCAGAGTGGTCCACCCACGTGCTGCAAAGCCAATGTTCGTGCAGAGCAGCCTTCCCAGGGCACAGGGATGGGCACAGCTACACAGAGACTGTTTTCTGGGTAAAGAGCTGAACTTACATCTTCATATATGTCAAAGAAAGTTGCTACCACTGCGTCTTTGATCTGGTTTAGATCTGAGAGCTCCCAGAACACTTTGAACATGCGACGGACACTCTTGCAGCTCACGTTGTTGCAGGGGACATTTTCTAGTAAAAATGCTTGTTGATTGCTGTAAAACACACATGTATATAAACCAATTTATTATTGATAAAATCTAAATAACAGACATTACAAAAATATTGTAATTAAATAGTTTAAGTGTGCTGGGGTTAAATATAATAACGACAAAGCTAGCAGCCCCTGGATACTTGAAAATCCATAAGCATGTAGGTGAACTTTACAGACCGAATGACAATCATTATGTTGTGCCTGACTTAAAACAATGAATACACTAAATAAATGGGTCCAAATTAGCAGGAATAATTTAATTACCATCCACTCAAAGGACTAAACATAGCCTTACTTTATTTTGAAACAAGTACAAGTGCACTTATCAGCCATTTTCCTTAATCCCTCCACGGTCCTGCAGCTTAAACACTATTCAAAACATGTCCATGCCTTTTCATTATTTTATGACAATCTCTTCCCATCCCAGCTCCACTAATAAATTTTCTTACACATTGCATGATGTTTTAAACAAATGTAAGATTAAAGCAAATCTCTATTGGTATGATTTCCATGGTTTCAAAGCAAAATATAAACCACAAACCCCAGCCGAATAGCGCAGTAAAAATAGGATAAGACAAACCAAACTGGGCATTTGCTGAGGTATAATGAATCCAGACACAAAGAGGCTGCAATACTGAAACAAGGAGCAAAGAAACAAACCAGAGTAGCCGGTCTAGTGGAGAAAAATGTCCCTTGTAAAGACTATACTGAATAGGTGCTGTCGGTCAGTGGGACACACGAGGTTCACACGTGGAGGCTGATGATCAGCACTATCATACACTGTCCCTGAGACTTTATCAGTGCTACTGGAACTGGGAAAACCTTCAGACTTTACCAACCAGGAGTCCAGCTCCTTGGGCAGGTTTGTATCCTGGGAGCCGGCTAGAATCCATCACTGCCTTGGCAATGGCAACAGATGAAGTTTCCTCCTCTCCTTCTGGGGGCAGAGCCAGGAGCCAGAGCAGACAGTGCTCTGCAAAGCCAGCTGAGCGTGTCAGAGCCCAGGGCAACAACCAAACCACGTCCTCGGTGTGACCTTGGACATGCTGCTGAATGGACAGGGACAGCAAGGGGGTTCTCTGTGTCTCAGTGGCATCCAGTGCCTCCAGGATGCAGTCACACACATGCACACACACAGGCACTGCTCCTTAGGAAAATTACTTGAATTAATGCATTGCCAAAATGAAACGGGGTAATCTGCAACATTTAAGATGTATCTGAGAACTCATAATCATAACTTGAAATTCTTCAGTGCTCACATTCATTTCATGTATTACCTAAGTATCCACATCAGAATAGCCAACTGCAAGTTGTGACAACCTGAGCGAAGCAAATTGTTTCAATTTCTCTTTTCCATCTCTTGACATACACTTTTTTAAAATTTGGAGGAAGTTTTATGAAGATTCTTTCAGTTCAGATTTTTTAAAAACTGCTAGAAATTATCTGGATGATAGTTATTTAAAAGACAAAAGACTGTCAAGCTTGCCTTACACTCTGTGTACAGAGTATTGTTCAAATCTAAATTATAAGCCTTGTGAATGGATAGACACAAGAAGTTTATTTACTAAAGGAACCTTTTTTATTTCCTTTCCTTGCATCTACACTGTGAGAAAAAAGGAAAACATTAATCAAAGTAGCTCCGAGCATGGAAATGCCACTTTCCTTCACCCTTCTGTATCAACAAGAGAAACAGAAGACAAACAGTAGGAAATAAAAAGCAATGTCAAAACCTAAACAGATGCTGAAGACCCAAGACGTGCACTGTAGAAGAGCCATCTTGTAGAGGAAATAAATAAATTCATAGATGTAGAACCTCCTGTCCCATGTGCTACATCTGAGCAAGGGAGGAGGAAATCTTGGTGTGTGGCTCATGCAGCAGCAACAGGGAGTTGCAGGGCCTTATTGTCTGCAGAAGGAAGAGCAATCAGCTCTTTGCTGCCTCCTCACCTCTTCAATTCTCTCTTGGAAGAACTCTTGACATCTGTATTTAGCCTATGAGCTGCCAGTTGAATCCTTGTATTATTTAAACCTTTAATAAAGAAGCATCCCTAGAATCAAAGTATCTACCTCCATGCTTTATGACCTTCCTATTATTTCGAACCAAATTTTGAAGATTTACCATCAGTAAAAATCTCCCTGTAATGAAGATGATCATCTGCATCCTGAAAATGATGTCCTTGAAAGCCTATAAAGACAGACACTGTTGTAATGGTAAAACCTTAAAAATCAATGCTAAGGTGCTATTCAAATGTGCAGCAGTCAATACCAAACAATTCAGCTTCAATACTGACAAGAGAGAGAGCAAAAGAACTCTGCCCTTCACATGCTATTTGCAGCACTCTAAATATTTAGGTATACACACCAATGCAGAATGGCAGCTAAATTTTCTACTTCCTGCATAACTTGATACTTTGGGATAGAGTTGTCTACAATTTGGAACCTTCTGATCAAAGTCATCTATGCTTCAAGGTAAATAACTATGAGTGGGGCTTAACACCAAAGAAAGACTGAAGATTTATCTCAGTTTTATATTACCATATTTCTTTGCAATTAGAATTAAATATTTACTACTAATTTCATACATCTCTCATGCTGTCAGTTTAAGGCTAGTTCATTTACAGTTATACTGGGGACATCGAAATGACTTATATCTCACTCCAGACATTCAAAGTAATTGAATTTGCCTCTGCTTTTTAGATTTGCTCAATTACAAGGTGCTCATCAATCCTACATTTAAAAGAAGTCCTCTATCCAACCTTACTTTTGACAAGTGACAACTAACAATGATTTAGGAAGAGATAATTTGGTCAAATAAGAGCCCTTTCATATAAAGGATTAATACATATACATTAATTTAAAACTGAGCATGAACACCTAGAAAACTTTCTAGAAGTCTATCGTACTCGGAAGTTTTTTATTAAACTGTCCATATCCAGTTGTTTTTCATCTCCAAGTTTCAGTCTTTACTGTTATTTATCAACAGTGTCAGACAGCGATAAGGTATTTCCAATTTTACCAGTGAAAAACATTCCCTTTGAGTAAGAGTGGAATTGAAAAGACTTAGATTACATGTTTGCAATGCAAGATGCCAATTATTAGCATCTAATTGGAAACAAGTGTTAAACAAAATTTGTTTCATCTAATTAGATGGAAGAAAGGTGTTTATAAACTCACAGTAACTTACACTTTCAATGTCACCAGAGTCAATTTAAAAAAACCCAGCATGTGAAAAAATGAATACATTTATGTAAGACAGGAAGCACAGATGAACTAATTAATAACTACTGATAAAATCCCTTCACTTATTATTATTCTATATACACACATCACTTCTAATACAGAATTCATGTATGTATGTAGCCTGAAGAAAAATTTCTGGACTTGAATTCTTATGTGCAGGTTTTGACTCAAGTCAGAAGTTAAAAGAACATATAAACATACTGAACATATAAACATGTAAGAATCTACTGTGAATTTAGCATCTCCACCTGTTGGAATTTATTGATTCTCTGGGTTCAAACCCTCTCAGCACTTGCAAACACAAGTGAGATTCCATTTTTTTGTTGTTGCTGGCAAGGAATGTCTCCATGACATCAGAATATTACACACTGTAATTTGAAATCAAAGGGATATGGCAGGAGATGAAACAGCAGAATCCTACAACAGCTCTGAGAATACTTGAAGCTATTACTCATTTTCCTGACTTGCCCACATGGCAGGACAGTAAACTGATGTATGTCCCACCATTATATCTTTATTTCAGTCTTTTGTAGGTTTTTGTAAGGATTTGATCTGAAAGTACTTTCCTGAATTGTGATGGAAGCATATAATTGATTTTAATTCTTCCATTATCACATATGGGTATATTTTCAGATGAACAAAATTGTTTCTGCCTCCTTTAACTTCTTTATGTTACAGACAGCAACTAGAAACCAGGCTTCCCAGACGATAGCACAGATTGAGGTCAAGAGTTTACAAAAATGCTTTTATCATTTAATCACAGTAATCAATCACTGAAATTAGATCTGTAGATGTAGCATGAAAGGCTTCAGAGAAAGAAATAAACAGCTTGATCCAGAAGTGTTTAAAATCGATTAAATAAGGTTTTCATTTTAATTTGCTCTAATTTAAGGACAGCTTTTAATTTAATTCCCACACTGTTTTAATTTTCTCCAATCAGTGACCCAGTTACACATTTTAAAAGGAAGTATTTGCTTAAGTCTCTCAGAAACAATGAATTAATAATGAATGTGACATTCCATAGTGAGTGCAAAAAAAAAAAGTGCCTTTCATTTCCATCCCAAAGTACAAGGCATGTTTCTGTTACTTTTCTACAAATATTGGATAGATACAATGTTAACATGCAATGTATTTCTTCTTTTTTAGGTTAGTTACTCTGTTTTTGCCAGACTTCCTCATCTTCCTGAACCTCCCTTTCAATAACCTGTCAAATCATCTCCCAGTACCTTCAGTCCTTATGCCTTACTGTGTCACTCAACTTCTATGTCAAGTTTCAAATTAATTTTAAATGCACTCAGTTGAATAAGCAAAAATTTCAGAAGGAGGGAGAATAGAGATAGAAGTGTATCACAGCACTTCATTGCAACGAGACATAGGTAACTTCCTGGGCTTCTACAGGAGTAACTATTTACAAACTATTTTAAACTTTTTTACATGATATTATATTGCCATAATCTTACACCAGCCAGAGGACAGAGGCTCCTAAGAATCTTAAAAGATAAAATAACTTAAAATAAATTTCTGAGCTCCATAAATCTTCAGGCAGTCCTTCTGAAGTGCAGTAGCTATCAGGACACACACTAGAAGACAGCCTATGTACAGCTCAAAACACAAGATTTCTGGGACTTCAGTAAAACCAAAGACAACAACTTTCCTGATGTCACAGTATTCCTATGGCAAAGGAAAGACACTGGCTCTAGTTTGCTCTGACTCTTTTCAGTCTTTATTCAATGACTGCTGAATAGAAGATGCAAACTCCCAACTGAGGCAGATATGGAGTGAAAAACTTGCCATTCAGGGCCTGAGAGCTTTAACTTTGCTATGCCAGTCCTGGGCAGTAACAGCATCCTCCTTCTCGTCTGCCATGTCTGAACAGAAACACCTGCTCTGCTGGTTATTTTAAGGCTCAGAGCTACAGAGACAGAGCTCAGCTGCTCACAGCCTTGTCTCTGAATCACAGCACGCAGGCTGAATAGAACCATGTTACTCTTCAAACTGGGTCATTTTTAGGTGTGTGTCAGCATCTGAAGAACCTTAACACAAAAATGTCAGTGGGTGACTCATGTTTAGGCAACCCCTAGAAAATCTGAATTGACTTCCTGGACTTCAGTACTGAATTCTCTTTTATATACACTGTCTGAAGCATCAAAGTGAGCTCCTCAGTTCTTTTCTTTATGAATTCAAAGTATGAACCTGCACCCAAGCTTATGCAAAATACCATACAGAGGAAGACAATAAATACACCTGTAAGACAGACCTATTTTGCCTTGTAATGCACTAGTGCAAGTATTTGTTAAAGGTTGTAGTAAGGAAGATATTAAGACTCCATTACATTAACCAATACATAAGGTATTGGTTAAAATACCTTTTGCAAGCAATGACATGAGGAAGAAAAATGGAATAGCATAAATAACCTCACATTTCTTCAGATGCTGGGAAAATCAGTTGTGCAGCATCAGACAGACTCTAGTCAGGGCACAGCACGCTGCACATCTCCTGTCTGTACTGAGGTTCACTGGCATCATGGTCTCCAGAGCTCTTTTAAGTTTTCCTTAGAATAAACAAGCTATTTATCATTCCTACTGTCAAGCAAAAGGATGTTCACATGAGAACATGCTGCTTCACTTCAAGGTAACGATAAGGACATGCCAGCAGTCCCATCAGCAGGTGCCAGGTGAGAGCTGCCCACAGGCTCCTCCGTCACGATCAGCCGCGTTTATCCCGGAGCCGTGGCACAGCACAGGGATGCACCTCCTCGGGTCAGCTGTTATGTGGATCACTAACTCCTCAAGGTACAACAGCCCCCCTGTAAGCATCCCTACATGCCCTCTATCATATAGCACCAGCTGGTAGCAATACAAAATATTGGGAAAGCAAGTAAAGAAGAAAAAATGAAAAAAAAGGGAGGTCAAAGATTACACTGACAAATTTAATAGGAAGGGTTAGAAGCTCCTTTTGGTGGTGGGGGAGGGAGGTTGGATTTGTGTATTATTTATTTTCAGTTAAAGTTGGACAATATAAGAACCACCGGTAAATTATTAGGTTTATCTAAACTTTGTGGCTTTCAAAAGGGACAAACCACTGTTGCATTCTTCAGCAGTTACCAGTCAGCGTTCACTCCATGGAACAGCGTGGAGCAGTTTCCCCAACTCTCCAGCCTGGTGTTACCAGTCAGCACTGAAAGCTGAAATCAGGGTTTTACAGAAGATGATTTGGGAAAGGAAAGGGAGAGAATCAGCTCCTGACATCTGGGAGGAGCACCTAAAATGCTGCCTCATGCTCCAGTCCCTGGTGCAATTCCTCACAGTCCCTTTTTACAAAGGGAAACGCTTAACAGAGATCAAAGTCTTGTTCATTTGTTAAAATGAATGAGATACACTGAAGTTAGTAATTTGTATGACTGATGATGGAACATGCACCTGCTAGTTTTATTTCTAGGTTTGCATGTACTCTACCTTCCAGAAGTGTTCTTTAGTATAGCAAGAGCATCTGGGTAGCCATCCATATTGTAATCTCCAATATGAAGTGTAATTGGAAATGAAATTTCTGTTGAAGATTTGTCATTTTGATATGGTACAAAGCCCCAGATTGTGTCTTTATTTCTGAAGTCTTGCAAGACAGGAATCCACTGTAAAATAAAAAGAAAAAACAACAGCTAGATAAAGCAATCCATTTTATTTATTTAAACAAGGTAATTCTATTTAAAACAGCTGACATTTTTTCACATCATCAGGATTTTTAGCCATTTACAAATTTCCATAGAGGAAATAAGGATTATTTCCTAAATCTGTCACCAAATGAAAAAATTAATCTGAGTAATTTCTATGCATTAAATTATTCCAGAACAGGAAAATGCAGTTAAGGTTGTAAGAATAAAGGACTTGTGTTTTGGAATGTGTCCAGTATACGGAGATATTCAGGAACACCTTAACTGAAATTCAGGCTTGCCTGGAATCTATACTAATCCTTAAGTGTAGGTAAGCCCAAACCATCAGGGCCTTGAGATCCTGGGTCTCATTTTTTTCCCCTGGAATTGCAAGCAGTAGGCATCATTAAAGCTGGAGGACTGAAGCACCCTCATCAAAACTGCTGGATATTATCAGTATGCTTCGGGACAGTTCATATCTGAATTCAGTGTTGCTCCTGCTTAAAGCAGGAGGCTGGATCTCCTAAGGTTCATTTCAGCTCAAATGATTCTATTATTCATGGATTTTTAGAAGTTCAAGAGCTTCAATTCCCCTCCTATCTCCCCAGCAGCATCAGATACTGAAATATTTGATAAGAAATTAAGATTAAAGTATCAAACTGAAAGTACAAAAGAAATGCAAAATATAATTTCTCCAGGACAAGAAATGCACTTACTTTCCAAAGTGTTGCAGAGGTGCTAAATAGGAACTTATCTTAATTAAAATCAAAGTAATTTCACAAGTTAGTATGAAACCGAAGTACCAGGGTTAACATTTCAATGCTACAGAGAAATTCAGTGCCATTTTTAAAGTCAAAAGTAATTTTATATGTCAACTAACTGTCAATGCCTTCAAAAGGACAGAAGGGTGCCATCTTAAAGAATCACTGTCACCAACATGAAAAGCACTTAACAGATCTTACATGTCTCTCATCCAAGCCTCAATTTAGCTATTTCAGGAACCAGAATGAGATCCATGAGTATCATTTCCTGCTGTGGAAAGACTCCCTCACTAACGCAATCCAGTAATCAACAACATTCCTGCCACATGGCAATCGTGTGGGACACTTGACTGGTCCCTTAAGATTACACACAACCACAGGCATATCAGAGAAGCCCCCAAAATTACTGAAGAAGCACATTAAGGTCAACTTGGTTTGGATATCACAAGTGGCTTAGAAGATTAGAACAGTTCTGCCCAACACTGCACACACTCGGTGCATGTCTGCCCACGTAAGTGATGACATTTGAACTGCAGTGATGATCTACTGCACTTCTGCTGAAAACTCCAAGTTGAAATGAAACATATTTGGACCCCCAACCCTGTGACATACACGTGTCTATTTGGTTACTGTAGGTTGCTGAAGGTTTGGAAAAAAAAAAATCTATGAAACAGAAAAGAAGAAAAAGACTCAACCCAAGGGAAATTTTTCAAAGGGCAAGATTTCTTAGCACTTATTTGTCATGCAGAAGACAGATGATACAATATTATTGCAAATACTGTAATTTTGAAGAACACTGATTGAAATCAGAACCATGAAATATAATACAGCTTTTACTTTACATGGTATCATTCACACAGTCATTGCAGTGAAATCCAATTATATCCATCATATACTTTTTGAATGTTCCCATGTATGGTAACACTACTTTAAAGAAGCAAAATTAAAAATGAAGTTTTAGGCACAAATATGAATTGGTATTTTCTTTTTATTCTATTCAGAGTGAGTCATAGAAAGCAATTTTACAATCCTAAGGTCTACAATCAGATATAAAACAATAGGTGAACAAAACATCACCAGTGGCCACCAAACATCAGCGCCGCCCGTGCCGTGGAGTCAGATCCCTCCATCCTGCTCAACCAGTCGTGGGATTGTTCACAAGAGCAGTTGTGTAACAATTCCAGAACATCAGTGTTGTTCACTGCATAACCAGATCACATTCCAGCACCACAAGGAACTGTTTAAACTGACACTTCAAATTCAGAGTAATCCACGCTTTTGGTGAGACTCATTTTGAATATTTCTATTATGAACTGCAGCCTTGTGTAATGTAATGCAAGATTAATTGTTCATGTGCCTCAGGATGGATATTTCACTATAGAAGGCAAAAAATGAAAATGTGTTTGTCAACAATATAAATCTCTTACTTCTTTTGTATTTGATAATCCAGACACTTTAAGCTTCATGTTTGCTGTTGCTATTTTAATAGGAAAAGACTAAAACCAATTTTTTTTCTTTCACTCTAAGATAGAAATAGGTGGGTATAATGAGGACACACAAAGCTATTTTTTCCAGTTTTCTGATCATATGATTTCTGCTACACAGCTCAGATGAAAATAGACTGAAAAATAGAATGAGTATCTAAAAGAAATTCTAAATGAACACATAAAATTCAGCCAGAGAAATCAGATTTACTTCTTCACTTTCTGTTAAATTCCACTGCATGCCACTAATACAATTACTTAAAACATTTATATAGATATTTTTGATCCTTCAATTAATGATTTTGTGGCTAAAAAAAGGAAAAGTACTTAAGTGCTTGAAAATTTGTTTTTAAGCTCTTCAAACATTTGTTTTTCAACAAGTAGAAAAGAGAATTTTTTACTACTGCCTTGTGAAAATAACATCTTTTTCATTTTGAAAAATGTCTGGGGTATTTGAGAAACATTTAAAACTCATTGCATTCACCCCACTTCACTAAAAAAGGGATCATTTCTTGCAAAGTCCCCATTCTTCTATACATTAGGAAAGGCACTTCTCTGGTTTCAAAGCCTAGTAGCAGGTCTTTGAGTCAAAACTGTTGGATTAACGTGCATTTTTAAACTATGTCCAGAAACCTGTGAAGCACAAACCCCACCCCCTGCCAGCTGCCCCATTTCAGGCCACCCAGTCTGGAAGTTTGGAAATTGGTGCCCATTCTTGGCCAATACATTTCATTGAAATGCCAGGGATTCTCCTACCTTATATGAGAAGCATTATTCCACCCTATAGAAAGATGAGCACCAAGGGTGGCCTGACAGAGCTGCCCCAGCCCCAGCCCTTTTCACTGGGGCTCCCTCTCTCAGCACACGTGCATTGTAGTTCAGCTGCACATAACAAATAGTCCCACCATTTCAGGAGGCATCAGGCTTTCAGTGCCTGCAAAGGTCACCTGAATCCCTTCCACAGCTGAGCAGCCACTATTGCATAAAAATAAACTAAGTAAATGACTATACTTTACACCATTAATATGGTGTTCAAAGCCCAGAAGATGATGATCCCCAACATTGATTCAGAATCATAGGAAAAAATAATCAAGGCAGTAAAGGTCATGTTTTCAATGCTCACAGCCCCACAGCTGCTTCGAAAAAGATGAGCAACTCAGGAATGATGAGAGGATCTTGCAGAACCTGAGATTTATGACAATTACAGCAGCTGAATCCACCCTACCCCCTTTTAAACTGTTATTAGGAATGAGGAAAAACTTCTGGCACTGACCAAGTGCAGCTGGTGATCGATGCTGTAACATTCCTCTCTACCCTATGGAATGACACCACAAAGACCTGTGGTTTGCTGTAGGATGCACCACTGTGTCCTACCTCAGAGCTGCTAGATTTCCAAGAGGAATAAAGCTATAACCTTTCTATTACACAGAGAAAGGTTATCAGAATCATCCAGCCCACAAAGAAATTCTCAAATGAAGGCACTGAAATAATACTGTTTGCCTCAGGAAACAAATGAAAAATCATACCAAATACCTGGCAAAATTAAAAGAAGGATTAGTCATCTCTAAGAATACCACAGTACCTAGAGTTTCTACAATAAGTAGTACCAGGGACATTAAAACATTTCTCAGATTAGACTGCAGGTGAATTAAAAGAAGTCTGAGGTGTCCTAACACCTGCCATAATCTGAAACAGTGTATAGGATCCCACTTCATATCTGACAGCAATTCTGCTGTTGCCATGGAAACATTCACATTCCTTTAAAACATTAGTAGGTCTGTATCTCCTAATGTCACTCGTGTGTATTTTGTTGGCCTTTACTCCTGCTCCATCATCCAAAAGAAGAAAATTTTATCTGAGATATTTCTAATACTTATAAAGAATAAATCATCAGATTTCTCATGAATATTAACCTACTTAGTCAAAACTTGGAAGCTGGGTCATCTCATCTCACAGTGACCAAATTCGGTGAAATTAAACATTCAAAATAAATATGGGAATTCACATGTTTGAATAGATTTCTACCTGAAAGAAGCCTGCAACACATGGGAAAAGCTGCAGACACAAGAATGAGGATACTGATACCATCCACTGTTTCAGAACAGAAAAGAGAAAATGTTTTAAGAGAAGCAGCTCCATCAGCTCCAGATGAGTTCAAGAAAAGAGTACTCTAGATAGAATTCTTTCAAAAGGTTAGGTCCGAACAGGTCATTATTGCATGCCATTTGATACTGTCATTTTTAATTAAAAAGTCATTCTAAAAATATCAAGAGAAAATTGCTTTAAAGTTTCTAGGTAAGTATTAACACTTTTTAATACTTTTTTTCCTAGTAGGGTGAGAATCTGTTGGATTCTTCACTTTTTAAAATGACGTGACAATATTTAACTGCTGATTTTTATCTCAAAAGTCACTACCTTGGAAATTCTTATAAAATTGAAACTACACAGTGAAATTGCTAAGTTAAGTAAATACATTAAATATAGGTTAAAAATTTGATGTATTAGTAATTTAATAGTTTACTCCTATAAAAAATGAAATAATGAAGGAAGATAAAACTGTCTACATGCAATGTTACTTCAGAGCAGGTAACAATAACAGACTCTCCTTTGGAAAAATTCTGATATTATGCAAATTGACCCACACCTTCCTCTGTCACTGCTGCATCACTTCCCTCTAGAAAGGTACCCTGAGCAACAGATAACAGAACTGGCCCTCAGCCATCCACTACTCTCAGGTAACCAACAGCTTTGTATCTCCCAGTGGTACCAGCTGTTTGTGTGGGGTTGATTTCCTACAGTGAAATTACTTTAATTTACAATATTTGTCTCAAACTTACATGAGCAGAAAAACTCAAATGCCTTTTAATTCTTATAGTATCAAGAGTAAGTAGCTAAATCGAGAGCTGAAGAGCAGTTGTCCTTTGACAAAGAGCACCCCAGCTACTCACCCATTACAGGATGTAACCGGTGTGATGTGCTCATCCAGAGAACCAGAAGCAATGCAGATATCATGACCTGAGCAGCCACTTGCTCAATACAAAGGCTATGGCCCATAACTCAGACTCCCCTGTAACACTGTGCCTCTAGCAATGCTATCATCTATTGTCTGTATTCTGTGTTTACAGGGAATAAATGTAAGAAAAAAAATCCAAAACAAAACAAAAACCCAACAACTCACAACCAACCAAACACAGTGTGGACAGCAAAACATGATTTCTGAGAACAGAGCTGCCATGATCAGAGGGCTAAAAGAGATAAATTGCCAAATTTATAGTTACTCTGTCTTACACTGATGGTATATTCCATCCCAGTTATTCTTCCTGACCTGACTGGAAGCTGTGTGCTTTCCTTTCCAATATAGAGTGATTTTCCTCACTAGTAGGAAAGTGTGATATAGCCTGTGTTCTATACATTTTGATTCTTTAAATGAGAAAATCTACACTTGAAACTTGGGCTACAGACTGTAACAAGTTCACTGATAAATTCTGAATTATAGATCAGAGAGGGTACTACTATCAGCACAAAATTCTACTTTTAATTTGTCAGTAAGGGAATAATCAGTAATTCATAACCTTGCTAGCAGCATGTGTGGCACACACTGTAAATTTTTGTAAGTACACTACAGTGGGTTTTCCTGTCAGCTACAAGTACTTTATACCTCACCTTGGCCTTTTGGTTCATTGATAAACATGATAAACATTGATAAACATGAATTTAGTAAAATATTTACTAAGGCATCCAACAAACATTTGGTTAATTTACTGTATGCTGCAACTTTATTATAAATGAGGGCACTGTAAATACTTAAACCAGATTATCACACACTTATATAAATGAATATATAGTAATCTGCTCCATGAATTATGACCATGTCTCTCAAAGCCAGCAGTGTCATGAACAAACAAGTCTGCAGTAGTTTAAAAGAAGCCCAATTCTGAAGATACACAGCCTAAAAAAAGTCTTTGTATATCACTTTTTTCAAGCAAAGACAAAATAGAAATAAGGGGTAAGAGGTGTGGGCTGGTTCAACTGTGTATATATGTGTATGTGTGTATATATATATTTTTACTCTAAAAGAACTCCCGAAGTTAAACTAAAGAAGCTTATTTGAGTTAATTAGATCTGTTTCCAACTCTTAACACAAACCTTGTTTTTCATCTCATGCTGGGACAATTATAGTGCTTAGAACGCAGTGGTTTGCAATCAAGAAACTCCTCAGAAGCATTCATCATTTTCCTGAGCAGAATTATTCATTAAAAAGAATTCTAGGTATGTAACCTCTTCCACCAAACCCGCATTTTTCAGATAGGGAACAGACAAATAAATAAATAAATAAATAAAAGTCTCTTGTATCCAATAATTACAGGTGAGGAAACTTCATTTCTTTCCCGAAAAAGTTTTTCTATTTCATATTATTTAATAAAGCACAGTATTTTCCTTGGGTTTTGCTATTCCAAACTCCCATTACCTGATCCAGTCCCAGCTTAGTTAGGTAGATGGCACTTCTTTGACATGTTTCATCTTCGCAAACTGGTAATAAATGTTCACTCTGTCCGTCCCCATCTGTCAAAGAGAAAAAAACCCCTGTCAGCTTTGTATTTGCAAATTCAGAAACCCTGTTTACAAGAAGTAATCAGCTGTGAATAATTTATTACTGTTCTAGATGTGAAAAATTACATGAGATAAACTGGACCCATTCAAAATCCTTAACCTAATTATCTAATTTGGACCTTTTGTTTGAAGATTGCCTTTGCTGACCTGTTTTCATCTTGACCCTTAATATAGGGAAAGTTTTAAATTTTACTGACATATTTAGAAGAATAGGTACTTAGTAATTTAATCAATCCCTTTGTTCAGTTGGGAAGAAAATTACCTTTAATATTGCTATCACAAGTCCACCACACAAACTTATTTAATTTTCTGAACTAGTTTTAAACTCTTGTGCTGTCAGCAAGACCTTAAGAAGAGTCATGAGTTCACATGTAATATCTTAATCTGTACTTAGCATAAAAAACAACGTTAGAAAGTTGATTAACACAATGGCTAATAAATCCCAGGCTTACAGAATTAGGTAAATCTGAGTAAATAACAGGTTTTCAAAAATGTTCTTCAAATGCCTTTAATCCACGTATTTCCAAAATCCTTAGCAGAATAATGACTTTCTAATGTTTAAACAAGCAATGTCCATTTGCATCTAGAATTCTGACAGAGCATATAATGGGAAAAAAAAGTAATAATTGATTTACTGCTCATTATCTACTCCAGGAGAAATCCCTGTGTTCACATGTTGACCTTGCAGCCCTGCCTAGCTCATCCCAAAAGATGCTGCCCCTGCACTGGGATACAGGCCACCACCAGTTACTGTGTGGGCTGAGAAGGAGGAACACAGAGGGGAGTTGAATGGAAATGCCAAAAAGCAGCAGCAAGAACTGCAAGTTCTGCAAGTCATGCAAGTTCTGCCACCACTGCAAGTCCTGATTCTAACCAACCTCGCCTTGCCAAAGAGACAGAATGCCCCAGCTCAGGGACATTCCAGGGACTCCACTTTTGCAGGCTATAAAATCAAAGCTCATGTTTCAGAAATGTAGCCTGTGAACATGCTGGGAAATGGATCTCTGTACGAACTGCAAATGTTACTGAGAGAATCTAAGGGCTTCAGGCATACACAGTACTTTGTCTTGCAAAAAAACCCAAACCAGTTTATTTAGGCAAGTGGATTTGGTAAAATTACTTGAAATCTCCTTAGTTAATATGCAAAAACTAGATCATCTGCCAAAGTCACTGAACACCTTATCAATTTTCCAATATACTACTGAACACAGCCTAGGAGTTCTGTCATACTTCACCTGCGCTACAAGAAATGCTTTCTCAGCCTGCCAACTTATATTTCTAGGAAACTGAGCCTCCTTTTAGGGTGTGTGTGTATATCTATCTACCTACCTATCTATCTATCTATCTATCTATCTATCTATCTATCTATCTATCTATCTATCTATCTATCTATCTATCTATCTATCTATCTATCTATGCATAGTTATATTTTCTAGGTCCCTCCCTTATTTTATCAGGAAGTTGGGAGATGGAAAGCAGGGTTATAAGGGGAGGAGGAGTGATGAAAATATCAGACTTCCCCAAATATCTCCAAGTGATAAAGCCAAGCCTTTAGTGGCCTCCTACATCCCATCTGCCTTATGAATTATTCTACCTCACGACTAAACCCCTCCCAAATCCTCATGGCAGCTCTGTTATCAAGGATAGACAATTTAGGACGTGGAGTAGCCTAAGTGATAGAAATCCAATAAGTTCTCACCCCAAGAGATGGGAGAGGGAATTACCTACCACTGAGCACAGAAATCAACGTAGCAGCTACCCAATCTGACCAGTCTGAAATCAGCTCCAACTTTTGAAGCTGTTTGTTTTCCTTCTGCATCATCCAAGAACAACAATTAAAACATGTTACTTGAATCTTTGCTTACATGAACTAGATTAAATGTTGGACTGCAGGCTTTTTCTAAATGTAAATGGAAGAAAGTGTTCAGTTTGCAAATCATATGGGAATATTGAAGGGTTTGCTAAAATAGAATTAAGTTGCAGAAATCTGTCTTCTGAATATGAAATTTAACTTAAGCCCTAATATTTTAATCACATTTCTACAAAAGTTGCAGTCTGAAGTAATCTTAGAAGATTTTCAATAACACACAAGGACAAAGAACCTTCAAATACTCTCTTCTTCCTCTTTTTTAGAAAGGGACAAGGACAAGGATGTTTTCATTTTAAATTACACTATGGAGCAGAGGAGAATATAAAATGTTTGATTCTACTTATATTGCAAACATTCATCTTGTTATGCCAATAACTCAGTTTGATAGTCTTGGTAATTAATGTTCAGGAGCAGTTCAGTATATTGACAAAAACAACCTTGGAGCTCTGAAGAATAAGCAATCCATAGGACAGCAAGGACGGAACTTGCACATAATTAGACACAAAGCCATCACCAACACCAGCTGCAGGTGTTCCAGATAAATTACAAACTTAAGATTCGATTTGAAAAAAAACAGTATGATCAAAGAACTCACTAACAACAAATTCACCTTGGACCTGCAATACTCACTCTTCTCCACTTCCTGCTCACTTTCAATCTCCATTTGAATAAACATCCTTCAGTGTTAAACTCTGATCTTGAATTTGAATTCCTCCACAAAGGAAAAGGAAGACAAATCCAAAAAGAGTATCATTAGCACATTGCTCAGTGCAATTAGGTATTCACATGACCAAACATGCATTGGTGACAATGGCTGGATGAACCCACCAGACATCCTGTAGTTTCAAATATTTATAAAAAATACTTCACATAACATGTCTTTAATAATCTCCTTCAGCCTAGGTCTACCTAGGAAATCTGTTTCTGGAGATCCTCTGTACTCTTCACTCAGTTCCTAGAGTCTAATAGTCTTTCTATTACTGTATGGATTTTAAAAAGATCTCAGTCCAAATTGTTGGAAATCTCGAGCTTATTCTTATTTGTAATTTCAGCATCATTTGTAGCAGTAGATGTGGCCAAATACTCCAGACCCCAAATGTCCTTTGCTATCATTGCTCAACTTAAGAGCATCTTTGACATACAAAGAAAAAACTCAACTGTTAACGAGCGTGTTCTCAACACACAATTCTTGCTTTAGAGTGATACTAAAGAACTACATGGTTAATAAGATCAAGTTTTATAGGGAGTGGAAAAGGCTACAAAAAGAACAGTCCCACATACTCATCACCTGCAAACCTGTACTTATGTCTAAATACGTAAAGGCAAAATTAGCAGTCTTATGCCATCTAGAAATCATGTGAGAATCATTGCTTACAACTGCCTGTTCACTGTATTTCAAAGAACAGCCATGGATTCTTTCCAGCACTTTGCCCACCTTTCCAAAGGCCTGGCAATCCAATCCAAACCAAAAGTACCCCAAAAGCCATGGCTGGTGCAGATCAGTGGGAGCACCTTGCACAGAGAGGTTGTATCAGAGAAATTACTTGCAGCTGAAATCTTAGCAGTGATTGTGAATGCTGACACTTGCAAAAAAACACATAGCTCAAGTATTTCCAGTCTATTTTAAACGTAAATTTGAGTGAAACTGAGAAAGCATAAGCTTTGATGTACAAGAAAACAACTTGTACATCAGATTAAAACCAACATAATGTTATTAAAAATTGTTCCATGTTCCAAACGCAATACTGAGGTAATGTAGTATAAGCACGTGTTTTAAACTGAGTCCACAAATAGCAAAAAGTTAAAAGAATCCACACATAGTAACTTCTTCCCAAATCAAGAGATATTGGAGAGATGCTTTTAAAGCAAACACCCTTATAAATTTACTTAACACGAGTAAATATAGGCAAAAGACCCTCAATCCAAAAGTTCGAATTCCTTTAAAAACACAGCAAAAGGTGTCAGAAAAGTGGTGTTTTGCAACAAGATTCAAGGGTTATTAGATTCACTGCACATATTTGTGCAATGCACTTTCCAACATGGACTCTGCAAGGAAAACGGAACCTGGGGAGATGTCAGGTACCGTGATCTCTCACTTCAAAACTGGTTTATAATATGCAAGATAAAGCTGTAGTTATGAAGAGCAAGACAGCTTTTGGTGGGTGTATGATCCAAATCCTTTTATAGTTTGAATGCTATATAGTTCTCCCACAGTGTAATTTTACTTCTGCTCCTTTAAAAACAAACAATAGAATCAACTTTTTGTGTTTTTTTTTTAGATCTTAGACTAATTACTATAACTTATTACAGTTATGGTAAATAAAAAGAAATTGTTTTCTGGAAAATTGGGGGTTGGACTAGATGATCTCCAGAAGTCCCTTCCAACCCTAACTATTCTGTGAAATAGAGAAAAGCTAACTGTACAGACTAAGACAGTGAGAACAGTCCAGGTTTCATAATTTCAAAACTCATGCAACAAAAAACCAAGACCCTTCATGTACCACAAAGTTCTCATTCATGCCTTGAGAATCTACTGCTGTCTCTTGAGAACACACACTCAGAACCAGCCGTGGTCCCTGTATTATCACAGACCTTTTTCAGTGCACTTTTCCCAGTTCTCTTGAAAACGGTGAGAAACAAAAATCCTCAGCATAGTACAATAAAAGCCAAGAAGTTTTTCTTTGCTGTTGATTGTAAGTCCAAATAAGGATAAGGCATCTTTTGTATAATACAATACAGCCTAATGAAGCTTTTTATGCTTTTTCTTTCTTTCACCATACGTTTAGCTTGCTCACATCTCTCCCTCTTGTCTTTGTCCAGTTCTCATTTTCCTTTTTCATGAGCCTTTCATTTACAGTTCTGAAGAACAGTAAGAGGATAAGGAGGAAAAAGTCTTGTTAGGGTAGTGCTAAAAAAAACCACCCTTCTGAGGCAGGCCAGAAGCTTACAATCAGTACAACTGAGTTTGATATTCAAATCAAATAAAGGTTTGTTTGAAAGCTGATTATCTTAAATCTATCTTCTCAAGTAATAAAATCATTAGAATTCTTTTGTCACTCTCTGCCTTTAGGTGTTCAAGATGGTCATGATGAGAGACAATTATAATGAATTACTAAGATAATTACACATTATTAAAACAATCAATGTCAGCTGCTTTTAGAAAATGTGAATCATAACTTCAAAAAAACAGATGTAAAGAGCTTTTATAGATGATTCAAAGTTCTGTGGACATTAAAGAAACCCTTATAACCCTCTCCTTCACACTAAATCAATTCTGACTCCAAGTCTGTCTACATCCTTCCAAAGAATTCATATTCACAGTTCCTCTGCAGCAGAAGCATTTAAATGCACCGTGCCAGCAAATTGCACACAGAGACTTCCAGGCTGCACCGGAGCCAACAGTGCTGTCTTCTGGCTCAAATGGAAATTCCAGGACTAAGCAGAATACAAGCAGGAAAAAGAAACTATATTAGATACAATATGAACACCTCCCCCCCAAACAATAAGCATCACTGAAATTCCTGTTGCAGTTTCCTGCTGATAGCTGCTTGTTCCAAGTGTTTTAATATAAAACAGACACTCCCAAATCTGGCTGAGCCATTTGCACCTCTCTGATGTTACACATGTTAAAAGCTCACATGGCAACAGATCTCCAAGTGCTGACAAATGAAGAGGATAACAGGAATCAAGGCAAGCCACTTGTGTGCCTCTCTTGGGTCAACTCAACCTGGGTTGAGAGTTCCTATTATATTAACCAGGAACACTGCCAAAGAAAAATTCAGTCCTGAAGAGATGAAGTTGTTCAACAAGGAATGAATAAGCAGGTGGCACATGCACCACTCCTCCAAATTCACTGTTGGAAAGAAAGCAAAGTAATTCTTAAATCTACAAGCTCCTTGGACAAACTTAACATGAAGCAACAGCAATTCATCTTCCCAGGAGATACCAGCATTTGTCAGCGGCACGTGAAAGACTGGTAAAATATGGGAAACCAATATTCCCCCCTCAGAAATGGACACTGTTTGGGAACTACATTTAAAGCTAAGTGGACAAAAATATCTCATCGTATGCAAGTCCTAATAAAGACTTGGAGAGAAAGAAATAATAAAAGTAATGTTTATATTTTGGAAGGAATCAAGAACACATATAAAGTTATTTAAGAGTACTGAGTAGCACCTGTCATCTAAGGCTGTAACTCCAGCACTCTAGTGCATCTGTTACTTAAAAGAATCCCTTCCATATCTAAAGTCTCTCAGAATTCTTCATTTCCATCAGCTTTTATATCTTTTTCATCCAAATTGATCACAGTAACAACAGTCTTCCTCATATGCAGAGCATTTCAAACACAGCAGTATTGTCTTCCTGCATCTTAAGGTTCTTATAGAATCCCTTTTTTGACTACAGGAGCACTTGTGTACTTTCACAATGCACTGCTCAAAGGAGGAGGGTTGTTTACTGAAATGTACCATCACCTTTTTCCTTTGATACACTGCTACTACATCTGAGAATGCAACATTCTGAAGAAAAAAGAAATCCAGATGCTAAAATGAAGCCGATGGGCAAAACTAAAAGGTACAAACTCAAAACGCAACTGCAGGCAGCAAAGCAGTGCATTTAAGGTACCATCAGCTGCAGGATAATGAAGGTCTACTTTAAACAAAAATCTTTCAATGAAATGCATTTTGCACAGTGCAATGTATGGTTTCTAAAAACCCCAAGGTTAGGCACTATGTTGTCCTGTTTAAACATAATTAACTGGCAATAATGAGCTATTATTTCCTACAAGAAAAGTGGTAATTTCTACCACGTCATAAAAGTAGTTAATATATGTGAAACAGTTCAATTATTTGGTAGGGAGGAGAACAGAGAAGATTCTCTTAGGATTATTACTTGGAAAACCGGATTTTAAATATGAGAAAAATTTGAGTTCAGGTCTCTGAAGGAGTTGGACAGAACTTTACCAATCCCAATCCATATGTTGTCAAAAAGCAAGTGTCAGGAGTGAAGGCAAACTTTATCAATTAGAGAAGAGAAAGACTCAGCAGCAGCCAAGGAATCAATTGGCAACAAAAAACTAGAGAACTGAGTTGGCTAAATGCTACCTGGAGAAAGGAAGAGTTGTGTTGTGTTTACTTACAAGGACACCATGAGCAGTATGATCCAGTTTGATTTCAAAAAGCTATTTTTACTCTTTCTATTCAGGTCACAACAAAGTTCTTTGCCTTAACTAAGCAAAATCAATGACTGATTAATCAAACTTTTACATTCTTAGATCAGATATCACAAAGGATAATCTATCAAACTCCACTATCCAACTGAACCTATCACAGTTAAATAGCAATTATGACATTAATTTCCTGTAAAAATGAATTAATGGACTGTATAAACTGCACAATATCCTGTGCTAATTGTTTCTGAGTCGCTACTTAAAAGACATATGTCATTAATCTTCAAACTAACAAGAAAACAGCAGGTTTGTGTGTCCATAACATGGCTCACATTCATCTCGTCCCAAAAAAATAAAAGGTAATTTTCATATTGTCCCATCACAATCCTTGAATTTCTTTAAAAATGCAATGTTTCCCAGTATTTTAAATGACAATTATTAAAACTCTCTATATTTGTAAGTATTTATCAAGAATCTAGACAACATCTATGATTTCCTCTAAAGACAGTACAAGCAGATCTTATAAAAAGCCTCTGTGAGCACAGAGATAACAACAACAGAGGATTAATCATTTTTGCTATAGCAACCACTGCACTGCAATTACCATAGTGACATGAGAAGAATAGGGAAAGTAATAATGAAGTGCTCTTACTTGTTTAGAGCAATGTGTCAGCCAAGTAAGTGCAAAATTCTCTAGTGCCCAACTCTGCTCACCTTAATCAATTGAAATGCCATTTGTAATAAATGTCAAAAAGCATTTCTGATTTATTTTTAGAAGAGCAATACAAATTTATCAATTGTTCCCTGTCCTTTGGTCAGATTAGTGTACAGTTAATTGTTATCATGTAACAGGGGGAAGTGCTACTTATTACAGAGGTTCCAACTTGGACATAAAGTCTAAGGTCTACTCCATTACCATAAATGTATTGATATGCACACACGTGCTTTTGCATGATTTTCTGTTAAAATACACACAGCCATATATAGATGCATACAAACATACATTTGTGTATCTTTTTAAGGAAAAAATATATCTTTATTTTTTCAGTACTTAGGAACACTCGGTACTGAGATTATACCAACATCTGTGACAGCTTCTCATGAGTCACCTAATTGCTGTTTTTTCCAACTCCACTTATCCAAATAATTTCTACTTGATAGCTGTTGTTCGACCTGCTTAGTTTAAGAAAGGAAATCTTACCCCAGATCAGTTGCTTTTAGAGTTTCTCAGTCAGGATCTTATTCAAAGCTCCCCCCTTTTACAAATGACTTTTAGCTGGAAAGGGTATTTCAAATAAAATTTTTGGAAGCAGGAAATAATGTTAGACAAAGTCACCTTTTGAAACAATGCTTATTTTGCTAAGATGAAGGTCTGATCAGTAAATCAGATTCTTGCAGGAATGCAGCAGGGTACAAATGGAAGGGTGGGTGTAAATGAGAAGGCAACAGCCCAAGTGACACACCCCCAAACTCACATCTGGACCTGACATCGTTCCAGGGCCCAATGTGCACAAGGGTAAGTAAATGAGAAGTGGCAGAGAGAGAAAGCACAGATATGGAATCCTCTGAGACCTTTAGCAAATGGCAAAGCTGGCACATCAGCTGTGAGGTACAGAAAATGTCAAGAAAGGGGAAGAAAAATAGAGGCTGGCAACACAGAAGTAAGAGCATAAGAGGCTTGTGACTGTGTTTGAACGTGTTTCTAGTCCCAGCAGCTGTGTCCTGGTGCCAAGAGGGGATGGCTGCGCAGAGCAGAGCGCGAGCGTACGGCACGTTCTGCAGCACACACAGCTTGGAAAACCTGCTTAGGTGGAAGGCAGCACAACCTTCTCACTCATCTCATTTTCCATTTTGTTGTGATATTTTGATTTGTTGTGCAACGAAACCTCCCTCAGGCCCCATTACAGATAGCCAAATAACTCTTCTAAATGGCAAACCGTCATACCTTAACTTCTTTGGACTCACAACAATCATTATTCCATCATTTTTGAAACAGAAAACTGAAAAAAGGAGACATTCAAGTCTGACAAACGATTTCTAGCAATGCATTTCTTTGCCTTTAGCTCACTACAGGCAGAAGCTCTAGGATAAAACTCTGCCTTTTGAAGTATCTGTGTGTAAGCAGACACAGCACAGGGGTGAATGCTGTTACTCTGAGAGAGTGTTATACCTGTAATGTGACCTTTTGCCACTTCACTGTTAGATTGACACAGAACAAAAAATACCAGAATGAAAACAAACATCAGCAGAACTCAACTACAAACTGCCTTTGCACTTAAAGGTTTTTTTTCCTCCTACCATTTTCTGTATAGGCACTCTTACACCCAACTATTGTGGTGTAAGAGGATTTTTTGATGGTGGGATATTATTAAACTTCCTTCAGACTACATTTCATAGAGAACATGGAATTTAGGATTATATCCCTTCATTACTCATATATACTGTTTTAGTTACCATATTCACTTCAATATTCTCTAAAACTTGGTTCAGTGAAAAAGTAACTCTTTGTTGCCCTGAGTATTTTAAACTGGCATTAGAAAAATGGGAAGAAAAAAAATATTAATGCTCTACTCCATCTCCTACCCTGATTTGAAATCATAGTTGTCAGAATCAACCTTGTTCCTTTATCAAAGCACACAGATACATTTACAGCACTCTTCAATTGCTCAGGAAAATTAGGCAGAAAGACATTAAACCATTTCCCCTCCTTCAACTGGAGTGATCTGGAATGAAGGTGAAGTTGACAGTGTGTGTGGAGTGGTTCAGGGAGAGGCAAGACCCTCATATGGCACCATCTGGGTGTTCTCTCCTAGAGATGAAGGGGCTGAAACCTTTCAGAACAATGACTTTAGAAAGGCAGCATCTCCTCCCACAGCTGATACTGGTGGTCCCTTGCCTCTCTGCTGTCCCTCTACATTTATTTGCAGGCATTTCTTAAGTCTCTGAAGACACTTTCTCCCATGATATTCATCCTTGCTAGAGATAGCTCCCCTGTTGCCTCACACTAGTGCTCAGCCCATGACTTTGATGATAATTAGCAGAGCAGGGCATTAAAAAAAGTGGTGATGGAACTCCAAATCTGCACCCTCCTAGAGTAATCTGTACCAGCCACTGCCTTTCATAACCTTGGCTGTACCAAACACTGCACTGCTGCTGCACTGCACACTTCATTTAGTCACACTTTCAAAATTTCAACTTTATCATTTGAACAGTTCCACTTCTCTCTGTAAAGACATCCCAGGGTTTATTAAAATGCCATTAATTATGATACACTTCTAAAATTATGATGTATCATCTGGGCTCATTAACTACCTAACACAGAGATAAGGTTATTCTACAGTAAGATTGCTTTCCACATTGCCACTGTTAAAAAAATAAAATTTCTATTTAGTACCTATTAAGACACATTATTCAGAACATCAGCTTGGAAAGCAATTACAAAAACACTAAGACATTCAATTTTTTTAACTGTAAACTGTAGTACTCTGTTCTTTCCTTCACATATTATATAGATAAGTGTTCAAATTTGAAGACGAACAGTAAAAGATTTTATAAAACTTTGTCAAAGATTTTTGAAACTGTGTTAAACATTTCAACAGAAGAACCTGGAGCACGGTTCAGGTTCTACCTGCCATTATTCCCTGTAGATCTGATCCAGCAGAGGTGTCTTCTAGTTCCATGTCATAAAGACCTTTGCTAGAACTCCTCAGAACCCTTCTAAGAGAGTCACATTTTGGGTCTAAGAACTTTAAAACCTGTCATTTTCTTTAAAACATATTTTAAAAGAAAATGATAAACAAGGCTATGTTTTGACAACAAAGACAGGCTCAGTCTCACAATTAACAAATGTGTTGTATAAATGTACTAAATTAGTTTTTTATGAATTTCTTTACATCCAGTCATGGCAGCAGAATCAGGCCCATAGCACTTTACCTTGGGATGGAAAACTGTTATTCTACTGCAGAGACTAATAGTATTTTTTGGACTACATAATCAACATTCCCTATTCTCTGTAGCCAAATACACACATTGACAAGCCACAATTGACTGGCTAATAGAAAAATACAGGCTTTTGCTTACCCTTGCAAAAATAGATTTACATATAAATTAAATTTTTTGCCTATCCAAAAGTCTTTCAAAATTTTCAATCACAACCATTAAGATTTTACCAAGTTCCAGCAATCTTTATTCAAGTAATTAAGTAATTTACATTTTGTCTTTATTAGATTGTACAAGGGAAGAATTTATGACCATTTAATCAGATAATATCTTCTGAACAAGATTAGGGGAAAAAATAAAATCTTGACAAAAACTCCACGTCTGGTAAAAGTAAGTTTGGTCTTGTACTACAACTCAAAGCAAGAAAATGTAGACACATGTGATGCAGAATGTACTGGGACAGTCAAAGCTGAATTCATCAACAATTATTCCCAGATATTTCAAGATTTACAGATATACCACCTTACAGAAAAAAGCAGAGAAACATAAGAAACCATTTAGAGTTAAACATCTTTATTTGTTCTTCAGTGTAAAGTATCTAACAAAATACGGAAAATAAAGGAACACTCAGGAGTAGTGTGGAAGAATAAAACTCACCAAAATCTGCAAATACGGACTGTCCAACAACTTTTGCACCACTGGGCATTTCCTTACTTTTTCCAGCTTTTGTGAAGTTCCCATCCTATCAAAGAGAACAAAGATGATGGAGAAACTGAATTGCAGTACAAGTGATAAAATTTGACTTTTGAACCAAAGAAAATACAGATCAATAAAGAAGCAATTTAATAACAGAGAGATATCTCAGCTACAGAAAAAAAATTGCACTCTTTGAAAACTGGGACTGAGCTTTTACATTTCTAATCCTTCATGGAATCTTATGGAAGTCCAGCAATAGTAATATTCAGACACAATTTCCATATATTTTGCTTTGTTAAGAGGAAGAGACTGGATTATTTCAGCAACATTATCTAAATCATAATTAAGTGATTATGAACACTAATGTGCATTTATGCATATTGATGTGATTTTATAGATATAAGTAATATATAAAACCACAGCTGCTCACCTGTTAAAAATAGCTTCTGATTTGCCTTCTCATTAGGAAATAAATTGATTTGACATTAGATTTGGTTTAGATCTCGTTTTAATTACCTATTATTAAAATCTTGGCCCACAGAAAACAATAGTCCAATATTTCATCAGAAAGACAAAAAGCACTGGATCGTTGTTTATCACAGAACTGCATCACAACTGGAACAAGCCCATTCTAAAATGCTGAGTTTTTGTAGCCATGTCAGATGACCCAAGGCCCCCTGGCCCAGTCCCTGCAATCAGCTCATACACGATGTTGTCCACACAAACACCCAGAGAGGCAAGGACACAAAGGGTTTGGGAATGGTGCACAGTTATCCATAGCCAACATGACTCATGTCATATTCAGTTTGTTGACTTCAATGCAACTCTGGACACACTTAGTCCTTGTTTGTACTGGATGTCTGACTATGTATCTTTACCTTGACATATAATTTATAATGATTCTGATGAGAAAAAATAAAATAAAATTGATGCATTTCCATGCAGTAAAAAAAACTAGGCCCTGTACTCGGCCCCAAAAGCATATCTCATATGGGCTAATATTTTAAAAGCACAAGTGCATCAATGAAGAGAATTACTTTGTTCTGCAGAGAGCAATTTATGTTCTATAGAGAGCAATTTAACAGCTTTTAATGGATCAATTAAGGTATTTTGAGATTCACATATATGTACATGTATTTTATATGTATGACCTATTTTACGGGGTTTATTGATTCCAAAGAACAGAATTCTTTCTTTCTAAAGACAAGTAAATCTATCCATATAAAATATATAATGTAGGATAATATTTAGAATACAGGAGTCCAAAATTTGTAAAAACATTAAAAAAAACCAACACCAACAGAAGACAGGATAAATGCCTTATGTAGTCACTAACACCCAATCCCTGTCCATTTAAGTCCATATAAAGCTAGAAATACAGGATTCATGACTCACTGCTTTCATTGCTCTTGCCTGGTTGAAGATGGCCATGTTGTCAAAGACAAGGCTACGTTTTTTGTTCTACAGTGACTCAATACGACATGATGGATACATTTTCAGGTAAACTCTCAAAAACTCATTCCTTAGCTAATAAGAAACACATTAAGCCCCTTCTATTGTAACAAAAAGGTGAACTTTTAACTATAATCCATTTGGGTAACACAGTACAAAGGATACTTCTGCAATGCCAAAGCAGAATCTCAATAAATGAATAAATATTAATCCATTGAGCTATTACTCCTCAACCTTGAATTCTGTTTATGGTACTTAGTTAACACGGGACTCTGGACTCAACTGTACTCTGAACACAAACTTTAACAGTTAGAAGTAACATCTGAACCTTGTCCAAGACCAAGTTTACTTAAAAAAAATTAAAAATCATTGAGACAGCAAGAATAAAAACAAAATGATCATCCTTTTATTTACAAATCATCCTGCTGAGTGTGAGTAACCTCCTCACACAGGAGCTGACAGCCCAGGAGCCCTGCTAAGGTGTGTGGAGGCACCTGATTTACTGAGTAGTCACGTTCAAAATCTGTAGAGGGACTTGTGCTGAGTGAAAGGTGTCCAGGAATATTGTGCAGTCTAAATGCAACGGTGCAGTTGGTGCCTCAACAGTGCTTCTCAGATGACTTTTTGGTTTTTATAACTTGTCTGTGTTTCAACAGAAAGGTTATTTCTGTTTTCTCTCTTACCTTATTTACCCATGTCTCAAACTGAATGTTTTTGGAATTTGGTGATGTAGTAAGGAACAAATCTGCAAGGAAAAATGTAAGAGAAATAAAAATATTTAAGAGAAGACTACACAAACAAATACATTTGATCACTTAGAAAAGATATATAAATTATTTTAAAAAATTACCTAAGCTTTAAATACATTATTCCAGTGATGTTTAGATGTATAGATATTAAGTAAGAAACATTAAAAACACACCCCTCCAAAACTATTTTCATCCCTCATACTCTTCTGTACACAACTTTTGCATTTGTATCATTTAATACACAAATACAGTTACTCTCATGTGAGTTAGTAAGTGCTGGATGTTATATATGCACCCTGAAGAATGTTTCTTAATAGTAAAGACAGAGGCATACCTCAAAGCTAGAAAAAAGTATAAACAGTTATATTTTTAGGAAGTCAAAATTAAAAATAAAAACCTACCAACTATCCTTTTATTTTGAATATGTTGAATTTAGCAGCAGATACAATGATGGAGAAATATTTCTGGCTTCTTTTACACTAAAATTCTCTCAAACATCAAAACAGTGCAAAAGAGGGCTTCAGACCATGTATCTGGCATTGCCTACTGAAAGAAGAACTTATTCACTGATATTTAGGAAAGCACACGAATTAGAAAAATGGGAAGAAAAAATTTTTATTAAAAAAAAATTAAGCCCAGTGTTAAGAAATCCAGACTTAAGAAAACTACTCTTGGATTTAAACACTTGTCTTTTTCATTTTCTCCTTCCCCCTCATAATTTCAGCTGCCACTATTTGAGATAGAACACAAAGGTTACTTTGCAGGCAAAAAACCAAACCTAACCTAAGGCACACAACACTATACAGGACGAATGGAACCAGCACCCCAGAGCATCTCCAAGGCTGCTGTAATATCACACTGCAGTGGCAAAATGCAAAAGCAGGCAAAGATAGCAGATAATCTTCTAAAAATAGTGTAGAGGAGCTGTGCCACGCTGCTCCTACATCAGAGCAGCAAGCTGTGATTTCCCATAGGACAACTTAATATAGGTACAGCAACACCACCTCTAGTTCTAGAGCCTACTGAAACAATTCCACTGGTACCTCATTGCCAACTGTCCTCTGTTTTATCCCTAAGCCTTCTTAGAAGCTACGTGTCCAAAATGCTCATGCTTGTTTCTAGGATTAAACTCCCTTTCACTGAAACCAAATCGAAGGCGTAATATTTACAAGTAATTTTCCTTTTTGATCAAGAATGCCACAGATTTCAAAGCAAGCAAGACCAAAGTATTTCTTTGCAGCAGCAGCACAAAAGGGCAATGTAATTTAGACCCTTCAAAGAACTGTTCACAAATTGGTACAGCTCAGAATTACAAATGTTTTCTCTCAAGTTTGTGAAAGAAATGTGTAAGAAAAACCAAGCCATGTCTGGAACAGTGTTCTAGACCTGGTAATTCCCAAAGGTTACTTTCAACCTAAGGTACTTTATGATTCTCTCTGGCTTTATTATGTTTTTGACTCCAAGAACCAAAAGCATATGAGAGAGGAAACAATTAAGAACCTGTGCAATTTATAAATATCTTTTTCTAACAGCCATAGCAGAGACTCCTTGCAAGCATCTGCTTTCCAAAGGAACAGTGTCCATGGCAGTCATCTCTCACTTCACTGTTACTGCTTTCCATGTTGATTATTACTAAATTCTTCAGCATACAACAGCTGCAGAAGAGGTGGAACCAACAAATGCATTAATATCTGTATGTTCAGTACTTCAGTTACACAACATACACAGTTCTTTTCTACACATTTTGAATTATAAAACACCAATCGTTGAAAACGGCAAAATTTCTGTTTTGCTTCCAGCTATATCAAGAAAACTCAACCCCTTTTCCCTATAAGGAATGCCTATCATATCACACATGATCAGGAAAAGTCACTCATCCAAAGATATGCTGCCACGCTGCCTTTGGAAGTCAGTTCAGGTTGCAATTTCAGCTGTAGAAAACAAAGTTCATTCCATACAGATCTTTAAGTTTAAAAAGCAAGGACTAAGTACTGAGGGCTGTTCAAATGCTGATGAACTGAACAATGGCAAATACAAAATATTGCCAACCTGAGGTTATAAAAATCAAACAATCTGCAGCTCAGCAACCAATTATTTACAGAATACAAAGGTGGTGCTTTTACTAGACAACAGGTACATGAGGGGATACCAAAAACAACAGGCAAGGGTGTACCTCTAACAGCCCCATGGTAACTGTAGGCTCCGGAGACATACCATGAAAATATGAAACAGGAAGAGGAAAATATCAGAACTAAAATAATCAGCCTGGCCACTTTCCTGCTGCTGCTGCCAGAGAAAGATTATTGGGCTAGCTAGATGGACCACTAGACTAAGCCTGCAGGGCATTTCTTACATCTTTAACTTGGGACATGACGTAGCAAAGGGAAGTAAAGTACTTGATAGTTGGGATGGGGGAAGATCTTGATGTCAGATTAAGGCAGATTTCCCAAAATGTAACACCTACAGCCTTAGGAAATGGCTGGAAGTAAAAAAACCATACTGCCAGAGAGGAAAGGTTTCTCTTAAACAAATGCAAAGTGAACTGTTGCAATTATCACAGAATGGTTTAGGTTAGAAGGTATCTTAAAGATCATCCAGTTCCAGCCCCCTGCCACGGGCAGGGACACCTTCCACTAGAGCAGGTTACTCTTGGAGCCCTGTCCAACCTTGCCTTCAAAACTTCCAGGGATGGGGCAGCCACAACTGCAGACAATCTTATTAAATAAAAAGCAGATAATATTACAAACTCACCCTACTTCCAAACATTGTTTTTTCTCACTAGGACTCATTGGAAATTGCAAGAAAACCAAACTATACAGAACCTGCTCCAAGTCCACTTCTGATTATCCTTGTTATTTTCTGTCACTGTTGAGTGTTATAAAAAATGGTACTAATTATAGATGGAGCATTCATTTCACTAATGACTGATTTGACCTTTGTTTAATGTCAGAGGGCTTTATTTCAAAATAAAAACTCTCAGCATCTATGACTGTCTTTAGAAGCCACCAGGGTACAAGCAACATTAAGTTACTCCTTGATTTCACAATCACTTCAGATGTTTAAGTTAATAAAGGAGAGGGAAAAAAAGTGCCCCTATTTTTAAACACTATCAGGCACTATGTACAAGGCATTACCCAATTAGAATTTATTTATGGTCCAAACATGCCTAAACATGCTCTCATTAATGTGGAAGAACAGGTGTGTCTGCGCATATTCTCTAACCAGAAGCTCCTTTGGGGTATGAAAATGCCTTCTTGTATGTATATGTAAATAATGGGCTGAACTAAAAATTCCTGCTTTGCAGGGTGTTAACAGCATGGGTAATGTAAGAACTGTATTAAGATCATTAAATGCCATAAAACCTAAAGACAAGTAAAAGATAACTTTCCTGTACTTACATTACAATTTTCCCTCTATTTACATTACAGATTGACACACTGGTAGGAAAAAAGTATTTAAAAACAAAATAAAAAACATTACTTACAATTTTTTTAGTACTACTTCTACAACTTCAGTTGTACAATACTTCTAATATGCACAAACCATATTATATACAAAAAAGTTAGATATAGTCAGTTTTATTTCTTTACTACGTGGAAGTGGAAAACCAAGCCTGACAAGTTTCATGCTTCTATTCATAACTTTTTCATTCAGGTAGAGAAACCCTCTACATCTGGTATTCAGATTTGTTTGTCAGGTTGGCAATAGTTCTGTTCTAGAGCAAATGGAATACACCTGCCTGGCTATGGTTTTTTAGGTGACTCAGCTTTTACAACATGGATACAAGTACAAGGACCAATGCTAATGAGCTTGCAAGTCACTTGGCATGAATTTTTGGTGCTAGTTACACAAAACAGGAAGTTAAGGAAACACTCCTTCCAGTAGCTTCCTCCCCTGAAAAACTTCAGCAAAACAAAAAGACTTCATGTGTTCCAAACAAGCTAATTTGTGTTGGCCAATTTTTAAGAAAGGTGCTTCTAATCAAAAGATTGTGAATTTATTCTGTTCAAACAAGTCTTTCAAAACTTAGTAAGTGTTTATTGGAACTATTTAGTAAAACATGATGAGCAATTATAAACAACATAACTAACATAACAACAGTAAAATCCCTTTTATTGTTAAAAATTACTATAGGATATTAATTTAAAAGAATCACTTAACTGGAAAACTTTTAAATTAGATCTATGCTTTATAGTTACGCTGCTTTTAGCACTTCAAACATGACTTTCAGACAATTCTGTTTATTTTCAGAATAAAGGCAACAATATTCTTTCAAGCAATAGAATATAACTGCTCAGTGTTCAGAGTGCTTTCAGAACCCATTTTCACATTCATGCTTTCCAACAGAATGCTGTTTGTGGCACAACCAATTTACTTCTCACCTGTAGGAAGCTGCTGATTCCCGTAAAAATGTCATATTATTATCCCCCGCTGTATATAATTATATCAGTATATAATTAAAAATTGCAAAAGGAATAGCTTTTGAGACACTTCATAATGACAATTTTAAAACTAAAACTGCTAAGCACATAGCAGAGATTATGGGCTCTTTTAAAAAGATTAGAAAAAAGAAGTTAAAACAGCTATTTCTTTTCTCTAAAGATCTCTACTCATTCTTTGATTCTCTTTGTGAGGTAAGCTGTGAGTAAGAGAAGCCATTGGCAAAAGCAGACCAATCCCAGAAGGAGCAGATGCAGCTAATTCCAACTTCCAAGTCCTCTGAAATATATCCTGTCCATCTTATATGATACATTTTTTGCCTCCATTACTTGTTGTAAATTCACAGGTAAGTTCTGTTATCAGAGCTTAAAACAGCTAAGAAATTTTAAAAATGTACCTATTCAAGGAATGACACAGTGACGTGGCATGACTGAATATCTGTTCTGGGAAAAAATGTAAGGGAGGGAGCAAAACCAGAGAGAGTAAACACATACCCCTACTCAAGTTTTAAAATGCCACACAAGCTAAGTTTTAAAAAGCTGGATAATTTGTTTGCCTGGTTATTTTCATAGAGAAAAAAATGCACATCTATTGTATAAAATAAGCTTTGTTGATAATATTAACTGCAGAGAGGCTCCCAGCTTCCATGAAGAGGAAACTCACTGAATATATAACCAGAGTCTGGCATCAAATGTTACAGTATCTTCACAATCCAGGTTTAAATGATTACAACAGAAATATCACCTGTGATCTGAATGATTGTTTTTCAAGAAGAAAACTATCTACATTTACACATTTAAACTAAGAATTGGGAATAAAAAAGAAAACACATTGTGAACGTTCTGCTACATTAGGTTTCTAGATTCCCAAAGCAAAGCAACATAAGAGAATTAACCACCAGAAATCAGTAAAGAGACTGCAATTAGCTTACAGCAAGCTGTTTCTGAATAATGATTTTTCCATTTTAGTTTTCCCAAACCCAAATTTATGATTTTTCCTTCCTATTATATAAACAGTTCCAGAAATATCTACAATTATACACACCATGTGCCTAGTGTTCAACACAAGACTGGTTGTAAGAGCAGCACTTCCAAACTTTGGAACCACATAATCAAGTTAGACACAGAATATTTAATATATCAGCTGTTTCTCACAGCATTCAAGGATGCATTGACAGATGTACAGTATGAGGTTACAGTATAATTCAGAGCCCAAGGCAGCTTGTCTCATACATTTGAGCATTTTAAAAGTATTTGCAGGGCCATGGCCTGACTTCTTGGCAGAGGGCTTGTAACTTTGAGTGCAGACATATTTATTATTTAATAATCCTTTTTTTTCTCCAAGTGATTAGGAACTATGATTTAGCTTAGAAAGACAGCATTATCCCTAAATGAACATCTGACATTTTAGGATGTTTAATATAAGAGCAACTAGCTGACTCATTAGAAAAAAATGACACAGCAAAGTAATCGTTATCCTAAAAATTTCAACTGCAGATAAATCACTTGGTACACCTATGAGAACTTATGTTAAGACAGTCTAATCAGGTTTCACCCAGTGCCTCATGCTAAATTTAAATTTCAGCTTGGTCCAAAGTACTGAACTGAAAATTCTGACTGTGATGCAAATCAACAACGGCACAAACAGTGTCTGTGCAAGTCCAGCTTTAAACAGACCCTCTGTACTGGTGCCCGCCTCGACATCCTTTCTGGGTGGTCTTTATCAAGTCCTTTCATGTATCTTGGCCCCAGTTTCCAGCTATGACACCTTTTCCCCACGGTTCAGTGTAAAACCTTCAGTGTAATGACCATCTTGCCAGCAGGGTTTCCTCCACTGACCAGTGTTCTCTGCATCTCTGAACTGACACATCCAAGATACATTGCTGAGAAAGACTGAGCTTCTTCTTACTTTGGATTGAGTGGAAAGTAATGCAAAGAGAAGTTACTTTTTAGCTCCTTCACTATAAAAGTCAAAGAGTTAAATACTGTACAAATACTTCTTAAGTCACATGATGTAAGGATCCTGCTTTGAAAATGCTCACCTGGACTATCTGCTCTATGAAATACACCTGATTTAATCTGTTCAAACAAGTCTGTTATTATTAGCTTCAAGATTACCTTCCTAAGCCAGCTGTTAAAAATAACTAATGACAAGTGTGAGTATGTATTACTAGACACCCAGTAGCATTATTTAAACATTTTCTCCTCATCTTTCAGTCTATCTCAGTTCATGTATCAGCAGTGACAATGATGGTAGGCTGGTTGACCAGACCATTTCCAGACATCCCTTCCCAACTTGGGCACTCTGTGAACCAGATACTCCTCCCTGGAGCAACACATGCTTAATACACATGCAAAGACACTTCAAAGTTTTTTATTTAGTTAATCTTTATCCATAAAGCACATGTAGACCTTTTGATATAAGTTTTATACCACAAATTTTGGCATGGTTTATACAAAATTCCTGGTCTAACTCTAAATTACTTACTGAATGAATAATTATAAGGAGCTGAGACTTCTACATGACGATGCTTTCTTTAAAAACTGCAGTGGCATTACACTCTGAAACAGCCCAGTTTACCTCTCACCAAGAAAGATTAGTATTATCTTTGTTGTGGTTAGAGGATTTTTGGATTATAAAATCCTTACACTGTTAGCCTTTCATGAAGCTCTGTTAGGGATTAAACACATCTTTATGAGCAAGTTCTCATATAATGAAATCATAACAATTCAACTTCATTTTACCCAGAGCAGGAGAAGTGTGGCAATTAAAAGCTGTGTTTGGAGGGTTTAATATCAGCAGGTTGACAATGGGTTAGGCAATAAACTAGCAAAAAGCTTCTCAGCCCAGAGAGGATTTTTTCTTTTTTTTTTTTTTACTTTTTTTTTTAATGTCAAGCACACTTTAAATCTCCTAAGCTGTTTATAATGATAGAGTTGCCAAAAATAGCCCAGCTAAAAATCATGAAATTGGCTGCATCTGTTACAGAATACAAAGAGCCCCAAAACACTGCAGAATATTAGAGAAAAGTCTTTAAAAAAACCCAAAACAAAGTAAAAATGGCATATTCCAGTGGTTTGTTTTTTTTATTTGTAAACAAAAATCAGTGCATTCATTTTAGGTATAAGTGTATCTTCATAGCCATGAACAGCAGCACTTCCTGTGAGTAAATATGCTGAATTTTTCAGTGTAAAAGTACCACAAGAGCATCAAATATCCCAATTAAGCCTCTTGAGCAACATGATTTCAGCATGCAGACTATTCCCTTGCATCTCATCAACGCCTCCTTTTTAATTAATACCATTCTAATGTGTCCCAGGCCCTATTCTTAATGAGGCTTTATTCCGACTCAAGAATGACTGTGTGGGTGAACAGTGAGTCACAAGGATCCTCTCCTCCTCACCAGCTCTACCTGAGCCAACCAGTAAGGAACAGACTCCATGGAGAAACAGCACCATATGGATCCCACTCTCTTTGCCATGCTGCCCCAGCTGTGCTGACAGGGAACAGAGCTAAACAAGCAGGAGAAGCACTTACGTGTCTTCTGCGAGGTCTATCCAGGCTGCACAGAGCTCTGTTGTTTTTTTCTTACCTTCTATCACCTGCCTACTTCTATGAGTCACTTGCCCAACTCCACACAGTCTAACAAATTACAGGAGATGTGCTGAGAACACTATACAGGTATTTTTTGGAAGAGGTACAGTGAGACTCAAGGTGCAATTTTATGCTTGGTTAAAGGCAGGCTATGACTGCTGCTACTAAAAGAGGAGTGAACCTTTTCTCAGTGCTTACATTGGCTCTGACAATCCCAAAGCTGCAGGGAGAGTTGGATCACCTTAATAACTCCAGTGAAAATAAACTGTGTTCCTCAGCAGCCCCAGTTCCAAGCAGTTACCAGAGCTGATGTGAGGGAAGTGCCATAAATGCACAGGCAGGACCAGACGATTGGTGACTTTCCATTTTGGCAGCAAGCAGTCTTGGAAAAACACAGCAGCCATGAAATATCAGATTTACTGATATTATTTTTCAGCAACATATGTCTTATTCCCAGTTGGTCCCATTTTCATGGTGATAGTAAAAAAAAAATTATTATTCCCATCTTAGAAGCAAAACGTTACTTTAAAGAAAATAATTCTATGGTAATAGTTTCTCCAGTTTTCTTCTCAGAATGAATTATTTTTCTTAATATTTCCTCAGGTTACTGTAACATAACACCTCCCACAGAGCTACACATTACACTGTAACTCAGTATTTCAGCCTGAGGTGTTTTATCCTTGCTGCTACAAGCACGTAAAAGTCAGGATCTTTATGGGAAGAGCCTCATAGAGGCTTCTACTCACATCTTGAGATATGAAAACAGATGTGAATCTATAAAAGCTCTGAGCACTCCCCATACAAAGATCCTGACTTTCATTTCTATTTAATAGAGGAACTCCCACATATCACTAGCACTAACTGGAATTCTGTGAACATTCTTTAGTCTGTCAGCTGTCAAAAACCTTGAAAAATGGATCCATCTGTGACTGATCTATGTAAGCAACCTGGACTTCTTATCCTTACCTACCCGGGAGTTTCGATTTCAGTGTACTCAGCTTAAAATGCTACCTGGAGTGCTCATCTATGCTGCTTGTGCCACTAAAAGAAAATTCCAAAAGACTTCTAGAGCTAAGTGTGTTAGAATTGCTTATTACATGACACTGATTATGGTAAGCAACCATATATCTACTTTTCCAGTTGGAATTTCCACTTGACAGATTCATGTAGCAACGTGCCAGCAACCTGAATATTAAGGTTTGACTGCATGCTAAAGTAATTAACTTAATCCCCAACATTTATAAGCATCTTAATTAAATTTATGGACTGTTTCCTCTCTCATTCCCATGCAACTAAAAAAGAAAAAGATAAACTGTCTTTCCAAAAATTACCATATATGAATTATGTCCATTGCACATCTAGCAAAAACACTTCGGAATTCATTTAGGGCATTTAGCACAATATTTAAATGTGCCTGGAGGTATGAACGAGGTATGTAAGTAAGAAATAGATTCATCATGGTAGCTGAACTGCATTCACAAAAAAAAAAACACAACCAAACTCCCAAACAAAATGAAGGAAGAACACAGTTTATCTACCATAAGAAACATTGTCTCTAGTGCTCATCCCCGAACACTGAGCTATGAACAGGTTACAGGATTGCTCATATAGTAATACAAGAATAAAGTCTCATGTATTATTTTCTCAGTCAGTGATAGAACCAACTACAGCAAAACAAAAGGAAGTCATATTGAAATCTCCAAGAAAAATTATAAGTCTGGTCTTGAAAACATTCTCCTGCATCAAACTATTTTCAGACTCAAGATGAAGAAAACGAAGCCCTGATTCCATTGCCAACTGAATACCAGAGTACAGCACTGTTAAGAGCAGGAAACAAGGCTTTAATGGTGAATACAACATTATTCAGGACAAGCATTAGCTCTGATCATCATCAAGAAGTAGAAAACTTTATTAGGCTATTAATTTTGAAAGTAGCTTTTTAGAACTCGGAATTTTAAAATTTCAGATACTAAAATAATTTTAAAAAAACCTAGAAGTAGCAAATTCACAGAATTACCAACGGAAATTGCAACACATTACATTGTGTACTTACTGATAAATATTTTTAGAAAGGTATTTAACACTTCTATGACTTACCAGCAGTGAAGTCATTATTTAAATCTATAAAAGCATGAGAGTGTGGTATATACATTTTACTCTGAGTTTCCAGTGCAGCATGCCATGACAAGTTCCTACAGACAGGAAAAGAAAGGAGTACATCTCAGCAATGTGCAGGGACTGTTAATCATAATACAGCTTTAAAAAATGGTGAAACTTTAAATAAAATTGGACAGAGAGCATGTTCTGCTAATACCAAGATAAAATTACTACTTAGCTTACAATATACCAAGTAACTAAGAGTAATTGCTTGAAAGGTTCTGTGAAGGATGATTCATAGCACAGGGGCTCCAGTTAGATTTTATTAACTTTCTAAAGCAACTTCCTTTTTTTTTTTTTTTGCACAGAAAAGTATCACCACCCACAAAGTGATAATTAGTGCCTAGGCTTCAACTATAAATCCTGAGACACTGATTCCTGTCCTTCCCAGTTTCCTCAAGCAGTTTTAATTCTGGAAGTACTTATGGAATCTAGCTTATGACTAATAAACATGAGCAAAAGTGCTCACACACTGTTACAGCAGCTCATACCTGCTGCATGTAAATGCATGTTATTTCAAGACACTTCAAAATCAACACATGAATTAAACTCTCACATTATGATTGACTACAAGCTAATAATGTTATTTACCAAGCAGGTGATACTTCTATTTATTTATTTATAAACATACATGCACTGCTGGTTTCTGCTCTAAAAATGAATTAACTTTCATCAAACCTCTCTATTAGCAATGATTTGAAATGCAAAAAATCCTTCAGAAGTCATCATTGCTGAATCACTGAGTATGTTGCTTTCAGAACCATTAGCTAACACACTCCAAAAAATCTCAATATGCACTATACACCAGCAGGACAGTGATATTACTATGTCTAGAATTATGTTTTTTATCCCAGTGACATTACATACATATTAGTGAAGTCCTTATCTTCCGTGACTCATTTTATGTTAAGCAAAAAAATAAGCCTCTGATGACTTCCCAGAGGTCATAACTGAATCTTAGAAATGCTAAAATGCAGCATGTAATCTTTAAGAAATAATTAAACATTTTCTCTAGGTTTTTCTATGTATTCATTTTTCAAAGTAGCCAAGGAAGTTAGTTATACAGCTCTAGAACAAATTTCAAGACATTTTAGATTAAAAATGGAAAAATGCTTTTCTAAGCAGATGACATAAAGCTGTTATCCATGTACAATCCATGGCTTATGCTATTACCTATAGCACTCAGGCTTATTTTGAGCTACAATGAGTAAGTTTATTTGTATGCTAATGCTACTGAAAGGATTTCTTCAACAAAATGAAACAAATCTTTTCCACTTCTCCATATCTCCAAGAGTTCATACAATTTTTCAATATATAATCATTGCAAAGGGTTCAGAAACATCCTTGTGATTCTGAAATCTGTTTCATAAGCCATTAATTTAAATAAAAGTAGGGTGATAAAATTCAATTTGAGATTTATTATCAAAAACATATTGCCAAGAAGGGTATAGTTTCCATTTACACATTTAAAGGTTATTTACTCTACATCACTTCTGAATCATCTCCAATGGAAGGAAAATAGCCTGTTAGAAACAACAGGTACAAATTTGTTAAACTCACTGACAGGGTGTGTGAGGAAAGCCTTATTTAAACATTTTTAAGGGACATGGGGAAGCAGGATAGAAAGCTTATATGTTGTTGCCATAGACAGAGAAATGGTTTCATTGATTTCTCCACTTTTGAAACAATAGCTGAAGAAAACCACATAGGAACGCAAAGACTTCTTAACATACTCTTTCAAAATAAACTTAAGGACTGATTGCATGCAAAGCTAAAAGAGCTGTGACACCAACACCTGGATTTCTTCTCAAACACACAGAGTTGCAAGTTTCTTTGTTAACATTACTGAATACCATTAAGGACAATCCTAATAGTTCCACTTAAAAGCTGCAAAATACAAGTTACGAGATGCAAATTTCTTCAAACAACTGATTTAAAGGTCCAATCATCTAAAAAAACATAAGTTCTGTTCCTAATTTTTCCATTCATTATCAGTCAAGAGAGAATAGTTAAAAAAAAACCATGTAAAAAGACTTGTGTCTTTGACATTCATAATACATCTTTCATCCTAAAAATAGTTTCTGCTATATTTTGAGCACAGACTTTCAAAACTGAGAGAAGAATCTCTCTATCAGAGTTTTAATTCAAATACCCTTCTTCTGAGAAACTTCCTTCTCTTTCAAAGAATGCCCAAGCCACTGTCAATGAAGTTCTTCCTTATGGAAGTCAAAGATGGAATGTATGGCAAACTCAGTCTGGCAAAAAAAGATGGACAGACCCATATTTCCATTTTAATGTTTTTCTTAGAGACTGGTCGTTCTGAGCCAGTAGAGATCCAACCTTTTCTTATGCTTTGATTTGAGCCTTCATAACAAAAATAATCCTTTGCATAGTCCTCACTAACCATTTAAACATGACATTATCATTTTTATCCCAGTATTTACTAGCTAGTCCCATTCTGGGGTTAGCAGAAATTTTAATAGCGAAACTTAGTCCCCTTTACTGCAATCCCATCTCACAAGACTTCAGTCCACCTCTGTTTGCCCATGAGTGGCCCAAGGCACTGCTTAACACAGGGATGTGACACAGAGAACGTCACCTGTACACACACTTGTACTGCTACTTAAAGTCACCTCGGCTTTTTGTCACTGTACAAATCTCTTCCCCGATATTTTCCTTAATATATAACTTAATATCATTCCACCTTGCACTTCCTGTGTTTTATGTTGTCTAATCTTCCCATTACAATTAATCTCCCAGATAAATGAGAGCTAAATTTTTTTAAGTTTACCCCAAACACTTGTATATTTTCCTTTTGCCTTCCCTTACATTACCAGATCTGTTCCAGTCGTTCTTGCATCATCAACCTGTCACTTCATCTGTTAGAGTAAATGCAGATTCCATAATACAGACTGTAATACTAAATACCAAAGTGTACTAAACAAATTAGACTGTAACTGTCCCAAGAAACAATTCTCCTATTTCTGATGTCAAATAATAGGGGGGTTGTTTTCTCAGCTTCCATGGCATGTCTACTTCCCCTATATAATAATTACTTTCCCTATAAAATAACACCTTAAAGATCAGATGCAGAGTGTCACTAATGCTGGAAGATACACATTAAACATGGGTCTTACACCTCTTTACAAGAGCAGCAGTCGATGCACAATGAACAAGTCCCCAAAATCCATGCTAATGAACAACCCCCGAGCTCACCCGCCAATCAAGATCTGGGGCTTGTTTGAATCACTGGTGACACCAAAGACATCAGGAATCAAGTCTCCGTTAAAGCTGAAAACAGAAAACAATTTCAGAATCACCTCAGTCATTACAGGAGTTCAAATTAACCATTCTTAAGTTAACCTGTATTTGGTCAGCATTTTCCCACCAAGCAATGAAGAACTCTCAGCTTTACAGACCTGTCTGAATTTTGGCTTTGTCTGAGCTTTCAGGAGCAGTAAACATCTTTCAATGGGTTTGGCTTTCAAGCTCTATTTCCCACCCCTGCTTTTGTTCAGCATTTCACACAGAGGCAAGTACAGTATGAAGGGCATATTTGCTCAGTCTGATAAGTCAGTAAGGTTTTTGCTTTAAAAAATTCACTGAAAAATGAATGGCTCTTTTTTCTGCATGAATTCAAGTACTGAAATTAAGAAAAATTAAAAGCTCATGTAGTTACTATTGCCAGGATGATCTAATAGGATTTGTAAAAATGAGTGTTATGGTTCTTCATCTTTAGTTGGATCAGTTGACATTACACAAACCACCCTGTTCTTAAAAGATAAAGGGCATCTATTTCAAATTTTAGCATTAAAATATATTTAAGTGGCTCTTAGTCACCACTATAAATGTGTTTTTTTAAAAAAAGTAGGTCATACTTACTCCATTACTAGAGGCTCATCATGAAAAGTCTTATTTAACATAGTTTTATGGTTAAGATCTGAAAACAGAAAATATTGATTCAATTACCAATATATTATGACACTTGTATTTTCAACTAAGACATAATTATTCTATTAATCTAAAACCATGAATTTTATGATTTAAAAAAAAAATCAGGAACCACTGAATATAAACAACTAAATGGCTTCCTGAAATTTTGCAGGAAAGTTACAGTTGAAATACTGAAGCTTCTTCTCTCTTTACTAAACTCTTCAACAAAACATTCTAAATAGATCCTAGTGAAATCTATTTCTATGTATGACTGCAAGCATGCAGATACATGAAATCTGAAATAGCTGGGATGAAGACAGGCTAAAAATTGACACTGTATGTTAGACTTCTGTTTAATGTTTTGTCACTGTAAAACACTTAATTATATACACTGAGTATTTGAAATAAGCATTAGACTGCCTAAATGGGAAATGAGGATTTTAAGACCTAATCAGGTGATCACCTTAGACTTCACTTTTACTTGTAATCCAAACTCCTTGCCAGATCATCCTTGTTTCTCTCCTCTCTCCACGATGTTTCCCTTTACGATTTCCACATTTTATATAACAGTACTCTCTTACTGACCTGTCTGTCACCCCTCCATTACCCAAGGAGGGACCACATACCTTCTCAGTAGCCTCACTACATACCAACCATTGCCCCCATTTTTAACCTCTGACTCCTTTTCCAGGCCTCAAATGCTCATTTGTTCCTCTCCAAATATTTTTTCTCCAGAAGCAAGACAGCATAAATTAATCCAAGTCATTCATATTCTTTCAAGTACTAGAGACACCTACTATTCTCTCAGTATTTGATCCATTGCACTTTCATGGGTTCCTTGTTTCACCTGTGATTAAAGTCAGAAGCAACGGTATCTAAAACCATCACTTGCCTCATCTGTAACTATTTCATAACACAGTTGTTTGCAAGAGTGTTTATTCTTCAGTAGTTTTTGTGGACTTGAAGAGCATCTTCTTTAGCTCATCTGTCCTTGTTCAAACTTTAAACTCTTCCCAGAACCCTTTCCTAGCAAAGTCAACAGAAGAGCCCTCACAAGTTCACACAGTCCATAACTCTACCCAAAGACAGAATCAGCTATATCTAAAACACTGCTAAGAGACTCTTGAAAACTTCATTCTAAATTTGTTGAAAATATTCAGCAAGAGACACTCTACAAACCTCTCTTCCAATACCAACTTTACTGTCTCACTGTCTTCAAAGATTTGATTTAACAGAAATAAGTGTTATATCACAGTTGGTAGGTTTAGGAGTGCTATTTTGAAAGTTTATGCATTAGAGTTTACACTAAGTTCTTTGTGCATTTCAAATTGAAGATAAATCTTCTGAGATCATCTTTGTGAAGCTGACATGCATAATAGGGAAGCCATGAGAAGAAGCTCTTCAATTAATAGGTTACTGCCAAGCTATGGTTATGTCTGTTGCATGATACAGTGCAAGCATTTTAGCTTTGTTCTCTTTCATCAATTATTGAACGCAGTTTAAGAGCAAGATAATACAAGGGTGTGAAGCTGAATAGCTGCTAATCCCTGTTTTAGCTGTAAAAATCACTACACTGTAAAGTGAGTTGTAACTTGCTGACAATACTTCAAGTTATTAAGAAGTCTGACAATCCTGTTAATGAGCAGTCTCAGCAACTCACCCAATGTTTGGTTGTGTCCCCAGAAAATAAACACTGAAAGTTCATCTCTGCCATGACTTTGTGCCTGGGTAGTCAGGAGGACATCCATTTGGGAATCTCCATCATAATCTCCAGGAACTACACTGGTTATGGTAACACCAAGAGATCTGGAATTAAAACGGAAATTAAATGCAAAGCACTTGTGTATCCAAAGGCTTGCCCAATTATTATTAGTTGGCCCAATAGAGTAATATCCTTCAACAACCTGGCTTATTATATAAAGTCCTTATCTATTGCAAAAGTATCTTTAAATCAGGTGTTTGGCAGGCTGTCCTTGTCTAAGGAAGATGATATTTTTAACTCCAAACTTCAGCTATCAGGCTTTCTTCAGCCATCCCATTTGCTAAAACTATCTAGACTCCATTAAATCCCTTCATCTGCTGAAGCACCAGTCCTCAAAACTGTATTTCAGCGAGCAGGATCTTTTGGTTGCATTCCAAGAGCAAGACCATAAAGCAACAGGAGCAGTTTAAACAGCAGGAGACAGACACATTAGTAGACTTTTCAAAAGACATTGTCATTTCCTTCTATGTTCTGTCATGTCTTACCACCACTCCCTACATTTGTTTGTTCTTTATCTTTTATTTGGTTACCTACTCAGGCTCTGCTTTACACACACGACCATGGATCACTCTGTTGAAGATTAAAAACAGATCACTAAACAAATAGTGCACTAAACAAATTAGCTCCTTCCAAGGCAAGAGGGAATAACAAAAATATGTAAAACTACTGAAGATGAAGCTGATCTCTAACAGCAATTTAAACATAATACTATTAATAAGCACGATTCATAAGCAATAACCATCATAGTATTACAGGATGTTAAAATTATGCATATATATGTACATAAACAGATTGTTTTACATTTATTAAAAATTGATGCTTTTTTAAAGGCCACATTTAAACTCAATAAAGGAACAGATCTCTACACAGAAATACCAGAACACCATTCTCCATATCTCCCCTAAAGCAGATAATATTGGCTGGATTCCATTAGTAGCTACAGCAAAGATGAATTTCCCTGAAAACATGTCTTGGGACTGAGATCTAAGATCTACCTGCCACAAAGACTTAACACATGATATGAAATGATAGTTTGCTTTACTAGGGAATAAAATCCTGAAAATCCAATTCAACTACAAAAATATTTCAACATATGGGTATTTAAAATAGTCATTTGAGGACAAAAAAACCCCAAAGAATAAAGATTCCATAAGGGGGTGGGAAGTCACATCTATTAGTGAAGAACATGAATGACAAAAGTCACCTCCACAAACTCTGTCATCTGACCAACAAAGTCCAAAGAAATCAAAACAAAAATATACCAGGAAATTAATGAGGAAACTGGTCAAAGAATTCGAGCTCCAAGGGCAAGCTGAACAAGTCAAAGAGATAACAGCAGCACAGATAATTCTATAACATTCTCACTGACTGCAGAGGTGCACCTTCAAGAAAAAAAGCCATTTACATTGTCTCAGCACTGAATATCAATACTTACTTCATTGGTAACTTAACACGAGGCTTGAAGTAGGGTTCCTTTTGGTCAGCCAGGAAGATCACCAACTCATTTCCTGGGGAAGCAGGTGAGATGATGAATAATGGAGGAAGATTGTAAATGGCTTATATACAAACCCAGCATGTAAACAAATATGCCACAGATACCCATTCCTCACAGCAGCAAAAAATTTGAAGGAGTTCCCATACCAATACTTGCTCCTCATTCAAAAAGAAGCAAGAGGAGCACTTCTTCAACACGACCTATGAAGCCAACTGCATCTCAAAGGAATGTTAATATCAAGAACCTTCTGTAGTGATGAAACCCCTTCTTAAGGGGTTTAGTGTTAGAACTTTCTCTCTGCTATTGCTATCACATTGCTTAAAATAAAACTTCCTGTAATGAGTTAAGAAACACTACATGTGGAAAAGTAATAGGCACCAGCTCCACACAAATAATTAAAGCTTTAAAGCTACTTTTAATACTTTCTCTGATGTAGCAGGATCTGATACTGCTTTCCCAAGTCAGCTGCCAAAAGCACTTTCAGTGAAACTCAGAAGCTACTTGGTTCCCTGCAGCATTTCCTCATTTAGAGTCAACAATACAAGCAATTATCATTTCAATATTCCTGGAAGATCTAAATAAAAGTCCATATTTTATGTTGCAGAAATAACTGAAATTGGGGGAAGAAAAAGAAGAATTTTAAACTGAACGATGAAATAAAATTTTTCAGTCAGTAAACCGCACTACAAATGCTTTTACTTCTGCAACTAAAACAATAGTTCATAGTAAAACAATTGTATTTTTTCTTTCTTCTCTTCACACCTGTAGCATCCCAACTGCAAGAACTGGGTTGCCAATAAAAAATAATTCTATGGCTCCAAACTTGAGCTACCACAGCATTTTTCGAGAGCATCGTTCTCTGGCAAAGTTCACAGCTGTGAAATAGGAGAATACAAGCTACCTCACTCTGAAAGAAAAAAGGTAACTGCCATAAACCTAGTCAGGAGAAGAAGAATACACCAACAAATGAGTAAATGAAAACAAACCCATTCAGAAAGGACGGGGGGGACCAGCACAGTCCCATCTGGCAAGTTAGTGATGCCCGAGCTGCACTACCCTCCCAGCTGAGTGAGGGAGTTGGCACACAGCCAAGCCTGCTGGCTGCTCAGCCTTGGATAATAAACCTGTGGGCTGGCTGCTAAAACTTGTAATTCCCATTTCACACCACAGACTCTCACCTGCCTTTTTATCATCTATTTGGTAAAGTAATGATGACGATGGAGAAGCAAATGTGTTTTTACACATACCAGGTTCCAAGTCATTTGTACCACTGAGAAATGAGATTCTGTGATCACTAAAGATAGATTTATGAAAGTTTCAGCACAATGCTCATCAAGAGCCAAAACAAACTAACTACTGGAAATCATTAGCTGAACAGAAAACGGAATCACTGTAGCACTACATCAACCCACGGTGCACACATCCTAGATGCCGTTTGCAGTTCTCTATTCTTTCTGAGATGAGAGGACAAGAAGAAAGGAAAAAAGTACATTAGAGGGTGTGAAAAACAAGAATAGTTTCAATACAAAAGGCAATTACAGAGATTAGAGGTCTTCAGGCTGAATATCTCTGTGAGAATACCACAGAAGTTTTCAAAATTCCCTAATGAAATGCAGGAGGTGAATAAGGGAATGATCACTCATTCCCTGTACTACTAGAAGAGGCATCAAACATAACTAGAATGTGGTAGGCTGAACAAGTGAACAGCATGAGCTTCCCCACTTATCCTTGTTTCATGCATAGCCTTATAAAACAGGTAAGCATATGCACAATTCCATTTATTTGTATATTTCTAGTTTCAAAAAGTGACTAAAACCCGTGTTTGCTGGTAACTTTAATTGGTCTTGCAGTGAGATACTTCTGGATTTAGATTACTTCTTATGTTCAGTAAGTTTGCCCTCCCTTACAAAGCTGTGAGTACCACCTGATTTTCATTTATGTATCTTAGCATATGGAACATTACTCTCCTTCAGCTGAAGTAATGCAAGGTCAGAACAGTAACATATATCCAGAAAAAAGGCTCAAGATATCATCCCTATTTCCTTATTAAGGGTCACGATTATTAGGACTGGGCTGCTTTACCACACCCCTGTTCCTCAAAGTCCAGTATTATCTCCAACGCTCATTTCCTCACACTATTTACAACTGGCTGCTGTTTATTCTACTATTTAGAATCCTACTGTTTAGAACTATTATCTTTTGTTTTTAAGGTATTCTGTAAATTTTCCAATTTACTTTTTGTCAAGACTTAAATTATGAAAAATAATTTTTTCAAGTAGGTTATTTCAGGCTGACTTTTACAGTAAGTGTCACATAGGAAAGTGATCTAGCAAGTGCTGCTGTGCAGACACAAAGAAACCATGAATCTTATTTCTAAAACTTATAACTATTCACATTTTTATATGCATCCATCTGAAAGATAAGAAAGTAAAAATTAAATCTCCTATCACGGACATTTTTTTCAGTAGATGAGTCAGTGGAGCATTTTCAGGGAGCCATACACTTCAATAACTCCACTAGATGGGAAAGTCACTCATGCTTTACCAAAGCTACTTAGAGAAATATTTCTGATATTGAAGGAATAAAAAAGGTGAATCAGAGAATAAATTTAGTATCTTAACTTGTTGCTTCAAGCAAGTAAGATAATCCAAGACTAATGTCTGCAAATAACAGTGACCACTGAAAATAAGCTCTGATTCGGGGTCTCACCGTACGTGAAGCCTAAACAGAAACTCATGGCAGGTGACTTGTGGCTGTGCAGAACAAATTTCTCTACCCTGCCACTTTAACATGATGTTCAAGGTAGGATAACGTGCAATTTATCCTCCTCACATCTGCGAAATGTTGCTCTGTGTTTCCCAAAATATTATGAAAGTAGGAGTGAAAAACCAATTTGTGACCATGCTAGAGGAGAAAATATATAAATTATTTCAGAACCATAAATTCAACTTTAAAGAAAAGTATGTCTTGCTCTATACGAACCCATATTTTAGGGCAATTTGAAAACACCTTTTTTTCCGCACAGGAATTATGTCAGGAGCAAAGCAAACGTCAACTTCATCGTGCAAACACCGGTGCGACGGCCCTCGGCAACACAGCGAGCAGCCCCCGGCACCCAGGCCGTGCTGCGGGAGAGAACGAGCAGCCCGTGACCCACAGACCCCGCGGGACCGCAGGGGTCACCGAGCCCATCTCCCTGCTCCTCGCGGGACAGCTCCCCCCGGGAAAGCCTCTCCGTACCCGCCAGGAACCGAGACCGCCGCTGTCACACAGGCACCCGGTGCCTCTCCCCGAGCTACCGGGGGGCCGATGCGGGAGGGCGGCGGCATCGCGGGGCTGCCCGGGAGGGGACGAGGAGCGCTCCGGACACCGGCAGGGACCGCGGGCGGTCCCGGCCCCGCGCACTCACCGCCGCGCAGCACGAACAGGTCCGTCTGCTTGTCCGAGTTGAAGTCTCCGAAGGCCGCCAGCGTTCCGTGGGCCTCGGGCCCGAAGAGCTGCGCCGTGACATTCTGCAGGGCGCGGGCGGGCCCCGCCAGGGCCAGCAGGGCCAGCGCCGGGACCACCACGGGGACCAGCAGAGGGGCCAGCGGCGGGCACGGCCCGCGGGCCACCATCACGCTCGGCCTCGCCCCGCCCGCGCTCTGACGGCGGCGGGGGCGGGCCCGGCCCTCCGGCCCGCGGTTTGCGGCAGCGCCGGCGGAGCCTGCGCGAGCCGCTTTACGGCGCGATCCAGGGGCGATCCAGGGAAATCCCGCCCGGCCGTCCCGGACCGACCGTCGGGACCTCGCCGGGATGGCGGCGGCAGCGGCTTCTCACATGGCCGATGTGAGCTGGAAGATGCTGGAGCTGCGCGCCCGCTCCAAGCGCTCAGGTCTGACCTCTTGGCTCGCCCGGGAGGAGCTGCGCGGGTCCCGCTCGCTCCCGTCGCTCAGCACCCCACTCCTGCCCCCGCTCTCGGCCCATCCCGGGTTGTATTTGCCCTTCCCGGCCCGTCCCGGGCTGTTTGCCCCTCCCGGCTGTGAGAGGGGCACCTGGAACCCCCAGGTGTTCCCGGGACCCACAGCCCGTGTCCTTGGCGGGGCACAGCCCCGGGTACTGCTCAGGTGTCACTCGCCCCCACGGCTGCACGGGCAGCTGCTCGGGGGAGTGTTTATTACTGCAGTTGTATAAAGCCGTCGAACAGATGAAGTGTTTAGGCAAAAAAAAAAAAGTACTAGTTTTTGCCAGGTTTCCCTTGGATAAAGGTAACTTTTTTATGGCTTGAGGATTTCTTGTTCTGAACTTGGGCTACGTGGCAGCTCCATTCTGACCTAAATGAAAGGGCAATGTTTACCGAGTTGGCTTGAATTTCCAAAGTTCAAAAAAATCGGTTTTTAAATTACTTTTTCGAAATAAAAAGTCTTAGTAGGGCTTTAATTGTTCTAATGGAAACAGTTTTCCAGAAGAACCCTGGGGGGTTTATTTATATACCATACATGCTTGTAAAACTCAATTATTTACTTACCTGCGTGTTTGGTTGTTTTTGTTGTGTTAATGACTGATCAGATAGTGCGAAAAGAAAATGAGGCTTTTTGGGGTCTCTAAAGGATTGTTTAAAGACTGGTCTGATTCACTTGGCCTTAAAAGTTCAATGTATGTATAGTATTGATTTGCAAGTTCCATGATTAAGGCGGTCCACTAAAAGAGTTGTTACATTGTGGCCGATTATGATTATTAACAGAGTGCTGTTATCTGAAAGCTGATTGACAAATGGAGCCATAGAACTTTACAAAATCAAGTCTGGAACCTGCATGTCTGGAGTGTGTGAATCCCGAGCCCCACAGCAGCACACGAACTTTGGGGTTCCCCCTGCAGGCTCAGGCCCTGTGGCTGCAGAAAGCATTTGGGTGGTTTTAAATGCTTGAGTCTTAATTGCTGCTGCAGCGACTTTGTTGTTAAATGTATAAAAAAGTGGCTTCTGTGCAGTGATTATTGTCATTCCTTCTTTCCCTGTTCATAGAAATTTGTCTAGAGATTTGTTCACAGAGTTTTATATAATAACTGAAGAAACTTAGTCAAGAAATAAACATTTTTTTAGTTGAAAAGTTTTTCTAATAATAGAGTTGATTTAAAAATCAAATTTTATATATAATCTTTCAGGTAACGTTCATATCTAAAACTAAAAATCATGTTCTTGTTTTTCAAGTTTACTGCTGTATCTTTATAAGTATGTTGAAATTTATGTAAACTTCAGAGCTCTTCTATTTCCTTTCTGGCCCTGTCAGAAGGAGTCATAGTTGGGATAATCATAGAAAATGACTGAAACTCCCCCAGTTATCTGGTTTGGCTGAGGCCTGTGCTGGAGAGTCCCAGCTCACAAACAGCACTGTTTTGTTTGGCGTTATTATTTTCCAAGTATGATGCTTGGATAAGATATAGTAAAGGTGGAGTACCTGAACTGCACGAATGACTCATGTTTTATAGCCAACAACAGTGTATCATTTAAGACCCAATCCTGTAGGAGGTAATCCATATCTTCATGTTTATGTATATTAAATTATGAATTACGTTTTTGCCAGTAAAGCCAAATTTTGAGAATTTTTTATTTTTCTTCCTTGAACAATAAAATACTGTTTCATTTGTTAGCAACAAATTATTAGGATCCTCTGATTAGGACTAGATTATAAAGATATTCAGCAGTTGACCGGTCTGAACCCCCTGAAATTTTAGTTACTTTACAAACACTGTTTTCTTTTTGTACATTCCAAAGTGGAAGATGTTTTACTTTAAATAACTTAGATATTAAGTGCCATAAGTAATATATATGATTGCAAGAAACATCCTGGTGTAGATTTCACATGGGATAAAAGCAGCACTATGCACAAGCAGAGCTTTAGCTCTCTGCACTCACTATTACTTAACACTTTTGTATGCACCAGTTAAATCATTGGTTTTGTTTAATCTTGAAATAGATTTCATTCATCACCTCTTGATGTTAGTAGTGAATTTCCTATTAAATAACAAACCTAATGACAAATATCCAAAAGATGCACTTTTTGTAGACTGTGTCCTTTTACTCAAATAAGTTTTGTGGAAGCAAAAGCATAATAAAACCAAGAGGTCAGTGTAGAAGAAGGAAACATAAGATGAAATGAAACTTTGTGCTGTGCACTCTGTCATGTTAATAACTCCACTAACATTGCTTTCACTTAATTTAATGCTGGTTACCTTTAACATTTACTAAACAGTTTTGAAAATTACTGTAGCTTAGCCTGAGACGTTTGTGATTAGCTGCACCACTTTGAAATGGCCAATTTGGATGATGACAGAGCCTTCTCTGCGCATGCTTTTTTAAACTTTGGTAAGTGTGCAGTTCTGTGTTTTGTTTTTGTTTGTGGCTATTTAATTCAACAAAAAATAATTGTGTGTGTTGTGTTTCGTGCAATGTTTTATGCTAGCAGATTTTTAGCACTGTACAGTAGAACTTAAAAATTTGAACTCTTTCAGTGAAAATTTCTGAAAATTGGAATCTACTTAGGTTGAAATCTACTATCAAATCTTCCTGTTTTGTGTTCCTGTCAGTATCTCTGTGTAATAATCTCTGAACTGAAATTTCTCTTTTAAGATGATGGTCATGTGAAAGATGCCCTAAGAATGGTGTTTAGAATTGGGTTCTAAAAAAACCCAATGTGACTAGTTTAGAGCTAAGCAATAAGATTTCCAGTAAGTCAGTAATTGTTACAAATCTTGACTTTTGAAATTAAGTGGAAGCAAAACAAAGCCCCCTGGCACAGCTTCTCCTCAGGTACAGCAGAAACTACAATCACAGGGCAGTTGTCAAGGCCATTACTCTGTATTTTGAAAGGAGTTTGACAGGGGACAGATGTATCCATATGTTAAACTAGTTGATATGAGAAGGCTGTACAGGACTCTTGTGCAGTCCTTGTTGAAATACAGAAGCAGTTCAAGTGCTAGTGAGGGTAACCAGGAAAGGGGATTTCAGCTCTCTTGCCACACTGAATCACTCAAACTTCCTTGCCCTGCCTGTGCCATTTCTGTTTCTCCTCTCTTAACCTCAAAGAACATGTCAAGTGTTGGCATTGTAATAAAAATAATTACTCTTTCCTAATTATTGTATTGACACTTGATGTTTCTGTTGTTATGATGCAAAATAAACATTTTTAGTAGTTTTTAGAGCTATTGTTTTGAGTTCTCAGAAATGGCAGTGCCTGCCTTGAATATCTTGAATGGTTTCCTGCCTTGCTTGTAGCATTTACAAGGCTTGTGTAGTAGACTTTAGCATTTTGGTGATATGAAGCTCCTGTGTACTGGCACAATGGTCAGTATTTTACTTCTGGTGTTCAGTAGCTTCTGTGTGTTGTTAGTTACTGTAAATCCTGAAATCAGTAATTTCCATTAAGTATAATATGCTGTAGAGAGAAATAACTTCAGATGATTAGGAAATAGAGAAGGGACAAAATAAATTGGTGCATATTTTTTTTCTTTTTCCTCTCTAGTGACCAGTGACAGGACCCACGGGAATGTGTCAGGGGAGGTTTGGTTGGATCTCAGGAAAAGGTTCTTCCCCCAGAGGGTGGTCGAGCACTGACCAGGCTCCCCAGGGCAGTGGTCATGGCCCCAAGGCTGCCAGAGCTCAAGGAGCATTTGGGCAATGCTCTCAGGACAGGGTGGGATTGCTGGGGTGTCCTGTGCAGGGCCAGGAGCTGGACTTCAGTGATCCTTGTGGGTCCCCTGCAAGTCAGGATATTCTCTGATTCTATGAAATACTAATTGAATTACATGTACAGTCTAACACATGATTTTTTTTTTGGATAAATGATAGTTTAAAAGCTTTGTCACTTCAATGCTATTTAAATGCTATTACAAGCTTTTACTCATTTTTGCCTGTATTGTTATCATCAGTCAACCTAGGTAGCAATTTCTACCTTGTGCTTACTCCTACTGTCTATTCAGGTAGAAGAATTCTTTGATACATTTTGCATCTTCCTCTCCAAGCCCTTCTCCTTGTGTTTCCTTACCCTGTTTTCATTGGATTGTAGAACAGTTCAGTTTGGAAGGGTTGTCAGGATGTCATCTACTCCAGCCTCTTGCTCAAAGCAGGGTCAGCTATGAGATCATAGTTTCTCCTGTATGTAGTGATTAAAAATCCCTGTGTGATACCATTTCTTAAACTTTGTTGTGAGAAGAAATAAAATCCTCTGGTTCCAATGGCTTCTGTAATGTGAAGATTTATTGCCCATACTAATGTTGGGTAATGAGGGTTACAGTGATCAGAGATCCAGAACTTTTTACTGTCTCAAGTGTTGGATTACATCCAGAACTAGTGTCACATTAAAGGCTGTGGTCAGTTTAATTCTCATCAAATCTAGAAAGAAATCTTGTATTCTCAGGTTTTTTTCTTTTGGCCTGTCCTGATTTAATGATGCAAATTAACATTTTCTTTTATTCTTCTGGCATGTGAAATATTGGAAATAATGTTCTTGCCGTGTTGCTTCCATTTGTTTGTGATTAAACTTCAGGGCAGTGTTTGTTTGTTTTAATTCTGTACTTCGAAAAATTTGAATAAACTCTCCTTGTTGAAATATACATATCTTCATCCATAGGCTTGGTCCAGAATTCCATTCTTATGTTTCATTTTCTTTAGTATCCCCAATTACTGCCATTTTCAAGAATGTGTGGGTGTTCAAAGCTTCTGTGTATACAAATTTGGGAGCAGGGTTGTTTAAAAGCCGTGTTGGCCACAGCTTCTAAATCTAAACACCTAGACAGTTTAAAGCTCTTCCCTGGAGAGCAATTAATGCTAATCTCAAGTATAAATGGAATAAAAATGAGGTGGATGGGAAAATACTTTAACATCAGGATGACATAATATTTTCAGCCTCCAGAGGCTGTATATACATAGGTATTTACCCTGCTAATAGCCTACCTTGGAGAGCTTTCCTTAACTTCCTTCAGTTTTATATTCTACTTAGAAGAGATAATTAAATTGTAATTTTTTTTCCCCTGGAATTGTACATTTCAATTTCATCTACTGGATAAGGTTTTCTTATACTTTTGCTGCCTTAACTAAGTCAGAAATACCTTGTCTGTTTATTACTTTAGTTCTGCACTAGTATTTGATGTGTTTATTATCAGCTACTGGGCTGTTTGATATTTCGTCCTGTTCCCTAATACTTTGAAAGGAAGTTTCTGTCCTTTTTAGTAATTCTTCAACTTGAAGATTGGTGAAATCATATTACCCTGGAAACTCTAAATGGTAGGAAATAAAAGAGGATTAATTTTCATTCAGAATATGGATATAGGGTATTTAGTCAGTGCAGTATCTGAAGGCAGACAGGGATTTAATTGGACTTGCAATAAAGATTTTTAGTGTTCTCTTAGCAGGTGTGAAATATATTAGTGCAGGAAGCAACACTTTGATTTCCTATCAGGTTTTTCCCTGATTTTGAAGTAGGAACTGCCTTGCAGCAATCCACTTGTCGTGTAAGGAACTAATGGGCACACTCCATTCGTTGTGGAAGAAGAGCTGAACTCCCACATACCCCATTTAGATGTTGGCTGGGGTTGTTACACTGCTAGACAGCTGAGGAAATACTAAATCAACAAAATAGGTTTTTTGTTACTTCCTAGTATATGTACTTATTTACCTACAATAAAACCCACACTGTATGGTTACAATGAAGTGATTTATTTATGAAAAACAATATTTAAAGTTAATGTGCTCATTCTGTTTCTTCCCAATGCTAACACACAACCCCAGACCTCCAGGGTACTATTTGCATATGTCATTCTGTTATGTTTAGAGTGTTGCAGTCTTGCTTTTGTCATTTTTTTTTTCAGTTTGAAAACCTATTTTAAATATGTAATTGGAAATAGCTTTCTATGGCATGTTTTAGTCTTGCTGAAATGCAGTGTTAAATAGATTTGGGAAGACTGTAGATGGGCTTTTTTTAGCCGTCTTAAAAATAGCTTGGACTTTGTTATGGGCTCACTCCAAACCACAAGGAAGGAGCAACTCCATGTTTGCTGCTCCTTGCTTTTGATTAGGTTGTGATAGCAACGAAACATAATTTACCTCATGATTTCTCTAGGAGAATGCTGTAGACATCCAAGCAAAACATAAACTATATATAGGTGCTTATGGGGAATTAATGAAGAAGATGTGGAAAACTTTGATTTAAACAAGTTCTCCTACTTATAGTAGGAGTTATTTTAAGGAATACTTCCAAGGAATAAAACTAATTTTTTTGGTCAAATTTCTCGAACTATGAATTTATTTTACCTTTTTATTTCATCAGCAGTCTACTCTGGCTGTTTTAGTATATTTCTGTTAGTAAAGTTTCAAACATGTAAAATAATATAATTCATAGATGGTGGTGCTTTGACATTTTCATGCTCTTTTTTCTGTAAAATCTTCTTTCTGCTTAAAGTTGAAGTCTTTGAATGCTCTGAAATAGAAGAATATTCTTTTTGTTCTTGATAACATTATTTTGTTTCTCTGTTGGCCACAGAGGGTCACAGATTGTCTGGTAAGTATGTAAATTAGAACAGTTTTATTTTAGGAACTTTTGACTTGTGTATATGTGTGTGTGCTTGTGAATACTCAGCTGTGTTTCCTGGTGCAATACTGGGATTAGCAGTCTGCAAGTGAACATGGAAGGATGGTGTACTATGCATGTGTTACACAGTTAACAAATCTAAGAGAATCTTTATTTTGCCTTTGAAAATCTATTAAGTGAATATTTCTCATAAATTTGCTACTTTTTATGCAGTAAGTGACTTCCTGAAGATTTTTTTGTTTGTGTATTCTGTTCTACTTTCACTGAATTGCCTTATAAAATTACAGTTACACAGGTCACTGTATTATGTGCTTTTGCAAGATAACTGGATTAATAGTATAACACCATAAATTATGAATCTCCTCATGGGTATGGATTCATGGGCAAAAAGAAATAGAAAAATAAAATTGCTTTGAAAAATGGATTTAAACTGCTTCAGAATGTTGATTTTTTTTTTTTTAGTTGTTTTTAGCAGTAGATATGAAAGATGTGATATATTAGAAGTTTTTCTTTTCCATTACTGAACAATTTAATTTTTTTTTACTTTGTTCCTTTAGGCAGCTTTAATAAACTGGGCTTTCTGTTCTTCCCTCTCAGACCCTTCCCCACATGGATGTGTTGTTTGTAACTCTCCCAGTGAGGAAGGGAAAGGCTGTAGGGGAAGCTCAGATGTGTTGGGAAGCATCACCAGAGCATCCATCCACAGCAGACCCACAGGAATCTGCTCAGAGAGGGGTGCATTTTTTTTAACTCCTAGGATTGCAAAGCAAAAGCAAATACTAAATTGGAGGTGAGGTTTGAGTTCCTGAGGGGCAAAAGACATTTTCTTGTCTCCCCTCCAAAGGACTTTATTCCTACAACTCCTGTCTCTGCACACATTCACAGAATCAATTAGGTTGAAAAAGACCTCTAAGATCATCAAGTCCAGCCTTTGACCAAACACCACCTTGTCCCTAGACCATGGCACTGAGTGCCACATCCAGTTGTTCCTTGAACACTTTTTCATTTCTTTTTCTTCATTTCATTTGGATGAGAGTCCTGAATATGGACAATCTCCTGTCTAATACTTGGGTATGTGCTGGGATTTCCAAAAAGCCAGTGTGAATAGAGCACTCAGCTGTGTCCTGCCAGAAATGCTTGGCTGGCTGGGCTTCCCTGGCACTGCATTCCCTGAGCTTTTCAGAAGGGCAGCATGCAGTCCGGAAAGGGAAAATTCTCATTCTTCCTCTTAGTACAGGGCTCTGTGGGAGACCTTCCATCCAGAACACTGAATAAAGCCCAAGTGATGATGGAGGGAGAGCAGTATGTTACTCTTAAATTAGAAGTTGGAAATGGTTCACCACAGTAATTTTTAATAGCTAGCTCATTTCAGATATCAGGAAAACTGACTTCTTGGGTGTAAATGGGGAAGCAATCAATATGTGGGACACTGAGAAGGAAAGAGGTGGATTTGATAGCATTGTATTTCTCTGCAATATAGGTAATTTGGGGACTTTATCTGTTGGATGGGCTGTTTAAGCATTGTTAGTACATTGGAACAAGCCAACTCTTTTTGCCATTCAAAATATAAGATCAGCTGGGATAATGTGGTGGTGGGTGCAAACGAGGTTGGATTAGGTAAAATGTTGATGGTCTTGTACATGTTCACTATTTTAGAGGGCAGGTAGGGAAATAATAGCTAAATTTAGTCTACTTTTGTTCCTCTTCCTTATGTTTATCTACATATTGTTAGGAATTTTGTCTGTAGTGTACTTAAGTTCTAAGCAAATGTTCCTCTAAAATTCTTAGCATTTAATAGCTATCTTTCGTAATTAACTATACATTTATGTGGCACTTGCTGTAGCTGAGTATCAACAGGGCATTAGAGATCCAGATGGAGGTCTGATTTGTGTAGACAGGTACTGTAGGAAAAAATGTGTATAGAAATCTATTCCCTGAGATTGTAGAGATAACTTTTTTTGTTTCCACTGAAATGTGATAAATTGTGCTTTTGGATAACATGCAGGAAAAATACCATGTTGTACTAATTCTTAACAATAGTAGAATTATGAAACTAAATCTGATCTTGATTGTGTTTTGTTTTTTCTTCTTCTTTTAGGTTCAATTTATGAGCCACTTAAAAGTATTAACCTTCTAAAGCCAGAGGGGGAAAGTCTATGGGATAAATTAAATCATTACTATAGAATTGGTAAGTTAATAGTAGTCCTACCATGAAAGATTTTCAGTGTAACTCACTAAAATATTTACAGTTGTGCTTATGAAAGTCATTAGCTTTGTCTTAAAATAATATCAGGAGTCCTTAATAAGGATTTTTATTTACTGAGAGGTAAAGGGATACAATTCCTCATGAGATTCCTGTGCTAATGTAATGTGTGTATCTTGGATATTTCATACACTGCTTGAAAAATCATGAGTGGCAAATAGTGTTCAAAATGATGGCATTTGTCAGATTGCAAATACATTCTGAGTTGCACGTGATGGCCTTGGATGGGGATGGACAAAGGTTATCTGCTGACAAGTGTTTGATGTTTGACCTACCCCAGACAGGAGTTAGAATTGATGTTTTCGTGGTAAATATCAGCGCTGTGTTATTCCTACTCAAGAATAGTTTCCTAAATTTCTGCTGGGAGTTTGAAAGGTGCAAAGACTGGAGGGCTGTGTTACACTTCTTGCTGAAAATCAAAATGTCTGTTGGAAATCCAGCTCAGCTGAAGACTGAATTTAGAATTATTCTGGATAAAAGGGTAGCTTAGTAATGCAGCATTAACCTGATACAGCTGAGGAAAAATTTAAATGGAAAAAAGCTTTTTGATAGTACTTACAACAATTTGGCAGGTGATCAGTAAGAAATTCTTTTTTGTTCTTAGTGGTGTTATAATGTGTTTTGTGCTGAAATTTTATTTGTTGGCTAACTTACTTTAAATCAACTTCAGTGTTTTTTCTTTTCATTATGAGGTTATTTTAAGCCAAAACTGTTAAAGAAGCAATGATTTGTTTTGATTGTTTGGGGTTTTAGGAGGTTTATGTTATAATGAAGTCCTGCCTGTATTCTAAAGTGAAGGTTTTTTTAATGGCTGTGCAATTGAGTATTTAAAATTTAAATTTTCCTCAGGCAAGAGTATAGAATAGTGGACAGTCTTGCCATCATTTTAAAAATGTGGGATGAGATTCCCTTCCTTTAGCCCAGTGTGAGTTGTACCCAGTCTATCCATACATGTGCTGCTTTTTGTAGGTGCATTGCTTTTAGCTTCCTTACAGAGATGACTGTTCGATTTGGCAGCAGCAAATGTGTGGTAGTGCTTGCTATTTATCTGTCAGGCACTTATGCTGCTGCCAGAGTAAAAAGTTACTATTGAATTTATACTTCATTTTAGAACAATTTTTTTTACAAGGTATCAAGGCACTAAAGCATATAATTCAAAAAGCCATAAAACATTGTAATTTTAATTTAGAATACTTAATTTCTAATACATACATAAAGAGGCTTTTTTAAAATAAATGCTTGATAATAATCTGGGAAAAACACCCCCTGCTTTCCTGTCTTATACTGGACAGATTATTGTTAGAAAGGTCATGTTTGAGGGCAGTAAGCCCAGTTGCAATCTTCTAGCATGCTGGTTATTGTATTAATTTAGGAAAACAATTCACAAAATGGAAAATATTAAAGTACAAAAAGAATCAAGGTAATATTTTTTTTTCTAAGTAAGTTTTGACAACCTGAAAATTTCTGTCTTGTTCTATTTTTATGTCAATACAATGATATGGCCTAAGTTAAAACTGTGATTTTTATGAATGTAAGGTTCTGGAGAGATAAAGTATCTAAATGATTAGGGAGGCAGTTGTCATACTGTAATCACTTTTTTCGTCTCTTTTCGTAAAGAGGAAATTACTGGGTTGTATTGTGGAGATTCTGTACAAAGTGGGTTGTGCTGGAACAGAGTCATGTAAATAGTCTTGAATACTGTTGAGTTTTTTTGTAAAAAGGTCTAATTTGACTGAAAAAACAACATGGCAAATTTTTTTGTGTTTCTCCTTCCCTTCCTTTCTCTTGTTTTATTTGTACATGCTCCAACAGGTTGTTCACACCTTGATTTATTCCTGAAAATCAGTTTAGAAACTGGAAGAAATATAAATGTTGTTACTAGCCTTTTTATTTTTCCTTTTTCCAGTTAAATCAACTTTGCTGCTCCATCAGAGCCCAACCACAGGTCTGTTTCCTACCAAGACCTATGTGGATAACCAAAAGGCAAAGGTACATGACAGTCTTTACTGTGCTGCCTGTGCCTGGGCATTGGCCCTTGCTTACAGGTGAGTCACCTCTCAACTCACACCTCTTACGTTCTTTCTGTTATTCAGTTCCCCAGGAAAGGTTTAAAAGATGAAGCTTTATCAAAAATAGATTCGTAAACCCATAGAGATGGTACGTTTCCGAATCTCAGTAAGAATATTTATGTAAGGACTAGGTTAAAAATGTCACTCTGCTTCTGGTAAGTAAACAGGTTTTTGTATGATGTAATTAGTACCAGTATTTGTAACAGAGACATTAATGCATGCTATTAAAAATAGGTTCTCTTGGCAAATTGTGCTCAAGGAATACTGCTAGTTTCAAATGTAGGAGAATTCAGAGCATTAGCAGGCTTGATGCAGGGATTAACAATCCATTTCCTTGCAAGAGACCGAATGTTATATCAATACGGATTTATTTTTCTTTTTAGATTTTGAAATAGGAATGTTTGTGTAAGTTGCAAGACAAACTGCAAAAAACCCCCTCATTTTATTATTATTATTATTATTTTTAATAAGGAAGGATGAATAGGGCAATAAATATCTTGATAGGGGTGAGGGCACCACTATGCAACAGCATTAGTTAAATACTTAATATTCCAAAACATTGATGTCTCCTTTTTTTCCCTGCTAATGCATTTCCAATTTGTTTTATGAGTTATCTCTCTTCCCCAGGCGTATTGATGATGACAAGGGGAGGACTCATGAGCTGGAGCATTCTGCTATAAAGTGCATGAGAGGAATTCTCTACTGCTACATGCGGCAGGCTGATAAGGTAAAACACTGGAGTGTGGACACGAGCACTGGCTTCATTCTGGGGGATTAATTAAACTGTGAAAAGTAACTTCTAAATAGAGATAAAATTCCAAAGGGGAAGGCAGTGCTACTGTGTGGCCCAGCTCAGAACAGCTGCTTCGTTGTTGTCAGGCCACAGCATTGTTTTAGGGTGTAGAAGGCACGAGTGTTTGGTGAAGTAAAATGCAGGGTGTACTTGAAACTTCTTGGGGTTCATTTTGCAGTTAGTTATCCTATTTAAATATTACTCCATTAGTAGGTGTGGGTGGTTTTATGTCATTTTAGTGATTAAATGGAAAGATGCAGAACTTCTTTTAGTTAAGGCTGGAGACTTTTCTTTGCACTGTTATCTTGGTTATTGTTTTTGTGGATGTTCTCCTTATCTAGGTGATCATTTTGATTATTTTGCTTGGTTTCTTTAGCAGCCACTTTCCAGTATTCTTTGACTTAATGATGTAAGTTGAGAAGGGCAACAGCCCAAAATGAATAAGGAAACAGTAATTTACTTATGTTGTAACACAGTTGATTTACTCAACCCATAGTCCTCTTGTGAGTATACTCTGAATATTCTTGAATATTCAGGGATTCTCCTTTTTAAAATTTAGATATGGTGAGTTCTTTTGCATAGTTGTTAGCAGTAATTCTAGAATTAGTTAAATATATATATTCCATATGATTTTGTTAAGTTTCATGTAACTGACTTTTAACTGTATTATTAGAAATAGTTTTCATGTAACCACATAGCCTTCATCACAGCTGAGCACACAAACTGAAATGAAAAGTTCATAGGCATGTGATACCAGTAACAATAATAATAAGCAAATCAGATGAGTTGCCAGTTGTATTTATGCTGACATATTTTTTCTTTTTTCATAGTCTGTTTCTTTGTGGTCTCAGATCTTTAAATAATCTTGACCTAAATTGATCTTGTTGCATTTGAGCTGTTGTTTTTCTCTTTGACATGCAGTTGTTAGTTTTTGAGGATGCTGAGTGCAGATAGAAATAATGAGTGTTAGATTAACACAGGTGTCATATTGCTGACATCCTGCTTGTCAGGTTTTGTCTTGTTTACTACAGATGCTTTTCTTTTCCCACAGTGTAGTAATAAACACTTTCTGGTGTCTAAAAGACATAAATCAAACTGGACTTTATTCTGAGAGACTGTGTATGTGCTGGCCTCATGTAGAAGGAAGATGGTTTTTAATAATAATAGGAATTATATATGCCCAAGACATGACTTGAACAGATGCTGCTGCTTGTGAGAAGAATTGCAGATGTTGTATTCTGTTGCTAATGAACATGTGACTTATGATCTGATGTGTATTTAATGTGTTCATGGAATAGACATGATAACTCTATAGATTCTGTTAAGTGTCAGGAACTCTTGTTTATAAGTTTTACTTAGTGGCCATATGGAGGAATTTTTTAATACCTGAAATATATAGTGAATTTGTGGTTGCCAATCATATTGACATTATTGACTTTGATTTTATGTTTTGCCTTTCATTGACCTTTAGGTTCAGAAATTTAAGCAAGACCCCAAACCATCTGCATGTCTGCATTCTGTGTTCAGTGCACACACTGGAGATGAGGTGTTGTCCCATGAGGAGTATGGGCACCTTCAGGTAACACATGCATACATATGTAAAAATTTGGCTGATTTTTAATAATGTTATTGCTGTCTCTATTCTTCCATAATGCAGCTGTCTCAGTTTGGTTAGACTTGTGCTAAATGTGCTGTATGTGGTAAAACTGAGGTTCCTTCTGCATCTTTTTGTGAAAGATAGACTATTTTCAAATAACTCAGTGATATGTTTTGGTCAGAAGGTACTGAAATAACTGTGGGATTGTAGAGGTAGATGGTTGGATGTTTACAAAGTTTCTTCTTTTGAGAGCAATAGAGGGCTGTCAATAAATACTCCTGGCAAAAAATTGTTGTAGTCAGTAAAGTGAAAGATTTAGTGTAATCTTACAGTGAACATGAGTGTTCCCAGCTTAATTTTCCATAAGTTTGAGAAATTTTCATTCATAGTAAAGATTTTAATGTACACTGACAACAGCTTTGTCTAGCTAGGAATTGTTCACTTCTTTGTGTAATGGTTCCTAGTCAGATTCATTGCCTAATTTGATGTTTTAGTCTTTCATTTTTCAAAGTTTTGATCTACTCCTTTCTTTTTTTCCCTCCCTCTCTTCTTCACTTTCAGACCCTTCTTTGCTTTCGTGACCTTATTTTGCATTCCTTAGTCTGCATAGTCTTTGGTTCAGAAATTGCTAGTGAAGTTTTCAGACCTGACAGTAGGTTGATAATTATTTAATTTCACGGTGACAACGTTACTTGAATAGTTTGTACAATAAACGTGTTGGATTCAGACAATGTGTGTTCTGAGAAAAATGCTTTATGCAGTTATCCTGAGTTAGCATTTTGGACTTCTTTGTGAAGCTCTCTGAAAATGCACATCTTTTATCTATAGGAGGAGACAATTTTGGGACCTGGGGAGCAGTATATGAGAGTTTAAAGTCTGGTTTTTGTGGCAGCTCAACCCTTCCCATAACATGAATGCACATTCGCTTCTGTCATCAGCACACATCAAAAAATAGAGGGTTTTCAGCTCTGTGGAGACAACAGGGTACAGAGTAACTTAGGGGACTCAGTTGGGAAAAACAGAATGTATTATGTAGCTCTTATTGCTGTACTTGGTGCTTTTCAGTTTGTATTAAGGAAGTGGAGACAGGGGTATTTAAATCTCCAAATTTAAATCCCCAAATTTTTAAAATTTGGACCTAATTTTTAATCTGCTATATTTCAGATAGGAATCCAGTTAAAAAACTGGATTAAAAGTTCTGGAGGGTTTCTCTAGATTTCATATACTGACATTGTGGGTTTTTACCTCATTGAAGCAAGTTGCTGTGAGAAACTTTTGGAGTTATGCAAATTCTCAGTTATAGTAGAATTCTGTAATAAAAAACCAATCCAGATGTTTCCTTTGATTAATCAATGAATTGGCATCATGATGCTCATCCATATAGCTGCTGAAGGTAATTACTGTTAATAATAAATGCTGTGTACAGCTACAAAAACGTAGTTTTTCACAAATCTAATCATATCTGAATGTTGTAATTAATACTCCTGTCAGCTGATAACACTAAAATTCCCACTAGGGATGAAGTGATTTGCTTTCTAGGTGTGCTGTATACTATTCAGTGTAATACTTGCCTTTTTGGTAATCTACTTGCTAAGAAATGGTTATATATGTAAACATGAAAGAGCTCGTGGCTACAGTGATTGCCTGTGGGTCAAAGCAGTGTGCTTTGATAGCATATTTTGACAGCATAGTTTGAAATAATTTAAAATATGATAATACATCAGAAGTTTTAGAGGACAATTCTTCTTTGTGGCATTTTTTCCTGTTGATTGTTTCCCCATCATTAGGTCTAGGATAATGTTTTTGAAGAAGCGAAACTGTGTTATAGTGAGACCAACCATCTTTGTTAGTGAATAATACCACATTTAATTTGTTTATCTGACTCCAATAAACATAAAGTTAATTATAGTTTCCTTTCTGTGTTTAATTACTTCAGATCAATGCCTTGTCATTATTTCTCCTCTATTTGGTTGAGATGATCTCTTCGGGGCTGCAGATTATCTACAACACAGACGAGGTACAAATCGATTTCCCATCCTAAAACACGTGCTTCAAGTTGTTTCTGTTCTTTCTTGGTTTTATTTAATTATCAACTGTAAAATAATTGTTCTGAAAATACACTGCAGGTACTATTTGCTTTTAGTGTAAGTCAGAAAAGATGAATTAATGGATAGTGCAATAAAGTAATAGCTGAAAAGGTGTTAAATATGTGAAGAGTAAATGTAACATGACATTGAAAACTTTTATAGTTCCCTGCTATTTCTGAAAGGTACAAGGTCAAGAATTAAAAGGTCTATTAGGACAGTTGACTTCTACTTATGTTGTTCTCAATTTTCGCATTATTTCAAACTGTCAGTACATCCTGTCCAGTGGAATTTCAATACAATAAATAATGGGGTTAATTTTCTGGAAAGCTGAAGGACTTTGTTCAAATACATATGAACCTGTGGGTGTTAAGAATTTTTGCTGTTTCTTCAATTGAAAAAAAAAACATTTTGTGTCATGGTGAGAGATGTTTGTAGAGATTGTTAACTCTTCTGTAAATAAGATAATAATAGCCACTCTGGCTGTGACTTGAGGACAAGTCATGTGAGGACAACCTGCTGTCCTGCTCTAAAATGAGGTTATGTTTTGATACAGAATGGAAAGCACAGATGTATGTGGTTTTTTTAAATTTTTTTTCTTCCAGTTTTCCTAAACTGGATTTGTCTAAATTTACTCTTTTCTATTTAATAATTGCTGCTGTATTGCCTTAAAAAGCTTAATTGCGCTTATAGTACTACCTTTAAAAAAAAAAAGGGAGAATTTTCCAGTAACAGTGTATTTGTATTATAGTTCTAAAACACGCATCTTCATTAATCTGTTTTTTTTTAGCTAATGAGAGAACTGAATGTTGCAATGTCTCCTTTCTTGCTTAGTTAGATCATATGATAGGTCTATCCTATTTTGTCTGAACTGCCTTTATGTCTGTGAGGAGGGAAATGTATATAATTAAGTATTTACTTAGCTTGATATATAATTTATATTATCCTCCAGATGTTTGTATTTAATTACAGATTCTGCAGAAAAAATGCATGTGTACAGACTCTCCAGTCAGTGGATATTCATTCCTTGTCAGGATATAGTTTTCTTTGCAACTGTACCCTATAAATCTCTGGACTATGGGGATTTATACAAGATTATTTTACCACAGACCCATATTTTCTGTTATTCTCTGTGTAGCTCCAACAGTTGCCTTTATTCTCAGATCTTATAACTCCACATAATGTCAGTATTTCCGAGTTTCCCTGTGTGTTTAGAGAATGTTCACATAGGGGCATTGTGGATGTGACAATCTGCTACCCAGACACCAAGCTGGAGATTTCTTCCCAATGATGCCATTACAGGGTGTATTTAGGCTCTTTTCTTCCATGGAGAACCAGTGCTTGCCTAGTGGAAGGTGCTGGCAGATGGCTGATATTTGGCAAGCTGTCTGCAGAAATATGTTTGTACACACAACTCTTGGCTTTAGAGGCAATCCCTGCCTGCTTGATGTCAGGCATGGCAGCTGTCAGTGAGTTACCCTCCAGTTTCATCTGCTGGCAGTTGAAAAATTAATTTAATCGTGTCTTTGCATCCATAACAAAGATAACAGTGTATGATTGTGGCAATGAGAGAGAGCAGTTATCCACAGGTTAAACAGTTACATGAGTGTTTGCAGTCATCCATGCTGTGTGTGGGTTCTTTATTACACCTTGATCTCCACATGCTCGACTTCTGGATAAATAAGCCTAACACACACAATCCATAATTTCTGTAAGTGCCAGAGAATTGACTTGGTTATAGCATTTACATGCCTGTGATATGAATGAATTGTTTTCTGAAGGTTTTGGTTTGCAACAAGCTCTCTGCTGCCTTTTTCTGTAAATCTGCTGTTTGGAAACCCTTAGTTAGTCTCATAAAATGTCTAATTGACTTTTTTTTAATGTGTGTTCTACTCATCATCACTGGTAGAAGTAATCAGTAAAGTTATATATTTCTGTGTGGTGCTCTTTCCTTCTTCATTTAGCTGATACATCTCAATTTCAGTTATTGATAGAGATAGGAGAAGCCACACCCTTAATCACTGGATATCCTGGCTTCATTCACTGAAAGTTCATTTTAATACAACCAAATGCTAAATTACAGAGATGAATATCTAAGGAATGGGCTTATCCAAGGAGTGGGACAGTGTTTTCTTGAAAGTAATAGCTATGAAAAGATTTAGGGTACAGGTAATTGTACATGTGCATCCCATAGTGAAATTTTAGCAGAGGCATATTATATAGAGAGAGACAAGTGTGTCTAGAATTATAATATTGCTGATGGACTGGTATTAGCATAAAGAGTGCATCTGAAATACAAAATTTTTAAGATTTAAAGAAACATGGAGAGAAAAGACCAAACAGAAGTATAAAGATAAATGAAAATGAAAGCAAATACCTTTCAGTAAAAGATTTGGGTTTTGTTTTGTAGCTCATTAAAAAAATAAAAACCACATGACTGTAATAAAGTTGATCCTTCTGTCATTCCCCTAATATGGTTGTGTATTTAGCCATTGCAATATTCTCTTTATCAAAGAGTCCCCTGAAATAATTTAGATGGATGAACCAGCGTAAATTTTGTGTTTGTGGTTAAATTTTCTCCAGGCTCTAATCTGTGGACTGTTTGAACTGAACTGTAAAACTTATGATCAGTTTAATTTTTCTACAGTTGAGCAACTCCAAATGTCTTTTTCAACAGTGCAAATGAGTAAAAATTATCTGCTTAAATAGGTCCCCAGCTATAGTTGAATACACCTTAAATACCTTAAAATACCCTTCAATACCTTAGTATTCAGTTGAAACATGTTGATCCATGGAGATTCTAATTATAATAAATTAGTTTAGGGTTTTATTCATGTTTATAAAGGAGTGTGTTTGAATCTGCATAAGTATGTATTATCTGGAGCTAATATAATAAACTTTGGCATGTTGACTCCCTTAGAATTAATTTAGAAACAGCACCAAGATTTCTGTCCTAATCTTGGAGGATATAATTTCTTTTGGATTCTGAAGTTTGTAGAATAAATCTTTTTTGAAAGCTCACCTTTTTGTAGCTCTCCAAATATGTGTCTTGAATATGAAATAATTTTTATCCCTGGCTTTGGAAGAACTCTTGCATAAATTCACATTGTCACCTCATTTGGAGAGCTCTTAATATTTTGTGATTAAGAACTGGTCTTAAGGAGAATACCTGAGCTTGGGTACATCATGCTCTGGATTCATACAGAAATCGATGGAGTTATGATGGCTGAGGAATAACTGTTTTGTCTCTTGGAAAAAAAATGAATAGAAAAACTGGTTTCATTTTCCTTCAGTCACTTTTCCTTTTCTTCCTGTAGGTGTCCTTTATCCAAAACCTTGTGTTTTGTGTGGAGAGGTCCTATCGTGTACCAGATTTTGGTGTCTGGGAAAGAGGAAGTAAATACAACAATGGCAGCCCAGAGCTGCATTCAAGGTGGGTGAGCAAATGTGGCTCTGTCAGTTAAAACAAGTAAATGAATCAAAAAGATTCATAAAAGAATTCCATAAAAGAATTCATGGAGTGAGTTAAAAATAATAATGCATTAAAATACTGTTTGAACTAAATTAAGGTTCTCTAAAGACTGAGAGATGTATTTTGGGAAAATGTGAAGATAATTTCATCATCATATGCCTGCCGAAATAACCACATAGATGCTTAGCTGTTTGAGTATTCAAATTCCAATAATTATGTGCAGCTGCATGCATATAATTCTGAAAATTGTGTTCAGAACTGTTCAGACCCTTTAGGCACATGCAATAGTTTGGATTCACAAGAATGGTTAGGAATACCCTGCTTTAAAAAGGTGTTGAATCATGAGTCTAGATTTTCTCATCTCCACCATGGTGGGAAGAAGATGCTGGACACTGGAGGCCAGCCCAGTGCCGAGCCTTTTTCCAGGTTCTTCAGATGCTACAAGCAACTGGACATGCTGATCCCTGTCCCAACAGACAGTTAGCAATGTTCTTAACATTTTAATGTTATAGTGGTCCTGTTCACTTAAGTGGAATTGCTTATGTGCTGTCTGTCTTGAAGGATCAAGTCTGTAATCTGACAGCTTGACTTTTCTAGTGTGACTGTTATTTTCTTCACTTCTTGATTTCTGAGGTTTTATTATTCATAAAAATGGCTATAGCTTGGATATCTTAGGATTTTTAAAATATTGTTGATCATCCTAATTACCAAGGGCTTGCAAAGAATACATGTGTTTCTTCCAGTTTTCAATATTGCCAATGAATGTGTGTTCTCATTTGAGAATGGAAGTTTTTTTCTGAGTGCACATACAGTCACATATATTTTAACCTATAAGTCTAATTACATGCTATTACAGCAAAACACTTAATTTAGGTTTTTTTTTTTTTCAGGGCTTTTATAGAACCTTTGTACCAATATGAGAACTAAAAAAATCAAAATTGTTGTTATATGATCTGCTTTATTTGTTTGCTGGGGTTTTTTTCCTCCTGTGTAAAATTGTTGAATGGCAGACTATATGAGCATTCATGTAGAGAATCATATACTTCCTTCCACATCTCACCTTGTGCAAATGTGCAAAAGGAACATAAACTCCTGTGTCTCCTGTTGTTTGCAGCATTCTGGTTATTCAGTATGTGAATTTCCTCCAGGGAAAACGGAACATCTTTTAAGCAGATGGAAATGGGCTTGTTGTTCTGTCTTAATCTAGACTGACATTTATAGGTTGGTTTCTCGAAGGTGAAGTTCTGTGAGATGGACTGAGCCAATCTAACAGATCATTGAACTAACACAAAAGGAAGCACAGAGCTTGGTCCTAATTTAAGAAGTAGACTTTGGTCATCTGAAACAAGTATTGCCCCTATTTATCTTTCTTTGTGTGCATGTTGATACTCTGCTTTGCTGTAGAAAGCTGGTAGGCAATTTCCCTTGTTCTCATGAATCAGAAAAAAATGGAAGAGGAACATGCATCAAAAGATGTATTTAGATATTATTGAGGAAAGCCCTGGGTATGCTAAGATATTCTATGTACTTTGTTATGCTCGTGGGGTAGTGAATCTACCAAAGAGAGCTCTAAAACCCAACTTTTTTTAAATTGATGAAGCAATTACAACCATCAGGTCTACTAACAAATGGTGTATGTGTCTTCAGTGATTATGTACCCCAAGCCAGTCTCTTAATGTCAGTGTTTAGTGTAGTGTTCTCCTGATCCTCCAAACCTACACTGTAAATCTACATACAGTGTGTGTTTGCTTTCAGAATGAGAAATTAATTATTGTCTTTTATTGCAAGAGGCTTTCTTTTTAAAGAAGATATTATATAATAGGGAGTCTATGAATAGTAGCTGTAAAATTGTGGCCTATGTTAAAAGATGCAGATATTTTAAACCTTCACAGTCTTGGTATTCCATCTTAGTACAGCTCAAAACACTTATAATAAATGATAAATAGCAGAACACTCTGGAGCAGGTCTGCACTGATGTGTGCAAATTGACGCCTTTTATTGGTTCAAAGGCAGGATTTGTAACAGCTTTTATTGCAGTGTGATCCCCTTCCTGAGCGGCTGAACTTCTGAAAAATGAATTTGTCCTGTAAGCATTTGATCAAGCTGTTCTCCAGGCATCTGCTGATACCTCTGCAAAACGTCTTTGACATCTCCCATATGTGCTGTGAGAAAAATGAAATTGCCGAAGTGCAGCATCTTCATATCCCGAGTCTGGGACTGCAGAGCCTCAATCTTGCTCTTCTCTGCAGAGCAGGTGTTATATTGCTATAGTGCTGTTCTTCCTTGCTCTATTTTGATTTATATAGTTAGAAAATTATTATTACTGATGGAGGATTTTTTTCTTGTTTACTTATTTTTACCATCCTCTGTGGTGTTTGATGTCCCAGTTCAAATGCACAGCTCTTGGATGGAGGCAAGCAGCTGAATGGGAGGAGGATTAGAGATATATATGCTTCAAGGTGTATTTTGATTAGCAGTTGCTAAGAATATTAAAATTTTAGTGTTTGCCCTCAGATATTTTACTGAGAAGAGTGAATCTAACAGTTAGAAGTTACTGGGAATTACGAATGATGTTTAAGTGCATTTACTAAATATTTTTTAGCAAACTGGAAGTACAGTTTCTCTAGGTTAGTCTCACCTTCCCCTGCCCTAATTGTAGCTCAAGGTCAAATGTATTAGTATTATGATTACAAGTCTGCTCTTGATAATCCTTGCCACATCACAATAATGGGCAGCTACAGTAAAGTCTTAAGATTGCACCTGGTGAGGTTCAGTGTGGACATGAGGAAGAAATCTTTTCATTTGACACACAGTGAAGGACCAGAACAGAATACTCAAAAGAAATTATGGAATCTCCATCACTGGAGGTTTTTGAGACTTGTCTAGATGAGGCTGTGGTTTACTTGAATCGGTCTTGGTTATCACATCTGGCTTGAAGTGTGGTTTCCTAGTGGATTAGATGAGTTCCATGTGTTCCTTACAGCTGATGACTTAATGATCCTGTGAAATTTTCAGAGGAATATTTCTGGAGAGTTTGAGTTAGGTTTTCTTTAGGGCCATCTCAAAGTAAGAACCTTTTTCTCTGCGCATTGAGTCCTACATGTTAATACAGTATGTTTATGGTGGGTTGCTGAGTGGAGGAAGGAGCATTTATTAAAATACATTTTGCCATTAATTCATACTGTTAAAACAGCCTATTTCTTCTGTTACTAAATTATAGAGTATGAAGAATGTATTTTCTCTACAAAGACACGAGCATAATGTTTATTATAAATCCTCTCTTGTAATTTGCCCGACAGGAGGGCATTAATCAGTAGGAATGAAACGAGTGTCTGAAGTGTGATCATAATCCTGAAGTGTGCTGTGTTGTTTGTTTGTTCACTCTTTTGAAGACATACTTGGTATGAAGGCTCTTCTCAGACTTTTTTTTCTTTTAAAGTAACTTCCTCCTGTGATTTACCCATGAAACCCCTGGTAATCTAAGTAGTAAGTGTGTGTTTGGTGAAGGGAATGCTTGATAATGTTGAGAGATTTATATGGTCACTTGCAAGTAATATTTGTGTGAGTAGAGAACTCTCCAGGGGCTTTGAATAACTAGGGGTAGAAAAATGCTCATCATTTATGGTAAACATTATTGTTATTGTAGAATAATGACTGTGTAAAATACAGATGATTTCAAGGAGGGAATACATATGTCTTGAATTTTGCCTATTTTGTAGGCAGATTGAGTAGTTTTACATTATCTGAATGCAGTTGAACATTTGAATATTCTCGAACATTTATTACTTCTCTAGCTTTTGTCAGTAACTTTTTTCTCTGAAAATGTAGGACTTGGTATTAGAACTGTTACTTGAAAGGGAAAAGAAGAATTAGGTTTTAACGTGACTGCAGTGTGCAGGATTTCTGATTTTCATTTTCTGTATATGCAATTTGGTAATGCTACTTAATTCCTCTAAAAAGTTCTGTTCTGAGTCATCATGCCCATTTGTTTGGTCAATTGCTAGGTGATAATTGGAATAGAGCAATTTTTAGAACAACTACATTTTTGTTTAGGTATTTGAAACAAAGCCAGAGAAATAATTATATCCACAGTACTTCTGAGTTCAGTTTATTTCTTTGTGATATTCTCCAGTACTAAAAGCTTTTATCATCAGAAGACACAAAACTGAGGGATTTCAGCACTGTTTGATGGCAGCTGCTCAGAGCAGGACGTAGTTAAGCTGGTCAGCTTTCTCTTGTTGAAGCAATTAGAATTGAATCCCATGAGTACTATTTCTGGCAGTGTTTCAGAAAGGAAGATGGACGTTTATAAATGATAAAGTGTGAAATCAGTATCTAAATTATTTCTACCATTAAAACCAACAAAGGTAAATGTAGTACTTAAAAACCAAAATTCTGTAACTGCCTTGTATTTTTTTCATTATTTTCAGTATTTTCTGTGTAATTGTAATTAAATCCCATATTTAAAATATAGATTAGTAAACATTTGAAATTTCATGTTTTACATTAATGGGACAAATTTATTTACAGTAAGGTAAGACTTGCTTTGATCCCAAAATGCTTCATGGAGTATAGAAGAATAAAGATTAAAGCACAGTCCCTGTTCGCCGGTTTCTGACAATTTGGTTGCTCTAAGTCTTTTTGTGGATGGACAATGAAGCTGTTTGTCAATACTGTCAAAACTCTTACACAGAAGTTGGGAATGTTAGTGATTATTTTCTGAATATTTTTTATAACTCGGTGTTTTAAACTCTGTGTCATGGGACAGATGTAGGGATAGCATATGGGTGGTCAGTGAAGTAAAATCCTGTTGTAGTTCATGTACAGCTGAAGCAGGGACAGCTCAAGGCACATTGGTCAGAGGAAATGCAGTTCAGGGGAGACAAAGGTGTAACTTAAAATTTTAGTTCCATGAATGATGTAGGGAGAATTACAGTAAGCTTTGTTTTACCAGATTGCCTAAGAGAATGTGAAAGGTGTTTGTTTAATTAGCTGAACCTCTGCAGTCTTTCTAGTTCCTACACTTGTATGTCACCACTGAATAGGAAGTGCAAGGGCCTTTCTCTGCCTTGCCTGTTTGTGTTCAATAGAGCTGTCAGAAATCTGGGAGTGTTAGATATTATGTTTTTAAACTGTAGCACTGTTGGGAACTGGCTGTCACAGGAGAGTGGAAGGCTTAGGCAAAGTTTTAAAAAGCAGAGCCTTACTGGTGAGTCTCGAGGTGCAGAAAGGACTCCCTTGCTTTCTAAACTCCTTCTTGGGGAAGGGTTTAGATGTGGCTGGATCCCATCTTAGCCTCGGACTGTGTTAGCAGTTTAAATTGAAAGGAATTATAGAGGTAGGATTAAACCACTTTGTCCCACAGGTTTTAACGATGGCAAAACAGAAAGATTTATGTAAATGAATTATTTATTATGACAAATTAACAAACAAGTGAACAGACAAAAGATCCTAACCAGAATTATTTACTACACAGTGTAAAAGCTAAAAAATCTACTAGTAGAGTATTATATAACGAAGTAATATATTGCACTGTAACAAAACAATTATATTAAAGCAATTATATCGAAGGTAGCAAAAGAAACAATCATTAAGTAGAGATTGATATAACTCACCATACAGGCTAGTGGGCAGATCTCTCTCTCTTAACCCCTGGGGAGTAACCATGAAGAGGCATCTCTGCTTCACAGGAGAAGCTCCACACTTCAGGGGAGTGTGTGGAACAATCTGCTATATGGAAGTTTGGACTGGGCTTTTATAGTTATAAAGTGATGGACTGGTAGTCACAGGTTTACAAGCTCACAGGCTAGCTTATCTGCCACATCTTGTTTCAAAAAATGGATGTATATTGGAAGTCTGGTGAACCAGGATGGTTTTAGCATAATTTAACACCAAGACAGCACCGTGGCACCAGCAGCTGCACTTGCATGATAGCTTGCATGGTGGCCTGCAGGATGGCTTGCATAGTGTGCATTACTGGAGTTTAGGTCAGTTCAGGGTGGACTGTCCTGCCACACTGGCTCATTTAATAATTTACTTTCTGATGCCCTGTGACCTTAAACGTCTGGAATTTTGGAATCGACATGCCAAAAATGCACTGGTTTCTGTGTTTGTTAATGCTTCAGCTCCTCACTGCAGTTGAATGGATGTAAGTGAAATTGGCTGATATAATTATGTATTCTTTAAACTGAGAAAAAGAGAAGAATGTTTCTTTGCTACTATTTTTTGTTTAAATACTCACAAGGAAAGTATAAAACTACACTTTCTTAAAGAAAAGGCTTTGTTAAAGTGTATATTTTTATTTGTACTGTATAATGTACATAATTGGTAATAAATTAATACGTAATTTGTTTTTAAATTATATGATCTAGTGATTTTAGTGCATAATGTCTTTAAATGTGAACCTGCTCACTTGAAAGCTTGTTGATAGTATTTCTGGGTCTTGTTTTGTTTGTGATAGATATTAGCCATGGAGTAAGTGAAATAAAAGATGTATCACTGTATGGTTGACATCAGAAAACCCTTCTGTTCTGAATCCAGATTGATGAGTTCTTTTATTATATGGAAAGCTAGAAATCAGTCTTTTAAACTTCAGTGCTTGAGAGCTGGGTTGAAAAATCGTGCTGAAGTAAATCCTCTGTCAATAAACTACTAGCAAGACCTTGAGATACATAATGCCAGATGTCTGGTAGCAAGGTGAGAGCAAAAGCACTTTTTCCAGATGGTCTCTGCCATTTGAAGACAAATAAAAATGCTGAATAGTGTTTGAGAGAAAAAAGGAAAAAAGCCAAAACAACCCCAAATTTGCTGTGTCATCATTTTAGTAACATAGAGGTTAAGCACAAAATTCAAATCAAGAGAAGATCATTAGCTCTGAAAGCTGGCAAATGTGTTAAATTTTAGCCTGGGCTTGAATTATGATACCTCTGGGATTTTGTTTTGTTTTCTCCTCAGCTCCGTGGGGCTGGCAAAAGCAGCTTTAGAAGCAATTAATGGTTTCAATCTCTTTGGAAATCAGGTAATAAATGTGTTTGTTTTCTCTCCTTTTTTTTTAGCAGTAATGGTTTAGACTGTGAGTTGGGCAGTTTTAGATTCCAGCTTTAAAAAAGTTGGTTTGCAAACTGACTGGTAGAGAATTTGTCAGATAAAATCACTGTGCCCTTACTATCAAGAATTACTTTTTTTATTTCCTTAAAAAAAAATTCTATAATGGTTCCAGCTTAGCCTGAACAAGAACTTTGTTGCCAAAACATTTTTTTTCCTTCAGGACTGTATCTCTTGATGATAGAGTATTCTTCTGCCTACAAACAATACCTTACTTTTGTCTGCTTCCCTTATGTTTTTGATTAAGACTTTAAAGAAACTACTTTTATATGATCCCACTGTTTTACTGGTTTTTAATTTCAATATGTGGCATAGCTGTAAAATCTTTTCCCAATCTTTCACATGGTTTGGATGAATTAGGAAAGCAAGCCTTTTCTGAGAGTTTTATATCTGAGTTGTATTCCCTTTGTATGTGCTTCTTTCTTTTTGGTATTATACCTACAGTAGTCTGTAGCTAAAATAAAAGAATATTCTTTGAAATTAATGGTTTAGAAAATGTACAAATGGAAGATACGTCATCCATTTTAAAAGCTGATGTCAAGTGTTAAGGACTAGGAGCTAGTAAGGATCTTCAGTAATGATCAGACATTATACATGCATTGTATTTCAGAAATAACATTTATCTGTAATCTTTACCTTCCCAACAGTTTCAAGCACCAGTAAATGTGGCTGCTGGTTTTTTTTTCAAATTATTTTTTACTAAATTCTGAAATGGATGAATAAATTGCTGAAGCAAGACCAGTTATGCTTTGAGAATTTATTTCCGAGATATTTAGTTGGCATAAACAGAAACCATTTTGACCTTCAGTCTATGGCAGAGTTTGCCTTTGTGCTTAACTCCAGCTGTGTTCCAAAAGCTTTGAGAAATCCTGTTGAGCCCCTCGAGAGATTTGTTTGCACCTGCAACTGCACCAGTATAACCTGCATAAATCACTGCTGGGGTGACAGACAGACAGCTTGTGACAAGATAAACATGTTTGAAGTCTGACCTAGTCAGAGTGTAATCACTTGTTTGTTTATGAGCTATATATCCTATATTAAAGACAATTTTATTTTTTTTTTAAATAAATCAAGCCTTTGTAATGTGTCCTTACTCCAGAACTTTACAGTCTTTAGAGAAGTGAAAAATAGTTCATTTGTAAGACAAGGTGCTTGTGGGTTTAGCTTGCTTTTGAATCCCCAAAGAATTCTTCACTGTAGCACAGAATTTGAAACTGCAGTGCACATGTGTGGGCAGGCTGTGTTCAGAGCTTGTAGATGAATTTAGAGATTTGTGAATAATCAGAGTCTGGATTAGGAAGAAAGTAAATTAACAAATCATCAAAGCAAATGTGATTATTTGTGTGCATTCTTAGCACTATTCAGTATATATCTTACTGGAATGATTAAGAAAACAGAGATTATTTTCCATGGGCACAGTGGAAAAAACATTTTGTTTAGCCTAGTAAAGCAAAAGCTGAGTATTTGTATGATAACTATGTATAATTAGAGTGCAGTTAAAGAGTGAGTCAGAAAAAACCCTCTGGAAAGGCATCTCAGTGGGTGGTAGTACTGACACCCAAAGAAAGGTGGCCAACTACTTCTGGAGACACTTAATTGGAAATGAAAGTGTTTAATAATTAGAAAGGGAGGGTTCTGGAACAGTCTCCCTGGGAGAGTAGTGTACCAAAGAAACAGTGCTTTTTAGGAGAAATTTGGTGGATTTATGAAAACTCATGGTCTGATGTTTATGACCATAATGGAATGAGTTGGCACTGAATGTGTCCTCCAGTGGGGTGGTTCTGAGATTCAGTATCAGTTGGAATGTATATGGAGATACCTCTTCATTAACAAACTGCATTGAGTTTGCAAGAAGTTGCCTACTGGTAATAATTCTAAATGCTGTTGATTGTGTTTAAACAGTGTCTCAGATATGGGAATTTTTCTGAGTGTTTCAGGAGGTATCAAAAAGGTGACAGATACAGTGTAGAATTACAGAATGTTATTAGGAAATAGATTTTGCAAGGAGTAGATGTTAATAATGCAGACCTTACAATAACTGAAAAGCAGACAATTTTTGTTTGCTATGGAAGCCCTTTTCCAAAGCAGTACCTCTGCTGAATATCTAAGCAGTGCCTCTATGCTGAATATGTGTTCTAACTGCCTTGTAATGAAATATTCAACATCACTATTAGGAACATTTCCTGCAGTCACAGGGAAGGACAGCTACTCTTTTTGTTTGTCCTTAATACAGTTGTTATTTTTCAAGAATTAATGGAAGGATTAATAGCCTGAATGAATCATATAATTGATAATCAGTATTATAATAGATACAGATAAAATCATTAATTTTGGCTATACTTAAATGAGTTTAAAAATCCAAATTATTTTCAACTCGATGTTATATTTTCTGACTGAAATTACCAGCAGAATACCAGACTATGACAGCATAACCCAAATAAAACACAGAACCAATTAGTTTCCCCAGAATAAGCTAACCTTCTTCCCTTTCCATTAAACAAATGTAATGTGTTTACAGGGCTGCTCTTGGTCTGTTATATTTGTGGATTTTGATGCCCATAATCGTAACAGGCAGACTCTGTGTTCGCTGCTGCCCCGAGAGTCAAGGTCTCATGTAAGTAATTAAATAAAATTCTCCTCGACAGACTGTGGAGAAAATAAATGGATGTGAATTCTTAGTTGCATGATGGCCCTTATGTTCTGCTTGATAAGGATGGGAATTTGCTGGGAAGGTGTTAAATTTTTGCTTCTTAAGTGTCACTGTGCTGTAGTTGTTTTTCTGAAGTGGAATTACAGTGGTGTTCTTTATTTTGTTAATACATAGGTTAGAATAGTAGCATCTTGGGAGCTTCCTAAACAATTGTAAAATAAAATTGGAAATAACTGAAGTTTTGCAGTCTTGGTGATTGTTTTCCTTTTGGCCTAGTTTCCACTATACACTCTGTGCCTGCGTTTTTCAAACACTTTTTGTTTTAGCTTTAATTCTTTCTTTTGTCTAGGAAAAAAGCCTTTAAGGTTGACTTATCATAAATTACTGAATATAGACAATTTCTTGTTATTATAAACTACCGTTACAAATATATTTCCTCAGTGAGTAAATCTAAGTGACATAAGTATAGATTAGTTAAAAAAAGATCTATTTCACTGCTACCATCAAAGGTGAATTTGGGTTTTGAAAATCAGTAGTTTAAAATGAGTGTTAATAGAGTTCTGCTTTTTTGTATGTTCTTGGACGTAAGAGCATTTTTGTTCCTGAAACAGACTGTTATAATCTTCAACGTTAATAGTTTACTTATTGTGGGTAAGAATTATGGAAGAGTTGTAATGCTGGATAATTAAAATAAAAGATGCTGTCAGCTACTTTTTTTATAGTCAAATGGTCTTTTATAACTCTTGCTGTTTGTTATTTGCTGGAGACTTGAAATATTCCAGCAGAAGCTGATTTCACAGCTTACTTATCCCATAGAAGGAATCTTTGTGTCCTTTTCTTCTTTTTATGGGTTCATGTCAGTCATATTGGCAAAAACATGTTATTTTTAACAGCTGAATATCTTGAATATGTCAGCAGAAAAGAATACTCTTTTGTGTTTCTGTAAGCCTACCTGTAATGGTGATGCACTGGTTAGTAATTTTTCTATGTTTTTAATTTATGATAGGTACACATGATTCTTGAGAAGGTTGCTCATATTTTCTTCTGGAATTATTCCCTTATCCTCTTAATTGTTAATCAGATAAGCTTGTTTGTTGAAGCACCTGAAGACTATTCCTGAAAAAGATGTTCAGAAATGATAATTTAATCACTGCACCTTTATAAAATATTTGTGATTCTTTTGAGCATATGATACCCAAATGTTTGTATTTCTTCCAGGAATAACCTGGAGGATATATTTTAAAAAAAAAACCCAGCAACAAAACACAAAGTTTTAGAATGTTTTCACTTATGCCTGCACATTATCAACTGTAAAACAGGTCAGATTCTGAGTCAGAGTTCTCTTTTAAATCCTCTGTCTGGATATTTGGGTTGTAGTTTATCCTGGTGTCTCTTTAGAAGTCTTATTTTGCACCTTATTTTAGTATGTTAGTACTAGGATTTTGATAAAGGTAAGTTTGGAACATTATATTTCACTTAGTAAGTTAAACAGTCTTTGTGCATCAAATAATTGTCAGGAATCTAATTAAACGTGTAACGTCCTATTTCTCCCTCTCCTCCTACAGAATACTGATGCAGCCCTTTTGCCCTGTCTTAGTTACCCAGCATTTGCTTTGGATGATGAGGTTTTGTTTGGTCAAACACTAGATAAAATTATCAGAAAACTGAAAGGAAAATACGGGTTTAAAAGGTTTCTGAGAGATGGGTACAGAACAGCCCTGGAGGACAGAACCCGGCGGTACTACAAACCAGCAGAGATCAAGGTAGAGCAATACTTGACCTGTGACCTTATGGACAGAGTGGGGTTTTCCAAAATGTTTAGGCAGTACTTGAAAAAGAAAACCAACCCCAAAGCCAAACAAAACAAAATCCTCACAACACCCCAAAAGAAAACAAAGCCAAGCCAGACACCCCTCTGCAGTAATTGTAATTTGAATTGCCCAGTGATGCCTAATTGCTTTAAGTGAAGGAGATGCATTTTGTAATTTGCATGTGCAGTTTTCAGAGATTGCTAAGTCAGCAAGTGAGTCATTGGTTTGTTTTGTAATGAATGTGCTTTCATTTACATTTAGGGTACAGTTGATTTCACATAACAAATAAGGAAATTATTTATCATTTCATTTCATTTCACAGCTGACTACAGTCTGAGTGCATAGAAAACAATTTTGCTTTTGATCACAATATTTATCAGTAAAAGTTATCTAAATGAAAATTTATTTCTTTTTTTTTTTCCCATAGTTTCCCTGTGAAAAATTACAAAGTAGGTTATTTAAATATTCTGCTTGAGAATGAGCCACAGCAGATATAAAGGCACAGTTAAAGTGACTGTAGGATTCAGGAGTGGTAACCTAAATGACAAACTGACATTCTAAAATGTTTTTGCTTTTATGATTGTCTTTTGTTGCTTAGAAATTATTCAACAGAATTATTCAGATATATTTCCTTCAATGAAAATGATGAAATGTCTGAATTTTTCTTCTTTTCAGCTTTTTGATGGCATTGAGTGTGAATTCCCTCTTTTTTTTATTTTCATGATCATCGATGGTAAGTGTAGCTTTACATCCCTGTCCTTGAAAGGCATTAGAGAGATGAGCTCTTAGAAGAAAGAGACAAAATTTTCCTGTCCTGCGAAAATAAACCATAATGCAGTGACACTAAATATCTCATTGAGAGTTCTGCCTCCTGGGTTAAAAAACCCCCAAGCACCCCAACCTGTGGTGACCTGTTTTTAGAATAGAACTTGACAGGGGTGTTTTAAAAGGTTCAGTCTGTGACATTGTCCTGCATTGCCTTTTAAGCCTAAAAATCTTTCACAGTGTATCAAACCTTTGCAGCAGCACACAAGAGAAAAGAAAATGGAAGAGAGAACACATTGACACACTGAATGTTGCAGCAGGTCTTTTCAAGTTGAATATTGAGTGGAAATTGAAACAGAATTCAGAAAGAAGAAAGTGAACCAGAAAAGGCCACAATTTTTCACAGTCAGTCTGACTGAATTAAAAAAAAAACAAACATAAAATCACAACAGCAGCAAAAACACCACTACCTAAACCTTGTCTTGAGGATAGGAGACACACCAAAGAAGTTCAGGGGATGATTCAGGATGGAAGCTAAAACTTCGATAGGACAGAAGTCTGATTAAGCAAATTAGTAGGGTTACAACTGTCAAAAAGATTTCTAAATGGATTAAAATCTGGCCTTTTTTTTTTCTTTTTTCCCCCCTCTGTAGTATGTTAAATAGTTTTCAAATAAAGATAGTGAGAGGCATAGAAATATGCTGTCTGCCTCGACTCCTCTGTGGCCAGCCACAGATTAAAATATTGTGTTTGAAGATACAATAAGGTTTCACAATTGATATTTCTAAAGGAGTGCTTGATGTTTTTCAAAGAGTGAGGCCCAAAACTGAGGAGAAAGGCACTGACATTTAATGCTGCCCACTTGCAGTTTTGGGAAGAACAAAAAGGTAGTGATCTTTAACTGAAGTTATCAGAAGAATAAAAGAAGCATTTTACTCTTCTTGTGTACAAAAAAGAGTAAAGAATACTTTGCACATACATGTCCTTTCTTCCTGGACCGCACTTTTAGCAAGTAGACCAATTCTGTTAGTAGATTTTGTGCAAATATCTCCAAATCCACAGCTTTCCTTAATGCAAAATTTGAAGTGTAAACAGACTGCAAAAAGACAATGGAATGGGAGGAGCAGATTACAGGGGAATATCTCTGTAATGAAAGCATTAAAGAAACCCCTCAAACTGCTGCATTGTGAATAGTGGTTTAGCTGTAAGCCTATTTGCCCATCCAACACACACACTACAAAAGAAAGCCTTTTCTGCAAATTGTATTAAGCAACTAAATATCCAGGTAACTTCTGGTAGCTGGGTTTTGTTACCTGTATGACAATGGGACAGTGCTTGTCAAAGTGATACAGTTTTTGCTGGATGAGCAGAAATGCTTTTGGTATTGTTGACGTATATTTTCATTTAAGAACTTTTGATGAACTTAGCACTGGTCATGTTAGTGTTGATCAGATTCATTTTGGGAAGTTCTGCTAAAAAAACCCATTTAAGGCACTGGTACTCCCAAACACGCCAGTGTCTCCCCAGAAGCAGCATCAGAGAGTTAACTGTTTTATTTAATCTTGAGGTGTGTCAGCAATTCTCAGTCTTTGTAATATGGTGATATAATACCTGTATAACTTACAGATGTAACATTCCATCAAAAAATCTTTGGAGAGATTCAATTTGCTACTTCAAATTTCTTTTGTATTTATTTAATGGGATTTCTGGGCAACTCTCATCTAGATCAGTTTGCAACTCTGCTCTCAATACTTAGAATGAGGCTGTTTGTGTCCACACAGGCACATAAGCTCTGCCTCTTCGTGCTGCTATAATTGAGGAAGTTCTTTACAGTGAGCTGGGCTGGTTGTCTGTGTCCAGGTCCTGCCCCCTGTAAGTTCACAGCTTTCCTATCCCATGTAACTTGACATTTATTTCAGTTTAAGCTACTAACAGAACACCTGATTCATGATCCCTGTGAGATTGAGCTGTAGCAGTAAGTGAGGATATACAGTTTAGTCTTTTACTTCTGTGTAGATACTAAACAGTTTGAAAAAATATTTAGTTTTGAAAAATAAGCACTAGATTGTTTTTTCTTTTTCTTTTATGAACATTAGGCTCATGAAAAAATTATTTCTTCCATTAAATCAATTATTGTTTGGTTATTTTTAGGCGTTTTTAAAGGAAATCCTGCACAGGTAAAGGAATATCAGGATCTTCTGGACCCTTTGCTTCAACATACACCTGAAGGTATTATCTGGAAATCATTCTCTGAAACACTTGTAGCTTTTTATTTATCTGAAATAATTAAAATACTGACTTCCCTATTAATGTATATTGTGGTCAGAGCAAAGGAGAAGTAAAAATATCAATATGTTTCTCCATGGCATAATACTGATACTAAAATAATCTCTTTTATGTAGTAGATACATTACATCATAAAGTGTGATAACAAAAGTAACATTGTCTGGAAAAATGCTGCTGATACTGATATAAGTTTTATACTGTACCCACTCATTCCTCCCCTGCTTCATTTTTTACAATTTACATTGTTCACTTTGACTTTCCTGGCAAATAGTAACTGCCAACAGTTAGGTTGTTTCAGTGTTCCACCTGGATACAATTGAGAGTTGCTCTCATCTTTCATTGTCACTTAATTTCACAAGATTTAAAAAATAATTTACTACATGCATATGAAATTGGTTCTAGCTTAGAGCAGGGAAAATGGCAGCATTCTAATATAAATGTTCTCTTGCTTAGTTTGTGCACTCCAGAATGTTTGTGGCACTGCAGACGAGGCTATTGATGGCTTACAGGCTCATTCATCCAAAATTCAGTTAAAAAAAAGAAAAAGACCATAAGTTTGAGTGGGAGGAAAAGAAATGGCCAGAGAACAGAACAAGCTTCAATATACTGACAATCCAATTTTAAAACTCAGCATTTTAGTCACCTGTTCTTACATCTGTGGTACAGTTACACAGGTAGATGTAGAGTATTTTAGTCTGACTTGTTCTTTAAACTTATTGAAGTGAACTAGTTTCTATAAGAAAAACAAACATTTCCTTACCAAGTTTTCATTATGTAACCAATTTTCTGACCTTGCTAGTCCTTGTTTTTTTCTGATTGTTAATGAATATGTGAAGTTTCATGGATGCTAAATTAATCTTGTGATTTCTTTTGTTGAATGTCATCACAAATATCCCATCTTAAACTTTCTGGGTGTGCTTTGATACCTCACTCATTTGAATATTCTATCTCTAATAACTCTCGTTTTTCCACTTTTTTCTCTGCTTCTTGCCAGCAATTTTTTGTCTCAGCACGTAGCCAGACACTGCAGCTTTATTCTGTTTATCACCAGTTCTTTATCCAAATAAATTCAGAACTAAAGCAATACTAAGGTAAAATTTAGTTTTGCAGGAAGCATATTAATTTGCATTTCTATTTCATATAATTAGGTCAATCATTTGTCATTATGTTTCTAAATTACTTAAAAGGGCGGAAATAAAGGTTATTGATCTACAATGATCAGCAATACCTGTGGCATAATTCTAGATAGAAGGTATATTATCTTTCAGTGAAGAAGTTATGCTGTTTTGATTCATGATGTTTCAAAATTCAAGTGCTAGTTTTAAGCATTTAATTAATAAAAGTATGTAAACCCAAGTTGACTTTTTTTGACCAGGATTTTAATTTTAAAAAGTTGCCTGAGACTGAGCATGTGTTAACTGCAGGGCAAAACACCCCAAGTGTTTCACTGTGACCCAGCTTTCATTGCTTTTGGTTATGGTTTGTTACCTGAACTGAGTTTTGCTTTAGGTGAATTGTTTTATTTTCAATTTGCACAGTAAGATGCTGCACAGACAACATATGTATTCTGGGAAGAAATTCTGAGGAAAAGTTTGGTGAAATATGCAGTAGTTTAATATTGCCCTGGGTTTCCTACACTGCTTGTGGCTTTGAGAGAGGATAGTGAATGACATCCATCTCTGTTCAATCAAATTGTTACTAAGGTGTAATTTTTCCTATTTTGGACTCAGTTTTATTGGGGGACTCCAATCAAATAATGAGGGAAGTGATGACTTACTGTTTATTTTAAAAATCCCAGGCTGTCCTGTTGTGCCCAAGTATTACTATGTGCCAGCTGATTTTGTTGAAATGGAAAAGAAGAACCCTGGCAGTCAGAAACGCTTTCCCAGTAACAATGGCCGGGATGGGAAGTTGTTCCTGTGGGGCCAGGCCATGTACATCATTGCCAAACTCCTGGGTAAGAGCCTGAGCAGGTGCTCTCAAGTTTTCACTGTGTCTTGATCATGTTTTTCTGACTCTGAACGAAAACAGTGGCTTGAGTTTTGAATGGACTATGAGTGGCATGTGTGTCTTTTGCTTTAGTACCTACATGATGGACAAAAATTGCTTTTTAAAAGTCTTCTCGTTTTTATGCTGCATGCAACATACTGTGAAGCTTAGTGGAATATTTCATAGATTACTGAAAATCTTTTAAACATGATAGATCTATCTTTTTTTGCTGTTTCTTTTCCTAGCTTTTCTTCTTATTTCCTTTTCTTCGTAACAAAGTATATTAATGTGATGCTTTCTGGATTAACTATATCAGCTGCACCTGTACAGTGATGTTTGTAAGTGATTTATAGCATTTAATTCAAATTATTTACTGCTTTAGGCACGAAAAGTTTAAACTTTGAATAGTTGCAGTCTCAGAGAAAGTTAATAATTTATTCAGCCTGTGTTGTTTTTATCCTTTGAAATGTATTTTCAATTGCTCATCTAGTTTCTTTTCTAAAGTTTGACCATTGAAGATTGTTATGGTGAATTTCAGTCACAAATGAACTCTTGGTCTCACTTGAAATGATTTTATTAAAGGCTAATGCAAAAAGAATGATTAAGCCAGAAAAATCTTCACACTTGTTTTTTTTATTTAGTATTTCTTTTAGGGGCAAGATATATCAGTTTATTTTAACAGGATCAGCATTTACCTGGTAATCAGTAAATTGAGTTCTAGAAACTTTTTTCTGTGAACACTGTAAAGGGAAACAGGCTGTTGGTAGTAAAAATGAGAAACACTGAAGGGGGGTTTAAAAATTCGAGACTTGGCAAGAGCAGTGGATGTATCTTTAAGTATGGAGGGACAGAGCCTGTCTGGTGCTCCACCTGTTTGCTTTCACTGTATTCCTTACATAATTCCTTTTTCAGCCAATGCTTTAAAATAAATGCAGGCAATCTTATTGTTAATTAAAAAAAATTAATTTAACCTTTAAAAATATTAGTCAAGTAATCCTCAAGTGTGTATGTAGGAATACTGTATTAATTCTGCTAGTATTGATCTTGTACTCATATTTGTGTATTTCTGTACCTGCAGAATGCTGGTTAAATAAATTGTATTTATAATTTGCTAAATTTTGTTTGTGTAACATAACATTCTTGTGTTTCAGTTCTTTGCTGAGCATTCTTACACACTGCTTTTTTAAAAAATAGTTGTGCTAAATCTCTTTTTGAAATGTTGTCATTAGTTGCTGTTTCCTTTATTGTTCTAAAACTTTCTCTCCACTGTATTCACTACTTTCATTCACCCTCTTTTTTTTCCCAAATATTCAAAATTTCAACATTTTGGTGGTTGTTATATCAGGAACTCCATTTATTCATACTAATTTATAACTGCTGCATTCCATTTTGTTCCTTTCTGGATGAAAACCTGCCTGACTAACAGTCTCATCCTTGATGGAAGTGTTACTTTGCTTGTTGGTGGTTGCTAATTAAGTGGAAGCCTGACTCCAAATACTTTGATATCTGGGAAGGTACTGTTTTCCCATTTCATCATCCATTCAGAAATCACTGTGTTGCCTCAAGGGTAGCAATTAATTTGTATTTGTTCAGCCTCCTTGCTCCTGCTGTGTAGGCGAGCACACGACATCACCTTTTAGATTCCTCTGCTGTCTCTGGGCCTGGGCTCTGCCTCTTGCACTCCAAACTTTTCTAAATACAGCAACATGAAACAGAGTCAATTCTTACACATCTCTCTGCCTCCCACAGAAGTAGGGAGGTCAAAATTTGGGTCCTGCTTATAAACACTCTGAGTAGCAGGCAATGAAAGTGTCTGCGTGTCAGATGCCTATTGGAGGGCATCACATGTTTATGCAACTGAAAAAATTGTTTATGAAAAAAAAGACATGTTTTTGCAGATGATAATGCTATTTTTCATACAATTTCCTCCTTACGTTGGATGAGGAGGTTTGTAAAACCTTTATGGTAAGGTCCTCATTTTGAAACAAGGGAAAGGAATGCCAGGCCTTCAGCTCTTTCATGCAACTGAAAATTCACTCAGGCTTTCATTTAGTAGCTCTCTTACCTTTCCTTTCCTTTCCTTTTCCTTATAATTTTTGTATTTTGTTCTGTGGATTCAGTGCTGCCTAGAACTAGGTTAAGAGTCTTAGTTTTAATAAGATTTTTAATATTTCTTACAGTGTAGACCAAATGGATTAAATGTTGTCAGCTGCTGCAGATAGTGAGCTAACAAAGAAATCTCTGCTTTTGCATTCTAATACACTTGTATTTGTAATAATGGTGATGAATATTCACTGAGATCCTATTTTAAAAAAAATTGTAAATATTGAAGTTATATTTTATAATAGTCTATTGATATAGTTCTTTTAAATATTAAAGTATTCTGACCTTATATTTTAATTACTAAGCAACATAAATCAATGTAAAAAACAGTGGGAATAGAACATGTATCCTGGAAACTGCTCTTGCTTTTAAGAACTGATGCATAGCCCATTGATCTTGCAATCGTTTGGTTAATCAATTTTATTGCATCACACATAAATCGAGTAACTTCCATTCCTTTAGCCAGCATAAGAATTCTGTGTGAACTGGAGCTTAGATGACTGATTTCCTTATGTATGATCTGGTAACTCATGTGTCAGTATATAAATGATTTGTCCATGGTGATTTTTTTATAATCTAGCTTTGCTGGTTTTGTGCCCATGGATCATAACCCTGCAGGAGCAGAGCAGAGGAAGGGGGTCCTGTCCTGGCAGGAGTCCAGCCATGTTGTCCCAGCAGAAGGCTGAGGACAGGGCAGTATCCAGTAGCTGGCAGAGCTCCTGGCACCAGCATCTCCAGCACAGCTTCCGTGGTGAACTGCCCAGCCAGGGCCCTTCACTGCTGCCTGAGCATCTTCTTTCCACTGTACCATCTATTCTCTTCTTTCCTAACACTTGTAACCTTCAGTAAGGACATATTTTGAGTTTATAAACTGTAGTCTTCATTTACTACGTGGTGCAGTGTTCGGAAACATTCTTATCAAGGCAGTGCTGGTTTTCTCTTGCAGCTGAATGGAGTCATGAGTCACTTCTTTTTTAGACTGATAGCTTGTTATCCAGTGTGGAGGCTTTTAAGAATAGGTACAAAATTGTTGACCTCTATATAGAAGAAATGAAAATGCATTGTGGCCTACTCTGTAGCAGAAATTAAATAAAGCTTGGAGAGTTTCATGGCAAAATGCAACTTTGGTAGAATGCTTATTTGAAGGGTATAGTGGCTCATAGTAGATTATGAACCTTTATTCGAGGAATTCGTTGAAATTTTTCAATAGCATACTTTTATTGGAATACTTCATTTTTTTTCAGGAGAAGGTTAAAATAATGAATTTTTAGGTGGGCTTTTTTCCTCCCATGTAAAAAACTCCATGGTAGAAACGGCTTGATTTCAAATAAATTTAATTAGGTTTTTTTACAATATCTGATTCTTAATTTTGCAGAATATCCTTTTGATCTGTAAGTCACTGATCCAAAACAAGGGCTGTAGCAGCAGAACCAACTCCATCAATAAGTTAGCATGCCTTCTTCACAAAAGCTGCTGAAGGTACTTAAGTCATTCTGTATTTTTATTATCACTTACTTTCAGCTGACAAGTTAATAAGTCCTAAGGATCTGGACCCTATTGGACGGTACGTAGCTCCCCAAGACCAGCGGAATGTGAGCATGAGATTTTCAAATCAGGTAAGCATAGGCTTAGTTTTAAAATATTTTCACTGAGAAATTGTCATCTACATGTCATGTATGGTCTTCTAATATTACAGTTAAAGTGCAAGGAAAATATTAAGTGTATATACATTTTCTGAGTTGATGGAGGATTGCTTTTAAAAGGAAGATTTATAACATCTGCAGTTCTGGGGAAGTGATACACATTTGCCTTCAGATTAAGCAGTGCAGTCAAAATGATACAGAAAATGTAAGTTTAAGTTGTTGCTAATAGATAGGTATGTTTCTTTGAGTAATAGGTTGTGCCAGGAATGCAAAAATTCCTCCGAAACAATTTCAATGTGTTCATATTTTTTTTGTATTTAGGGCTCCTAAGACCTACAGGGATTAGGTTCTTTTTTTTTGTGTGATTGAGACACCATCCCTGGGGGTATTTAAAAGACATGCAGATGTGGCACTTAGGGACAGAGTTCAGTGCTGGGCTTGGCAGTGCTGGGTTAGCAGTTGGATTTAGTGATTGTAAAGGTCCTTTCCAGCCCTAATGATTCCATGATTCCATGTTCTCCTGTATTTGGATTAAATGCACAGCAGGAATGAGTGAACAGGGATGGGGAATGCTTGAAAACGTGGTCTGTATGTAGGGGACTTCTTTTATTAACGAGGTGAGAACTTGTATGTGTGGAAGCTAAACGATGTATTTCAGCTGTTATGTTTCCTTATATAAGGAATATATATTCAAGAAGTCCCTTGTTCAGCGTTGTGAATTTGTTATTGAAGCATAAAAGATGAAGTATTTCAGAACTGAATAATGTTTTTCTTGTTTTATCCAAATGCTGCTTAAGCCCTCAGTTTCCTCCTCTTTGCTGTTACCAAGGTAATCCGCCTGCCTGGCTGTTGGTTCATTCCTAGTGAGACTTTCATTGTTCATGGTGCAGCACTTCTGCCATGTTAATATGAGATAATGAAAGCTCAGTGACTTCATTTTTTCCCAGTTTTTGTCTGTTCTTACCTCATGGGTTACGAATAGAACAGAGCTTGTGAGCTGCTGATCCCACGTGCCCTTTCAGGAGTGCCCTCAGAAGAAGCCTGTATTGAGTCAGGGTTACTGCAGCCCATCCAGCTCTTCTTCTTCTGATTCTTCAAACCAGGAACTTTTAATGTGCCACAGCTGAACACTTTGAAGAAGATGAGGGTTTGTTCTAAAGGCACTGCATCACTCATCAGGAAATGTTTCAGCAGAAAAGCATTTTTACTTCTATTTGGGGTACCCAATATATGATAGAGAATTTCCAGATCTTCAGAGAGAAGTAGCCTCTGCCCTAAGAGCTTCCCAAAAGTGATAATAAATAATACACTTACAGGAAGCTGTGTCCATATGTTTCCTCTTGGGGAATGCCAGTGTGGTGCTGGAGCAGGGCTCTCTTTGCTGGTTTTAGTCTGTGTTCCAAAACACAACAAAATCCAACAGCAGTCAGAGAGGTTCTCCTTTTGCTTTGCAGTGCTAATGGTCAGGTTAGATCCCATTCATAAGGTAAAAAGAAAATGGAATCATCCATACACCATTTACTCTATTGAAAGAAGATAATGCAGGGAATTCTAGTTCAGTGAGGACTCTTTAGAACTGGATTCCTTAGAATAGCTTATTTGGTTACTCCTTTTTACTGGCTCTGTATTCAGCCGAGATTATAACACAGATTATAACAACAATGGTTGTTGCATTCTGTTTTGGGGAATGTAGTGTAGAAGGAGGCCTGGATGGTAACAACATTTGAGAAATGAGGTAGGATGGGGATTTTCTGGATTTGTTTTGCATTTTACTGGCACATGTGAAAGCTGATTTATTGCTGTCTTATGTTTAATTTCATATTTAACAAAAAATCATCTTACTAAATTGCCATAGTAAGACTAATTTGTCTGCTGGGTTATGTTGAAATATGTGTTTAGGGTTACAATTAATTAATTGTATTCTTTTAGTGTTTTGCTATGTAGACTTGGCAGTCATTTGTGAGGACTCCAGTTACTGTGAATTGAGATTAATACCTATTGATGAAGAGAATTGGGAAAAGAATAGTTAAAATAATAGACTGGTTATTTTTTTATTTTCAGGGAGATAGATAATGTGTAAAGAAGGAACTAAAATTATTAAGTGGAGGTAGACTGAGATATTTTTAGATTTTTCAGCTACCTGAGTTATGTTTAGAGTTGGACCATGTCTAATTTGGATGGTTTAGAGAGATGTACCATATATTGGATGATTTGTTTTGTCATGATAATTATAAACATATTCTTGCTTTCATTCCTGTTAATACAATTGTCTGTCACAGTTAACACAATTCTAAATGTGTCAAATGCTGTTTTGGGATTTGAGGCACACATGTGTGCAGGCTCTATTTCATTTAACAAGCCTGGTGTGTCAGTACCAATGGCCACACAGTGTTCAGAGGGTCCAGCTGCTTCCAGGAGCAGATGTGCTCTGTGACAATCAGCTTGGAGTTCAGTAGCAGCAAGGTGGGTCGTTTGGGTCAAGTACAGTGTCTCCTGTTGTGGGCTATTTCTGTTTGCCTCACCTTGCTCCATATGCTTGGAAAGCCCAGTAGGTGTAATTTCCACTGGTGTTCTTGGATACTGTTCCCAGTTTCTCACATGCTCAGAATGAATGGATTTTTTTCAGAGTTCTGAGACTTCCTGGCACTGTAAGCAGAGAGGCATATAGTGATAACATCTGTCCAGAGAGAGTGCAGCTAAAGACTAATACTGAGCTGCTTTCTCTGCTTGTGCCAGGGACGGAGTCAAGGATTTTTGCCTTTGTCCTACCTCTGGTGGTTTATAACCTTGTTAAAAAACTATGATTTTTAAATTTTTTTTTTTATTCTCCTTTTTGGAGAGAAAAAAGAACTAATCACTATTTTGTCTTGGCCTTCTGAGGTATATTTATCATGCACACAGCGTGCAGAATATAGCTGAAAACAGCCCCTTCTGCCCACTATCCAATGTGGAAAGGGAAGGCAGAAGGTTGAGCCTGGGCAAGGGGGGGTCTGTTTTTGTGTCCTGGGGAGATGGTGATTGATGTTGTGTGAACAATACCTGACCTTGCCTTATTAGACAAATGTGGAAGCCAACACATTAAAATGGAACTTTTAACAACAACAGGATTTATTTAGTGAAATATTTAGGAGTTTAATGCTTTTCCACATCTCTTTTTTTAAAAAAATATACAGCAAATGCTATTTAGAACAATTGTTATTGAAAAGGGTGACACAGTTTTTTGAATGTTGTATCAATTATTTTGATCTGTGTTTCTTTAGGCCATACTTGTCATTCTCCAGGCTGTGACATGTCAAATGACAGTGAAAGTAATGTTACATGTTTAATGGTACAGCAGTCCTGTAGTTGTACAGCAATTACAGTTAAAATTTTCCACAATACTTTTAAGGGTCTAGCAAGTTTTCCCACAGATTTTGTGTTGTGCCAGTTGTGCTGCAGATGCAGTTTGCATAGTTCTGGGAGGTGTTAGAACCACCACTTACTGACTGCTCTAAATGAATCGTGTCCTTGGGCACGGCTGTGTGTGAGAGGAATTGGTTCTGGGATTGCAGAGGGATGTGCCTCACTGGTGATGTGGAATACATGGATTTGTGTACAACTTACAGTCTGTGGTTACAAAGTCCTGCTAACTTCATCACTGATAGAGTAATAAATGAGTCTTAACTTGAAGACCATCCCCCAGGGTAGATCACAGGCTGTCTGTGAATCAGTACAGTCTTGTTTTCAGATGTGTATATCGGGGCTTTGCTTTTTTTTTATAAACAATTATTGTGGTAAAGAATTGGTTTGAGTTTTCCTACGGTTTGTATAAATGCAAGTAATGGCACAATGACCTTATTCTGAGCAGTAAAATCTTTTAATGTCACTTGAACTTCTGACTCCTTCGTCTGGTCTCTTTGTGCACGTACTTCCATCACAACTTATTTCATGTGGCAAAAAGTCCAAAATTTGTAGTGGAAGTGTAGTGCTGACAGACTTCTGGGAGAATATTATCAAGAATTTCTTCTGCAAATCCCTAAGATCTAACTTCATATCAAGGCTCACAGATGCCTGAGCAAGCAAGCATTCACTCTGAGCTTCCTGTTCTAAATCAATATATCTATATCTCTATGGTCACAGAAAATGCTGTCTTTTTATACAATTGATAGAAGATGTGTTTAACTTCTCTTATTTGTGTTCTGCCAGTTTCTAGACAAGAGGAGACAAAAAGCATTTTAGCAATGAAAGTGTGAGCTGCTTTTAGTTCTGTTGATTTTGCAGCTGTTGAATGCCAGGGAAGAAAGGAACAAGGAATAACTTGGACATGCCATTTTCTAGCTCATAGTGCTGCTGCCACTGTGATAAGAAAGGTGAATTGCCACTTCAGGACCCAGGGAGCTGAGTCAGTGTTTTCACCCAACATGCTGAATTCACTCCTGTTTGCATAGTTGCCTGATGTAAAATACTTCATGTTTGAAATAAATACTGGTGTCAGTGTAATAAACAATGTGAGGAAATGCAGTTACCTGTCTGATCACAATTTTTCAGAGTAAAGGGTTGAAATCATCAGGTCGTTATTTCTAAGTGAATTTTATTGATTACCCAAAAAGCTGAATTATTTCACTCATTACAAAAACGTGTATCAAAACATTAGGTTGTATCAGGCATATATAAGTGATACATTGATTAGATAAGTTCTAAATTTTTGTATGAAATTTAGTGGTTTTCGTATGTGATTCTTTTTAATTAAAAACCCCCAAACTAATCCAAACAGTGATTACCAGAAATCTGTTTATTAATGATTTTCCAGAACACATCTCTTGCAGAGTCTTAGTGATAGGACAGTCTTCCCATAGTTTTGAGACTGACAAGTTTTAGTGCTATGGTGTTCTTTCAATTTGTTCATGCTGTAAGAAAAAGAAATGCAGACAGTGATGTCTGTTGTAGTTGTGAATTGTTCAAATAGCCATTGTCCCTGTTCATGCTATATTGAACAAAATCTTTAATTAGCAATGCTAATAATATTTTTTCCATTATTTTCCAGGGTCCTTTAGAAAATGATTTGGTAGTACATGTGGCCCTCATAGCAGAAAGTCAGCGGTACGTATTTACTTTTATTAAGAATGCATGTATTAGGGAAGGGTTGAACAATAGATATCTTAAATGGTGTAGAATAAAATACTGCTACTTGTGTATCTCCTGCCACGATAATTGTTAAAACTAAGACTATTCTGTGTTTTGTCATTAAATTTGTCTTTATTTCATTTGTAGCTTACAAGTTTTTCTGAACACATATGGAATCCAAACTCAGACCCCCCAGCAGGTGGAACCAATTCAGATATGGGCTCAAAAAGAACTTGTCAAAGTAAGGAGTTTTGCATTTAAGATTTTTTTATCTAACTATACATTTCTTTTGTAAAAATAAGAATTTATATCAAGCTATTAGGCTTGTATCTCCCCAAGCTTGTTATCTACCTCTTTTGAATGGCAGTGGAATGAAAACAGAAAGAAGAGGAAAACAAGAAAATGGGATAAGATACATGGAGTATAGCACAGGAGAGGAGTGGAATACTCTGTAGGCACAGACTGATAAAAGAAAAGGGAACACAGAAACAGATGGTGTACAAGACCACTGTAGTTTGGTTCATGCTCATAAATCAACCCAACAGTCTGGTTTGCTTTCACAGCCATTTCTTGCTATTAGCAGATCTAATAATCTAGAATTGAAGGGCATTTTAATAAAAGAAAAACCACACCTGCTTGAAGCAGCTGGACTTGCATGAAACCATGCACTGCTCAGTGCTCTAGTGCTGAATCAGAACTGATGCTTTGATTGTAACAGGTCAAGATGGAGTACTATTGCTAGAAGACAAAACATCTTCAGTAGTTGTGTTGTCAACATGAGGCCTCCAGCTGAGAGTCTTCAAGGAAAGAGACAATGTTACAATGCTAATGGAGTTCTGGTTTTGTTAAGAAAGCATTTTCTGCTTTTCATTCCATCAAAAGGAAGGTTGTTTTAGTGTTAAATTGTCATGTCTGCTGCCATTTTTCTAGTCTCCATTATTTCCTACAAGCAGAGGTTTGTTTGGTTTTGTTATGCAAGGATGGGTCATTTAAAGCTGTTCCTGTTCTAGTGGCTCCATTCCTTTCCCACTTGAATAGGGTTACATAGCCTGGATGAACAGGTCAGGTAGGTAATTTTGTTTTCTCTTTTAAATAGTTCTTGCTATTAATGCAGAAACATAGGCAGGATCAGGAAGGCCCCAAGCTGACAGCAATAAAAAGCTATTGAGTGTAATGCTTTTTCAAGTGTTTGTTTTCATTTGCTTCTCAATTATCCTCCTATAGCATAAAGAAAAACTGAACTTTGGAAAATGTTCAGAATTCTAAATATTCTGTAGTAATGGTGGGTTCCTTACCTAAAACCACCCAAATAAGGAAGAATTACACCTTTCAGTCAGGTTTATCTGGTATGTCTTGCTCACAGCTTAGTTGTTTTCTTATGGTTTTATTTTCATATACCGTAATAAATGAAGATTTTTTTCTTTCATATGTACTAGGAATACATGAATAAGAGTCAAGCTATGAATAATGAGATAATTCCCTTTTGTTTGTGTTGTTGATGCTTTAATTTTGCAGGCTTGTACTAAAATTAGAATATAGATTTTCAAAGACTTCCTATATTCCTCTTTTACCTTTGTATCTACACTGGAAAAAACATTACAGAAGGCAAAATTGGCCAGACAGTTAATGCAAATGATCCTTTAAAAAAATTATTTCATTAAGCAAATTGAAAAATTTTAATTATATAGATTAGAAAAGTAATAGGAGTAAGAAAGTATAAAGGAGACCTAATATAGGAAACCACAAATTTTTAAAAAAAACCCCATGAATAGAAATAATGACCATGTTTTAGGAATTGTTTTCTAGTCAGAGCAGAATACACACAACTTTCTTTGTAAGATATGGCAGGAGCATAAGAAAAGCTGTTTTTATCAGTTTCCCTGATTCTTTCTTACAGGCTTACTTTCATTTGGGAGTCAACGAGAAACTGGGATTATCTGGAAGACCAGACAGACCTATAGGGTGCCTTGGAACATCAAAGGTTGTTCAAGAAATGTTTATATTCCTATTATTGGTGTATATTTTAGATAAGCATTGAGCTATTCTCTGAATTATTTTAAACATAATTGAAATTCAATTTTATTTTATGCATATATCTTACTTTCAAGTCCTTGTATTTGAATACTTGGCTGAATGGGGATAAAAAATTAAATATGTAGGTTTTATATTATTTTTTTAAATTCAGCTGTTCTACAGTCATTATTACTTTGATAGTTTCAAAATAAATTTTCATTTTCAGCTACTTCAGTGCTTCAGATATTTTAGAGAAAAGATTAATGGAAGTTTTCTCTCTCAACAGATCTATCGAATACTGGGGAAGACAGTAGTTTGCTACTCCATCATTTTTGATCTCAGTGATTTCTACATGTCTCAGGATGTTATGATGTTGATTGATGACATTAAGGTATTTGTAACTTCTCCTTTGAGAAAGTGACAAAAGTAGAGCCTGTAGAAGAATAAACTGGGAAGTCTGATAAAAGAGAAGACTGAAACGGGAACACTCTGTATGTGTGTTCTTTTAATACAAAAATAATCTTGCAGCTGGAAAGTGTATTAAGATGACTATCCTGTCAGCCCAGTATGAGTTCTAGTGAGCATTTCTGTCTGACAGAAAAACTGCCCCAGAAGCAACTGGGAATGCTGTAGGGCAGCAAGCAAATTATCATTTGTTTCTTTGGGAAAACAAATGTTCTTGGCTGAAAAGAGGGATGAGACTGGTGTTATGGGAGAAGCCTTACATGGAAGAAATACTACTTGATTTTACACAAATATTAGAAGTTGCCTGCCTGTAAGGTGGGCAGCAGTGCAGAGCTTACCTGCCACATGCCCTGGGCTTGAGCAGCTACTTCCAGTGCACAGGAGGTGGCCCTGGTTATTCCACCCTAGTGGCTGGGACTCAAACCCTGGATCACCATGTACACTTCCTAGGTCACTGCATGTAGTTCAATACCCTGCACTCTCATGGTTTACTCCCTGGTTGATATACAAGCTTATGAGTATTTTCAGAACACTTATGAAATAGCAGGGCTTGAAAAGCAGCTTGTATCCCTTGAAGAAATCTGTTCGTGATGGATTAGATATAGTGGTTTTAACCTGTTGGGTGTTTGAGTGCTGTTATTTTGAGACAGCTCTTTTAATGTCTTGTACTGTATGTTGTGGTACATTGTGCTTGTTTTGTTGTTTTGTGATTTTCTGTGACCAGTGTATTTTCTCTCCCCTAGAATGCCCTGCAGTTCATTAAGCAGTACTGGAAGATGCACGGTCGGCCCCTGTTTGTGGTGCTTATCCGTGAGGACAATATAAGGTAGAGAGACATGAAAGCATGACTTACATATGTGGTATTTACCTCATTGCAAAATTAATGGAGTTCTGTCTCAAATTTCAGAGGGAGCAGATTCAGCCCAATATTAGATATGTTGGCAGCCTTTAGAAAGGGAGTTGTTGGAGGAGTGAAAGTTCATGTTGACAGAGTACAGGTATGCTGGTTTTTTCTGAATGTTGTGTCCTTAACTCCTAATATGGGTACATGTATTCTTACTGCTTTTGGTTTTTATGTGGTTCTAAGGATTTTATCTAGTATCATAAAATTAAGAAGTCAAGACTCAGGACATTTGGTACACTTTGGTTTGTCTCAAAAGAAACATGGGGTTTTTTTAATTCCTTTTGATGAGTCTTTTGAAAGTCAAAATCTTCACGGAGGATTTTCAAAAGGGAGAAGGATTTTTTTATGTTAGGTAGTCTTGTGAAATTACTACCAAAGGATAAAGGCAGAGTGTCAAGCACTGAGGGATTTCTTTTGATTAGGTAATCAACAAGGGGGGAGAAAAGATGCTTCACATATATTAAAATTCTTACAAGAACTAAGATTTGGTTTTAACATCTTTGCTGTTTGAATTCTTCTTAAAGCAGAAACATTTATTCATTAAAATGTGAAAATTACTGAGGTGCTGATTTTACATAATTGTATGTGCTAGTTCGTCTTAGTTTATACCTATTGAAGAACCCTTTTTTGTAAGAGACAAGACCAAGTTATGACTTCTTGTTCCCTAAAAAGTCATTAATTTGTAGAAGAGCTGGGTCATTTTTAAAGGAAATGCTCCTACCTATGACGGTTCAAGACATTCTTGGAATCTTTAAATATTTATGTATTTCTCCTGGTCCTGTGTAGGTCATGTTGTCTCTCCTGGTACCATTGACTCTTTCTACAGCAAAGGTCCAGGGAGAACCTTTCATTTGGCTACAGCATTTGTTATTGTGGTTTGGTTTGTTTATTGGTTTTTTTAACTGCAAGGACTTTCTTGCATTGCATTGATTCAACTGGTGTATTATCAGGCAAGAAATTTCTCCATCTATATGTGCCCTTATTTTAAGCACTACACTGAACAACTCTCAGGGAGTAAACTTTTGCTTCCATACTCATGGACCTTCTGGAAAACTCCTTTTTTTAATGTAAAAAGTAAGGAGCAGTTTTAAAGGGTTTAAGGTGTTGACAGTCACTGGTCTTTGCTTTATTTATTAGCCACTAAAACATGGGAAAACTACAAACAAATGATTGTTTCACTTTAAGGCCAGTGGAGATGGTAGTGGGTGCCTTTCCTGCTGGGATACAGTGTCCCTTCTCCAGCAGTTGAACTAGAATCTCTCAGTCTTATTGCACAGTTGTTTCATTATAGGAAAGGATTTGGAAAAAGAACAAGGGACATGTCTAATTCCTGGTGTTTTCTTGAATAATTCATCTATTCTGACAAAATATATATTGATCTTTGCGAACTGTATTCAGCTGCTTCATTTAGATGCACGTGGTAAACGTGCCTAGAGAGAATGTGTGTCTCTAACTGGGTGAATGCTCTTTTCTTCCTGTAAAATATACCAAATCTTATTTCATTTAAAAATATGTATGCTCAGAAGATTTGCAGCTCTTTTCTGATTTTTCCCCTCGTTGTCATCCTGTGTTCAAGCAGATGTGCAAGGCAGAGAGTGAATGACACTGGTAATAAAGGCAAAGCAGGTTTTTTTATATTCAGTTATCTCACAGTGTAAGAGATCAATATTTTACTGCAGCTCGTGTACAAGGAAAATGGAATATAGAAGTTCATAATACACACTCAGTTTTACTTAGCTAATGAGAACCATCAAAAGCAGTCTTAAAAATGCTGTAGTACAATACATTCCCTCTGGCAGTAGATAAATAGGGAATTCACATAAATTCAGAAGGAACAAATTGTAACGACTACATCAGATAAATGCAACATTTGGTTTCAGGTATGTAATCTTTTGAGGTGCATGTATTTGTAAGCTGCATTTGATGTGCAAACTTAGGGCAGGCATGCTTGGAATAAGGAATGACACAGAGTAGGAATGTTATTGTGTAGTGTTTGCCTGAAACATCGCTGAGACTGACAGGAAACCCGCCCGTCCTTCAGCAATCCAGGAAATAATGAGCAATATGATGCAGAACATGGGTACTGTGCAGGACTCGAATGCAAATCCTTGATCTCAGGTGTTTTCATCAGACTTGAGTTTTGGGGGATGGACATTGCTTGATGAAGCCATAAATTGCAGGCAAAAGAACAACAAAACACCAGCAAAGAAGAGACAGCAGCCTCAGGAGACTTCTGCTGTCTTAAGCTGTCATTTTCCTTATGAGAGAGGAAAAATACTCTGGAAGTGTAAAAATATTTGGAACTGTAGATAAAGAAACTACTTTGTCAGTTGAAACCACCAGCAACATACTGAAATCAAAAGACAGTTATATAGTAATGTATATATTTTTAAATTTTTTTCAATTTTTCATTTCAGACATTAATATCTGGAGCAGTTGTTGAACAACTTGACTTCCTAAGAATCACTGAAACCGAAGAGTAAGGCTATGTGTAAATAGTAACAATGTGGTATTTGATAGTTAAAATATGTTTTGAACTGTGAAGAAATGAAATATTTATTTTTCAGGGCTCCTGTATTTAAGAGTTTGGAGGAGTTGGATCTCCCAAAACATTCAAAAGTCAAGAGACAGTCTAGTACTCCAAATGCTTCTGAACTTGAGCAGCAACCAGATGTAAATATTAATGACTGGAAAAACAAGTCAACATATGAGATCCTGCAGAAACTTAATGTAAGAAAACTTGATAAAAATACGGTGTAACTTCGTTCCTGTGAAATAAGAAATTCTGTGTCAGTATTCTCTTTAAGAGCAGCCTACTTAAGTCAGCATTAGTGTCATGGTCAGTGTTAATAATGCAACTAATAACATAAAATGTGTGATGTTCCTCTTCATACTCGGAGAATCTTCCTCTTTACAGTCCTTCATCTCAGCATCACAGAACCCTCTGGCCCTTCGTGCTGTAACTGCTGCCTGTCAGTTGTCCCAGCTACCCCAATCATCTTTGCTCCTAAATGACCACTTAGAAGGGGACCCATTTGTTATGTGTCTTAGGAATAGATACTTTATTCACAAACTGAAATTCAAAAGGCTTGAGTAGTGAGTATTCACTTGGATGGACTGCGAACCTCTTAATCAAGGGAAAGTTCCCATCTGGTATTTTTCCTGTATATAGAGGAAAACTACCAATATCTGTTCTAGATCTAGTGTTTGATACAAACCCACAAAGTATTCTGCTTGGTTCCCTATGTCATTACAAGCATTTCTGCTGTAAATGAAAGGACCTGAGAAAGAAAAGTCAGGAAATGTTTCCAAGGTCAAATTATCACAACTTAATATGTATGAAGCACAGAGAAGCCTCTGCAAGCAGCAGTGACAAGGATACAGCACGCATAGTGTATGAAATGGTTGTGAAATCCCCTTAAAAACAACATTTGTAGACTTTTTCCTAAATTAAAAAAAAAAAGGCCCTTTGGCTGCACTTGAAATTTTTAATAGCTGTTCTGGTTTTGCTTCACTGAAAATCTGAAGGCTATTTGTGGTTTTGTTGTTGCTGTTTTTTTTCTTTTTTAAGGACTGCAATTGCCTAGCAAGTCAAGCGTTACTCTCGAGTATATTGCTTAAAAGGGAAGGACCGAATTTCATCACCAAGGAAGGTAAGAGCTTCTTTCATTTGACTATTCAGAGTATTTGAGGAAGCAGATGTATGTTTGGTTGCAATGAACGTGAATAATAGCTGTGCATGCCAGCAGTTGTGTAGCTGTTTTCTCTGCCATTTAAAGCAATTTCTGCATTAAATGGGACATGCAAATTCATAGCGTGGTGGGGAATGAGCTGCTGAATGTATGAACTCTTTTAGATTGTTTGTAGGCCAGTGCTCTATCTAGTTGTAATTTTCTGTGCATAGATTAAAAAAATAGAGGATCTGACCCTGTGTAGAAAACTCAAACTTAAGACAAGTCTGTATGTCTGTAACAGTATGAAATATATGAATCTATATACTTAATTTTTATTCTACTTTGATGTAATCTGACTTCAATGTATCTGTGAAACCTACTCTAATTTTTTATTATGGCTTTGTATTAGAGCACAGGATTTAAATTCCTGTAAAATAATTCTCAGAAGGCTACTGAGGCTCGTGGCCTTTGTGCTGCAAGTTTTGGTGTTTTGTTTTTTTCAAAGACTGCTTATTAGCTGCCTTTGTATATAAGAATACTCCTCAGAAAAAGAGGAATGTTCAGATCAAATAATATTCTCTTATTTATTCACCAAGGAGTGACTTAGCACCTCATGTTATTGAGCCCTCCTTCTTAATTTTGGTGTCAGCTGAGTCTTGTGATGAAGAGTTGTCATTTTGACATAAGCATATATTATATCTGTATTGCTATATTAAAAATGTCATAGAATCATGGAATATCCTGAGTTGGAAGGGACTCACAAAGTTCATCAACGTCCAGCTCCCAGCCCCTCACAGGACACCCCAAGAATCCCACTCTATGCCTGAGAGCATTGTCCAAACACTCCTTGAGCTCTGTCGGGCTGGTGCTGTGCCCACTGCCCTGGGCAGCCTGGTCAGTGACCAACCACCCTCTGGGGGAAGAACCTTTTCCTAATATCCAACCTAAACCTACCCTGACTCAGCTTCAGGCCATTCCCTGGAGTCCTGTCCCCGGTCACAGAGCAGAGATGGGTGTCTGCCCCTCCTCTTGCCCTCCTGAGGAAGTTGTCCCTGCAATGAGGTCTCCCCTCAGTCTCCTCCAGCTGAGCAGACCAAGTGCCCTCAGCCGCTCCTCACATGGCTTCCCTGCAAGGGAAAGCCTTTGGATCTCTTCTTTGGGCACTTTTTAGTATCTTTCTTATGTTGTGGTGCCCAAAACTGCACTCAGTACTGGAAAACAATGTCAAGTGGAATAAAATTCATTGGCTGAAGCCCAGTGTATTGTTGCAGGTTGTGACTGGAATCTGCACATTAGGCCCATGTAGCTTTTCTGCCAGTTACCTGTACTGTTGTCAGGTTTTGAGAGCCTCAGGAGCTTTCTTTTCGACCTTTGTAGGTTGTGTTCTTTGCTCTAGAAAAATCTCAAGGCAGATTTCCTAACCTCTGTAAGCAACTAACATTACCACTTAATGACTATTGGATCACTCTGTTGAAATCATCTGTGTAAAAAAAAAAAAAGGTCAGAGGCTGTTGTGCCTCTGACCGTTCAGAACTAACTTGTAGAGACCTTTCTGTGCCATCCCACATGAAATGGTGCGTGATGATAACCTTTTTAATATGCACTTTGTATTAAACAGTCTGAGTCACTGACTGAAAGTTCCCTGCATCCTACGACTGGAGACTACTGAGGCTGACATTAAATAATCACACAGTCAATAAAACCTAAATCTAAAAAGAGAAGCAGAACCTTGGGTTCTGCAGTTTGAGTGTATGTACCTTATGATGGGATGTACCTTTCATAGGCCAAATCTGCATGTAGATTAATTTTCCCCAACATATAGCAAGAATGGGTGATATCACGAGCATCTCTATATCATAAGCAGCAAATTCAGCTGAAATCTGGTTTGGCTTCTTGCATAACAACATATGCTGGGAGACAGGGGACTTGATTGCATCTAAATTTTAGATGTTAAGCATAATAAAAAAGTGCTTTACTAAAGCAGATTCAGAATTAACAATCTCATAAAATTAACTTATTACTATTAAATGAAAACCTGTGCATCTTTTTTGCTTATGTTTTGTTTTGTTTTGTTTTTTTTTTTGTTAAATGCATTTAGGTACTGTTGCTGAGCATATTGAAAGAATCTATAGACGAGCTGGCAGCAGAAAGCTCTGGTTTGTATACACATAATCATGTTCCTTATGTTTTACACTGTTTTTTTGTCCTAATGTGTTTATAGAAAGTAAAGCTGGATCCTTACACACTTAAAGGGGGAAAAATGACAGCTTTACTGACAAAATGATGTTGGTGCATGGCAGCTGAAGATCTGGTTTAATATGCTTTAAAAAATTAACAAATGTCTTCTTACTGTTATCTTCTAAAATAGAAAGGTGATAGGCTGGTTTTGCACTGAGTGCAAAACTGCCGATGTACAATTCTCATTAAATTGAAATAATGAGAAAAAATTACTAATATTCTTACTTCTTACAGGGCATGATAAAATATTATCAATAGCTTTCTGTAGCAAGGCTGCTGATCAGATATAAATCAGTTAGACTGATACAATACAGATTTATTGCCCTGAATTAATTTGCTTTGAGCCTTACTTTGTCACAATAACTTTGAAAGGTTTTAGCAAACAGGTTGATATTTACGTGTTGTTTATTAATTTCTTTGCACTAAAGCTCAGTAGAAATTTAATTTATTTTTATCAAAGAAATGAGTTGAGCCTGTCTTGAACTCTGTTCTCTCACTCTGTAACTACTCCTAACAGAGCAGTCTGTAAATATAAAACTGTTTTTCATTTTTTTTTTGGTCTCTTCATACAGTTAAACGGGCCTTTGCCAATAATGAGGTAGAACCAAAATACCTTGGTGGTATTTTTTTGTAAATAATTAAAATCAAAAGTATTTTTAGAAACAAAATATGTAAACTATTTTTCATTTCTCTTCCATGATTGCCATGTGACATACATATAGGTTGGTGTTGCGCTACAGTGCTGCATTTGCACAGAAATTTTCTTCTTCTATAACCCCACATATTACTACTTTACTGGTACATGGGAAACAGGTAAAGTGCCCAGAAAGCTGAAGTGCAGCTCTGTGAGATTATTTTTTTGCTTATTTGCATTTTGATAGTATCAGCTAATGCATTTTTAAATGCTTTGCTCTTGACCTTAAGAAGTGTGTAGCAGTTTTCACAGGAATCAGCATCAACTGTTTGAGCTTTTACTAACACTGTAGAATATTACAATTTGTTCCTTAACTCTGTGAATAAATGATTCTTAGTAGCCTCAAAACCTGTGCTAGAAAAGCTCAATTACAGGCCTGTTAGGTTTGTATTTTGTCAGGAAATTATTATTAAAAGTATTTGTATCTTTAGCCATCAACTGCATATATGGAAAAATGTTTTTCTTAGAAGCTGCAGCTTGTTTTGAGCCTAGCAGGTTACACAGGTCTCTTCTTTTCATGTTACATATGCAAAATGTTACCTCAGCATGGAACACACAACAAAGCCTTGGTGTTACGTGTTGTACTTTCTCTTGCAAAATCTTTCTGACTCTTCCTTAACCTTGGTAATTTTTTAGTCTATTTATCTTGCAAAATGATGAAAATGTCTTAAAAGAGGAGCTGGCATCTCTTACCTGTCTGTTTTCAAGATGCTGCTGAGAAGAGAACAAGAAGCTTTTTATGGAGCTGGCAGTTTAATGAGTTCTAACGAGATATATTATTGATCCATCAACCTATATCTAGACTAAAAAATGAAAATCCGTAGAAGAGTACATAAAATCTGATCCAAATTCCACTTTATAAATACTGATGTATTCACTGAGTTAGTTTTGAGATCTCTGCTGTGGCAGACATTAAACTGCTATATGAATTCATTAAACTAGCTTGTGATATGTAGTGGGATTGCTCTGTTTTCTGCCCTCAGGTCTGTTGTGCGCTTCGCAGCAAGTCTTTTAGGTAAACTAGTGGACAGCCTTGCACCATCTATTACTAATGTTTTAGTTCAGGGCAAGCAGGTAAGTCTTTGCTCCTCAGAAATGTATTAAGGAATGATAACAAAGAAACTAAACAAATGACTTTTTAATTTTGAAGGCCTCTGATGCTTCTTTTAAAAGTCCCCAATGGCTTAAAAAATCTTTACTGAAGAAGAAAAATCCAGAGAAAATGAAGATATATTTAATAATTGCATATGGAATTGGCTAATAATTCTATTTCTAATCAGTGACAGAATGGGACTGAAAAGACAGTTCAGCATTTGGGTAAGAGGGGAAGAGGCATGATTTGCATGAAACTCTTTAGGTTTAAGGTCTCTGGGGAGACCTTAGAGCCCTTTCCATTGCCAAAAGGGGCTCCAGTAGAGCTAGAGAGGGACTTTTGACAAGAACATGCAGAGACAGGACAAGGGGGAATGGCTTCAAAATGAGATAGGGTAGGTTAAGATGAGATATTATGAAGAAATTCTTCACTGTGAGGGTGGTGAGGCCCTGGCTAGAGTTGCCTAGAGAAGCTGTGGCTGCCCCATCCCTGGGAGTATTCAAGGTGAGGTTGCATGGGGCTTGGAGCAGATTAAGGTCCCTTCCCACCCAAACCATTCTAAAATTTATATATATATTATATATATATATATATATATTATATATATATATATTCTCCTATTTCACAAAAGTTTTGAAAGACTTCTTTAATGAAAATGTAGCCATCCTCTGTAATTGAACATAAGACAACACGTGGGTGGCAGCTGAGCAAAAGGTCTTTCAGGATTTTAGTATTCTGTTTCAACAAAGTTTAATCAACAGTGTTTCTTCCTTTCCTAAGGAGGATGTAATTTTTTTTTTTCCCCAGCACAATAATTTTAATTAAGTTCATGAATAGCTGCTTCCAAATAATGCTAATTGAATATTTATGTATTTTTGTATTAAGTATGTGTATGTGTATACTTGCTTATATGCAATGTTGTTGTGACAAATTTGTCTTTGTCCTACTCCAGACTGAGGTTTAGGTTCGTGCTTCTGGCGCTCCACAGCTGCAGAGGAAACTGCACCTGCGTGCAGCATGATTTGAGGCTATTTGCAACTTTTTAACCTAACTTTTCTTCACTGATCACTTTATAACAATGGTCTTTATTATAGGAGAAAAACTAGTGTTGCTGTTTTACTGACAGCAGGTTAAAAACAAACCCGAATTCCGACAAAATTCCTTTTTTGTGGTTAAACAATCCGGTAGCAGCAATATGTTTTCTTAAAATGAAGGCTGTAACTTTTAGGATGCTATTAGAAATAAAAAAACAAAACTATAAATTTGATTTTGAATTTAAAGTGAGCTTCACAGCTGAAATGTATGAAGTGACATACTGTCTAGACCTAATGTTACAGTTATGATTATAACCAAAGCATTTTTATTTTACTTTAGAAAAATATATTCCATATTTATTGTCATCTTAAGGGAAGTTTATTACTTCAATAGCATCCAATTAACAGTATTAACAAGCATCAGCCATTGACAAAAAATTATTTTTGTATTGTGCAATTTTAACAAGCAAAGCAGAGTTGATGAAGTTGAATTTCTGAATCGCTTCTCCAGTGCTTTTATTCCTGTCTGTATCTTCTGAATTGTTTTCAATATACTGTAGGTGACACTTGGAGCTTTTGGCCAGGAGGAAGAAGTTATTTCTAACCCCTTATCCCCAGCAGTGATTAAGAACATAATCTATGAAAAATGCCATTTACAAGATGAAAGAGAAGCCGTAGTTCAGCAGGAACTTGTCATACATATTGGCTGGATCATCTCCAATTCACCTGAGCTGTTCAGGGGCATGCTGAAGATACGGATTGGGTCAGTAAAGTATCTCATATTGTTCTTTATTACTACTGGTATTGCAGAAGAACATACATGCTTCAGATGTATGCAGATGGTTGCTACATTGCAGAAATGGTTTATGTAAGATGATGCAGCAGAACTTGTATACTTCAGTTTTAGGAAGCCTGCTTTAAATTAGTTTGCCAAAAACAGGTGCACAACTATTCTCAAATTTGGCAGTCAGTAGTGTAAAGTGGAGGAGGGGCAGTCCTTGTAATGGTCCATTTGGAGCATTCCTACTGCTGATATGGTGAACTAGAGGATTTTTTGCAGCTGGATCCCTGTAACAATGGGCCTGAGTGGGGTTGGATGCTGTGGGATTCTGTTGTTGAAAATTAATTTTGTTCTTCAAAACCACCTCAAACCAAATACCCTCACTCCCCAGCTGAACAGTATCCCTAGTGCAGACAACATACAACACTTCTTGACTGTTCATCAGCTGCCTAGTTGTCCAGTTCTATACTGAATAGGTTTGTCTGAGCCAGGAACCACAAAGCTGAATCAAGTTTAAAACATCATTTACCCAGTGGGTTGTTCTGTTTAGTTGACAAGGTGACCTACAAATAGTCTGTGCTGGAGCATTGTCATATTCCATGGTATCTGTATTTACTCTGCTATCTACAGGAGTTAATTATTTTTCACATTTAGGAAGATACATGCATTTGAATAAGCACTTCTTTGAAGAGGCCAGGTGCTACTGAGATATACAGAATTAGTGAGCATGCTTTAAAAACCAGAACTTAAGTGTTCCATCTTCCATATTTTTTTTCCACAGAGAAAAATATAGCATTTCAGCACTGGAGGTAGATACCAGCAGCCTTTTTTCAAGCAGACAAAATTCATATTTCCACTTCAGCAGTACATTCCAGTCATCATAAAATCAAAAATTTTTCAAATGCCTGTATTAGATTTGACTGGAACACATCTAATCTTTGGCACTGAAATGCTTTTCTGTCCCCTCTACAGATCCATGTTACTCTTCTTTCCTCCCCCTCCTTATTCCCTGTATCTAGTCCTTTTTGCAATTTTTTTTTCTTTCTTCCAAGGTTAATGCTAGAGATTCAATTTCCTTTATTTCAGTGTTATCACCCACTCCAGTGAGCAAAATTAACCTTCTCACAGAAATGCCATTCCAGTTTGGTAATGATTTGATTTAGTGTCTTGTTATTGATTTGCTTTCAGGGTTTCATGTTGAAATAGATCAAGTTGCTGACAGGCCTATTACTGTAAAAACTCCCAACCTGTGACTTCTACCCTTCTCTTATCAGTGAAGAGCTCAGTAGAAGGTCCAGTCTTGACTTTGCTATGGTTTGTAGGCCATTGCAAAGAGAAAATACTAGTGAGGGACTTACCCACAGGCACATTTGAGTCCTCAGTGAGGAAAGGACAGATTCCTGAGCCAGTTGTGTTGTTAATAACAAGAGAAGGACACTATTCCCCTGCTAAAATAAATGAAAGTAGTATGTTCTGCATAATGTAATATGTCCATGTTGCCTAATCTTCTCTGGTGTCTTGCACCTCCAATGCATGGCCTTGGAAACATCAAATTTAAAGCAACATTGGATCAGCTGGCTGGACATCTCCTCATTGCCTGTAGTTACTGAGAATTTTTTAGAAAAGATTGTGACTTGACTTACATAAACACAGACATTCTGCACCTTGTTGGCTGAATAATTAAGTGACCGTGGAATGTGACTAATACTGATGACAATGTAGCTCCCTTAAGAATATGCTGCATTTTGGGATAATCACAGAAAGGCTCTTTGATGTAACCCAGACTTGATCAGGTGTTATATGATGGACTGTTTGAAGACAAACTAGTTAAGTTTCTTTTTCCTTTTGTTAGTAATACCTGCTTGAACTGATCCAGTGTAGATGGTAAGAGACTGAGCTCTGTGCTCAGTTATTTGGCTTCAAATGTATCTATACATTATTTCATCTTTTGATATTGCATTGGAGGCTGTAGCACTAGTTTTACATAATGTGCAGAATAAAACTCAGCATTTTCCTTCAATACTTTGCCAAGGTCTGCCTCTGATACCTAAGGCTAAAAATCATCACTGTTGCCATATTCTTATTGAATCACATTTTTTCAAAAGGGAGTAGCAGAAGAAAGTGTGACAGACTGCAAAAAGGAGTTTCAAAGGCTAAAAGTATAAATAAGCCCTGAAGTATTTTTAAAAAATCTTGTCATTTTAATGGCTTTTTAAAACTCTTTGGCAAAATGCATATATTGTCAGAGCCTAATTTTGAATAAGAATTTTAACATCAAAAGCCAGGTAAATGTTTGTCTTAATGAACATGGGATGTAGGGCATGAAGTCAAATCAATTTTTTGCAGTCAATTTTTTTAGTAGTCAATTGCAATCAATTTTTTGTAGTCAAATCAAATTTTTCTATGGAAAGCACGCTCCACAACACATTTCTTAAAATATATGCATTATCCCTTTCAGTTCATATCATGTTCCAATCCAACAGTACGAGTAGTAGAGCCTGATATTTTATGCATGTCCTGACAGCTAAACAGAAGGATCATGTGGAATTCTTATGAGCTATTTTATTAGACTAATTTTTCATATTTGGAAACTTTGTATTTAATTAGTAAATATATTCCTTCCATTGCTTCAGATGGATTATTCATGCTATGAAATATGAATTGAAAATCCGTGCTGGGGATATGCCAGCCAAGGACTTGTACCAGATGTCCCCTAGTGAAGTGAAGCAGCTTCTGCTGGATGTCCTTCAGCCACAGCAGTCGGGCAGGTAATGAGATGGGGGGGTTTGTGGCACCTGTTTTCATTCATAATCCACTGTTCAAGTGAATTTAGTTTCTGAACTGCTTTGAACACCCCTGAAATCACCAGGCATCTGTAATCAGTAATATACTTATTTAAGGAAAGGTAGGAAAATGCACTTTTTCATTCTTTTGTATGTGTTCAGGTTCCACAATTGTTTCTTTTATATTGCATGTTCCTTTTTCAGCTTCATCTTTGTGGAATTCTCTTTACTGCCACAGAAAAGAGATCTGTCTACTGTAAAATGAAGCATTACATTCTTTGACGTGGGGAAAGGAGCCAAAAATTACCCAATAACCTCTACTTAAGTAGTTTGTAAGAACAGTTTGTCTGCTGTTCAGTGCCCTCTTTCTTCTGGGTTATTAAATGAATTAAGAACAGATGTTCTCTAGAATTCTTGAGAGAGTGGTACTGCCTGAAACTTGCCATCTTCTCCAAGCTGTAATCAGCTGCCAAAAAGAGCATTCACTGTGTTACAAAGTATGCAAGACAAAAGTTAAGATTACAATATTTCCACTGAACTGTATTGATAAGAGTGAAGTCAAAACTCTTCCTTTTGGTTTTACTTCAAGTTAAGTTAGATTAATCTTTGGCACATAATACAGCTGATAATTTCCATAGTCCTTGACTGAATGGATGATGGCCTTATCTCTCAACAAAGAGGAAATGCACAACACATCCTATTACTTGTGCTTCATTCAGAACACATCTGGTTTTTTCCCCAATCTGTAATGCCTGAGAAACAAGTTCCTTAAATTGGTGTGTCATCTCTCAGTCCAACTGGCCATGTACTATATCTCCCATGTGCTTTTCAGTGTATTGGTTGCGTTTATTTAAATTCTTGTTGTTTAGTTGCTCTCTCTACTCACGTTAATGCTGACATTATTCCCCTAAAACTGTAGCAGAACAACCCCTAGTCTCTCTTTGCAGCTTTTTCCATTATGTATTAGGCTATTTAGGAAACAATTTGGTCAATCACAGTAAGCATTTCAAGCACCATCCATCATTAGAGATCTTACCTGAATTGCCACAGCAGCTTCTGCCTTTGATTCCTGTAACACAGCATAGATAGGTCAGTAAAGAGCACTCAGATGGATTTTCTGAGGATGAGGATTCTTTTTGGGGCTTATCTGAGTACAAAAGCTTGCCAGCATATCCTTCAAAACTTCCTATCTTTAACTTCTTCCTGTACAGAATTATAACTTGTTTTTCCCTGCCCATTAGTGACTCGTTTTTAGAAGTTCTCTTCCTGCCAGGAACTACAGAACACTGTCTCCTTGCCTTTTTTTTTCGGTGACAGTTTTTCCTACTCTTGTGATCTTTAGAAAAAAAATCTCTTCTAGTGTGACACCATATCTTGCTGCCAGTTAATTTGTCATAAAGGAAGGGCTAATGGTCTATTTACCTCCCCAACCAGTCTCTCCACCACCAACCTCTCCCCAAGTTTTCACAGAGGGTAAAATTTTTGCAATTTTCCTACCTCTTACACTGGGCTCCAGGATATGATACCATGTAGATGCATATATTACATATCTCACCAACAGAGTGCAGACTCCATAGATACTTTGAATCTATTTATGTAGGTTACAAGATTGCAGGTAACCTTTTTTTAAATGAAGCATTGTTCTTTTAATTGTCCAAATAGTTGTAAAACTAATTTTGCTTTTTCAGTTTACAAGACTGTCTTCCTTGCCAGGGTAATATGTATAGGTCTGAGTATTTTTGACATTTTCAAAATGCTTCATTCTTTGAATCAAGAAAACAACCTCTTATTTCTACCACCACTGGTCTTTCTGCTTTTATGGATGTTTTCTTGTCCTAATCCAAGGATAGAGCTGTACAGAGAGTAAGATGGATCTATCATAGTAGACACAAGTTTTTGGCAGTTGAGTGACACATTGCTGGTGTCTCAAACTCTGTGGCTAAAGCCCCGTTGCTGTAATAATATTGTGAAGAAAAAAATAGGACAAATAAATTCCAGACTTGATGGATGTAAGTGAAAGAGGGTGTGGACAGTAGGCTTCTGAAGACAAACAAGATTTGTGATTTATGGCGAATGTAACTCAGTTTGTTCAAAGCTTTAGTTCAACAAAACCATTCTGTTGAATTTTCTAAATTTACAGGCCACTTGTTTTCTACACACCACCAGAAAAAAACCCCTACCTTCAGCAATTCTTACCTTTCAGCAAAAATTTCTGCTGAAATACGTTCTTCTAATGTGATTAGACATGATGAATTCGATCTGCTGCTGTTACTGGACTATGCTGGATAGATTTCACAGTTAATTCTTTTTCTCCAGTTACATAAAACAAACACACACCTAAGAATAACATTCTGATCTCTGCAGGCTGAGCATCTTTATTGTGTTTGTTGGGAGTGACCCTCACCTGAAAGCGCATGTACTGCATGTGCATATTGAGATGTATTTGATGGCACTGCTCCCCTTACTGGCTCACAGCACAGAACATGGCTTTGTTGTGCATCTGTAAGAGGTTTTCACGTGAGGTTTCCCCTGTCTGCCCCCAGGAGCTGGCTGAACAGGAGGCAGATTGATGGTTCCCTCAACCGAACTCCGGCCGGGTTCTATGATCGGGTGTGGCAGATCCTCGAGAGGACCCCCAATGGTTTGATAGTGGCAGGGAGATTCCTGCCACAGGTAAAATCAGCAGAGATGCTCAGTTATTTCTGTTCTACCTGAAAATGGTGAATTATTTTGTCATTAATATTTATTTTATGTCATGGTGTTTTACTTGTTCCTGTTGTAATTGAAAAACAGAAAAGTGTTTTCAAGTTCTTTTTTGGAGGGGGGGGAGTAAAATACAGTTAGAATAGAATGGAAGCCAAGTATTTCTATTAATGCACATTGATAAAAGCATAAATCTAGAAAACTCTTTCCAAATCATGGACTCTGAAATCTGCTCCCTTTTTGATCCTACATTGGTCATATTTCTTTGTTGAGTAGGATTCAACAAGTAAACAGGCCCTACCTGGGGGTGGGTTTGATTTAATGCATATGGTCTTTGAGTAACAGTATTATTTATCTTTCAGCAACCAACCTTATCGGATATGACGATGTATGAAATGAATTTTTCCCTTCTGGTTGAAGATATGCTGCAAAACATCGACCAGCCACAATATAGGCAAATTATTGTAGAGGTCTGTGGCCAACAATTAATGACATTTTATAATATGCATGAGTGTGTTACAGCCTGAAGGAAAAAAAAATAACCCAGACTCAAATATCTCAAGAATTAGCAATTTAAATTTAAAACTTGCTTCAGTGGTTTCTCCGTAGATTGTTTATGATTAAACAGGTTCTGTTAACATATTCAGAATATACCAAGTTCTAAATGTTCTTCCCCTCTACAAAATATTAATGACAGTACCAATGCAATTAGGTCACAGGAGGTAAAAACTAATAAGGAGTAATTCCAAAGCATCTTTCCTTCAAGTCCCTAGCCCATGCCTTTTCCTAACAATTTTCTAGGTCTAGCCAAAACTGCTCTAAAATAATCCGTTTGCCTTCCAAAGGATTCTTCTTTCCATTTTTGCTGAGGCTGCTCTAATAAGTTGCTTTATATTAATGAATCCAATAACTTCCCATTTCCTCATGTTCCTGTACCAAACAGTAAAGCAAGAGGCTGTTTAAACCCCCTCCCCACCACTGCACATACTGTTTGCTTTTGGAGCAGACCAAGAGCACCTGCACCATTGGTAGCTGACACTGGTGTCAGCAGCACTCACTGTTAGTCCCCAGGTATGTCCCCCTGGTGCTTGAGTATTGCTCCACAGGAAAATCAAATCCCTCTCCCTTCTGGCTCACATCCAATGGCCAGGCTGGTGGTTGGAACATCCCCAATTTTTGCTAAAAGATACCAAAATTACCAAACCAAACATGGCCAGTACAGACTCCACTGCCCACTTGTAGGTATTTCAACAGGACACTTGTCATCTCACCTTCCTATTTTAAACCTCTTTCAGATGTAAGAAATGTAAACTCTGAAGACCTGAGACTTTATTGATGTTTATGGACCTTGGTTTTTATGAACTTTGTCAAAGTATGACATATAATCTGTAATTATGCCTCAAAATACCAAATGCTGAGGTTCAGTGTTTGCTGCTTTTCGCCCTCTCCACTGTTTGAGCACCAGCATTTGTGCAGCCACACAGTGAACTGAATAAAATGGAAAATAACTTCCCTGGCTCCCAGCCAAGTTAGATGTTATTGTCAATCATTTACACAGTGCCCTTAACTAGGTAGTCACCAGCAATTGTAACCTTTTATGAAAGCCTGCTTTTCCAGTGATTCTTTTATCAAAGTCAGAATCCTATTATCTGTGCACTATTACCTGTGCCATTATTAAATGGCTTCCTGCTTCAGAGGCATATGCAATTACCAGCAGTGCTGTTATGTAACCTGAATTTTAAAAAATCAAATTTAAAGTCTTACAGTCTTTTTCTGCCTTCTAGTTGCTGATGGTTATATCTGTTATTTTGGAGAGAAATCCTGAGCTAGAGTTCCAAGACAAAGTGGACTTGGACAAAGTGGTGCAAGAAGCATTTCATGACTTTCAGAAAGATCAGAGCAGTTCAAAGGGAGCTGAAAATCAAGTGAGTAAAATATTGCTGTCTTACAGAATTTACCATTCTTACTGAAGTTATAAATGCTAATTCTGTGCAGTTCAGAGTAAATAACAATTGATAGGAGTTCAGAATGGAACACAAATAAGAAATTAGTATACCCAAGTGCTGCCTAAGTCTGCAAAGAGCCTGTAAAGCTGAGATGAAAGAGGTACACTTTGTTGCTGAATTGTAAATTCAAAATTTTAGGGCAGGGAGAACACTCAGTGTTACATAGCTCTGAAATGGGAGTCTGTGTTAAGCTGAGAAAGTTGCTTATTAAAGGGGACAGAATTCATTAAGAGGGACACTAGAACAGAAAAGAGTTAAAAATAAGAAAATAAAAAACCTAAAGCTCAGCATGGAAGTGTGGATTTAAGATCTTATGTACATAGATACTAAGAAAAATTTAGTAACCAAAGAACTCTTATTGACTATATTAATGTAAGAACTTGAAATACAAACCTGTTCTTAGTTACTGATTTTTGTGCTGGAGTTGCATTCATGACCTAGCAAGCTTTTGATGTCTAAGGGTTAAAATTCAAATGAATGAATAAATGCTTCTAATATTTGCTTCACTAGAAGTGTAGGGTTTATGCTTTAGAGACCTTCAAATATACTACAAGTTTTGGTGCCTCAAAGCTCTGAAATTCTGTAATAAAGCCAAGTTTATTGAACTGGTTAAAGGAGGAAATAGGAATAAAGCAGTGGGACAAGTCCCTGTGCTGCTGAGGATGATCTTCCTTGCTCTGTCTGGCATTTTATTGTGCCCAATATATTTGAAAATATCTGTGCTAGCTCTGAAGAATTATTGATTCATAACATTGACATGCAACAGCACTTCCTCTTGCTGAATTTAGCTCCTTTAAAAGAAGAGGAAGGATATGCTCCTTAGGAATTCTTTCAAATGTTTCAGTGTTCACTCTTTTGCCACTAGTTTTTTGTAATAAGGTTTGAAAGCAAGCCACATATCCAGCCTCAGCAACATGTTGCTTTGCATAGTACCTTTGCTTATACAAGAACACAATTTTCTTGAAATTACAATTCTTTTGGCCCATTTTGGAGGGTAATGACTCTGTGGCCGTAACAAAATCACACATAATCCACAGAAAAGGCTATTAAGTGCCAGCTCCACACTGGACCTCTGACTTCTTGTGACAATCTGCAAATCCCCAATAGCTATAACCAAAGAAAGATTCCATGCAAATCCCAGTTTTTACTGGTGCTGCCCTAGCTTCCATTGAAGTGATGGATTTTTTTCCCAAGGCCAGATCTACTTGGAATGATGCCTTTTTGACTCTTAGAAAGACATCCCTATTTATAGTTGTGAATAGTGTGTTTAAGGTTGTTGTTGTAAATTCCAGCTCCTTACATGTAAATTTTCTGGAATCTGCCTCTCCATATTCCCAGGTGTATGCCTGCTGGCAGCTAACTGTATCCTATTTAGGATTGTTCTTATGATGTTCTGTCTCAAAGTTTCCTAAAAAACACTGCTAAAAACTCCTAATTTGTCTTTCATAAAACTGATTTGCAAATATTTTGATACTTCCTAGTTCCCTGTTAACATGTAATAAATGTCAAAAGTATTTTCTCCAGTAATTTCAAACACACCTTAAAACTTCAGCAGTCTAATATTTGCACCACACAATCTCTGCCCTTGATTTAATAAAAGCAACCGGTTTCCCGAATTAAAGTGTTGAGCCTTTATATAGCAGCTAATATATAATTTGAGAATAAGCAGATGTTTCAACATCATTAACTGTGAAAAACAGGTGTGGAGTGAAGGACACCTATTTTGGTGAACTGATTAATGAGTTAGCTCATGTGATCCCTGTGGTTTGGATCTTGGATTTTTTTCCTTCTGAATAAACCTTCAGTCAGTGTTGTATCTCCAGGTACCCCCCAGGCTCTGGCTCACACTTGTACTGTGGCAGCACAGTGAGGTCCCACAGTCAGCATCCAGCTGCATGTTTTAGGAGAGCAGTTGTTCTCTGACAGCTGTGACATTTAAAAAAATATTAAGAAGGTGGTATCTGTATAGTCCTGGAAAACTCAATGAAGAAGTAGATGCAGTAAATCTTAGTAATCTGTTCTGCACGTGCTAAGGTAAGTGTGATGGGAGATTTCTGAAAATTGAGCAGAATTGTTTTGTAGCTTTAGACTCCGAAAAAACACATTTGTGTTTCTGCCATATTTGTGCTGTTCCTCTTGTAACCCTGTGTTTGGCTGCTTTCCACAGTCAGCACTAATGGCAGCATCTTCTCCTTGTCCTGCAGAGTGACATGACTGCTTTCTACAACACCAACCCACTGGGGAAGAAGGGAACGTGCAGCTACTTGAGTAAAGCTGTGATCACCTTGTTGCTGGAAGGGGAAGTGAAACCAAGCAATGATGATCCCTGTACCATCAGCTGAAGCTTTGAAACACAAAAAGGATTTGTTGCTTTACTTAGTGTTCTATGTATTTTTCAAGCATATATTAAAATACTGTTTTGAAGAGTAACCCTGGCTAGCAATACAAATGCATATTATCCTTTGCTGAAAGAAGTGCCATTAAAGATACCAAGTGCCACCTAATTTTTTTCTTTCTCAACTATGCAGCATGTAACTGAGCACATGAAGTTAGTGTGATGATAATTGATTAAGTTCAATAAGAATGTATTTATGATCTTAAATTATGCACTTAATGTAGCTGGTTAACTTCAAAAGAAAAGCAGTTTTTGTCTTTATACCTCTATTTATTTATAATTACAAACAGGTTTATTGTAAATTCTAAATGAAATTCAGAAAATACCATAATTAACATGCATACCAGTCAGTATGGAAATACAAACATTGGATTATTTTCTTACTATTTTACACACGAATTGTAGCTGAAGGTTAAAGAGCTGTTATTCATTCAAGGTTTTCTGAATCAGTTAAATTGACAGCATTCTTTTAAGGTGGTTTTTTTTTAATTTACCAATTGGTAACTTGATATACAGGTTTCATCCTAATAGAGCAACTTTTTATCTCTAGCAATACATATCATTGCAGTTTCCCAACTGTAGTTTAAACATCTGCAAGTTAACAAGGGAAATGTATGGTAACAAGATAAAAGTTTGTATTAAAAAAAAGGGCAAACAAGCTGTATTTAAAATTAACATCAATGAAGAAATAAGTTTCTATTACATATGCTATCTTTGCATTAAAAAATTCAAAATCCACTTATTTATCTCCTCAATGTGTGAAAATACTGTACGCAATATGCTTTATTTTGGTGAAAATAATAAAAAGCAAATGCTTGTAAAAAAACCTGTCAATAAAAAGACTTTAAGTGACATGCAAAGAGACTCCTGTTGACTTTAGTGGCAACTTTTGACCTCCTAATTAATGATGACCAGTGCCAGCTCATCTGTGAATCAGCTGTTGCCATGTTGATGTCAATTGCTTGTAATTTAAAATGTTAATGCACTTTAATTCTTAACACTTCTTGCTACTTCTCTTTTGCTCTTACTCTATTAATACCTCAGTTACTTGTAAGCCTTGGATTTGCTGATCTTGGGCTGACCTTTATAACTGCAAGTGAATGAAAATGCCAGTCACTACTTTTCCTTATTCAAACTTGGAATGAAAATCCATGCAAGCTATTCTTGTTTTCCTTTATAGCCTTGAAAACATAGTTTATGAAATTGTGGTTCGACAATTTTTCAGCTTCTACAAAATAAGGACAGATTAGAAAATGAAGATACCAAAATTCAGCAGAGTCCACATTCTCTGAAAAAGGTTCTTGAGTCTGGAAGGACAATACCATTAATTTTTCTCTTGATGAAGTAGGAACAAGACAGGAGCTTGACACAAATGGCTCTCACATAGCTTGCCTATAAAATTATAGTTTTATAAGATGAGATGATTGGAATAGAAACAACAATTTCTACTAAACAATTTTCTACATTATACAATGTTTGAAATCACAGAGGGAAGATAAGCTTTTATGAGAATAAAGAGGGCAGCAGAAAATAGAAGGTAAACCAGATGGTTTTTAAACAGCCATAGGTCAAGTAATGTGTGGTTAGTATTTAATAAACTTGGTCCTAATTTCTTTGAAAACATTCTGCCTCAAAAAGGCAAGGAAAGAGATGTTTTTGGGGTTGCAAATTAATAACTGCAGGTGCAACAGTCAATACAGTGCCCTGTGTACTGACAAGAGCTGCTGGCAATAGTTTCTCCAGCCATTAAAGAAATAAGTCCCAAAGGGTTCAGTGTTGGTTCACACCATTCAGTTCCTTATTATACACCTTCACAGTGCTCCAAAACTTGAAAAACCATTCTGCTTTCAAGGGGAAGTAGGATCCATTAAAACAATGAGAAAACAGTAGTTGAAAAAGGTTAAAGTTTAGCTATTGAGTAAAAGCAGTTTTGTTTTTTTTCCAGGTTCCTCTATCAGATGCTCTTGAGAAGAAGACCAAAGTGTTTCAGCTGAGCAAATCACAGAAAAAAAAAATCCCTTTTTCCTCTGCCATTAGAAAGAGGGGAAATACCAACTTGCAGTGACATCTCCTGGTGTAAAGACACATAAACCCACCCCCCCTCTTCACCCTCAAACTCAGTCACCTTCAGATTTGTCAAAACCATTGTCTTCACACTGTGGGTTACTGTGACAGTTAATAGGTGTCATGTTCACAGCACATCAGACATTTCAAACTGCTCTAGTCCTTGGCAGAATTCAGAAGGTAAGAAGTTGACACATGCAGTTCAAGACTTTCTTGGCATTTTTGCTGTTTGCTTTGTTGCTTCCCTCCATATGACTTTTCAGCCTTCCTTGGCTTACAGATCAGTTTGTGACACAGAAAGGAAACAGAAAAAAATAGACAGCCAGGTTAATAATAAATAAATCTCTGAGAAATCCTTTTCATTACTTGCTAATGCACCATAGCAGAAAACATAGTAGGAGATCCTGATTTGAACAGGTTTTTGTTGGAGCAATCCAAACGTGGTGCTGTCACAACACTCATGGGGCATTTTTCTGAATAATGTTTTGTCATCAAGGTCTATCAGCAAGCAGTGGCTGATGACAGCAACGTTAGGGTTAATATGATAATATCACAGAGAAATCACAGAATATTCTGAGTTGGAAGGGACCCACAAGGATCAGAGTCCACAAGGATCAACTCTTAAGTGAATGGCCCATACAGGGATCAAACCCAGCACCTTGGTGTAATTAGCACTGTGGTCTAACCAGCTGAGCTAACGTCAGGGTCATCATTCTGCTTTGGTAATTTAGGTCTCCTATTTTTTGTTTTCACTGCTATTTAAAATACTTTCTTAAATCTTGCACACAGAGTTCATGAAAATAAATTCCTCAAGAAACGGTCATCGTTCACAATCAGCTTCATTCTATATTTATGTACCTCCCGTGGTTTTCAGGAAAGTCTACCTGCTTTACCAATGGCATTTTTAAGATTGAAAATTGTCCTTCTGTAAAAATGCAGTACTAATATCACTGAAAGACATATTTAATGAAAAAAACCCAATTACATAGTCACAGCATATACCTTGAAGATACTTTGTATGCTAGTTTGTAAGAGGAAAAAAATAAATGGTACCAAAGGAAGTGGGAGTGGTGGGGCAGTCTAATGCTTAAAACATAAATTATAAAAATACTGGGATACAATTAATTCCACTGAAGCCTCTATATTTCATCCCAGAAATCAATCAAGAGAACGACTTGATTGAATTTTTAGATAATTACTATCCACAAAACCCCTGCCAGACATATTCTCTTCTCCAGAAGCGTGACGGTCTTTTAAGCTAATGAACTAAGGCTTGCAGCATGGGAAGAGAAAATTAAATAAGCAAGAAAATCTATGCTCTGCCATAAACACAAAATGAAATAGTGTTGTAAAACACTGCTGAGAGCCTAAAGGAAACATGCAGGATTACACACTGTCCATACCCACTCCTGCTCCTGTCACAGGGTTACACACTGTCCATACCTACTCCTGCTCCTGTCACAGGGTTACACACTGTCCATACCTACTCCTGCTCCTGTCACAGGGTTACACACTGTCCATACCTACTCCTGCTCCTTTCACCTCGATTACAAGTCATGGGTTGTATGTGTGTGAATATGGGGAGAAGGTAAGAAGGAAACACAGCGGGGTCTGAACTAGAGAGAACTTAAAGAATTTCCCCTTGGTGTTGTAGTCTTGTGTTTTTGTGGGTGTTTGTTTTGTGGGAGTGGAATAAGGAAGTTGTATTCTTTTCACTTGCCTATGCAGCACTCTGACATCAGGAACCATAAATGGGTTTTCTCCACCTGAGCATGCTTTTCCTTCTGCACATTGGCAGGAGCTGGAACAAAAACAAATGCAGAAACACCAGATATAAGGAATGTAAAACCTACATGTGGTGGGTCTTTCCTGAATCAGACAGAATTCCCTAAAAGGCTTGCAATGGCTCCTTGTGTAAGAATTCTGTAACAGTGTGTGTTTCTGACAAGGGAAGGGGAAAAGGAACTGAATGACTCCCCTCTTCACTTAAATACACATAGGGTAACTGCTACTTTTTTCAGGTCAAGTAAAAAATCTTGTCTCTTATTTCCTAAAATAACAACCTTCTGAGACAAAAGAGATGTTATTTGGAACAATGGTTCCTGCTAGTGCCAGACAGGATTAATCCCACCTGAGCCTTGTCCCTATGGGCAAGTGCCATGAAGCTTAGACAGCCTTTTCAGAATGCCACAGCTGGTGTTTCTAGGAAAGAAGTTGAGGTCAAACAGAGAGGGGGAAAGGGTGACATCATACACAGGAAAGAAAAGTTATGTAGGAACCGTTTCTTACTTAATTTTCACATTAGTGAAACTATCAAAAGAAAGGGGTATGGAGGTTCTATGCCTTGGCACATCAAGAAATCCACTCAGGTTCAAGTGCACGTAGGAAGAGAGGACCTTGTGTTGGTTTACACCTGTACATGACCACAGACCTAAAACTTGCATATCACTCCATTCTGGTAGGAAACACACAATTTACTAAAAAGTAACTCATGAGAAAATAATTGATGAAAATACCCCCAAAACCCACTTTCTACCACATCACTGAAGAATAATAATGCATGTATGTCCCTCTGGGTTATATTCCAGAAACTAAAACATATAATCTAATTCCTCCTTGAACTGGACTGGTACTGAAGACAAGCATCTCAAGCTCTTGGTCTGCTTATTGAAGGCTCCTGTATCAGTACAGCAACAGGGCTGTCAATGAGCCAGGCCAGTAAACGTGAAATTACTGGTATTGCTGGTGTCTGAGTCACCTGGCTGCACTTCACACTCTCACAGATGACTAATCTGACTTCAGGGCAAGCAAACCCAAAATGTATCTGTTTCCCAGGGACAGGCACAGCGTATTTAGTTAGGTATGCTACACAGTTGAACTTGAATTTCCTGAGGATAAATTATGCTGCAAAATTTATAAAGGAAACAATAATATGCTTAGAGAAGATTGTCTTTTTTAGCACATTCTCTTAACCTGCAGTGTTCATGCATCTATTCTATAAATGATTATAAGTCATAAAAACAAACTAGAAAGAAAACGTTAACAGAGATTCTCATCTACTTGAAGGTATCTAACACTGCTGGCTAGGAGGGCATAAAAGCATAGCAAGTAAGAAGAAACAGAACTGCCTTTAACAATGTAAAAAAAAATTCCTTTAAGCCTTCATGCCATGCCTCCAGACTGAGCCAGCTAACTAAATCCAAAATGCTTTTCTTTGGCAACAAATGTCCTTCCCTGCTATGTTGTTTCCTCTGCAGTACTGGGGACCTCAGGGCTTTAAATGCAAGTGCTTCTTTTCCTATCAATAGTACAGTTTCTGCTGAAATAAATTAGAGCACAGTACAAGTTCTGTGGGATTTATTCAGATTTCAAGAACATTAAAATTAACCAGTCTAATGAGAACCATACAAAACATCAGTAATGAGGATTTACACTGGGCAGATAGAATGAAGGTTTCCTGAAAAAAGAAATAAATCAGTGAGTCACTAACAGAGCAATTGTATTTGTATTCTAGAGAGAGACAAAATAGAGGATTTACTAAAACTAGTGATTTTCATCTCAAAGGTCCCATCACAAAACTAATGAATCCACAGCTGTTGCAAAACTATTCGAAAAATCAACATGTTTCAGGAGCATGGTACAAACTTTCAATTCTCCTGTGAATGGTCTACAATAAATGTTTGAGTTTGGGTTCATAAATTAATCTCAGCATCACTGTGGTCATTCAAGGAGATGAATTATGCATTATTTGTTTATGAAGCATTACAAACACATAACAAATAGTGTTAAAGCTTCTCTTAGCCCAGATAACAGTACTGAAGACTAGCATGCTCATTCTGTAGTAAGAAATTTATTTGCATCTGAAAAAGTAAACAGAAAGACCTGGTTTGTGTCAGCTAGTATATCCAAATCTTGCATAACATGATATAACAGACACTTGAGAAAAAGGATTTTTGGTTTGGTTCCCCCCCCCCCCACCACTTTTTTTAGCACTTTGGGTTAAAACAAGAAAAAATACACCACCATCAGAAAAACAACTTTAGTAATTCTCCAAAGAGAATCAGGCATTCTCCCATGCCTGATTTTACTGCACCCAAGGCAGTAACATCACAAATATTCCCAAAAGACTGTACACAAATCACTGATATGATGCTGGAAAGGATAAATTATTGTATTCGCAAGAATCCTTCAAAATGACAGCAAAATGGCAACTCTCCCTTGGCAGCCTGATTTTCTGATCTCTGCTGCAGTGAATGGTTAGTTTTTCTTCTCCCAGCAAGAAGCAACTGATGAGTAACTGGCCCACAGCACAAATACTTTGTATCTGTAGCTGCAATAAATGATCTCTCTCTTCAAAGCACAGATGTTTTACAGGAAAACTGCACAGGACTTTTGTCCCACAACCCTGGCAGGTTCCTGTGCCTCTCATGGAGGAGTAGGAAGGCCCCTGGTCAAATACTGTGCTTAGGGAGGCTACGGTCCCTCCTCGTGGATATTTTCTGCTCATACTTTTCATGCCACATAGAAACCAAAATTATTTGAATAATTATATATATATATATTTTAAAAATGCAAATACTTTGTAAGACCCTAGCCTTGAAAGTTATCTTTGTCAGAAAACTGTACCTATATTCAGAAATATTGATAATTAGATATGAGAACACGCAAACATGGAATAGTATTTGGATCTCATTTCTCTTTGAAGTTGTTTCTGAAATCCCCTTATCGTGCAGGCATTGTCATGTTGTCCTTCCTGTCTTTTGATGGCATTGGCCAAAAGAAACAGAGAAAGTTCACTAACTCTTCTAAAATTAAGATTTCTTCACAGTGCAGGTTTTCGGATTCAGTCCTGTCAGCCTCTGCTTCTGTGCCATGATTCACATGAGCTTTGGGTCAAGCCTCAAGTGACAAGATGAATTTACTGCTTCTGGATATTTATTTTTTTTACCTTAACACTGTCTGCTTCCCAGTACTGGAGTATTCATTACCTTAGAGCAGGTTAATAGTGGGCTCATGAGAACTCATTTGTATCTTGAAGCTCTTATATTAAATATCTCATTGCCTAAATTGACTAAAAAAAAATCTTTACCTGATTACAATTTCAACTCCTGTATTGGAGCTGACTCTGATTTGCTCTAAATGCGTTTATCTCAGAACACTTTACTTGTCATGCAAAAATACATTGTACATTACAGAATATAAATGCTAGAGGTTAAGAGGCAGCTGGAGGAGATGTTATGTGGCAAATTGACACATCCCCCTCACACAGATTGCAGTGTCACTGCCCTAACGACAGTGCAATTTGCATAGAGAAAAGGATAAACCTTAAAAGACAGCAGCAGTTTATTAATTTTAATGTAATCTACCCGAAAATGCACAAAGGAGAAGTAAATATTTATCTATGGGATGTCAGCTATCTCTTTTAGTCCATCATGATACATTATGATTTCCTTTGTATCTAAATGACCTGCCAGACTGGAACACGGCTCTGAACCAACCTCCACGACAGAAATTAACCCTTCAAAAAATATTTTGCAGTTCCTTGCAATGCAAGGCTTCAAGATGCCAAGTCGTTTTGTAAGAGAGAAAATGGAGGACAAGGACAAATAAAGAATTAGTTACCTGACTTTATCATTCACAGGCAATAGTGGTTTGTTCTTTCAAAGCATTTTAAGATTGTTGTTGCTGTCATTGCTTTGAAACAAAATCATCTACCTCTTAACTGACATTAAACAATCATTAAAGGATTGAAATCAATATCAAAAAAGAGACTAAGCAGCCTCAAGAGCCTTAAATTTAATTCATTCAAAAACCCACAGAACACCTAATCTGCATTCCTGCATGCCCCTAAGCTGATTTTTAGTTTTATATATACAGTTTTTGAGCTTGCAAACTCCATACATGTAATTTCACAGGCAAATACTTAGAGCTGATATGAAAACATTTGGCTTCCTACAGGGACAGGAACAGACATAACATAAATACCTGCATCTTTTGTTAGTGGCACCCATGTCACATGACCAAAGTAATTCTCACCTGAGCTGGCACAAACCCTTGTCTAGCCCACCCTCAAAGCTGTATCTTTATTAAACTGTATTTTTTCACCGAACTGTTCCATGGCATTGCAGACTACAGCCACTAGTTTCAACACTAACATTTTATAATAACTCTTGCAGAAGATGGAATGCCATCTCCATAAAGAAAAATTACTGCTTTGGCATAATGTGAGAATCTTTCCCTTTTCACTGCACTCATAAGCAGGTTATGCTGTAGATTAACCACAGGTGAGACTTAGCAGGTCTATGGTGCAAACACTCTTGTAGGCTTCAACCAAAAGCCAAAACTCCATCCCCCTTAGGCTGGAAAGAGCTTTGCAGAGGATGTTGCCATTGGTGCAAAGGCCTCAGTGTAAGACAGGGAAGCAAAAAACCCTACAAAGATGTCATTGCAGGACTTAAGACTTCTTTCATTTGTTGTTCATAACTGACACAGTTATTGCACAGGGAATTATTTGTATCCTATGCATATAGGACTTTCATAGTTACAGAAACAGAGCTTCAAATTCTACTGGACCTTTAGAAAAACAATTCCTGTGTTCATTTCCCTGTCAAAATGTGACACATTTCGTTTTCATCTCAGTCAGGGATCTAGTAGGGCAGTAAGTTTAATTTACTCAGAGCTTCCTACCAGAAAAATTTTAATCAATTGTAGATTGCTAAAAAACAACTTTGTACATAAAGGAACATTTGTCTCACTGACAAATCATTTTCAATATAAAATACAAATAATATAATAATATAATAATACAAAATTATACAAAGCACACTTCAGCATTCAAAAATTCCACTGAAATCTACATAGTTTTGATCAATCAAAGCATCAAATAAAAACCAATACAAGCCTTACAAAGTTTGGCCCTCAGAACCTTCACACTTCTGGGATAGAAAAAGGTTGCTGTCAATGCAGTAGAGAGCTCTACTTTAGATCTTCCTTGAGAGGAGCCCTTCATGGAAGGCTGGTAACACAGACTCAACCGGGACTGCTCGTGAATCAAACCATGCCTGTGTTACAGCTGCATCCAAACCCTCCTGAAGAACTGCCCTGGAATGCAGAATTCCACTATGGAGTATCCCTGATAATATGCTAAAATGTAACAGTTTACTTATTTGTGCTGAAAAACTGCCATTAAGTTCTAATGAATACATGAGCTTTATGACAGTGCTACAAAATGCCTTCCATCAGAAATGCCCCCTGGCCCCGTGCCAGCAAGGGAGGCTATTTTTGCACAGGATTTTCGAACCCATTCAGTTGAACTGCTTGACGTTGCTCTGTTACGCCAATGGGAAAGTTTCCATCAGCATCTGAATGACTAACAGGCAACAATTCCCCAAGTGTTACCTGTTTTCCTTTCCCGAGGCTGCCACTGCTCTTCCTGTGCCAGCAGTCCCTTCTCTCTGCCCCTTGCTCCCCCCAGCTCTCCAAGGGGTTACAGCATTGTGCGTTTGAGGCCAGCGGCCCCAATTTTTAATTTGCAGAGTAACAGCCTACAGGGAGATATGAAACCAGAAACTACTTTAGAAGATTCCCCATGTCTTTTCCATAATCTTACAGAAAATCTCCAATATCCAAGCCTGCAGACTGGGAACTGGCCTGTGAAGTTCTGTACTGCCAATCTTCAGTAGCACTTCAGAAGAGAACTAGGCAGCTGCCTGGCATTACCCCTCCAGTTTCCATGGTTACAACAATTAGATCAGCACAAACAAAGCAGCTGAAATTTTCAAATGAATAGTATTTTAAATCACCCTCTCACACAAAAATCCTGATGACAATAGATATGTTAAAAATATAGAATTTTTTTGTTGAAAGCCCACTCACAGATGCAACATTGTTAAAATAAAGGTTGTGTAAGAGAAGAAAATAAATCCAACATTTTACCTTTTCTTTTTTAGATGAGAAAGACTACAAGGACAAGGAAAGATTAGCAATATTTACTGGGAAAATGATTTCCTATTACACAGCTTGTTTTGAAATACCAATAAAATTTAGAAAGAAACTTGTCTTCTTGGTGGGGATATAAAAAAAATCAAACCAAACCACCAACAGAGAAGGTATATTTCCTTTTAGGACAACTATAAAAGGTGCTTTGCAAATATATCCAACTACACTTGTTTGTAGTGATCCAAGATTATGACACTCTCAGACTCAAGTTCTGAATCAAGCTTAAAAAAATTTTATTGAACTCATTGGAAATACTTAATACACCAAAGCAAGTACTAGGAATATGCAAGAATGACTGCAAGCAAGTCATGTGTAAATATAGAAGGTTGAATTAAAATCTCAAAAGAAGAATATTCTTGGGTAATCAAGATAGAATTTATTACAAATTTATTAGCTTTTCTTTGGTTTGATGTGTCTAAAAAGTCTCATTTTAAACTTTAAACTGTATCATCCTTGTCAGCAAATCTAATGCCTCCTGTTTGTGGTGAGGAAACAAGCTAAATAGTTCAACCTTCTCAAAAGATGGAGGAAAACATGACTAAATGCAAGGAAGGAAAGTCTGGATTCCCTTCTCATCAGGCACTGTTTCCACAGAGATTCAATAAATACGCAAGGTTTGCCAAGGGAGATTTCTGTGTCAACTTCTTCTATAATTTATTTTGAACTACAAACCACTTCCTCTTACAGATTTGATATTAATTATTCACTTCTCTGAGAAGAGCTGATATGCTAAGATCCTTTATGATAAGGGTATTACGAATTCTTTTGTGATTTAAAAATATAACTCAGAAATTCAAAGCCTATTCTGTAACCAGCCAAAACCAAGGTTCTAATGAACTCTTTAAGTTGAAGGTGTAATATATTGTGAATATTAATTAAATTTCATTCTTACTGGATTGAATAACTTTTTCATACTAGTGGTTTCAGATTTCTCTGAGTTTTCTCAATTGAATGATTAGCAACACTTAAACTGGCCACTCTTCCTGCATATTCTACCTCGGAGACTTGATAAGAATTCCACAAAACACTCTCTTGATTCTTTAATGGGCAAACAGGCAACATCTACTACACTAGAGAGCACACAATAGACTGACTGTGGCAGAGCTGAGTTTTGAGTGATTAGCACAGCATGCAAATTGAAAGACTGAATGCCTCATACTAAATTAAGAGACAAATTAGATTTATAAGTTCTGCTAGATGCAGATATCACAGGAAGGTAAGTGAATATTGCTGCACAGCAAGCTCTTCTAGTTGTTAGGCTGAGTCCCCAAGCAGACCAGCAGCAGGACCAGTCCAGTTCACCTCCTCCCCCAGCCCCTCCCTGCACATCTCCAGGGCACACAACTGTCCATGCAAAGAGTAGGAAGAGTGAGCAGCTAAAAAGATCCTGCATCTGGTTTATTTTTCCTCTGGGGGCTTAGAACTAAGAAGGCAGCTGGACATGGCAGCTACAAGTCAAAAGATTTTTTGCCTCCTCTTCTAAAGCCCAATTAGTTACTCTTGCTATTTACTGTTGCACAGCTTGTGCTTGGGCATATTTGTGGGCACATTTTTGAGCACACTAGCCTGCTTCATAAAGACTTCCACCCAAATCTGCAGTGTCCAACTGCACCAAACTGTTCTACTAGGAATGGCCAGCAGCCTATCCCATATCCCAGCAACTTCCATGAAACAAGAACAATCCCCCTGCTCCACACTTCAAAGGAAGCCACAAAATTAGACCTGGAACAACTGATACAACACAGCAATTAGGAGAGGAGTAGGGAAATGTGAAATCCTAATCCTAATTCTGTGATGACAAACTGGTTCGAACATAGTTTGTTTTTAGAGAATAAGCACTGGCTGTTCAGGTTCCCCTCCAAAACAACTTTCCCTGTGTTCACCATTAATGAGAGTCAGCAAGTACCAACAAAGGGAAAAAAGGCACAGAGGGCTATGGGAGACTGAAAAGGAAAAATCCAACAGAGAATGACATGGCTTCACTAACACAGCTGTATTTTCTTTTCCTGTCCATGCAGCTTAGCCAGGAGAGTGTACCTCTTGCCTCTTCTTTTTATAAAGGAAGAGAGGGCTAAGCCATAAAAAGAGGACAAATCTAGATTATGTGCTACAAAAATTAGTCTAATAACAGAATTACTTAATTTCCAAGGCTTTCTTTATAGACTACTGCAAGTTTTCTAGTGTCTAACTACATAGCCAGAGGGGAGATATATATACATATTCATTAGAAGTCTGCATGGCAAGGTTTAAAAAACCCAAGACATTAATGTGGAGAGTGTTAACAATTCAAGGCAGGAACTATTTAAATTAAATGATTTAAAGACTGAAATAGCATCATGCTATTCTGGGGAAGCAGAATTTATTTCTGTAACCAGATAGCTTTCCCTGCACACACACTGTTTCTAGCTTGCTGTCACTAGAGAACTTGCTATTATAGATTGCTGGGGATGCCTAGAAGCACATAAGGATAATTTGTCTATCACGACATGCTGTATCAGTAAATATCCAGGCTACATCAGTTAGTTAAATGGGGGATTCAAAGCTTAAGTAATAAAAATTTTGCTTGTTTACTACTTCTTCCAGAGAACTTTTCATATTGCATAACATAAAAAATTAAAGGAATAAGAGGAAAGCTAGGCAGCAACTGCATTTCTTTACAAAATATGTTGAATTTGTACACAGATAAACTTAAGAGACAAACCTCCATAAACATGGACTATCATTCATTCTGTAAAGTTACTTTTGGCTTTAAGAAAAAAAATAAAACCCAACTGGGAGGGAAAAGTGACACTAGTAATGCACTGCATGCAGACAGCACACTCTGTATCTTCATTACATAGTCGACTTGTTATTCTCATTTACATGGACATCTTTAATAGTTTGGTAGAGTGACAGAAAATTCCCAAAGACTGACAGACAACTTCAGTGTTAAAAACAACCACAACAGAAGGACAATAATGATTCCAATCTATAAATATGTGGGTTTCTCAAGGACCAAATAATTTCAAAAGCTTCTTCAGCATGCAGTGGAAGAACAGCTGGAAGCTGCAGTTTGAGCTTTATAACATGAATTAAAACAAAATGCAACACACTTCATTAACCTGCTGCAGCAGTGACCGGTGTCTCAGCCTCCAAATCTGCCCACGTGTGAGGGCAGAGACTGAAAATGGCCCCAGTTGCAGCACCTCTTATGCTGCTTATTAAATCACAGCTGTCCAGTTTGGGGTTTTTACCATAGCAAAAGCCCGTTTTCAGCAGCAATCCATCCCTGGGAGCTGCACTTTGCAGCATCCACTGCCACCAAGTCAGTTTGCTACCACTGCAAACAGGGCACTGAGGTGATGTTTCTACAAAAGGCGTCACGTTATTGTGACACAACACACAACAAAATTCCCAAATGCCAGAGTGTTTAACGCTCAAGGCAAAGGAAGGAAAGGAGAGCTGCCATGGCTGCCCTGCATGGGGGTGCACCCATGTTCCTTGTACACAACATAGACAGGGAACACTTTTCCTTGCAGTTGCACTTCTGCCTTCCCAGAGACTAACTGGGACATCACTGGAGCTGCTGCAGGCCCCAGACTGGTCTGTCTGCCTCGTTCACCAGGTCTAGAATTCATCTTGAAAGGAGACTGGTGTTGCACCTTCAGGAAGAAATTCCACATAAAGGAGAATCAGAGGGATCAAATAACAGTTCAAAGACACAGAGGCAAGAAAAAGCAGGTGCCTTGGAATTACAGGTTCATACCCTTCCTCCCAAGGCAAACTCCTGACAGTGTCAGCCAGGAACACAGAACAAATTGTGCAGTGCTCCTTGTAGAATACACCAAGTCAGGTAATCCACATGAAAGGTCCCAGCATTGATTAGAAAACCAGCTGCACCAAAGGAGGACTTCACAGGCTGACAAGGAATTGTTCTAGTACATTGTATACCATCATTAGTACAACCTCAGTTCAAAAATAAGTGCAAGAAGATATAGCACACATTAAAACACAATACTGTATTTTTCTAGATTTTCTAGAATCTACAGGAGTCATTCCTGGAGAAAGGAAAAGAAATTTAAGTGTCTCGATGGATTTAGGATTGAGAACACGAAGACTGAATAGCACAATAAGATTTAAGAGATTTGTGTTAAAACATTAACATTACAGAAATCTTTATTGAACAAAAACTAGGAAATGTGGTATTTGACATGCTGTAGATTCTGAACATATGCAGAAACAAAAAAGAAATGAAGTATTAAAGGACAAAGAACAAAATGAGCCATTAAGTTGTTTCTATGGCTGCATTTGTTAGTGCAAAACTACCTTGGAAAGAAAATTTCATTGTAGCATAAGAAAATAAAATCAGGTTAGGAGAATTATTTAAGTGCAAAGTAATTTTTCTTTAAATTCTAAATTAAGAAGAGTTAGAATATGTTTATTGAAAAGACTGCCTTAAACACGGAAAAAAGAGGTAAAACAAAACTCTCTCATTAGCACCACTAGAGCAGAATTATTTGCATTGAGTCGTACTTGGTGCACAGAGCAGAAAATCAGATCCAAGACAACAGCAGTTCTTTCTGCTTAAGAGTCCCCTCTGTGTCAAGAAGAGTACCAAAATGCTTCAGGAGAATTTGCATTCATTCCATTCCAGGTTGGAGGAAACTAGATTTTATTTCCCAACCACAGCATACTGTCAGTTTTTATCACTCCTATCCTTTTTGTAACAGAGTGGGACTGACACAATCCATCCTGACTTAACAGAACCTGAGCTGTCATCTGTGAAATCTGAAAAAGCACTTCTCTAATGCTGCACTGACATGAAACATATTTTATTTTTAACATTGGCTTGTTTTTTAATACTTGAGGCAAAAAACCCCATCACATAAAATACTTCATTGACACCTGAATTCTCTAAACAGTGCAATTGCATTACCATCCTGGCCTTTCTCATGCAGAGTGGCACATAAATTCCATACCAGTTTAGCTGACATTTGTGTTCTACGTGTTAGTTCATGCATAATCCAGGGCTGTGTATCTATGAATACACATCAACAACTGCATCAATCACACATAGAAAGCTTAGTTTAAAGCAGATTTTTACCCTTTTTACTCTATTGTGACCAAGTATTTAGCCATCATCACTGTCATACTGAACAGAATAAAAAAACTTATTAAAGCAAAACAAATCCATATACAAGCCTTAGGGGTAAAAACTTGTGATGACAGTCATTAAAGTCATATATAAAACCTTAATGTACAAAGCATGTATGCAACATTTTGTCACACTTTCCAGTCTTTACAGGTTGCCAGAATGCCCTTAACCTGTCATCTACACCTCTTGGTGATGGGGAAGCTGATAATGTCAGTCAACTGACAGGAACCAGCACTGGGGCTGAAGACACATGAAAGTGCCACCTCGGCTGTACCTTGCGCTGTTGCTTCATTCTCTCCATTGCCTTGCTGCACACACACCTGTGCCAGCACAGCTGAGGAGAACCAGCAGCAAAGAGAAGGGAAAAAGCACCTGATGCTCTGGATGGCAACACTGTCTTACAAACCACTGCTTTAAAAGTAGACTGGTATGAAAATTAATCATTCAAGATACTATTATTAAAGAGTAATGAAGAAAAAAACACCAAAGAGATGAAAACACCATTAAATAGAAAAAAAAATGTGGTGGAAAATAAATAAAGTCCTGACAATTAGATATAACAAAAAAAAAAAAAAAAGGGAATCTGGAGTAGAAAGTAACCTTTCAAAACTGAAGTTATTTGCAGACATGCTATTTTAGAAGAACTGCAAGTGAGCATCTTTCTCTGCAAATCTCATATACATTGACACAAATTCATTTTATTCAAAAATATGTTTAACATTCAGAATGTGTCAGTATAAATGCACTTTGTAGAACTCACAGGAAGAAACAAAATGAAAAACAATACTGCTTTTTACTTCCCACACAGGATAAAAGTTGAATGGCCCTGCCATCCTCTATCCTTTGCAGTGCAGCTCACGGATGGGGCTCGGTGTGTTTCATTTAAAATCACAGTCAGACCCAGACATGAGCTTTTCATGTCTAGTTTCTACCATGTTTTTTCTATTCATCACATGAACCATAAAACTCTGTCTAACTTCTAGTCTCATGGCATCTAAAAGTAATCTTTGATCTTATTCCCATGGACCCCTATTGCTACTGAAATATTTGATGTTAACATATTTTTTGTATGGCAATGTTCTTCAAAAGTCCCCTTGAACACCTAAAAAGCATGAAACAAATTGACTGTTTTGGTAGAATATTTTACTAGAAGACTTGAACAAGCTATTAAATAAACTCAGATCTGCTAAACAGGGATGTTACAACACTTGGTTTGCAAAGATGTTTTGATATCAACATCTAAAAACCAGTAAGCTGAGGATCTATAATCTGATCATTGTTTATAGAAACAGGAAAATGCTGCTGGCATCCTCACCCAGGGATTCAGCTGTTCCTGGCATACTGCTTCTATATGTGGCCACAAGTCCTTTGCTACCTATCACCTGAAAGACAAACCTTTATGAGTTTACCCTACTCTAATCTTATTTTAGGTTTCATGGTAAAGCTTCAGCAAATTGCATAGAGTAAAGCAACCAAAGAGAACAGCAATAAAAAGGAGAAAATCCCCAAGCCAGTAAGCCCAATCCCCAAATGCAGATCAGCCACCAGTTCAAAACCAGCAAAGAATGGCTGAGATGATAGAATATTTTTTTCAAAACTTGTAAAGTTAACTAGGAAAAAATCCAGTAGGAATTATGCATAGAAGTATCATTCCAACAGTGATGCAGACTTCTATTACCCTGTTCCCTACAGATATGTAGCCTCCCACATGGAGTGATTTTGGAAGGTTCCCCTGAAACTGTGCTGTTGAGAGAGGGTGAAAACACCTTGCAGGAAAGGAGCAGTTGGTGAGGGCCAGCATTAGCCTCTCTCTAACCCATGCAATAGGGGCCTGTCCTGGAGGTATTTTTCTCCCTAGTGATAGGGAGAAAAATACCTCCAGGACAATTAAAGTTCATGGAGATACTAAAGTACAGTATACCATCATTATACTATTTTGGATAGAATTTAAGTGCGTGGCACAGCTCAGACAAGCTAAAGGTCGAAAATGCAACACAGATTATAATGCAGGAATGTTTAGATGGCATCAGGTTACTTCTCAGAGCATGATCACTTTCTCAGACATTTGTTTCACAATTTTATTTTTGTATTCCTAATATTACTTCTAAGGAAAGAAATCAAATCCCTACCCCGTGTGGCAAACAAACAAAATGAATTATGAGTACTTGATTTTATTATACAGGTAAAGCTTATACTGCACACATTAGGATAGCTTACTCTTATCTTGGTGTATCATTTCAGCTACTCTACTAGCATTAATAGATCATTCCTGATTAAAATTGGCTTTGAGTCACACCCACTGTTTCTTAGGAGATGTTGCAGGTGTATTGTGTCTGAAAGTAGAGATCTTGGAGGGGCTTGCTAAAAATAATAAGTTTCTCCTATAAATTTGTGACAATATAAAAACATTCAAAGATGCTGATTTATTTCCTCCCTTAATATTCCAACTTAGAAAGGCAAAACAAGCAGAATATTAGCCTACTAGATGAATGGAAATACCTGGGCCGGAATTCAAACTGGTATCAGTAATATCCTTTAGGTTGAAGGAAAATAATTCTCAAAGATTAATTTGATCTTTATTTTGCAGCACCACACTGGTTCTTTGCTTTGCAGAGTTCTTAAATAGGACATTTATTACCAAGTAATATCCTTAAGACAACTAATTTTCCTTCCTGTGCACACATTCATTCTAAGGAAAACAGACATTTTTTGCCCACACCACAGAAGTTATGGATTTTATTTTAAATCCCCTAAAGAGGTTCCTAGAGCTAGCACAGAAATATCAAACACATCTGAAGGGAAAGGTACCACCTACATTTCCAGTCAGCCAAACATTTATATATATATTTAAAGTAGGTTTATTCCCTTGTAAAAAGCTTGGATCAGTCAAAGCAAATATGTTCATAATTCTAGGTTTTTTCGTTGGTTGGTTGGTTTTGGAAGGACAATACATACAATTTAACATTATGGATAATGCTTAACAAACTGTTCATCAGCTTATTGATCACCAGTAGTTCATACAGTAGCATTTCCACTGTAGCAATTTCCTGAAAATGTACATAGTTTTCATTAAGAATAAGCAGCTCATTATTAGCCATGAAGTTCTCATAATTCTGGTATTACACAGGAATACCATATCTGGTATTATACAGGAAACACAAGTTTAGAAACTCTCTTATGCAGTACTCTGGCTAGCAATTGTTCCAAATGTGACAGGACAGAAGCATTATTTTTATTTCTGGAGTCAAAAAAATACAGGTTACATCAACATCAGAAGGGCAACTCCAGCCTGAAGGCATTGTAACTAAAGGCAAGAGGATATGGAGTCTGAACAAACACATATCACTTGAATCACTTGTACCTCAACCTGGAGTGCAAACAAAATGGTGACAGAATGCAAGAGAAACAGGGCTTAGAGATGCACAACTCGACTGAAATCACTGCAGTCATTTCAGACAGATGCATTTTGCCATATATTTAGACACAGTAAATTGAAAGGGAAGAGGAAGTTATCTTGTTAAAAATTTGTTCAACTATTTGACTTCCCAACAGCAAAGATGTTGTAAAAGTGTGTACTGACATTTACAGCTCACACAAGATTGATTAAAGCATCAGGAAATAAAATTCCATAATTAGTCCTGGAAAAGCCGCAGGTGCCAAACTGCTATTTACAGACTGAGGGGATGTAAAAGTTTAAAATTAAAGATTGTTATGCATCATCTACAAGGAGACAGAAGGAGCAATATGCAGATAACTCAAAGAAAATAATATTCCAAGATGGCAAAAAGATAACTAAAACATAGATTATGATAGGTTTATTAACCTTTCAATGGAATTTCTAGAGATAATGCACCACTTTCCAAAGCCACTAAATCTAAGGAGCTACAAGGTTTTCTGAAGTTATGATGTCCTCCCTCCCATCTTATTTCCCTAGTTTTGTCTACAAACATTCCTTCTAACCACTTCTTAAAAATCTGAGCAGTATGCAGTATTTTAGAACAGCATCTCCACCTCTGCAGGTCAAAGGGGTGGAAGAACTGTCAGCCAAAGGAACTCCATACCATGGTTATTTTGCTTCTTTCCCCTCTCCACACCCACCTGGAGACCTGCAACTGCACTCTAAGCAGCAACTCCATGAAAGCTCAGAGCTGTTATTTAGGAAGCACCAGCAATGGACATCCTATGAAATATGAAGCAGGATCTCTCAGCAGCATTATTTCAATACAAGAACAACCTGGTTTCATGAGGTCACCCTGCACCTTTCATGCAAAACTGCAAAGTAGGTGCAAACTTGATGCAATCTTATACCAGCCCAGCATTCTCCTAAGATTTAGACATTTGGTGTTTGAGTGGCTCTCAGGGTTTAGCTTTTTTTGTTTGTTTTCATTTGTTTGTTTGGGGGTTTTGTTTGTTTGGTTTGGTTTTTCAAACCAGGATCTCCTCAGAGCAATCTGAGTCATCAAACATAAAAATTCATCTGATAAAGGAGGTCTGAGCTTTTCCCTCTACACAAATGCTGTGATTTAATTTAAGATTATTTATTCTTTGAATAAGAATGCTTCTGGATTTTGTACACCAGCCACTCCTGCTGGATTTCAGTGTGCTTTTATACACTAACTGATCATGTATGTTGGATTTAGGCAGAGAAACAACTGGTTTAAGTATATCTATGAAGCTAAGAAGTGATAGAAGGGGTAAATGGTCCTTATATGCCAAGCATAGCTCTGCACATGCACAGAAGCAGAGCTTTGAGTTGCACATCCAACTTCACATCTGCTCAAACTTCAGTGCTTTAATTCTGTCTAAAATTCATTTTCTACCTGCATCTCTTCTTTGTGTCTCTGAGCTGGTTGTTAAAAGTAATGCTCATCCCAGAAATATAGATAAGAACAATGGAATTAAGAGCAATGAAAGGAGCATTCTGTCTTGCAAAAAGAAAAAAATGGAACGAGTGCTCCAAATGGATTTGAAAGAAAATTACTGTAATTTTAAAAATTGTATTAACTTGCTGTGTTCTACATAATGGTTCTGCAGTCATTACCACCTTTTTTAGAGCTCCATTTTCCTGTTTTCTGTCTGTGCTACTCATTATTTGTGCTATTTGTACAACCTATATTGACAACCACTCTAATATACATAAATATCTCGAGTAACAAGATGGCAAAGGAGGGTAGGGGAACGTAATATCCCTATCAAGTAAAATTCTTTAGGGTGTCAACAAGTGCAACAATCATTTATTTAGACAAAGTCCACATTCTGGACAATGAGTTACTACTTTCTTTTGGGGTCATACTGAATTTCCATGCCTAACTCCTAAAGCCAGTTACTCTACTAACAGTGCTTAATATTATAAATAAAGTATTTACAAGTAAGTAAAAAGTCCTCATTAGTCCTCATTAAGTCAATTAGCTCAGAGGTGGGTTCCCACAGGGTCACTTTGCACAGAGTTCATTTGGACACTTACCCCATCCTTTGTTTGTGTGTTATAGGGAAGGCTCATATTCTTCTTAAGAGATTTCAGTCCCAACTGCTGTATGACTCATTTGTATATCATCTGATTACCAAATACGAAATCTCTCTGACAATTAGAGAAGCCTAAACATTTCAGTCAGTCTCTTCAAAACACTATTTCAGAATTTCGTATAAATAAGTTCTTCCTGGGCTATTTGGCGAGCACTGTCAAATAATACTCAATTATTTTTGCTTTAACTATTCACAGATTCTTGATGTAAGAATTGTATGAACTTTATAGCCTGAAATAACTCCCACAATTTCGAATTGCAAATTATTTAAATGGAATTTGTCTGGAGCAGGTTGGTTTCGTTATCTGAAGTCAAGACATGCATCACAGGCTGAGAGTTGTAGGTCTTGAATTTAAAACCTCTTTCAAATTGAGTTCCTCTCCTGTAATCAAAAGAACAGCAGGTATACTTTTTATCCAAATGACTTGAATCACCATGGGGAAATGTGATGAGAGTTTCTTACATGGATTATATATTTGAAGTTTAGCAAATCCAGAACAAGCACACCTCCATTTTCTAACCTTGAGAGCCAGTAGCATTCTCCACTACTACAGCTGCTCACCCAAGCAAAAACCAGATTCACAAACCACTCTTTTGAACTCATTTGATTCCCCTCTGGGCAAAAGTATCAATTCAATAACTGTCAGGAAAAAAAACAAACACAACAACTTTATACCTTTTTAAAATACAAGATTCCACCAAAAAAACTCCCCAAACTAAACCCCAACAGTACAGAAGATAAGGAGTCCAGAACACCAAGTTGGCAATAATAAATCAAATTGCAAAGGCAAAGTAAGGACCTGCCAATGGAAAAGAGAGATGATACTTTCAGGGGAAAAAACCTGGGTATGCCAGACAAAGAAATAAATTATTAATACTGAAGAAGGAAAACCTATTTATTTGAAGAATGTTCTTTTTCAAGGTTTGCATCTTTTCAGCAATTAATCAAGATATCTGCTTACCTACAGCATTTCCATAGCCCACATGTATTTCTACTGAATTAAAGAGAATAGCTAAAACAAAATAGCATTCTATTGTTACATTTTATTTACATTTATGATTTTATCAGTGCAAAAATTTTTGCTCAACGTATAAAAAGGAGGAAATACCAAGATTTTTAACTATTGAAGAGATCATGTCATTGCCAGAATCTAAACAGGGCACTAGTTATTGTAATGAAAAAAAACCAACAACCACCAGAAAAAAAAGAACAACTTTATTCTAGCTGGAATAATTTTCATTCTATTGCACCTAAAATATCTAGAGCTTCTTATGCATCACCTTATGCAACCTACCTACTGAGATTTACATATTTATACATTAAAAAAAAATCAAACAGTTTATCAGGATAGTAAAATACCATGTGTGTAAACAGTAAGGAAAATGCAAAAACTGTACCTAGGGAATCCCAGGAACTGAAGAAGAAGGTGGGTTCTTCCTGGGCTTGGGGAAAATGAAGGTGCTTGGAGGTGCAGGATATGGCCTCAGACAACCAATGAGCCAGAGTGTTTGCAGGACTGCCCATGTGGGCAGGCAGCAGGAGCAACCACAGGACTGGAGCAACTCCTGGAAGGGCCTGAATACCTGAGGAACTGGAAAGTAACTTGTTGTACAAGATCCTTGTGCAGCAAACTGCAGGGGAACGGCAGGGAGAGCAGTGCCCAAGCTGTGGCCTCACCTTACAGTGGGGTGTCACCACTGGCACAGCAGGGAAGGAAGGGGCTCAGCGAGGTGAGAAGCCCAACTCCAGTTTGTGCCCCGTGCTCAGGAGCAGGTGACAGTGCAGGTGACAGTGCAGGTGACAGTGCAGGCAGGCTGCACATAAGCAGCCTTTGGCAGCCCTACTGAAACTGGATCTGTTTTATTCCGGACCCTCAAATCCATTTTTCTGCTGCATCAGTTCTCAGCTTTTGACCTTTCCATCCCAAACTGTCCCAATGTGCAATCAAATACTCCACTTGCACATACACCTCATTCAATTAAAAATGCTAACAACCCCCCTACACGTATAATTGGCTGTTTCTGTGTTCAGCTCTCTGCCTGGCATCAGGTGCACAACAGGACAGAGCTTGTGTATGTGCAGACCCTGTAAGACATTTCTTGGAGGCTGCTCTTTCCACAGTCATGGCAAAAGCTTTGGCTGGGCAAGCAGGAACACCGGCCACGGTGGTGAGTGAGCTGCACACCCGCACAAACTCCTGTCCACCTTGTCAAACAGCAGACAGAACACGACCAGGGAGAAGCAGAGTCCCACCACATAAAGAAACGAGGTGGGAAGATAAGACCCTGAGAAGAAGGGAGCTGGTGTGCTCCTCTCTCAGCAGCCACCAGGGCCCTGCCCGAGGCGGGGGAAGGTGTGAGGGGCGGCTGGGGCTCGCACTGGCCGCTCTGCACTTTGGGAAGCCCGAGGGAAGTACCTGAAAGGGCGAATCTCCTCCGGCTGGCGCTGGGCTGTGCCGGGGCTCCCGGCAGCTCTCTCGGAAAGCCACTCAGCCGCGAGGGAGAGGCGGCCGTCCCTGCTGCGCCCGCCGGAGGTGATGAGCTGGGGGATGTTCTCACCTGCGGGAGAGAAAGAGCCGCCCTGTGCTCTGCCGGCCTGAGGGCAGGGATGGTGCCCGCCCTGTGCTCTGCCCGCCTGAGGGCAGGGATGGTGCCCGCCCTGTGCTCTGAGGGCAGGGATGGTGCCCGCCCTGTGCCCTGCCGGCCTGAGGGCAGGGATGGTGCCCGCCCTGTGCTCTGAGGGCAGGGATGGTGCCCGCCCTGTGCGCGCCTCTCGGGGCACAGAGGAAGAGGTGTGGAAGCCCCTACTACACTGTGGGTGCCCCTTTGTGTCGGCTGCCATGTATTCCCTCTTCTTTTCTGAAGGGAAAAATTTTTTAGGCAGTCATTTTTTAGGCAGTGCTTTGGGATAAGTTTGAAAGAACATCCTTACCCGAATGACTCTGAGGCGAGGGAGCAGAGCAACCCTGCGGTTTGGGGTGGCCTTACTTCAGCCTTCTCCTTCTGGGCTAGAAGAGGGTGAGGAAGCACAGGAGGAATTGCTGTTTCTCCCCAGTTAGCTGAGGAAGAACCTTGAGGAGAGGGGAGCCAGAGGATGGAGGTGGATTCCGAACAGGTGAGGAGGGGAGCAGTTCTCAGCAGTGCTGGTACCCGTGGGCATGGAGGAGGAGGAGGAGCAGGAAAAAAGCATCACACGGTTGTATGGTTCACACAACCTTTCTCGGGAGTGTAGGGACTGAGGACCTGTGATACACATTCGGTGGATAAAGTAGAAATTTCAAAAGATAAAATGCACACTTATGGTTTATGTAGAGAAAAATAAGCAGAACAAAATGTAGGAGCACTGATGCATTAAAACAGATATTCTAAAATACTGTAACTCCCCAGAAAGTTAATGTTTGTGTTTCCTACTGTGTAGACTTCAGGAAAGAAAAGTGCTTAGCATATTTAATTTCAATGATATAAACATATAACTAAGAATATTTGAGCTATTTAACTTAAATATCAGTTTCAGTGATGTTCTTCATCAGCTTAACATTTTTTCCAAGTTGGTTATTACACCTTCAAACTGTATTTTCAGACTGTAATTGCCAAAGCATTTTGTGAATGCCTACAACAGATTTTACTGAACCAAAAATATTTATACAGTTCTTTAATATCAGCTGCTATGTGTATAACATTTGTGGTTGCAACAGATATAATAATATGGAGATCACGAAAGTGTAAAGGAGTAGAAATGAGCAAATTGGAAATAATTAAATCAGATTATTTGGGTCTGTATTCAAACCATAGTAAGGGTGACTGATATGTTGTAATTTTGGATCAAGAATGTCCTAGCTTGGTCTCTTTAATAGTTTTAATGAGCTATAAAAGTCTATATGTCCAACCATTTAAATTAACTTGATAACATTAAGATGTTATCATTCAAGGGCAGAGAAATTATGCTAATAAGATTATTGTCATATGAAAAATTGGGCTAATTTTAGGCTTTAAGAATACAGATGTACAACTCAAATGTTGTGTTCTCGATAGTTGTGCAGTAGGACATGATATAAAGTAGGTATTTTGTCATCGTTAGAAACAAAATGGCTTGAGTCATAAATAGGTTGCACATCTTTTTGGTAGGGGAGGAGGTATACTTGCCAGCAAAACAAAATAACTCATAGGACAATATTGGTGAATAAAAGTAATAAGGGAAAGCTGTTGCCTGTGGAAGGAAAAGGGAGGAAATGTGACTCTCAGCTGTTTTCTTATTTGCTGGAAACAAACCCCGTTATGTTACCTCCTAAAATCTGATTTTAATGGGTTATTTCCACTGGTGCAGAAATAATGCAAGCAAAGTCTTTGTCATTTCAAGGATTAATTGATTGATTTCCAACTCCAAAAAAAAAAAAAAAAAAGAAAAAGAAAAAGATTGTGTCTGAAGGCATAAGAAATAAACTGAAGCTCTGGAGACCTGCTGCAGAAACCAGTAACTTGAAATGGCACGACCACGTTTGTTTACTGATACCTGGAAAATAGCTTATTCTTTCAGGAGTCATTTAAAAATGTATTTTGCTTTGTGGAAAATATTTCAGTATCAAGAAATGAACCAGAAATTAATGTTCATTTTGTGTTCATCAGTATTCTAGCAGAACCTTTCATAAGTCTGCTTTAATTTACAAAGCAATGGAACAGTTTGAGAAAAGTGTATGCACTAAATATTTTCACAAAATTGTAACCGAGCTAAGATGATTTCACTTTAGTTCTGTTCCAGGCTACTGATACTCAATGTTTATCCTTGAATAAGCAACCTGTTTTAATGAATTCTCACTGCAGCAATATTAGCATTGTTTTCCAAGAGTGAGTGGAAGGGTGTGCTCGTGCAGCCACTACACCCTGCCCTCAGCTGTCCTGTCACTGGGCAAGCTGAGCATCAGAGTCTCCACAGAGTTCACTTGCAATGCCAGTTTTTAACACTTTAAGTGTTACTTTTAATGCTGAATAATGAGGAAAAGTACCCTGTAATCATGGATGAGTTGTCTGTTTAATTTTCATTAATATCTTAATACTCTTTCCTCAATACAAATTTTTTCCTCATGATGAAATTTCATATACACTTTCATCTCTTGTAGTCAAGGTATGAAAATGCTGCATCATGATAAGTGTATTATGATGATTATTATCTCCCATATTGGAGAAAATTATTTTTACAGAAGACAGAAAATGTTTTTAGCACTTCTGCTAAACTTTTTGTTTGGAGTGACCTTTAACTTGGTTGGTTTTCATCTCTTATATAGTTCTTGGTTGGAGCAGGGTGAGGAGTAGTGCCACTTATCTCAACTGTGTGCTGAGAATGGCTGACAAGGACTGGGCATGAACAGGGTGCAAGGAGCCCAAGGGACAGGGAAACTGCAATTGCTTTTCATTCATTTATCAGAAATAGTAATAAATGCAATAAATATGTATCCTTGTGAATTCTGAATTCTATCAGAGAAGTCATTTTTTTCCATGACTTAACAACAATATTGGAAAATTATGTTTGTCCTTCACAAGGAAAAGGTTTTAGACTCGGTAATCCCAAATTATGTTAAGATGTGAGAGTTTTGGCTCCAGAAAAATTTGTTTACAGGAAGTTTGTCAAAGGATATTTTTATTTTGCATAATACAAATTAGGTCTGGGCATCCTCTTTTGCCATGGGATCCGATAATAGTTCTAACAATTACCCCATTAATCAACTATTTTGTGTCTGATGGCTGAGCCAGCTTTAGATAACAGGGCCTGTGGGATTCCACTCTTTCCCACTCACTGTTGCAGTTCAGCAAAATTCAAAGGTATTACTCTTGCAAAATTTTTTCAGTAGAAATTTTATGTAGTGAATGAATGCCCTGACTCTCTACCTGCTTGAAGTAATAATCTTCCTTTTGGAATTTATCATAATTTCTGCCAATTTCATATTTAACCATCTAATCGATCAAGTCCTTCAGCACTTTGAATAGTGAGCTCATCTTGTTTAAATCAATAATGTATTTTCCCAGCCTTTTGATGAAAGAAAGGCATGTTTACGTTGCTCTTCAAATAGGCATATTTTTCCTACCATTTTTTTTAGCTTCAGCATTTAACAGCTAAACCAGCCATTTAGAAGTGTAACACCAATGCTTGAGCCTGCTGTTTCTGGCCTCACCTGGGCTTTGCCTGCTTTTTTCTTGTCACTTTGCTGCAAGGAATCCTGGCAAGTAACTTCACCCTTGATCCAAGCTTTATTTCTTAATTCCCTTTAATCAATATGGTGGAACAACAAGAACAAATGAGGGAAACCATGAGGATAGTTTCAGTCCTTTTTTTCTGATATCAGCATTTAATGGGTATTGCACAGACCTGAGAATCCTCTGAGTTCTTTCCCCCCAAGTTTTTCATTTGTCCTCTGAAAAAGTGTCTAACTCATATTTTACAAATAGATAAATTGTTTGAATACTTCATCTTGGTTAAGACATATTGCTTGCTTCATTCTTCATTGGCTTTAAATATATTTGGAAAAATCTGGGTGTAATCAAGCTGCATGAAAAATGCCAGTTCATAATGGAAAAAAGGAAACAGTTTTTGTAATCAGACTTCCTAAAATCGTTTTAACTCCAGGTAACAATATTTACCTTGCAGAACTCTGAGGACACTGTTCAGGCCTCAGTGGTGAGTAGGGTACCAGGCATGAAGGAGGAATAAATGCAGGAGATGCACAATAGAAATGGAGTCATAGCTAACATCTACCTGCATGAAATCAGAATTCAAAACTGTTGTTAATGCAGAAGGCTATTTTGGATACTGTGAATGGAAAAACAATTCACTGAGAAGCAAATCTTAAGTGTCACGTGAGCAACTACTGATGGGTATAATTTCAAGTACAGTTCAAAGTGTAATGACTCCAAACTAAGATTGTTCTCAGTCTCTATTGAATCCTGGGATGCAGCTTCAGTCATCAGACAGTGGGTAATTTGCCAAGCTCTGGAAGTGGTAGCATCTAGGGTGGATAGAATGAATTGGAAGTATCAACCTTAATTATGAATTTTCTTGCTTTTGTGAATGTTATTTTGGTAGTTTTATGTGATCACTGCTACTCTTACATCTGTAATGATAACTGTATAGATTAGAGATGTAAGTACTGAGGAAAAGGACATTTAGCACAATTTGTAATTGTCTTATTCAAGTTCTTTTTTTGAAGGCATTCTGTCAGAACAGCTAAAAAGCTTAACAAAGAATGCTTCTGAACTGAATCGATGGAGTGTGCACATTGATTACAATTAGAAAACTTTGTGGCTAGCATATATTAGTTGGAACTGCTGAAAATGATTTAATGTGAATCATTTTTGTCAATAACAGTGTACTTGAATTGTGTTAAACCATTTCCTTGATGTACAAAGATTGGCATCCTTATTGTTTTAGCCATATGGAGCACATTATCCTGAGAGAATAATGTGCTTTTAGTATGTTAGTAGGTATGGTTTGTATTACAGTTTTTTTTGGTTTGAGTGTTGGTTTGCTTTTTTTTTTTTGTGGAAATAGACCACCTATTCACTTTGTTACAAATACTTTTACATTTACAGCCTTTATTGTTGGAGAGTTTGCACAGGGAGTTAATGGAATAGTATATTTAATACCTGGCAATAAAGTCAAAGTCAGAATTGTCAAAGATGAAGCTTTTAATATCAGAGTGGCTGCCAAAACAGGATTGCTGAAAAGCTGGATGGTCTGGCTTGATGTCCAAACCAAGCTTCTACAAACATGACTCTGGCATTTGAGGTATAATTTGTGCCTAATTATGCTGACAAAAGCTTCTAGCTCTACCCTTGTACCACCAAAAATGGGGTTGTGATGATGCTGCTAATTACAGCCCCCTTGTATCTGTGACAAATGATCACCATACAGATCAAGATGAGATGTGAGCAAGGCCCAAGACTTTGAATATCAGAAACCATGCCATTAACTATGTTAATAGTAATCTTACATCAATTTTGAAATGTGTTCTTGTTTTTTTTATTCCTAAACAACATATACCTAAATATTCCTACTAGTTTTGTAATAGAACTACAATAATAAAAAGGGCAGAAGAAAATTCTAGATGGGCCCAGATTGCCTCTGTTTTGGCTTGCTGTTGATCACTGGCAGTGACACAAGTTCGTGTAACTCTTGTGGTGCTCTGTGTAAAGCCAGATCAGGATGATGTTATGGTTGCCATTCTGTCTTCTGTTCTGGCTGCTTATGCTGCAAGTGTTAGAGAAGATAAGATCCTGTTTCTTGCCATGCTTATGCCTGAACTGTAGGGATTCCCCACTGAGGAGACAACATCTATCAGTTATTATCATTTATTACCCACAACCTCTCACCTCCACGACAGTGATGGAGTGAGGATGATCAGGTCATTTGAGAAAGAAGTCAGTTTTCTGCAATGAAGTTCAAAGACTCTGCTGCTCTGCTCAGCAAGCATACTTCACATACTTCACATAGGCCTAAGGCAGTTTCAGATTATAGCTCCAAGTGATCTTGTGGCAGATGCATTTTCTCATGGCATCTCTTCTAAACCCTACTCAGGTCAGCCCTGATCATGACATTTATTCAGACCCTTGGAGCTTGTCAGCACAGATCATTTTGAGCACACTAAAGCAGGATAGGAAATGCAGCCTCCTAGTCGCTCTGCCAGGGATCTTTGCCACATACTTTCTGTCTACAGCAAGGAATCCTGCAGGTGAGAGGTTTTGGGTGTGCTGGTAGACTATATGTGGGGTTGGTACCAAGTGGCTTGTGTGTTGTCAAGGCATTAAAAACCTCACAGCACCAACTGTTCCATTCTTAGTAAACAACAAAGGCATTAGTAATAAAAAGTCCTGTCTTAATGAGTTATCATATTTCACAATTGACATTAACCTCATTAAAATGTTCTGTTTTACAGAAAAATACACTGTTCCTTCAAAAGAAGAAAAAAACCCCAACAACTCAAAACAGGCCTTCTTGTGGTATTAAGAGTGATAATGTTTTTGTTTTGCATCCCATTAGATATTCTAATGTGGTTAGAAAGGCAGTTGGAAAAAGAATTGCCCCAAATTGTATTGAATTCTAGAAATCTAGATTCTAGAATCTAGAAATCTAGAAATCAGAATTTTGCACACAGACTACATACAGAACAGGATAAGAGAAGAAAGCAAGTCCTACTTAAAACACATGCTCCAATAAAGTGTCAAAACATACAGTCTTTTAAGAGCTTTTTTAGAATAATTTGTTTCTAATACAGATAGTTATTAACAAATAGTACATAAGCCTTTAGTGTTTGAGAAACATTTCTTCAAGTGTGATTCCAGGGGAAAAAAATTAATATTAAGATAGTACTTAATCCAACTATCAATTCCAATGATCAATGATGGTTTTAAACTCGACTCCCTGTCCATTTAATATGCAGAAAAGCATTTGTTCTTTTTTGGTTAAAAAATGAGACCTAAACAAGCAGTTCCCAATGTAGCTATCTGTTTCCTTTAAGTAAATTTTTATATACATATAAATTCTCCAGAACTACAGCTACAGGAAGCTATAGGAGCACCAGAAGCAATAGTGTGGCAAAAAAAAAAGATAAGTATTTGGATGAATATGAGAGAGGAAGTCTGAAAATATGGAAGAGAAGTTGGTAACACTAGAAGAGAAAATAGGAGAGAGGAAGACAGCCCTTCAAGCTATTTAATGAGAAAATGCTTGGAATACAGACTATAATAGAAAAAAGTTCCTTTTATCAGTAGCTGTGTTCTAAAACCGTAATTGCACTGCTTAGCTGGGGAGTGAAGGAAATGAACTGAATTCATTGTCTTAATGACAAACTTAGCAGATGGGCAAAATGAATACATAATAAATTGTGCTTCATTTCTTACACAGACAGCAGTTTCATGAAATATAACAATGTTCTGCATTTTCTCCATCTGTTTCTACGAAAATAAATTTATTTCTTCTGTTTTCCTCCCCCTTCGAACCATTATTTGATTTGAATATCATCTATACTTGAAGGAAATGGTCCTTGCCATAAGAGGTCTCAATCAAAGCCTTGTCAGCAAAGGAGAGATGTGACAGTATGGAATTGTACCCCAAAACTGGATGCAGATGCAGTTGCAGAATTCTGGATTGTTAAAAATATGCCTGGAACAATTGGAAATTTTGCCAAATTTGGTTGCAGTTTAGCCATGTAGGTAACCTAATTTAATGCAAACCCTTTTACAATGCCTCTTAACCTACATATAAGTACTCTATATTCTGTCCTAGCAGATTGAATTTTTTTTTACACTGGTTTCATACCAGTTATAAAAAAAAAGACTCCTGGTAGTTCTAGGAATCTGCATGTGTCTTAACATTTTATGGTTATGACTGTATTCTATACCTACTGTGGTGGTCTCCCCCACCCACCTTTTTTTTCCTTTAGTATAACAATTTAAGGTGAAATCTAGAAACAGATGTTTGCTTCCGATGCTTTGCAGTAAAAAGCAGCTCTATTTCAGATATGGTCCCATCTGTGAAAATGTAATCACTTGAGAGTTCAGTTTCTCTGAGGTTTTTTTTCATACATATGGGGGACTGTTGGGTTGTAGGTATTTGGAAAGATCTCTGAACAATACTGGAGTTCAGAGGCAATGGCCATAAAGGCCAGGTTCACAAATACCTTCTTTTCTAAGTGATATTTGGTGTTATAAGGAAAGGTTTTAAAATTATACACACAGCCTCTGGTTTAAAAAATAAAAAAGGCATTTAGTCAATAAAACTTGTTGCTTTTCACAGTCAGGTTGTATAGTTACTGGTCCTAATTTCTTGATAAGTCTAGGTCCAATTTTTTTTTCTTTTTATTTTTAATTTATTGTGAACAAGAATTGTGCAATCCAGTAATCAAAAAGCACACTATATAAAATGTCTATTAAGAACTATACTGTACTGTCTAAAAGTGATTCTGAATGAGTTTTGTGCTTAACTGCATCTAACTTTCAATAAAGAATCCCAAATATCATATATTCAGCCTTACAATTTAAGAGGCTCAGGAAAATGTATACAAAGGAACAAAGACATTTCATTCAGTGGAGTGTTATCCTTTGTTGTTATTTTAATGAAAAATAACTCTTACTAAAATTTTGGTTTCCTCTATCCTTTTTATTTTAGAGTGTTAATTCATCTTTAAGATGAATGTTTCTATTCCTATGGGCAATTTGAAGATATCGAAAACTGCTTATAACCACATGCATTAGACCCCATGCAAAGTATTTAACTTCTTAGCAATAACAATTCTTTACAGCCTTTAACAATGTGACTTTTCAAGTGAACTTGTGTAATATTTGTGTTCCAGATGGCCTGTACTTGTTGCATAAGGGTCTTCTCTGTTCAGGTGCACGGTGCTTCTATATGGAAGGAAATACTGTCATCTCTATTTTAGAGAGCAAAGCAGATAAGTAATTTTTCCAAGGTTACTCAGGGACAGTTTCACAAGGTTTGGAATTGTGCTCTGGCTACCAGGTTACTTTGCTAATTATTTAATCACACTGGAGTGAGATTGCTCAAGTTACATGAATTGTTTTGCTACTGAATTTCAGACAGCACCATCTGCCAGCTAGGAGAAAATACCACAACTTTTGTCAAAATCAATATTGTGGTAGTAGATTCTTTAGCATTTGGACCGTATTTCTACAAATGTGTTTGCAAAGTGGGGCCTATTAATATACTAAGAGATTCCAGTGATTTCAGTAGGACTTGCCAGCTGCCAACTAGACTTCTGAACTGGTTCTCCTCACATTCCCAGGCACAGCCCAGGAAAGCTTCTGTGTTCTCCAGGCTTGGCAGAGGCTTTCTAGCAGATAATCAGGGGCTTGGTGTATGAATGAACAAGGTTCTCTGTGGTTTTGCTGCTGTATTCCATTTAACAGCACAGTTCAGGTGTGGAACAACAGGATTTAATAGACAGAGGTCAAAAACTGTATGAGGAAGGAAAAAGGTCATGAGAGCAGCCAGATGCACAGTGCTAACAGATTCTGTGCTTCAAGTCGAAAAACTGGGAAAATTATAGTTTAGGGAGGTGGGTTTTATACTAGGAGTGCAGGGAAGAATGTCATTGAAGGGTGCAGTGACCCCAAATGGCTGAGGTTTGCCTGGGGCCTGTCATTGCTTACAAAAGATTTGGTCTTTGCTTTGTTACTCCTGCAAAAGAAGTGCAAGGTGCATTGAGAGATCTGCTGTTCAAACTCTCATGCTCCTGCCTGTCTCCTGCAAGTGAACACAGCTGATTCCCTCCCTCTTCAGATTCCCTTTACTGTGTACTGCTGGTTCCAAAGGCAGGATTTAAGTGGCAGAGTGCAGCATCTGTAGCTTTCTGCTTCAGTGGCATTGAACCGTCTTTGTATTGCAAGGTTAAGTTGCTGGAATCCAGTTAAGAACCCCGTGTCCTCTGGAAAGAAAAAAGCCTTGAAAGATCACTTGACAAAAACTTCCTGTTCAAAGACATTGAAGACTGAAGTATTTAAACTTGGAAAGAAATGGAGATGTATCAAGAGCGAATCTGTAATGGAAAAATAGAAATATGTAATTTTTTTTCCAGAATTAAATGAAAATTTGCTTATTGTCTTTCTCAGGTTCCTCTGTTCACTTGAGTGAATTTGTAATGAGATCGGGGGCTTAGCTGGTGCTCTATTAAGCACAGCACATGGCCCTGTCTCATGGAATTCAAGAACTGTTAAAATTTCATACGGTAAGTCTATTAAATGTTTTAGTTCTATTTTAATAATAAGGCCATAAGGAATCCAGAAGTAAAATCAGACCTCACATTTTGATTAATTTTGTGGTAAATCAGAGGAGAAGGTGAAAAATGACCTTCACTGAGTGTGCTTTGCTTCCCCTGTGGGGAAGAGAGGAATCAAATGATGATTTATTTTTTCCCCTCCCTCTAACTGGAAAGAAGAACATTCATGCAGAGAAGAGGTTTTTTTGTAGCATCTGAGAAATAATTGTGCTTTCTTGTAGAAGTAGTGCACTTTAGATTGGAATGGTTTGTACTAGACAAGAAGCTTCTTTTTGCAGATTGAGAAGTTTTAGAAGGAGGATGAGGATCACCAACAGCTGAGGAACCAGTGTGGACACTCCTTATGTACTCAGAAATGACCCTGGTGTGGAGAAGGAAGAGGGTAAGGAACAACAACAGGCGAAGAACAGAACCATAATAGTCACATTTGTTTAGTTTTTGTCATTCAAACCAGCCCCCAAGATACTGTGGGGCCACAGTACACCCTGTATTCCAATATGATGGAGAGCAGTGAATATTTTTAGGAGTGCAAGATAACTCCCTCCAAAAAAAATTAAAACCAATATGAACATAATCTTTGACTTTGAAGCCATTTCATTCTTGGTAATATCTACAGCACAGGGACATCAATATAACACTGGTAGTGATCAGAGGTCATATGAGTGTGCAGAAAGCAAAATACTCAAGATAATTGGACCAACTATTTGTTTCCATACATAATTCTGTCTGGCTTCAGTGTTGTTCCCTCACTTCATGTGAGGGGCTGTCAGGGTCACCACTGGGTTGTGCATCACTCTGCTCCATTCATTTTTGGCCTATAGAATTGATGACCATTTCTGGATTTGCCTTTGGGATTTGGATATCATTCTAGGTTTCCTAATACCTTGCAGTTCATGTGATGATCACACACATTGTATTTGCTTATTCAGTAATCCCATATTCAGCTGGAACTGATGGATACACTGACAACCTTAAAAGTTAATAAGTTTACTTGACTGTATTCAGTTACAAATCTTAAAATTCAGACTATAATTTGTACAACTGTGTTTGCAAGAACTATATAGGTAACCTACAAAGCAAGGGAATGGTGCTGTCAAATGTACTCACAGTGATTATAGTTACAGGCTGTTGTGGTCACTCACTGTGCTGGTCAAAAAAAATCCTGTAACAGGGAAAAATATAGTCCATAAAAGAACTAGAATAGTTGTGGTCCTGCTTCTCACTATTTCAGTGTGGCATTACTCAGGTTTGAGAATTCTTACTGCTGGATTTTGATGATCCAGACAAGAACCTATGTGACTATGGAAGTTCCTTAGGACTTCAACAAAAAGTGGAGCTTTAGTGAGGAGGATTTGGCACTGGAACTTCATTTTCTTTGGTTTTGTTTGATTTACAGTCTCTCAGACATAGCTGTGTATCTCAGTTTCCAGTTTAACATTGCTTCTCACGTGGTCCTAAAGAGGGAAGCTGTGAGCCAGGCTGTCTGCTAAGGAGAGTCCTTTGGGAAGCATCCTTAGAAAGGCAGCATGATTGAACTGTCTACTCAAACATCATTTTTGAAGCCTTATAGGCCTGGGATTGGGCACAGGCATTGCTGGCTGTGCATACACAAGTGAAGCTCAGATAAAGCTTTGAAATGGTAATTGGTGTCTCAAAAAGTCCCCGTCCATTGCTTTATCCACAGGATGGAACTTTGTTATTTCAAATGAGAAATTTGTTATGCAAATATTTTCAGAAATAAAAGTTTACAGAAAAAAAAAATCTAATATCATAAAGCCATTACTTCTTCTAGAAAAAGTACAATGCAAGTGTACATTGTCTTTTTTTTTTTTAAATATACAGAAGCAAAAAAAATTGAAACTAGAAATTTTAAAAGCCCAAATAATTTTTTCTAATCTGCTCTATTAATGAATAATTGCTTAATGTTGCCATGTATTCTCTATGGAGATGATGTTTATTAAGAAGTCATGCTTTCAGCATTCCTCTCTACAAAGCCCCTGTATTTTTGCACATTTCAAGGATGGGAAGATTTGTGAGGCTCATTTTTTCATCCTATTCTGTTTTATCTCATTCCAGCAAACTGCACTAATTTTTTTTCCTGTGATCATGCTGATAGTGGTCCTTTGAGAAAAATAGAAATTACTTTATAAGTCACAATTTGAATATACTAATTTTTACAGTCTTAAAAAAATTATTTTTGATGGATTTCAAGGTATTTCATTAATCAGTGCTTTTCTCTGTCTATAGGGCATTTTCTTGGCAAAATATTTTCCAAAACTGTGCAGGGTATTCTATTGTGATTCCTCAAGATGGAAGTGAAAGGTGAATGTAGGTTATATATATATATATATATAAAAAATACATATTTAATGAGAATTTCCCTCCTGAATTTTACTGTCTAACATTAGAAAGTGCAGTTCAGTTCTGGTGTAAGAAAAATGCAAAATATTATGTACTTTTCTGACTTTCAAGCAGGATATTTATATAAATTGGCATGAATCAGTTTACTAGAAGTATCTTGATTCATTCCAACTGCATCAACATTTTTGTTCCGAGTAGGAGTCGGCATCTTATTGGAAAAATGTGACTAAGGATTAACTCCTAAGTACTTGCTAGTTCCAGAGAAGCTAATAAAAATGAAATTAGCTTTTCATCAGAAACCAAGGTTTCCTTTTATTAGAAAGGAAGTATTGCATACATGTGTGTCTTGAGAGCAAGAGAAATGTTGTACAATGATTTTTTCAGAGATAATCAGAGGAACACTTTTCCTTACCTATGCAGAAAGAAGCATGATCAAGTATCCCACAACACTAATGATCTTTTCTGTGGGAGTCCATTGAGAAATTATTTGTGTTCCTCTATACATTTGAATGTGTTTGTATAAATCTGAACTATTTTAAGAAAGAGTAAAAGAAATGTTGTATATATAACACGTACTTACTCTGAAAAAGAAACAGCTTCTTTGATTTTACTGGTTTTCAACAGTCAAAAAGGGCAATGTTTTAATGTGCACAGAAGAAATCTTATCATGCATAGACTATATCTCATTTAACAACTTCCCAAGACATGCTTTGTTCTTGTAGAAAATGAGTATTTTCATTTTGGTGCACATGACTATCAGAAATTATGATGTTGTTCACTGAGTTTTTTGAAAAATATCTTTTATTCCCCACACAGCCTGTATAGTATTATTCCAGTGAAAAATTCAAGATGCCACAGCACAAGACAGATATCACTTCTGCAGCTGATGTCAGATCTTAGAGGTAACTGAAACAAATTCATTTAAGCTGCCTTGTAACTTGCCTGTCTTTCCAAAAGAGCAAAGTGTACTGTAAGAGTCAGGGTTTGTTGCTTCAATCTCTCTTGATAATGATTCTAATTAGTGTTGTGATAATTAGATACAGATGGTTTGCAGGTGGGGAATGCCAGGCTTCATCTTTTCTAAATTGCTCAACGTGTCACCTGTTTCACAAAATAAAGAAGCCATAGGCCCTGAACAAAAAGCCTGTTGATACAACTGAGAGACTCCACATTATTTCATGGGCATTTAGAATAAACCACAGATTCCACTGTGTTTTTTGATAGTAATAGCTACTTTGCAGAGCAACTTGTCTAATAGCAGATATTTAGAATTGTGTGGAAACATCATCTTGAGGAGAAATGTTGTTCTAGACAAGATATGTTTATGCAATCTTCCTCTAGTTCTACCAATTCTCTTCTGCCCCTCAGTCCTGGGGAAAACCTTTTCTCCTGCTCATTCTCATCTTTCACCAGCTGGTAAATCACTTGGTCCAAAATAAAGGAAGGATTACATAAAAATCATCTTCAGCATAGTTTCCCATGGAAAGAGTTGTGTATTCCATGTATTTTTTAGATACTTAAATCAGTGATTTTATTTTACTAGTTGGGATATTTTGTGTAACAGTGGTGACAGAATTCCAATGAGGAGATTTAGAGATTTCCACTGTCCCTGGAGGCAGGGGGAGGAAAAAGATGAAGCTATTGTACCTAAGTCCTTACTTCACTGCCCGAGACAAAACAATTTCCATTTCAGCTGTGTATTGTGCAAAGAAAATGTGTTTAGATATGTTTCTTATCAGATGTGAATTTATAAACAAGGTAAAGTGTGAGAAAGGTCTGCTATTCTGGAAATGGCTACATTTCTGATACTCTTGCTTGAAAGGATTTCAGTGATCTAGAAAATTTAAACCCAGCTTTTGTGTGCATCCAAGCTTCTGTTTAGGGCGCTTCTCAGATATGCCAGGGCAAGTTTCTTCCTGTAAAATGGCATTAGAAGAGTTAATTTCATTTTCTAAAAACTAATCTGATTAAGCTTTTCAGTATTGATGTCTACAGTTTGCTTTTTAATTTATTTATTTTTTAATCCAATATTGCCACTGCCTGGAAGGCCACACTTTGCAGAATTCCTTGGTGTGAGGGCTAATGATTCAGCACAGCCTTAAAACTTCAGGGATTGCTTTGTTCCTTGCTGGCAGGATCCAGCTCTTTGGCAGTGAAATGACTCCATGATACCAGCAAAGAACATGTAAAAATGAGGAAAAAAAGTCTTTAAATGACTGCTAAATACCTATGACATGATTAAGTGCTTGCACTATCCTGTAAAGACAGACATAGAATATTGAAGATCTGTCTCCTTGCTTTTGGCCTTAGGAATTGAGTCATCTACAACCATCCTTACCAGTACCTAAATGCTAAAAATCCAGCTCAGGAAATGAATTTCAATACATCTGCTGCAGCTCTATATGTACATCTGTATTAGCACACCATGATTTGTTGGTGTTTGCAGATGAGCACTTGTTAAAGAGTTTGCAGTTATAACTGGTTTATGGCCAGTCTTCGTGTTGAGTAATATTTGTGTCTGCTAAGCTCTTTGTATTTTCATATTCTATTTGAAATATCAAAACTGTGCAAATGCTACTGCTCCTTTTCTTGTTCCTTAAAGGCTATTTGTTATTCTCTGTTCTTAAATACACAAGCATGTCCAGAAGGGAATTTGGGATAAGTTTGTCTGAACTGCAGCTGTCTTGGTTGTGATACCTTGGACTTTTCATATTGCAAAGCCCTTTTTCCTTGTTTGTGATTTTATATGGGAGATAATTCTGCCTTGATTACCCACTTGAAATGGCTAAATATTCTTGTGACAAGGTAGTCAGATCCAAGGAAAGTCTTGCACCAAGACAGTATTTCTGCCATAAGGCAATATTTTAACTGATGGACTTCTCATTAGATATTCTTGTCACACCCACCAGCACTGTCACCTTTGGATGTAGAGTGAAATTCAGTTCTGGGTGCAGATAATTACATTCTCACCAGGCAGAACTGCAAGATCAAAGATCAGAAGTCAAAACTTGTCAGATACTTTTCCTTCTGTATTATTCCCTCTCTCCTCTTGGCTGTAGCAATTACCAAGAAATTATGCAAATCCAGTTGCATTTATATGACTTTAGATAAATCAAATATGTTAAAAATTTCAGAAGTTTAGATAATGCCAGGTATTATCACACTCTAAATAACAGGGACTAGTGGTAGCGTTAGGAAACCTTTATTTTGTTCCTTGCTTTACCAAGGACTTTGCTTTACTTGTATGAGACTTTTGCTTTTGTTCATCCTGTCACAAGAGAAATTTCTCGTGTCTGGACTCTCCTGTCTGTGTGGAGACATTGCTGTGGCCACCATGGGATGTGGCTCCAACCAGGCCTGTGGGTGCATGGTTTGTCCATCTGTCTGGCTCACTGGAATTTGCAGCTGGAAACTCACTGTGAGCTATTTGAATAGTTCTTCAACTTCTTGACAGATTTTGCATCTTGCACTGAGCTGACTGATCCTGTAGGTAGTTTCTTACTGGTGTCTAAGCAACTCAGTTTAAAGCTAACTGCACAATTTCATTTAACAAGGCTCTCAACTTAGCAATGCATTAAGTCCAGATCTTGCTTATTGTTGTGTACTTAATAAATAGGAGTGATATGCCAGGCTTAGGTGAATTGAAAGTTTGGGGTTTTATCACAGATTCAGTAGTCCCTCTTGCAGAATAAATGTCAAGTCATAATGTGAATTTTGATGCAACTGCTGTGAAACTCTAGCTTCTTCAGTCCTTGATAGATACAAGGCTAATATAAGCTCCTATTTGGGGATGTATTTGCTATTTGAAATACAAATATTGTTTGGTCTTCTATGCATTTTATGAATAGGGTTTTATGAAGGTTTGTTTTTTTAAAACTCTATTTATATTATCACCAATACTTTTCTATTTGCTCTCCCTCTACAATACTGAGAATATCTTATTCCTCCATCGTAGATGTTTTTCAAGGTTAAAAAAAGTTTAAAGTAACTGTCTTAAAAGCATTCTCCATTATGTTGCAATGTGGTCCAGGAAGACACCATTATCCTTGGAAAATGTAGAAGCTTAAAAATAAGCATTGATTTGGCAGCAGTTATAACCTAATTTATTTTATCATGTCCCAAATTTCATTGTGCAGCTGGCTGATCAGCTGTGGCCTGATGATGCCTGAGAGGCACAGTGCTGTGTGATGGACCATATTTCCATCTTTTCCTTGACTCTCTTCATTCTCTTTTAGAATCCTCTTTTTGCTCCTGAGGGACAGAGAAATGGCTATTCCTTTGTTTCGGAATGAATGTGCCTCTTCTTGGACTCCCACGTGAGAACTAGACATTAGAGGATCTAACACAGGGATGTCAAGAAACCTGTAAACCTCCTAATTAGACATGTCTTAAGTGTGAAACAATCAGAGTTGGGGTTCTGCCCACCTCCCGGGAGCAGGCAGATAGAGAAGCTGCTGTTTCACCACTTCATTATCACCCAGTGCACTGAATAGGAAAGCTCTGATGTCACCCAGTTGCTATAGCAACACCATCCTTGCTTATCTCTGTTTCTCTGGCAACAATCCCTTACTTTCTGCTATATTCACACTCTCTTTGTTACTATAAAATTCCTTCATCGTGGTTTATATGTTCACTCACATCAGGTCATTTCTTAGATTCAGACAGTGTCTTCCTTATACAAAGGATTACTGGACTTTTATCATTTCACATTAATTTTAGTAGGTTTTGAAACTGGAAAAGAAAACCAAGCTATTTAAGAGACTATAGAGAGGCATGGTAAATTAAAATTCATTTTATAGTCTGTAGGATTCATTTAAGGTTGTAGGGTATGTATTTCGTTTGGGAATTACCCTGGTTTGAAGTTAGAAACCTGGGAGTCCTTGGGAGAGTTTAGTGTCTGTGTTCCAATTGACTGTTCTCCCTCAGAAGTGGATAAAATGTGTAGTCTGATATCACAAGGTACTTGAGGAAACCAGCCAGAAGTGATACTTATGGGCTGGGATTCTGTGAAGAGTTCCAGTGTGTGTAGAATAAATCACAAGATAAGAATCTTTATACAGAAGTTTAGATTTGTAACATATTCTAAGATAGAAGGGACCTCCAGAGTTCCCCATCTGTTCTAACCCTTTGTTCAAAGCAGACCTAATCAGAGCAGGCTACTCAGAAAAAAAATTCAGTTCAGTTTTGAACACCTTCAAGAACGGATGGTTCATAACCTCTCTATGTGACTGTTCCAGTATTTGACCACTCTAATTTAAAAAAAAAAATGGGAAAAAAGGAATTTCCACTTTTCCAACTTGTGTCTGTTGCTCTGCACCTCCTGTTCTCACGTTCTTGTGCAGAGCCAAGAACAGTTCACCTCTGTTGTCTCTGCATCCTCCTACCAGGCCGTTGTGTCCCTGAGCATCACAATGGCCCTCCACTGAACTCACTCTACTATAACTTGGAATCAGAAGGCAAAACTGGGATCATTTTACTTGTTTCTCTCCCTTCTCTATTCTCATTTTAGTGACAGTGGAGGATCTTGTTTAATCAATTAGGGGAATGAGCGGGGGGGAAAGAAGGAGGAGGAAATAATTAATTAATACCAACCTAGAATTTTCAGAACAAGTTAAATATTTTCCTTTCTATGGCTAATGGGTTGATAACAGTGTTCCATAACTGAGTATTAATATTCATGAGGAACTATAGGTAATTAACTGATTTTGTAGCTGAAGAGAAGGTGAAGAATCTTGCTATTGTTGGTAGCATCTACTTTGGTCACCCCTTCCCAAAGATCCATTTGAACAGAGTTATAGAACAAATACCCATGCTAACGTTTCTGTGAGTCTTTCATGTAAATATTCCTGTTCATTTCAGTGAAAATTTAGCAGGCAGAACTCTACAAGCAGAATTACAATCTGCATTGCGTTGTGTTTCTGCAGAGACAGACATGTTTATGTTCATGTAATACATGGCAATATTAATCATTGGAGAAGTAAAAGGACTACTCCTAAAGTTCTTATTCTCAGCTTTTACATTAGCTCCTTTCTGATTTATGGATACTGCATATTTATGTGTTGTGTCAGCACTGGAGCACTTTATCATTTAACACTTATCTCACTGAAGAGTAATTTACTTTCTCCGTATTAGATAATTTTTGAAACCCTTGTATATAATAAAATGCATTCACTATAAATTTATAAAGAAAAACTTGAATGAGCTTCAAAATCAATTCCTTCATTTTAGGCAGAGTAACTACTTTGTCATTTCTATTATTATTGCTCTCTGATGTTTTGGTATTCTGTCACTGCCTGTGCAACCACTGTGGCCTCACGATAATATAAAGATACAGAATCAGAGAATCATTGAGGTTGGAATAGACCTGTAAGATTGAGCCCAACCATTAATCCAGCACTGCCAAGCCCACCATTAAACTGCCCTGGGCAGCTCCAGTGCTTGACAACCCTTTCAGTGAAGAAATTTTTTTCTAATATCCAAACCTAAACCAGCCCTGGAACAACTTGAGGCCGTTTCCTCTTGTCCTTTTGCTTGTTACCTTGGAGCGGAGCCCGTCCCCCACCTGGCTCCAGCCTCCTTTCAGGTAGTTGGAGAGAGAGAGAAGGTCCCCCCTGAGCCTCCTTTTCTCCAGGTTGAGCCCCCCCAGCTCCCTCAGCTGCTCCTCATCAGACCTGTGCTCCTTTCACCAGACCCTTCACCAGCTTTCTTTGCCCTTCTCTGGACCTGCTCCAGCCCCTCAATGTTTGGCCCAAAACTGCCCCCAGTGTTCAAGGTGTGGCCTCATCAGAGCCCAGCACAGGGGGACAGTCACTGCCTTGGTCCTGCTGCCACACTATTGCTGATAGAAGAATCAATGAAATGGTTTCACTTCTTTAAAAAAATAGATCTTTGCTATCAGTAGATTTCTAAATGAATTGTATCAGGGAATTTATTTACACTAGAATTCCTCTTTAAATTTAAATAGCCAAATAGCAGTTAAGGTTCCATATAAATACAGGATACAAACAGAATCTTTACATGATACTGTTGACATTCTTTGTCTATCAAGTCATAATGACATTTGAGGTCATTCAGCTACTAATTTGAGAGATTAATATCTTCTTTCCTATAAGTTCCTTTTCATGTCATGAGAAGATGAAATGGACTGTATTTTTCCAACTTTTGTTATGGAACTAGAGATTTCCAAGAAACTAGTTAAGTGTGGGCTGGATATTTCTTGTTGATTAACTTACTTGTTGTTTTATTGTTTTAGATATTCCTGTGTTCATGCCTGTTTTACTGGTTTGTCATCATTGATACTGGATGAGATGTTAAGGATATATTTGTATCCAATTGGAAGAGTTATTTGGTGTAATATTTCAATGACTCTGGAGCCTGTTTCAAGGCTACTTGTTGTTTTGTACTTACTAAAAGTTGTTCTTTTCAGGAAAGGCACTTAGCACTGCACCAAAGGAGTGTTAGTGAAAGAACATTAAAGCTGTCATCCTGGTATTTTCCTACACCCCTTTTCCCCAGGATCTTCCTCCCTCCCCCACCACAGGATTTAACAGAGGAGGCAGGATGGCTGAAGCATGTCAAGCTGAGTATTCAAAGTTGAGTTTGTGTCAAAGAAAATAAGCTGCCATCTATGTGACAAGGAGCCTGGAGAGGAACAGGGGAGATATTGCCTAGTCTGAAACATTAACTGAAGATTTGATTTGAAATTTAAAAAAAAAAAAAAAAAAAAAGTAAGATTAGGCCAGGGAGAATGCAGGGAAAATGGTCTCTGGCATCCAGAGTTTGTCTTTTTAAAAATAATTATAAAAAAGAAATAAATTTGACTCTTGCTTATTAAATTTTATGACCCTGTTCTTGAGATGGGAATGGAAATAATAGTTGAGAATCAAGCAGAATTTATAATACTAAATAGCAGTCTTGACAGTTTCTCAATAAAAAGTAATTCAACAAATTGCCAACACTTTTCCTGATCAGAGTACATAATGCAACAGATAAGTGACATCAGGCTCAGCAGGCAAGTAATCAGCATCCAACACATAATGATCTTTGTAATTTGGAATGTATCTGCTCTGTCACATTGGCAGTTGGTAGTTATCCCGTGTCAGTTTGGTTCCTTGCCCTGCAGCAAGACTTTTGAATGTGAAGACCATCTTACAAGAAAAATAAATGAACCAATCACTAATCTACCACTTCCATTCTTGCCACATGTGATTAAAAGAAGTACTTGAGAATTTAAAATACATCTTAAAACTTGTGTTTGTATTTTATGTTTCAGTGAGTTATATTTGTTATCAGAAACTTCTGAAGTATTGATTCAGTCTATGAATTTTGTGTTTTGCTGCTCTGAATAGGCAAAAAATAGTACAGTCTGGTTACTTGGACTTCCTCACTAGTTTTTCCCCCCTCTTTTTCTCACATGTGATAAAAGATTTCCCAGAAATTTAGCTCTATCTTAGCAAGATTTTACTTTGTGGTATATTTCAGATTGGTTTTTTTTGAAAGTCAATTAATATGACAGTGTGACCTTTTCATGCTGGGGGAGCATTGAACAGAGACCGTGAAATCAGGACTGAATATGCAGTAGATTGGTAGATTAATTAATCATAACAACGGAAATTATATTATTTCAGTTAGTACAGTTGGGGTTGCATTTCTGTAGCCATAAGTAAATAATAAAGTGTTACTTAATTATTGCTGTTATGCTGCTTTTAGTTTCCCATCTTATCTGGACATCAAACACAAGGTGTTCAGGATGTGTCTAGATCTGTAATACTAAAGCAAATATATCATCATATCTGTGTATTTTAAGTTCTTTTGTCCTCCAGTGCTCCTGCTGTTTTGCACAGCATCTGAGCATATCTTCATTCACCATCTTTCTCTGTCTATATTCAAACATTATCACTTGAAATTGTGGTTGCTCTTTATGTAGAAAATCTTGGGTGAACAATTTGGGCAGTTCTACTCTAGCTGTTTACTCTTAAGTTAGTCAAGTAGTTTTCACAGACTTGCTTTATAGCCCGTGTGGAATGCAGAGAAGATCTGAATGGTGATTGAGAACTTCCTGTCTAGATGATCCTCTGTTTCCATGAATGCTGCAGGAGTCTTAGGGAGATTGGCTTGCCAAATGAAGTGCCTAAATAGTGTCATGGGAGTTTTTTCCCCTTTTACTGCATATGGGGCTTGAAAGCATCTTAAAACCTCACTTTGGCTGCACAGATGGTCTCAGAGCTGCGTATCAGCTCCCTCTGGTGAAAGGAAAGAGAGGTGTGAAATACGATGGCTGGTTGGGGATACAGCTGGTGGTGAATGATTTATAGAACTCTCTTATTTTTCCTGACATGACTGCTTTTCTGAATGCATATTCAGATTGTCTACACTAGACTATGTTCCTCAATGCTGAGGAGTTGCATTTCTCAATTTCTTACTCATGTCTTGCATGTGTTTTTCAAGCTGTTGGCTTGATACAGCAGAATTTTTAGTTACTTTTTGTATAAATACACCCAAATGACAATGTCTGAAAATGCTGTAGTAAGTTATCAAAGTGGCACTTCGTAGTTACTGCGTATTTTAGATCACATCATGCTTTTCATGTTCCTTTGGCCTGTAGTTAAAAAAGCAAGATGACAGTGTAACTGCTGACAGAAAATATGTTGTGTAATGTCACTGTCGTTTTGCAACACGGGAAGTCAAGACAATTAAGTTCTGTCACCTCCTTTACAGAGTTTGTACATCTGCATTTTTAAAATGCTTGAGTGAGAGTGGGTATAGAAAGCACGTTTTTAATATGCTTCAATCTAGTACAAGAGAACATTTAAAAAGAAGAAACACAGAAAGTTACCTTTTGTAAATTGCTAGAGATAACCGGATGGATCAAAAGAATAAGATTTGTTGGCGAAAATATGAGTTTATTTAGATGGTAAGAACAGATAGAATGTGGTCTGTTTAGAGGAGGGAAGAAAGGAAGGATAGGAAGTAGGAAATCCTATTGCTGATTCAGCACATGGCACATGGAGGTGACAAATTCTCTGTGAATTTTCACTTTCTAGGTCAGACTGAATCACTTGGCTGGGTTTGGTTTGCACATCTTGTTGGTGACCTGCTGCTTCCATTTAGCACACACCCTAGAATGCACTTTAAAAAATATAGCAGTTTTCCATCTGCTGTTCTCACAACAGACTTTATAGCCCTGTCATCTCCTTGCATCTTCGAGAGAAAAGCAGTTGCCTGCAGTCTTTTCTGTCGCTGCTGCCAGAAGAGTCTGCTTGGGTTTCTTCTGTCCCATAAGATGTGGGCAACACAGACATTCTGAAACCACCTCCCCTTTTGTGGCTGTTCTGATTTTTGAGGCCTGTTCACTGATCAGGGAAATACAATGTTTTTATTACCAAACAGATCTAATAGTAATTCCTGTTGTGGAAAAACCATCACATGCCTAAATACAGAATGCTTTTCTGAGGAAACAGGTGACCACAGTTTGTCAGTATGCAAAAGACATGAATGTCTTAGCATGCTAATCCTAGCATCTTCTGCTCCTTTGTCACTATTCATGTAACACTGATGCACAACACCCATTTTATATTATTCCAATATTTTTATCAGTTTCTACATAATCTTTAAATGATTTGATTTATAAAATATTAATCATATATTCTTTCAACACAGCAAACGTTAAACTGATCCAATTTCAACTTCTTTGCTGGGCTCTTCACTTTTCTGAAGAATTATAATAACCTACTTGTTTAGAAAATAAATTTTTATTTTAAGTAGCTTGACAAATTTGGGAGCAATCTCTCATGGTTTGCTGTAACGGCAGCCATATGGAACTATAATTTCAAAGTCCCACAGATCTAATTCAGTTTTATGCTATGTTGGATTACATGTCAAAATTATCTTCATGCCATCTGTAACAGTTCTTACATTCTGAATTGTTTCATTGTAGTTTTAGTGTAGTGCTTGTTATGTAGAGATTCGTTCTTCACATCACTTACTGATGTTTGATTTCTTAAAGGACCAAACAGCTTAATTTTTCCCATATTGTGTCTTGTAGGTTAGGCTCTAGGAATTTCCTGAGAAAATCAAAGTAACTGTAAAGATGAGTTATCATTCATGTAAGTGAAAACCAGGAATTTATTTGATTTAGCTTCATCACTTGAGAATGCTGTTTTGCTTTGTTTGTACTTGTGGCACACCAAGATCTCTTCCCTTTTAAATGTAATTGCTTGGCCTTTCCCACAGAAAATGTCTCCTGAGGATACTTACACATACTGACATGACAGACTTGTTGAAAGGGAAAAAAATGTGAGGAGAAAGAGGAAAAACAGTGAATAGTTGTTAAAAGAAATAAAAAGTTAGCTGCCCTAAATGTTATTCTTGGGTACCAAAAGAGGAAGTTTTTCAAAGCCGAAGAGGTGGCAGTTATGGCTCTCACAGACCCCAGGTTTGCCTTATTTTCACAGTCTTTTTGTCTTTTACACAAATGCCCCCGGTCCTCCACTGAACTGTGTCACTGACTTTGCAACCTCTCCCCGTTCCTATGTTCAAACTCGTTATCCTGGTCAGGGGCTGGGTGTGAGTTTTCAGACTGAGTCTTCCCTGCAATCATTTTGGAACACTTTGGAAGGGGAAAGTGGGAAAATCAAAAAAACATCTCAAGTGGCTGTTCAGCAGATGGTTTAATTCTTTGTTCATGGTCAAGATTTTTTGTCCTTCAAATCATTGTCTTGTGTTTTCTTTCCACATCACCATCCTCTCAGCAGAGCTCCACTGAAAAAAAATTAAACACATCAGCATACTAAGTGAGCAGTAAATTGCAGCATTAACATGGCAATTGGAGACCTTCCTAGTCCTTTAGCTTATGTTACAGCCTTTTATGTTGCTTTTTTTCCCCCCTTCTTATATCTTTTTTTTCCCATGTTTTCCATGTGGACTATTAAGCAAATTCATAAAGGGGCTACATCTTGCTACATGTGTTTACTGCATTTGATACCGTGGGTCTCATGTCAATTACTGTTCTTAAAGGCAGTTACAACATGAAAAATAAAATCTGAAATGTGACCTGCATGGTATTTGCTGGTGGTTGTTTTTTTGGTTTTTTTGGTTGTTTGTTTTGTTTTGGGTTTTTTTTTTGTTTGCTTGGTTTTTTTTGTGTGTGTGGGGTTTTTTTTTATTTGTTTTGGTTTGGTTTGGGTTTTTTTTAAGGAAGCAGTTAAGAGCAAAGGTCAAAGATAATCGAAAAGATTCACAAGAACCAGTATTTTGTAAGTTGTGTCTCTGTTCATATTACCTCTCTGGGGTGTGTGGTTTGGTAAGATTTGAAGAGTTCTCCTCACTTTGCCAACAGATCTCCATACATGGTTAGTCCATCAGGCCTCAGTGGTGCTCCATTGATGCCATCACTTCCAGAGTTAATGGTTTGGGGGTTTATCTCTCTGCGGGTTTTTTTCTTGTGCGTCAGCTTTAATTTAAAGGCACTATTTTAAGTTATAGCTGTAAGACAAATAGCAACTTGTGGTTCTGGATGATTTGTTTTTCTATTGCAGCAGATATGAAGTGTTGGCTGCTGTAGGAATTCAGTCGGGATCTCTTGCTGTTTGACTTCTACTTCACACTACCTTCAGAAAAGTGAATGTGTACATGTGGATGCAATTTTCTTATCTGACAAAGATAATAAACAGTTTTAATTATTTGTAAATCAAGAAAGCAAAATAGTCCATGACTGTCACAAAGAGAGGCTGCTTGCCTACTGCCACAATTACATAAGACTGCAGATACAGTTTGTCCCCAGTGAAACTGGCTCCACTGAAAAATTGACTTATGGAGGCACCTCAGCCTAAAGTGTGGTGACCTTTACTGATATGTGCTAATTCCAGGATCAGTAACCTCTGGCTTGGGTTCTTCCTGAACTGAAACTTAATTCTAGAAGTGGCTGAGGGACATCTTGTCATTAAAATTTAGGCCTATGCATTACATCTCCTGCTTATACCACTTACACAAGCTTCTTTTCTGAGTGGTGTTACATAAGAAAAGTGAAGTGATTCAGCTTAAGATGCAGTCTGGGGGAGTTTTCTTCACCCCACCATCCTGGAGTCTGGTATCAGCTGTACCTTTAGCATAGTTTTTGTGAAAACTTTCATTTTGCAGTGTTTTGGAGAGGTCAGAATAAAAAGGGAGATTGTGAGAAGGTGGGACAGACAGAATAATAAGATCATTTACTGAATTAGTACAATTTTTAAAATTTGTTTTTACATGTATAAGAACATCTTGTAATACTTAAATCAGAGGCACAAACACTAAACTTTCTCTGCTTAATCCTGTCTTTGTTTTGCTAAAAGTGAGAAACCAAACTTTACATGGCCAGTTGCTCTCTGAAATGAATGCATCCAATGAAGAGGATATGCTTACTGGTTTTGTCCTTTAGGTAGACAAAATAGGAGATCCTGCTGCACAAAAGAAAGGTCAGAATATATGAGATATTTTAAACACTTCGGATTCTGAGGATGGATCCAGCTTTATTAGACTGATAACATTTGAAGAGTGGTACTGAAATTACTGGACTGTCATTTGATAGTTGCCTTTGGCTGTAATTGTAATGTTGACATGCTCATGCCATGACTTATGCTGATCATCATCATCATGTGCTTCTCAGTATCTATTTTCTGTTATTTCACATTTTATTAGATACTGAACTTAGAACAATTCTTAGGACTATCCTTTCTGTACTGTTGTTTCAGCTACAGTTATAATGATGTTTCATCTGCAATTGCAGGTTTGAGCACCATCTCAAAATAATAGTATTTACTAAGAACAAACTTGGCCTTAAAAGTCAACACACTGTGTTAGAAATACCAGCTTAAAGATGCTTTACAAATGCTTACTGCACACAGTCTTGAATTTACAGATAGGACATGTATAAATTTCTGCCTCGCTGACATATCTGATGTTCTTTGTTTTCACAACCTGTTCATGGGCCACTCTCCTGTTAGCTACAAAGGGGATAAAATGTTTCTTCCTGTGCCCAACAGAGTTTTTGTATTTTAGTGAGAGATTAATTTTTAATCTGATTCTTTGCTCGATGGTTTACTGTATCACCCAGTACTACTTTTTCCACATAAATGTGAAGTTATATTTCAGGGACTCAGCAGGGATTTCTGGAGGAATCTTGACCTACATGTGTCTATAGAACATGGGATGTGTTTGAGTGAGCAGAGAGAACTAACAGATGTCGTTGCAAGGCTGTTCTCTGATAGATTTGCCAAGCTGTGGATACTGGGAAAGTTGGAGGTTGGGAGAGGTGGGATACCTGTTGCCCAGAAAGGTTGTGGAATCTCTGTCTTGGGAATTTTTCTGACCCGTTGACACACAGATCTAAGCAACCTAGTCAGAGTTCAATGCTTCTCCTGTTTCAATAAGGATTTTGGATTTAGATCCCATACTAAGGTCCCCTCTGACCTGAAAGATTCTAAGAAAACAGATTTGTACTGATTTGGAATGTCTAGAGGATGATGTTGGATTTTTTTTCCTTACTCCTGAGGTAATTGTGTTTTATTTTGTAACTTCTCTCTACCCCTAATGAAAAAAATTGAAGCAAAACATCATTTAGGCAAAAGAAGATCTTGTTCTCATCTCAGATTTCTGTGATTTATAAAAGCCATGTGTATACAGGGATATCTAAATGCAGATTAGGTACAAAACAAGCTTTGAAATAACAAGAGAAGAGAATGAATACATAAATGTGGATTTGATAAATTACTCTCCTTTCTTCTCTTAACAAGACAGATAATTCATGAGCAATATTTTGTTAAGAGAATTATGAAGACTGCAGTCTTGATGGTTTTAATGTTGCACCACATATTTGCAGACCTTCAGAGTAAAAAACTAAAGATATTTTAAGCTCCAGAAGCCATACCCAAGCTAGAGATATATCAAGTTCTTAATATATGTGTGTAAAGAGTTCTTGCTGGCTGATAATCAATACAAATTTGCCCAATGCTATGTATGAGCTATTGAGATTTCATAAATTCTTAGAAGATGGGAAGAAGTCTTGGGCCTTATGGAGGAGTAAAGAGAATCTGTGTTTCAGGAAGTGTGAATTGCCTTCTGCTTATTTTGAGAAGCTCGTTAGTGTTTCACTTTCACTGGCCTTAGATCAGAGAGCTGTTTCCAAGATCTCCAAACTATTGATTAAAATGCCTTCCCTTCACATGCCCGCATTACCTTTGGGCTAAATGCATTACTGATTCAGAGCTGCCATCAGCACTCGCTCCTCTTTCCTCCTGCCATACAGACAGTTCCCAGGGCTGTGTTACCATGGGTGACCTCTGGGGTTCCCTGCATTTCTGCGTTTCATAAGACTCCTTCTGTTTTTGTCTGTATTTTCTTTGCTCTAAAATCTATATTCACAGCATCTCGAAATCTCGCTTCGCTTCCTTTTAGAGGGTTATTATCAGTGCTGCTGTCTAAAGTCTTACCTGAAGCTGTACTTTTATATCTGTTTATTAAGCTCTTGTAATACTTCCTCTCTGAACATTCCCCCCCGATTATTTTTCCCCTCTGAAGGAACAGTTTATGCTCACTGCAGAACCAAGGAACTAACCCATACATTCATCAGTTTAAAAAACAAATGCCTTAGGCAGTGCAAAAAGTATTTCATGATGTTGAAAACCAGCTGCACAGAGGAGTTTGATACAGTTTACTGTGTAATATTTCTGCACCATGACACAGTGCAAAAGATATTATTGGTTTCTCTGCATCTTATATAGTATGCTTAATATACATATAATTACATATATAAGCTTTCATCATATGTGTGTATTTTCATGTTCTGTTTAGAGATGAGATTGTCCCAATGAATATGAAACATCAAAAATAAAAAGATAAGCATTCGGACAGGTAATGTAGCAAAAAAAAAGGAAGTACTATTTTTTTTTACAGGTTGATTAGTGTGTTTCTAGGTAACAAAATGTTTTCTGATGTTTTTAGAACAGCAGAAACTGTGGACTAGCTTTCCTATCACGTGATAAACAGAAAGTGTCTAATATATAGAAAAGACACAGGTGTAATTAGGTGTGATTTTAATTTAAGATTCTCCCCACACTTATCTTAATTACCTTAGAAACTAACAAAAAAAAATCCTATATACTGCTCTAGAGAGAGGTTTCCTACGATGTTTTAGGCAGTGATTCTACTCATGGTTCCAAAGAGAAGACTTGAAGCCCTGGAAAGCATCCTGTGTGATTCATTACATCATTATTATTATTATATATTATTATTTCTGGCTCAGTCTCTCCAGTAGTGGTTAGTGAATGTGATATCCTGGTTTCATTCAGAGAATATTGATAACACATAGATAGTCATACTTGCTTGAGTGTCCCTGCAAATCAGTGCACCGGATTTTAGAGGCTCTGTGTCTGGGGCCAAGGCCTTCTGTCTGTGTTTTTCTGCAGGAGGTGGATTGTGCATCTTCACAAATAGTCCTGTTCCAGCACAAAGTTGGTGGAGCTGTCAGAAGTCTGTCATGGTTATACTAAAAGTCCACAGGAAGAAGTTGAGGTACTTCAAGTGAAGCTGCTGAAGTCAGCAAAGCATTTGTGTGTCTGCTGTTACTGTGTATGTGAAACTTTTAGGGTGCAAGGACCCTTCAGATACACGTTTTTGTGATGTGATGCTGTCAGTTCTGTACAGTACAACATAATAATGAAAGCAAGGAAGAATGTTATGAAAAACAAGTAGAAAAATACTGTGCATGACATTACAGGTTTGATGCAAAACACTTCCAAATTTAAATGTTTGCCAGGTTACTTAGCTACTGTTTTGTAGGTCTGTGAGGGTATTGTTTCCCCAAGGATTTGTTGAGGCATTTGACATAACTCAGCATAGTTCTTGGCACTGCTGGGCTTCATTTAAGTTATTACCATCTCAGGTAGGATGTTTCTGCTAGTCAAAACCAAGCATGTATTGGGTGACTGACTTCATGGAAACTCCTAAAACTCGCTAAGTGCCACATCTCCTGAATTTCAGCAAAGGCTTCAATGCAAGAAACAAAAGGGGTTAGGCTGCCATTTGCCTACAGCATGAAAACCCCCTTCTGACAAACCATTGTGCTTAGTTATATAAAAACATTGTTCCTGCTGCGTCTTTTTATGCCAAATGTTCCCTGTGGTTGGGCACACAGGCTCTGTCTCCCCACAATTGCATCAGAGCAAATGAGCTATGACACTGCTTCTCTGTTTTTAAATAAGTTCAATGTTGTCCATCTAATGAAATGCTAAAGCATACTCTGCCTGTGGGAAATGCAGGCTTTGCATGGAAGAATAGTTAGGGAAAATCTTTGTGTGCTTTATGTTCAAAAAAGCAAACTGAAAACCAACACCCAGCAAGTAGGTGTTCTGAATGTTGCAATGAACATCCACTATTGAATTTAAGTAAATCCTGAGTTTCTAGTTTTAATTAGAATAGATGGCACTGATAATCTTGAAGAATTATGTATTAATGTTAAGTCACATGATCCTGATATTTTTCCTTCTATACTAAAGTTTGGGGTTTGTCTGCTTGAGGTGATCTTCTTATTCCTTTGCAGGTTTGGCAACTGCTTTTTCTATTTTTACATTTTTTTCATCAATCTTTTAATTTTATTTGAAAGTCTGTGATTATCTGTCATAGAGCATGAGCTCATTTCTCTCACTGACTACAGAACTGCACTGATGAAAGAACTACATTTTGGCTCTAACTGATGCAGCTGACTGATGTGCTTGGGGTCAGTTGGTAACACATCATAGAGAGGGCTTTCAGGGCAATTCACAGGAGGCGGTGCAATCATCAGAGTTATGTGCCAGTTATATTTGTGCTAGTTATATACCTTGTTTTAGGGTACTGTCTCAATTGCTGGTCATTTATCTTCATAGAGAAAAAAGATTTCAATCTGATGCTGGATCAGCAACTGTCCTTAAATTTTTTGTTAGAAAAAAAGCAGTAAACAAAATAAAGTTTAGTTAAAAAACATATTTTGATGTAATAGGTGCCCTTTTCAGAGCTTCACGGATAGAAATCACAAGAGCAGTAACAGATTCTCAGATTAAAAATATTTGAGCTTAATACATGGGGTGTTTTAATGTGAATAAGCTGAAGTACATACAAAATAAATGAGATGACTGCAAGTCTCCCAAATAGTCAGGTCTGACCTAGGAACAGAAAGTGTGTCTCCCATGTACCTATTGTGAGAAAAATTTTTGTAGAATAGCGGTTTTCCAGAATTACAAAGAAAGAGGAATGATTAATATGGGAAAGCAAATGCAGAAAACCCAGTGTTTTTGTGGGCTAGCATAGGATAAATCATTTAATGACTAGGGCTTATTATTAAGAGACTAAGAAATTCAATATTAAGCCCCAGTAAGTGATCAGCATTAAAATTTTGGGATAAATTGCTTAAAGTGTCTCTGCCTCTGGCAGGGGAGGTGGAACTAGATGATCTTTTAGGTCCCTTCCAAGCCAAACCATTCTATGATAATTATCTCAAATAATCTGGCTATGAGTGGGTTGAAGTTGAATGTAGAGAAGAAGGGGCTGCACGCCAGAGAATGTGTCCTAAAATTTGGTCATGGCAAGAATGTGACAAACAGAGAGAAACAATGCCTTAGAACAATTAAGTCAACAGTAGCAGCCTGTTCTCATTGATCATTTGATGACTAGAGAAAATTTTCCAGACAGCTTCAGATGGCTGCATTCATATTGTTATATTGAGAGTAATTAAAGCTGTGGTGTGACAGCTATACAATCTAAGATGGGAAGTCTGTTATATGTTCTGCATATCACAGCTGATATTCAAAATTGTTACACTTGTTTTTCCTGTCTGTCTCACTTGTATTCATTATTTAGGCAGCTGTATGAAGTAGTTCATGGGAAGTCTTTGGCCTGTGAAAATTAGACATGCATTTTAAAAAGCAGACACTTGATGTGCAGTTGCTTCTCTACATAAACCCCTGCTCTGTTACTGGTGCTACAGCTACACAGAAAGCTTCTGTGACAAAGCTTTGTGTAATCGGGTGTGAAGCACATGCCAGGATGAACAGCTGAAGTGCAGCAGGTCAGGCCTGAGATGATGATTGCACTTCTCATCTCATTAGCACCTTTAATCCAAGAGGCATGGAGCATTTTAAACTTAAATTAATTTTTGTCATCGCTATGTGAGCTGCTGTGAGTGTGGTACTGGTTCTGCATTTTGTAGGGAAGAAACCAAAGGAGAAAAAGGTTAACAAAGTAACCCAGCAAACTGCTGACCAAGCCAGAAACAAGTATTTTCACTCCTCCTGCTCTTTAAGAACTAGCCCAGGGGCTTCCAGCACATGTTTGGAGGCCACAGAAGAGATGGTGTTCGTGCTCTGCTTGAAAATAGACTGTGACAAGACACATTCCCCTTTATTTCACTCGTTAGGACCCAGATTTTCTGTCAGAAAATATTTAGGGATCTGCGAACTGAGAGGCATTGAATAACAGGGAAGTAAGCTATCTCCAAAGATGTCTGGCTAAGCAAGTGTGGATGGAAGAGGGTAGAGATTTCTAAAGACAAAGGGTGAAACTATCAGGAGGAGCAGGGGATGAGGCACAGAACAAATCCGAGAGGGTATGTGAATACAGAGAACAGCAGAGCACTCACTAGAAGAGATGTTTTCTCTAGCAAAAGGTATGAATTTATAATTAGAACACCTGTGGAGACTCTAATCCCCAACTATAGTCTTTATTAACATCTGGAAGTGCTTTTCTCTTGAGTCCTCCCTGCCAAACCTGCAGCCATTGGTAATTCTTGGATTTGGGAAAATCAGACTTCACAAGAAGTGAATAAATGAAAATAATTAAACTGGGGGGAAATGGCTGCTTTGGGAAGCTAAGATACATGCTTTTGTTTTTTCTCCTAAAAGATTTCCCTTCGTTGTAGAAAGGAAAGGGAAGAAAGAAGCAAGTATAGACACTTTGGTTGCTCTGTTTGCTCTAAGACCTAATAGCAAGTGTTCTCTGTGTGCTTTGAGATGAAAAGGTGACATTTGAATGGATCAAGTACATCGGTAAAAGGACAAAGGACAGTTTTGGCTGGACAGGATATCAATAGGTTTTTCTGTTAAATTTAAATAAATAAATAAATAAATAAATAAGGTAATTACTGACCTGCTAATTGGTTTTGAAATTTACCTATCTGAAGGTGAAAACGCAGCTGTATTATTGGCAAAGTGAAAAAGAACAGAATAGGAAAGTAGCTCTTTTCCCTTCTATGAACAGCTGCTCTACTCCTCTGTAATCAAAAGCTAACACCAGCTTGAGGATTTTTCCTAGCTGTGGGGTATTCTTAATGGATTTTTTCATGATAAATTGCAGATGTGATTTCTTATGCCAGAATAAAGGATGTGTATTCCTGTTTAGTTAGTCTGTTAGCCTATGTTTCTTCTCTTCTTGCTCTTTCAAGGGATATAGAATATAAACCTAATTTTTCAGTCCCATGATAATGAATCAAACATGTCCTATTCCAGCCTAAAGCAAACTGCTAAGAAATAAGTTTGTGTGGGAGGGAGTTGCTAATTGAGAGAGCAAACATTTTGTAGGTAACCTTTTTTTGAACTGAAATCTTTTATCTCATTTAGTTTGCTTCTGCAAAAGCTGTTTTCCCATGAAGATAATCACTAAAATATAGAACATTCAATATTAACAGACTGCCTGTTATTAAGACTCCAGGGGAATTTTGTCCTGGGCCAGATTAGAATTAAGGCCAGACTCTGGTGATTGGCCTGTTCTGGTTTAAGTGCAGCCCTAACCATGAGGACTCACGTTAATCAGAGTGTGTGTGTGTGTGTGGCATTGGAAGGCAGATGCTGGTTGCTCTGTCTGACCTCTCCAGGTGCAGCCTGGAGCTGTGCAGCCACGCTGAATCTGCTCCTGAGTTTTACAGTCAGCCTTGCTGAGCTGGGGCTCAGGATTCAGCTAAACTGGAAACACCATTTCTAGTGGGTGCAGCACCTGGGTGAAAGTGCTCCACTGTTCTCTTACTCTGCTCTGCTCTCACTGCACTGCAGGCTCGAATATCCTTAGGGGGGGATCCTTCTGCTGGTTCCCAACTAATTCATTTACTTCTGAATTTGTAAACAATCATAAGTTTTGTTCTCAGCATGTGCATGTTGGACCTATTGACAGTCGGTTGTGTTTGGTCTTCTACTCACGTGCCTTGGATCTGAAACAGTTCTCTAGTACAAAGGCAATACATATTTTTAACTGACATATAAAATTTTCTTATTTGCTTTCCATTTTATTCTGATTCATATGTGATTGACTTGACTTTCATGGAGCTCTTGTTGTCTGAGCATGAACAGAAGCATATGCATTAGGTGAAGGGTTTTTTGGTTTGTTTATTTTTTTTTTAATTGTAATTTGTTCTTTTCATTTAAAATTATAGTGGCTGGAAAACCGGCAGAATATTGTCCTGTAATTTCAGTGGCTCATTTAGATAGGTGTTATTTGTGGTTGGCTCTTAAAATAGCACATCTCATTTTGAAAAAGTTCATCCCCAAAATTTATCTGCAGTCTAAATTGTGGAAAACGATGTACTCTCTAAGATAAAATCAAATGCAGTAGATGTTCCATACATTTCTGTTATTGACTACATTGAAAATATTGCTGGTGACTGACAAAGCATTTACTAGTTTTTAATTCTTTTTTTTTTCTTTTGAAATGTACAGTGTTCTCTCAGACTAATATGCTTTAATGCAAAGGAATTAATGTACAGTCAGAGTTTTTATTTGACCTTGGCTACTCTTATGGGAAGATCACTGCTTTTGAGAATTCAGCATTTTGTGTGTTCATCTGTTATTCAGAAGCACTGTCCAGCTTGAGAACAGCTGCAAGAGGACTTCACTAGGTAGTAGGATTTCATTAGGTATTGAAATTTCTCTTAGTGTCTTATTGGTTCAGTTGTCTTTCTTAGCATCTTGTTTATCTTGTTATCTTACTTAGCATCTCTACTATCACACAGAATATTTCAGTATTTCAAGTATTGCACTTGAAAAATTGTTAGATGTGTCCTGCCATGTCCTATTAAATCAAGCATTCTTGTTTGGTTTACTTAATCACAGAATGGATCATAGGAAGGGACCTTTAAAAATCATCTAGTTCCAGTCCCCCTGCTGTGGGCAAGGACATGTTCAGTCCCATCATGAAGGAAAGAAAAAATATCAAAGCTTCTAGTAAAATTCATTTTTAAGAATATATAAAACTGAAATAAATATACATGTGAAAGAGTGTTTCTTGCAGTTTTTTCCTGGCACATCCTCCTCCTCCACTTCTGCGAAGGCAAAGGGTGTCGCTTTTAAGGGGAGGAATCTCAAGAGATAGTAAAGATCTTAAAGATAAAAGTTTAATCCACAGAATTATGGTTTTAAATATGCCTGTTAGTCAAACTCAAACGTTTTACAGTAAAACTCTCCTCTTCAAAAGATGCATGAATACACTTTGAACTTTCAGAAATTTAAGTTGTTAAGGTATAAGAGGGATTAAAATATCCTGAACTTACATTGCTTAGAATGTAGAAAATGTTCTCCTTTCTACTATAAAAGAATCATGTGGATTTTGTTTTTAATGTTGCCTGCTTATATTAAGACATATGCCTAACATTTTTGATTTATTTGCTACAAGAAATGTATTATATGTTTAGACCAAAATATGATTTTTGTTGTGGTTGGCAGTAGTGTTAATACACTGGACTACCACATAGGAAGTGTAGATATTGGGAGAGGGGGTTGATACTCTGAAACAAGGTGAAGGAAATAAAAGTACTAAACACGAGGAATGGGCAGAGAATAAAGAGAATAACAGTAGGTGCTTAAAAACACCAGGAGATGCAGAGAAGGGAAATAAATGTAAAAAAATAAAAAGCAATAGAGGCAAAAATACAAACTATGAAACAAATTTTGAGTTCAGGTCTTTTAACCATTGAGTTGATGTTTGATGTCAAAACACCTTGATATAAGAGCAAGAAAACTTATGCAATTCTTTTGCTTCTGTTAAGTGCTGTAGGAAAATGAACTCTCTGTTGGTCTTCCTGAATTTTAGATCACTCTTGTATTTTAAAGCAGAACATTATAAGTAACCTGTGTTTTCCAATTCTGACCATGCTATCTTAATCCCTGCAGGAAACTTAGAAATGTCAGTTTTGCATGACTGGAAGCTGGGAGTGGCTGTTTTTATTGATACAATCAGTAAAGCTTGTGTCATCTATTTTCCAGAAAAGTTCACTTCTCTGACTGGTGGGTGTTAAATGTAAATTATGGGATATTGCCATTGCTTATTAAGATCTAGATGGTGAGCTCCAGTCCTCATCATATACAATATACTGTTGAATATTCAATTTAATTGCCACTCAGTCTCCAGCAAGAGAGGCAGTTTTAAAATATAGGAGTTCAGCATGATACCAAAGAAATTAACCTCTTTATCAATGACTTTTTAATAATTCTAGTGAAAAATGAAAGAATTCAGATCACTAACAAATCCTTCACTTGTTAACACAATCATCCATTGTTGGTCAGCTACTTTGAGAAGTTTTCTGAAAATTATCTTTTTCCTTCTTTTTGCTTTGAAAGAGCTTTGGTGTTTGTCAGCTTTTTATAATTCACCTTAAGCTTTTCAGAAATATGACTGAACACAATATTTTGAATCCACCTACTGTTCCTATTATGTCCAGTATTTCTTAAAAGGTATTTTTTTTTAAAAAAAGAACTGTTTCCTGAAACTGCTTTTTAAGTGAAGTTGTGTGTGCCTCCCTGTCAACTTTTCATTTATGCTGGCTTTGCAGTGGGTATGTAGAAGTAATTGTTAATGGCTTCATTGCTTTCATGCCTGTCCTTTTCAAGAACACAGGGAAAAACTCTTTTTGGACCTGTGGCTCACTGTGGGATTGTATTTCATGATTGTAATTCATTCTTTCCCTTCTTTTTCTTCATGAGGGAAATACATCTTATTTTCAGAGTACATCTGTCATTCTTTTTGAGCACAGAACTGAAGAAATAGTTATCTATCAGGCAATGTGGTGAAATACACACATGCAGATGTAGCAGAATTTTTCTGCAGATGAACACAAAATCCACCCAGGCATTTCTTTTGCAAACACACTTGGATTCAGTTTTGTCCTTTACAGCTTTCAGATTCACACAAGCAGTAGTTTGTGTGTTGTCCCACATTACCCCTTTTAAATGTATCTAAAAGTGAAGACTAATGGGAAAGAACTATATTTCAAACTGTATATATGCCTAGAATCCTTTCTCCAGCAAACTGCTGTCCTTGTTCTTTATCTGCTGGGCTCTTTGCATTTTTTTAATTGTCCAGGGTTTTTCTATGACTTGAGTGGCTTGTACAGTTTTCAGAGCACAGACTGTTTCCTTTCCTGTGCCTTGTGTTTTTGTGTTGCTACCTAAGGGATGTAGTGCTGTGCCCAGCTACCTTGCTGGAGGACAAGACAGAGACAGAGTAGGAAGATGAAATTTCTGGCACAGGAACCAGCAGATAAGTACAGTCTACTCCAGGCTCTCTATTTTTAGAGCCCCAGAAGGCCCCTCCTGATACTACAATATATCTAAATATAAAGATCTCAGTCCCAGCTTTTTTCTTTTACTCTTTAGAATGCTTGTGGCCATGTGCAGAGCCTGAAAGAGTGGTGTTGGTGTGGGTTTTTTAATTTGGTCTATCCTATGTAATGACTCTGGAGGAGAAAGGACCCTGGCCAGGGACAGAGTGATTGGTGTTCCCTGGTCAGGAGCTCAGGGATTCTGCCAATTACTCAAGACAGTGCTTCAGTGATATAAAATGGAATATGAATTTTTAATTATTATTTCTCTTGGTTGCTTCTGCTTGCTTGCATCTAACTTTTAATGGCTTTATGGTATTATGTGCACACACTTCAAGGGAAAATCTGGACCTGTTATGTTTTTTCTCATTTCTCCAATGTGTTTCAGGGACATTGGCAATGAATGGCTCTGTTGTGGGAATATGCTTGTGTTTTTACCTGTTGGGTTTGTGTTCCCAAAAGACCAAAGAAAGCTGTTCAAGTAGTGTATGAAATATGTAAATGACAGCCTGATGTAAATTAAGGCCAAAATATTTATAATGTGTTCTTAGAGACTATTTCTGCCAGGTAATTGCTTTTATGAGTCTAATTTGGGACCTGCACTGAAGAAAGAGCTAAGCCACTTTTTTTTGTTCTACAAATTCTGGATTCTGGTACTACATAACATTGCAGCTCCTGAAGGATGCAGATTTTGAGTGGTGGATAGTGATTTCAGTTGGCCATTGCAGGGTAATTTCTATAGCTGCAGGTTAGTCCAGCTGCACTTGCAGGGGGATCAGCAGTTGTACCATTGTACTGAGTGTGGATCTCCTTGTGCTGGGCTGGGACAGTCTGCATATATAATCCTGGAAAAACATGCTTTATTCCTTTATTGTGATGATTTGCCTGTTGTGATTTTAAGTCCAGCAGGAAACACATATAATATACGCTCAATGAAATGATTTGAATATTTTTCAGTGACACTATATTTTTAAGCTTATCTTGGAGCATGCTTCTGCCTGATACTTTGGACATATCACAGTAGCAGCACTCTGTACTTGTTCATGAAATGGAACAGGCTGCCCAGGGAAGTGGTTGAATCACCACTCCTGGAAATGTCCAAAAGGTCAGTGGATGTGGCCCTTGGGAATATGGTTTAGTGGTGAATATGGTGGGGCTGGGTTAACAGTTGGGCTCGATGATCTTGGAGGTCTTTTCCAACCTTAATGATTCTGTGATTTTATACTTCCTATTTACCTGTTTTGGAAGGATATAGAAAGGATTGTGATGTCTCATTACTTTGTGATGGCTGATTTAAAAATGAAGCACTATGTAGTTTGAGTTACCACAAAGCAGATTCTGCTGTACATCCTATCACTAAGCAGAGCTTTACCTTCCAAATAGTCACATACACAGACTTCTACTGCAGCATGGCCTGGCATACACAGAGATTCAGGAACAAATTGTAAAGCTCAAGATCTAGCTTGCCTATTCCTAATATTAAAGCAGCTGTTTTTTAAATGGAATTCTCTAATAGTATTTTAATGTGATGTTTTCAACATTATGTAGAATTTTAAAAAGGGACTGCTTAATTATCTCCAATAGTGTAATGAGTTATGTGTTAGGTAAATGATTTTTCTTTGGTTCTGTCTGACTGGTGAGGAAAGTCTGTGGGGATTTGAATTTTCTTTGTGCAATTAAGAGAAGTATCCAAGCAATTCTGTTGGCAACAGTGAGTGGTGTGGGACACATGACTTGAAACTAATCTCAGGCTATTACTTGTTGGATCTTTCCAACAGAGAATGGGAGATATGTGAAACAGCTCCTTGAAATTGCTTGCCTTCTCACATTTTCAAAACAATGTTCTTATTACTGCCTCCAGCTAGTCAGCTTCCTGAGATGGGCATGGACTTTCTGGAGGTCAAAACAGTTTAAAAGGAAGAAATCATTTTAACAAGAAGCTCTGAGTATGTAATTTAACTTGAATTAAAAATAGCTTTCTAGAGTACTGAAGAATTGGCCCTTACTATCTGAAATGAACAGCCCTGGGGCTGATGGAACATTTTGAGATATCCCCTTGCAGCATTATTTCATTTGGAATACTCTGTGTTCCACTGGCATAACTGTGATCATAACAAATTCATCTAGTAATCATGTGCAGGGCATAGTGATTCTCATGTCCACACACCCCCCTCAGCTGCCCACCCCAAACACAGGTCATATTTGTAGAGGTATTGCTGCTTAAACAGAGCTCAACTGCTGACAATCTGCATTTCATACATATTCTTTTACCTGTGGGTAACAAACATTAGATCATGTTCTGTTTGTGTGCTTGTCTTCTCTGCAAGAAAGAAGTGTAAAACACCTTTCTTCCACTTTGCCTGACCTTTTCTTTTGCCAGTGGAGCTCAAGAAAACTACCTTTTTTATGTTTCATGGACTATAACAGACACAGTGTGACTGAAGGACTAATACTACCTTTAATGGATATAAAATGAATGCCTAATGCTCTGAATGATTCCTGGTTCTTATAATCTGCACAATTTTGACTGACCAAAAGAGTAAAAAAAATTCTGAAATTGGAGGATTTATGTGTCTTAGATATACAAATATTAATTTGTTAGATTATTATTTAGGAAGACTTTATATTAGTTTGTAAGATTTAATTTGATAACCTGAGCCACCTAGATTTGGATGAAATTACTTTCCTCATGTTTATGAATTGTGTCATTGTTTAAAAAGAAAAAACATCTTCTCCTGTGTCTCTGCTACCTGCTCTCTGCCATGCCTTTTTTTGTGTGTGTGCTCATCATAGGCTTGAAGGCAAATGTTGGAAAATGTGGGTAGGTGAGGTGAAAATCTTGAGTTACAAGTTGCCACCAGCAGTTGCAGGTCACTTCCAGTGACATTTCTAGGCTTTCTTATTCATTAATGAGCCTTTGAAGAGCCTGCAATTAATTACTGAATCAGCTCATTGTTGCTTCATTTTCTTCATCATGTTCTTGCACTCAAAAGCAACAAACACAACAAAAGTCCTTTAACTGAAGTCAGAATTTATTTTTTAAAAGAACCTCATAAATCTCAGGTGATAGTACGTGGTAACTGGGAAATACAGACCATTTGGATTGTGGACACTAGTGAGTCAGTAAAATGGATAAGGCCAGCCATGACAAAAGCTCTGGTTTGCAGAGATGTGATTTTTATTATTTTACATAGAGGATCCTGGAAGCAGCAAATGGTTCCCTCAGAAATTCAGAGTAAAATGAACTTCTTCAAATGAACTTGCTTCAAATAAGAGAGGCACAGGGAATTGAGATGTAAGGAGGCCATTCTTCTGGAGTTCTGGTGCATTTAAAGCAAACAAACAACCAAAAGCCCCAAAGAGGTGATTGGATTGATGTTCCATGTTTCAGTGAAGCAGCCAGGAGAAGAACGAGGCTTTTTCCCATTAGAGCTTTGACATGCTCCTTTATTTTATTACCATGCTCTCAAGCATGTTTAATGCTTATGGATATGAGATCAGAACAGACCCCTCTGAGGAGTCCTTTGCAGGGTGGGATGTAGAGGTTAGGAAAGGAAGCACTAAAAGGAATCCCAAACAGCTCTTCTCTGTTTTCTCTCTGCCACTTCAATATAATGAACAGGGATAAATAAAGCAATAAAGCTGTCTGCATCCACAGCTGTATGGTTCCTATTCCCATAGCTCAGCAACATCAATCAAAAGTGAATTAGAGAGACATGTTATATTTCTCTTGCATATCAGAGAGCTGTTCAGGCATTACCAAATGTTAATTCATTTTAGCAGCTTGAAATGAGGCAAAAGTCTGGCAATAGTGTATCTGAAAACTCTTTGCTGTGTCCTGGATTTGTGTCCTGTGTCATCCCCTCATTTCTTTGAAGTAGCAAGGGCACTGCTGAATGTGATTTCCATACAAAATGAATTATCCTGTGTCCTCATTTAATACTCCTTCTGTTACTGCTATTTCTACTTACTCCTGATGCTTGGCTGATTGCAATCTGACATTTCTTCTCCTGAGCCCAAAACACAGGTTTTCACTCCTGACATGCACAAAATCTTCTGGAACAATAGACCATAATACAGTTTTAGATTAAGTGGTAGTGGAAAAGGTTACTGTGTTTCCAACTCTGTTATCCTAGAGTATTACAGTGTGGTTATATCTAGATAGTAAGCAAAACAATATCTGGATTCTGGTGAGGCAGTGGAATAACACTGAAATAATACATGACAAACAGAGTTTGGTTGCTGTAAGGTGATTTTTGGCCAGTTACTTCACCTCTGTGCTTTATTTCATCCTATCCTCTTTTGTGCAGTTATATCATCTCTGAAAATGTTGACCAGGCAATTTTTTTGCTTAAAGACAAACAAAACTGCTAGGTCCCTTAAAATGTGGGAATTCAATATAAAGGTTTTCAGCATAGTTTTACATGCTGCAATGTAAAAAAGCAAGAAACTGTTAGAGCACAGCCAGGTTTCCTGTCACCATTCTTAGCATCTCATGGAAGACCTGTCACAGCCCAGACTGACAGAAGCCAGTGGAAACGATCGCTGTGCTAAACCTGGGGTAAAGTTTTAAAATAAGTTTTACAAAGGAAAAAGCTGAGTGGATGGTGAATAGTGCAACTGCACATTCATGCCATGAAACTGTCACTGAGTTTTCTTTTTCACGGTTCTGCACGTTGTGTTTCCTCTAACGAGAGCAGCACCCAGTGGCTGAAAAATAACCAGCGCTGGAAACGGAGCAGGGTCCGGGTGTCTGGAGAGCAGGAGAGAGAGACTTTCTGATCATGCATGGCATAATTCCAGGGCAATGACTGTACAATTACTATGACTCACTTTAATGGTACAGTAATTTACATAATATTTTCTGCTGAAGTGCCTTAAATGTTTTTGATTGCAAACACCAAAATAAGTCTCACAGAATCTTTAGCTCAAAATCTCAAAACAAGTGAGAACAAACCTGATGCAGCTGGTAAGCACTTTGAAGCCAGTGATATTAAAAAAAAAAAACCAACAGACAAACTAAAAAAAGTTGCAGATTCTCAACATGGTTTAGGATTTATAACTATCTTATGTTAAAAAAAAAGTTTGAAAAATGATGTTTCAATATTAAATATTTATACAGCAGCCATGTTTATAGTTTGAAACTAGTATTCACTTCAAACCTGGAATAATTTCCTTCTCTCATTCAGTTACAATGACATTGTAATCCAAGTCTGTTTGTCTAGATATTATGCTTGTTTGCATTAAAGAGAAACATTTTTTAAACTGTTGCAGATAATTTCTGCAATGAGATTCAGTCACTATGGATCTCCCACAAATTCAGGATGAATGTAGGTGGTTATACTGGGAGAAGAGGTAGAAAATTTTGTTCATATCCTATTCCTTTATTTGCTTCTTTTATCTGATATGATGGAGCTTCTATCTGCTTGAGCTTGTAGAGAGTCCTGCAGATTTTAGTCTAACAACCTGTGAGAGTAAAAAGCAAGACCACTTCAGTCTGTTTATACTGGAAACTTCTAACACTTCAGCAGGATAGAGGGCTAAGAACAGATTTTTTTTCAAAAAAAATAATCCCTCAGAAAAATTGTATTCTGAACTCTTAAAAACTGGCATCGACTGTCACAATGGCAGCTGATGAGTTGTGAAAGTTCAGCTTCATTTAAATGTTAAAGCTGGAATGAGGATTTTTCCTCTCAGTCCATTCCAGCTGTATATATGTGAACAGAGGTGTCAGCGACTTTTCAAGTCTGGGCACTCGTGAAAAACCAAAATCAAGTCAGGATTTTGGGGCTGCATTAGATGCCTTTTTGAAATTAATTTGCTAATGAAGGACTAGTAATAAGGAAAAAATGAGCATATCTGAATCTACAAATCTGTTTCTTTCTTCAGCCCAAGTGATCTGTCAAAGGCTCTTTGACCTTGGCTCCGTAGCTCTCAAGGTTTGCCCAATTACAGTTTTGTGCAGTGTAAAGCAGTAACAATTTATTTACAGTTCTTTTTGAGGGAAATTTACATGTTGAGTAGTGGAACGATAGCTCTTGATCTACACTTAATTAACAGTGACACTGCTCCCATTTATTCAAACGGAGCTAAACATAGAGATGTGTAATTTTTATGCCAATTAGTCTGGTCAAGTGAGGTTAGCAAATGAAAGACTCTTTAACTCATAAAGAAATTGGGTGTTTGTTTATTTCTAAAAAAAAAAGCTTCACACTGTTCCAGCCTCTCGCATCACTGTAGAAAATACAATACTGATCACAAACACAGGAAGGTGCTCAACAGTGGCTGAGTTTTACATATGTGGAATCTAGGGGGAAGAAGGGATAAGGCAACAAAGTCTTATAAATGAAAGGGAACAGGTTTTTTAATGGCTAGTGGCCAGCCAGGTTTGTATTACTGATGATTCTACCTGAGGACAGGTCTGGTAATCTTGGTAAAAGCCTGTGAATATGGACTAGGTGAAGTTGTCGGTTTTGAGTGCAAGCAGAGGAAAACCAAAAGCCCTGTGAACAGTGGGAGAGGCTTGGCTGTTCAGAGGGGCTGTGACAGTGCTTTATCATAAGGCATTGCCTCAAATTTAGCTTTTGAGAGTCTCTGCCCATAGGAATTGCTTAGAATCTGAAATGCTGAGAATGATCATCCATGGGAAAGCAAAGGATATTTGGGGTTGAAATCAAGTAAATCTGGTCTGTGCAATTTGTCAGATTCTACACATGTATAAACTGAGGCAGAGAACTGGTCCCATTGTTGTTACATAAATTGGTAGTGAAATCCATCTCTTTGTGTGAGTGGCACTCAAGCCTATAAATGGTCACTCCTCCTAGTAATATTTTACATATTATTTGTGTGCAGTCTAGTCTCTTCAGTCTGTACAGCAGCAGATTTCTAGCATTTATATTTACCTCTTGAGGGGTTGACTTTTAATTGAGGAACGTTCATTTTGTTGGAGTTCTCTTCTGTAGCTGCTAACAGGTTGATAAAGTAAATTATTCAGTGCAATATCTTTCAGATTATTAGTATGGGTAGAAAATAAAACAAAAAAACCACGACAATGTTAAACAGAAATGCATTAAAACAATACTGCTGGCTTTTGAGTTTTAAAAGGTACACTGGACATCAAAATACACTGCCTCCACAGCCTTATTGTAGTTCAGAGACACAATTAGAACAGATTCAAACTTAAATAAAAAATAAAACAAAATAAAAATCTCTATTCCTTGCACACCACCTGCTGCTCAGTATCCAGCAACACAAATTTGCTTTGACAGTGTCTGTACCAGACTGGAAGTGAACATGTGAGTCATCTGCTGTTTCCTGGAGATGGTTGTACTGCACAGTGTTTGCCAGCCAATCCCACAGGGAAAAGCCAGGCTCTGGTTTGGGCTGCAGTGCTAAATGTCAGGAGAAGATTTGAAGTTTTCAGTGGAAGGGCCTCCCTGATCCTCTTCCAGCTGCCTGCTGAGGCTCAAAACTTGAAAAGGGTCTGAGTAGCCCTGAGGGAGGATAAGCAAAAGTCAGAAGAAGAAAAGTAATAATGGTTCTGTTTGCATGGAGTTTACAGGCTGCACAGCTGCATGAAAGGAATATGGTTGGAGGCTCTGCTGGTCTGTGTGTGCCAGTTTGGTTGAACAAATGTCCTGTAAATAAAAAGGAAACCCTAGAGAGCCTTTGCTAAACTTGGTCCTCCTGTGAACTCTCTTGGTAGCTGCTCAGAGCATGACTATCCCTGTCTGTGCAGCTGATGGGGGCTTGGCTGCTAATCCATGGATCCCCACTGGAAAGGAAACAAGGCAAATATTGGCACCGGGAAGCATTAGTGAATTTTGAGCAATCACCAGTGAATTTCACTTTGATGAAATAATTTCTTTATTTAAGCAACTCTTGCTATATGATTTTGATCCTACAATATTAATGCAGTTTCAGAAAAATACTATACATGAGACATGAGCAGTACTGCAACACTGGACACCTTTTAGTGTGATTGAACTGTGGAATTATATGCAACATTGATTTGGAATTTGATTAGAAGCTTCAGATAATTACAGTGGTCAGATTTCTTACTCAACTAAATTAATTTCAATTACTTTTGAATTCTGAGTGCTCCTGCCATGCAGGGTACCTGCTGTGCCCCTCCATTTTCAATAGCTGCTTATAGGTTTTCTGGCAGTTGTAACATCTGGAGTGTGGTTAAAAAAAAAAAAAGCAATACTTTCCTTATGTTCTTTATACTGATAGTGCTCCACTGTGCATTCATTTGATTTTACAGTTAGCTGTGACATGTATTTCTAGCTGTGTTTTACCACTGTCAGAGACTGAAATGGTTAATGATTTATGCATTCTAGGATTGCCAAGGGACTTCTGCAGGTTTCTGCAGGACTTTTACATTCTACCTCTGATGGCCCATCAAAGACCATCCCCTGCCCTGCCAACCTTGAAAGGCGGGAAAAACCCTTTGGCCAGGCCCCTCCTGGAACTCAGCACAGACCCAGGAGATGTTGGAGCCTTGTGGCATGGCCTGTGACACTAACCATGGGTATAATAACTCATAACTCCTTTGAGTTGGGGGCTTCCCTCCTTCACCCCCAGCAGATCAAGGCCACACTTCAACTGACAGACATGGAAGTTGCAACTACCAAGTGTCATTGCTGGACCCCGTGGGTGGTGACTATCTATCTATCTATCTATCTATCTATCTATCTATCTATCTATCTATCTATCTATCTATCTATCTATCTATCTAATCTATCTTTCCACTCTCAGCTTTTCTTTCCCTTACTCTCCCTTACCCTTATCCTGTCTTTCCTTTCTCTCCCTTATGCATTTTCCCCCAGGGGTTATCCCTATGATGATAATACAGATGACAACACCCAAAATGTTAACATACCTGTTCAAACAAAATCATTAGAATAAATCCTACCTATCTATGTTTTCAAACACCAGTAATTCAGTGTCGTTTCACTCTAATCCACCTCAAGGGAATTATTGGTAAGAACCTGGGTTACCCCCCTCCCCTTTTTCTGGGTCGGGTCATAACAACCACACACACAAAAATGAGAGGAGGAAAGCACGTTTAAGGTGTAGTACACTTGCACTAGAGAGAGTATTCATTCAGTATTTTTGTTACAGCCTTTTTGAATGATTATATACCATAATTCATTTTAGTACTTTTATCAGAAAATAAACTGACTGAAAACCCAAAATACATACTGTTTCTTTCATAAAAGTGATTTCAAGTGCTTGCCAGATCTGATCATCAGTACAGTTGCTGAAAGGATCTCAATTGTAGCTGAAAGATATAGCCTTTAAAAAAGGCAAAATGCAAGGTAGTAAAATAGAGGTAGAACTGTTTTCCCTGTATCTCATTTGATAATTTTAAATATAATTTCTATTTGACTTGGCCAGCCTTTGAGAGAGTTCAGTGACTCAGTGTTTTGGGGTCTCAGGAAGATATCTCAGAAACTGTGCAGAAAAGTCTATTATTTAATGCATACACACTGTCTTTAATACTGCTTTCGCTTTTTTATAGAATTTAAAGTATCTGTATAAACTGGAGTCTTGCTGCCATATTTAAAGGTAGGTCTTACCAAGGCATAATCCAGTATCTCTTCAAGTGAAGTAAATTCTGAGTTTGTCTCAGTTCCTGTTTTCACACACACCTGGAGAAGGCAACTCAGCTATAATTTAAGGAGAAAAAAAAAAAAATCTGATATAATTATTGGAAAATCACCTTTTGTTCATTTTGACTTTAATAGCTCTGTTGAGGAAAGCAAAGTGACTAATCAAAGTAAAAGGCTGCTTAAGAATGAAGCAACATAAAACCTCATCAACAACAGAATTTAGCAATAGAGCCCAAGGCAATTTCCAAGCCATTAGAACTGCCTGTGGAGACTGCCAAGCTGCAGTAGCTAGAAAAGTATTTTTCACAGTTTGATGTAAAGTCTTGGGGTTTTTTTCCTGGCCCCTTTTGCTTTAAGGACATACCATGTAGTTATTAAGAGGCAATAAACAGTATATTTAGTGTGAATTTTAAAACTATATATATATATATATAATGGCAACACTAACAATCAAGTAATAATGCTACTAAAGTGAGTTCATTTCTCTATGCTCATTTTTAGCTAAATTCTGTTCAAATGTAGACAAGAGAATTACGTATGTAATTTATATATGCATGTCTGTATACAGATTAGACAAGAGGTTAGTCAAGGAACTCTGAGGATGGTAAGTTTAAGGAGAGTGGTCCTGTCTTACTGAAATTGTGTGTTTCTGAGAATCAAACCTTTGTGTGGGTGTGAACTATCCTATTTAACATTTCTCTTGGACAATGAGAACACACCTGCTCTGCACAGCATACCCTGAGTATAGGGATATCTCACTGCTTAGAATCCTGCTGGATCAGTATGTTTTAATTAGCCTAATGGATCACTGGTTACCAGCTTAAACTGCAGTGCATTCCCTACTCTCTTATATGCTGGGTTCTGGACAAACCTTGAGGATACATATAACAATATCTGAACCCACTAATGAGAGTCATTGAACCTTACCTCTTAAAAAAGTTTCTAGAGGTTGCTTAAAACTCAAAGGTAAAAGTGTGTGCTCTGTTAAAAAATTGGCACAGTGAGACTGGATTTCATGGTGCTTGTTAAATTCTTTTGAAGGCCTGTAGTGGAAGCTGCAGCATTGCTGTGGCTGCTCGTTTTCTAAATATAAGAAGCCCCAGGATCGTGGCAGCTTGTGTAGCATGGTAACTTTGATGGAAACACTCTTTTATCCCTCTGTTGACTGGGATCATCAGCCTACAGTATCCACAATCAGCTGAATTTAAATCCAACATGGCCTATCTAAATCAGGGCAAAAATGAAACAAAGAATGTTCAACTGTATTTGTCTTACTAGTTGATAGAGTTGTCTCCTTTTCATAAGTATGAATTACAGTGAGACCTTTCACAGAGGAGTGTACATGAGACAGCAGTGGTGATCTGCTGATTTTTGTTCTTCTTAGTTCTTGGATAGTTCTCAGAAAAAAACCCCTGAAATAGGAATCCAAGGTACCATGTGCTAATAAAACCCCTGGGTGTAAACCACAGCTGATCATTTGTTAATGACACTGCTCATGCAGGTGATTTGAACTGAAACATTGCAATGTGTGTACAATGACAGCTCTCCACTTATTTGTGCTCTGTAATTTTGCTTGAATGTCCCAAGAATGCAGAACCCTACATATCCTTCTGGCTTCTGCTTTGTTTTTTTTTATAAGCTGAGTTCTGCTTTCGATTTAGAGAAAATTGAGACTTATCAATTAACTTTTTAAATACTTTGCACCTTCAGAAACCTACAAGAAGGTAGTTCCTATAATCCTGAGCAGAGTGACAATTTTATCTAGGTTTGGCATTGTAGGAGAGAGTTAGGACAGCCCTATGGCTTGCAGTTTTAACACATACCCAGTTTAGGCATCTAGCTTAGGACACCTTTAAAAACCTGTTAGAGAGTAGTTACTAGTACTTGAATTGGTTCCCTTCAGGTGATTTCAGGTCACTTCTCAGTTGAAAACTCTGGCTGCACTTGCTATTTCTGTATCTACTTTCTCCCTGAAGGTTTTAGCATAGAAAAATGTTACTAATACCTTTTTTGTATTCAAAATCTCCTGTCATGTTTCAGTACTCATAATGCATTAATAACAAAATAATGCAAGATCCTTACCATTGCAGAATCTCTCTTAAGTGATGTTTTGGGAATATTGAACTATGACAAAACATACAAGAAAACCAGTGAAAATACTTTAATAGGTATTGTCAGAAGGGGAGAGAAGCTTGAAGAATAGCAGCACACCTAATCAAGCACACACTCTGCAAAACTGAACACCTCTGTGCTCTGCAGTGATGGTTGAATGTTGGAAAGTATCTTTGAATTTTCTCAATTCTTGCATTGCTGGGTGCTTCTATCATGTGCTACAGAAGTGAATTTCCAGCCACTTCAGTTTGCCATCCCTCCTAACCTGGCCTATATCTGGGTCTTTGTTGGTACCTGCAGGACTCTGGGGGAATAGGCAGTAGTGGTTGACAGGTCCCCCTGTAATCACACTCTGCACAGATGAAGAGACCTCACTACATTCATTAAAAACGGTTTAACCAGAGCTGGTTCTACAAAGAGCAGGGAATAATTGACAGCCTCCTGTGCTGAACATGCTTGCTAGTTAAGATACTTGGTTCTACAGTTCTCAGCTTCTGATAAGCCTTCACAAAAGAATCTGGAGAACTGAAGATTAAGGATAAAAATCAAAAGCATACGCTGTAAATTTCTGTAGTTCAAGCAAAATGGATAATTCAAAACCCTTAAAATATCTTGAAGGAATAGTACATCAACTCACTTAAACAGAATAAAAAAAACCCAAAAAGAATAGCTTGATAGCAACTGCAATTAGCAGAGAAGGAAAAACAAGAGCTATTTTGACTAGAATAAAGAAGACTTCAAACTGCTGCAAAAAAATCTCAGCATGAAATGGAAGGGTCACATCTAATTCATCCATATTATGAGAAAAAAAGGGTCATTAGACTGCCAGTGGGAGTTTTATCAGAGAAACTCATTGAACTCTTTAAGATCTGTGGATAATGGGAAAGACAGAATCAGGTGGTAGCCTTTTACTGTAGTTAGAATTTATGTAGAAATGCATACAAAAGCCTTAATCCTGGCTAAGATTAAAATTACAGGAGAAGCAAGCAATTTTATTATAGCTTTTACAACATCATCATTTATAAAGCACCTTTTCTAAGTAATGTTATTGAAAGTAAAATAAATGTCAAGTCTTAAAGCCTTCCTGTTGTTTTCACAAGGAAAGCAAAAAAAAAAAAAAAAGCATGAGAGTCAGGATGTCAAGGATTTGATGATTTCATAGCAAAACCTACTGTCTCCACTTAGCTCTGTGACTTGTACATGAATAATAGCAACTTAAAGTAGATTAGAGGGGCTGTTATGGACTTAGGTTAAACAGGATAATAGCTTTACTGAGAGACCTTGTCAGAGGGTTTTAGACATTTTATGAAGATTAACTGAGTAAGAGGTTTTTATAGGTGGTTCTTTTTGTATAATAATAGAAAACCTGATGTAAAAGGCTGAGATTCATGTAATCTGCTTTAGGTACCTGTAATGTAGATGTCTGCACCCAAGCCTGTTATCTGTCTTTACAATCAGTGGAAATAAGTAGACACTTCTAAAGGACTGTTCATGTTTCAGGCATTTTATCTCAGGACAGGATAAATCTCACTTAGGTTGCTGGTTTTCTCCTTCAATTGTTAAGGAAGTCTAGATAAATATTAAATAGGTATTCTCTAACTAACTGGAAAAAACAAGGTAGCTGCTTTACCTTCTAAGACAAATTACCAGATAACATAGAAGGAAACTTTAATGAAAAATAAACCCTTTAATGATGATTGGTATGATCATGGTGACTATACTGATTCCATAAACTAATAGATAAAAGTACTTTCCAGCACAACAGTTTTTTTATCCAGAATGTTGTAGTTTTCCTTTAAAAAATACAGAAATGGAACATAATCTTCACGGATACAACGACAGACAGGACTGGACAGAGACAGAGCAACTGAATTAGATGGCACATTTTCTACACTGTTTTTTTTTTTAATTTTTATTTTCTTTAAATTGGAAATTTGGTCTAAAGAAGACTGGTATATAAAGCAGTTTTAGGACATCTTGTATAGTAAATCCTCCTTTATGTAGAAAAAGCCTTGGATCTATAGGTTTTATACAAGTCTCTCTCATATCACACAGACACCATATTTTTATTGCATTGAGTTATGAAACATTTGTATTAACTTTTGACAGTGTTTAGTTTCACAATATAAAACCTGCATTTTACCCAAATCACACTCTCTTCTTCTAATGCCTCACCTTCCATTTGATATAACTGTCAACTTTTTTTTCAGACATTTGGTTTATGTTTCTGGATACTTTGGAAATTTCAAGCATTTCCTCTACTATACAGAGTGAAGTTATTTTCACAGGCAGTATGAAGTTAAGTCACAGAGGATAATCCTCTTGAGTTTTTAGAGGTATGTCTCAGTTCCATGTTATTGGAACCAGACTCAGATGACTGTGATGTATTTCTTGTTCTCTTCCTCTAGAAATAATATATTTAGTTTCGTGTGCCCCCTATGCATTTGTCACATTATATGGAATCGTTGAATGGTTTAGGGTTGGAAGGGACATTTAAAGCTCATCTAGTCCAACCCCCCTGCAAAGAGCAGGGACATCTTCAGCTATATCAGGTTGCTCAGAATCCTGTCCAACCTGACCTTGAATGTTTCAAGGGATGGGGAATCTGCCACCCCTCTGATCAAACTGTTCCACTGTTTTATGACCCTCACCATGAAAATCTTCCTTATATTTAGTCTGAATCTGGTCTCTTTAAGTTTAAAACCATTATCCCTTGTCCTGGCTCTAGGACAAGGGCGCTAATGACATTTAGCAATGCTAACATGTCTGTCCCCATCTTTTTTATAGACCTCTTTCAAGTCCTGAAAGACCACGATTAGGTCTCCTTGGGGTCTTCTCTTCTCCAGGCTGAACAGCCCCAATGTTCTCTTTCCTCATAGGAGAGGTGTTTCATCCCTCTGATCAATTTTTGGCCCTCTCCTGGACCTGTTCCAACAGGTCCACAATTTACTTGTTGAGGACCCCAGAGCTGGATGCAGGACTGCAGGTGGGGTCTCATGAGGGCAGAGTAGAAGGAGAAAAGTCTAAATCCTAGTGAGATCCAAGTATTATCTGCTTTAACCTCAATATGAATATACAATGCTCCTTTTTTATTATTATTTCTTTCTATTATTTGCTCTACTAAAATATTTCTCTTTGAAGAGGAAAACAAAAGAGCAATCTGCATTTTTAGTTTATAAAATTTTTCAAAGTTTATTAAGTTGTTTGGGGTTTTTTTATTTTAAATACATTTTACATAGTGCATTTGTTGCATTTCAATAAAGCAGGGATATTTAGCTGAAGCAGGGATATTTAGCTGAAACAACAACTAACTCAGTGTGATACTGTGCACATTAGTTTTGAATGAAAAAAGAACTCCCGTTTTTTCTCTTCTCAGGCAGTTGGTTTACAGGAGCTGCAATGTAAAATTCTTTGTAGAACTAGATGAGGTAATTTTTGTGCTAATGTCAGCCAATATTAAGCATATTTTAGCACAATAACCACCGAAAAGAACCTCTGTGTTACTTATTCCACAGGAACGTTTTGTCAAATATTCTTATTCATATGTAGAGTCCTTGCTTTTGCTAAATGCTGCTGTCTGGCAAGTTCTCCTTTCAGTTATTGACTGACTAACAAATTGTAATAAATTATATGTACCCACTGAGAATGATGAGTAGGCCTGCATACAGGAATGTATTGATTTTTCCCTTCTCATTCTTGACAAAACAAAATGTCAATAGAAAGAAATGCAAACCCCAAGTTTTGTTCCACGGAAAAATAGTTATAAATCCATTTCCTCCTCTGCCTTCCCCTTTTCTTTTTTTTCTCAGTTGAACTAGGAGGCCAAATTTTTATAGATTCAAAAGTGATTTTTCATCTGTGAAATGAACCCTCAAGCTATAAAGAAAAGTGCTACGGGATGATGTAATAGAGATCTGCAAAGATGAGAGTGAAACAAAGAGGATGGGTAGGAATTAGGTGCTCAGTGTCTAATCTGATGACTGGGATGCCCAAGATAAAGCAACTTAGCCAAAGGTTCTTTGTACCATAGGCAGTAAATCTTTGGAATTTACTGTCAATGCTGTATGTGTTTTCAAAGGCAGACTGGACAAGTTCCTGAGGAAGAAATCTATTTATAATTACTAAATAATCAGAACCTAGAATTAGTTCAGGAATCGCATAGCGTGGCCTTTAAATAGTTACACTCAGTCCCACAGCCTGTGCCATTAACAGAATGTTAAAATCATTTTGGTCTCATATAAAGACTTGCAGGGTTTTTTTGCCATGGGAGAAGTGAAGCAGATGATGCAGAAATATGCTGCTGCCTGTTCATTGAGGTTGTAGGAATTTCAGAATCCAGGATTGTGTTGGGAGCAAAGGAGGAATCAGGTCAAGCTAGTAAACAAGTTCAAAAGAAAGCAGCAGCCAGTGAAGACAGGCAGGTTATGCTTCTGCTTAAATTGTTCTGGAATGATCTGGGCAGAACACACACAGGTGATGTAACTGGTAAATATTTGCTCTCATTTAGAGTCCTTATCTTACCTTGCTGATCCAAGATAGTTAGTTAGCTTGCCAAAAATGGTCTTTTTATTTAATGATTTACCTTTCAAAACAGTTGGGCACTTGGACATCTATACATCAGCTAATTGGTTTTTATGGTAACTGCTTTTATTTCCTGAAAGACACTTAATTTTTACAAATAAACAACATGTTTCCAGCCCTTAAGGCCATGAAAAATGCTCAAAATCAAAAGAAACAAATGTGAAGCCGTGCAGGTTGGTCTTTTCTTAAGACTGAGAGAACTGATAAGCTCTGTTCATTTCAATAGGTACTAAATGGAAGTTAAAAACCAGGTTTTAATATCAGCATTATCTTGTTACTGATCTTCATAGTGGATTTGTTACAAAAATCTCTCTCTTCCCTTGAAAACGTAAACACTTTGCATTTACCCTTTACTCCCTCTTTGCTACCCCCAGTGTACCCACAGCAATCTCCAGAGGTATTGCTTGTTTTCTGTTCTATTTCTAAAAGGTAAGTGGTGTCCCTCCAATAATTATTTGCACATATTTTTTGAAGAATTGTTACTATTTTGTGAAAATACATATACACATTTTGTACCGTGGTATTCGTGAGTGAAAGAAAAAGCTATTTACCTCCTGTAGCTCATGCATTACCAACAGTATTGGTTTGGGTTTTGTGTGTGTGTTTTTTGGTGTTTTTGTTTTTTTTTTATTTAAGGGCATCTTTTATATGTTGTTCCAAAATAAGCTTTCCAACTTGTGCATTAACTGCTGGTAGGGGATCATCCAACAAATAAATATCTCTGTTGGCATAAACACCAGGAATGAAGATGATCCTTTGTTTCTGATCATCAGAAAGGTAGAGACCTCCTTCATCTATCCAAGAGGCAGAGAGAACTACATAAATTAGAGGACAGACACTTCAAAAAAACACTGTATCATAGAAGATGGCTCTGCATTTGTAATTGTAATTGATCCATGATTATAAGGCTGTGTCTGGAATTAGATGAGGATTTACTTACCTAATATAGTTTTAGCATTCCATGGAGCAAAACCATCAAATCCCACAGAAATTTTGTGAGGCTTAATTCTGTGCCTTTTTCTTTTTTGTTGTTAGTGCTGCAGTTGCTGGTTTTCACATTTTCATGAAAAACCATTGTCATTATCATGATTTTTGCCAATTTTACTAATATTATATTTATAAGAAAGTATTCCCTCAGAGATAGGCATAACATGATAGACATGTTCCTGAACCTTAAGTAAATTTACAGCAAATTTAGACTTTAATTTCATGTCTTTTATTACTTCAGCTACTGTGTCAGTAGTCCAAGAATCACTGAAATTAAAATTTTTAACCAAAAAAGATGTATCAGCACAGTGAATTCTGTAAAAAAAAAAGAGCATAGCTGTCTAAAGCTGCTAAAGGACTATGCTAACAGGAGGGAAAAAAGAAAAGGTAGTATGTGATCTTATGTACACCAGTAACTTGCATTTAAAATTACTTCAAAGCATTCTACAAAATGGCTATTGCTCAGGCAAAGTGCTGCATATTTACTAAAATTCTGCATGTTGTTCTTGGTCTAATTCAGCTGAATGACATGAGCTTTCCTTTAATTTTCAAAATGGATCCATCAGTACTTTTCAGAGATTATCAGTGGGTGGTAAAAAGGTCAGACAGAAAAACGGGTAGAAAGGTTCTTTATGATTTCACCTATCCCCCAAATTAAATTATGGCTACAGTACAGCATCTGATCTCAAATCTATCTGAAGACTTTAATCCTGTCTTTCCCAAATCTGAAATAAAAATTGCACTTATCAGATGTTTAGTCACAGTATACACCTGAAGGAATTAGTATATGAGCTTCAGTGGGGAGTCAAGAGACATACAAATTTATAAAACTTCTCTTTAAATGTACTCTCTGACAGCTCCTTCTCTAGCCAAGGAAGAGAAAAAGACCTTTCTCAGAACAGGTCAGGTCAGTGAGTAACTGATCTATTGAAAGCTGGCATAGAGATACCTCCTTCAGTTTGGAAGTGGGTCATTCTTATTCCAAGTTTTCTGAAAGAGAAGGATGAAATCTTAAGGGAAATAAATTGACTGTGTAACGGTGTGCTCTGATTGCATTACTGTTGGTACTGATCACATTAGCATTTGCTCTGATTATTAGGAACAACTGTATAATTTGAAATGCATGCCTCTGGAGTAGCTGGATTCGTTTAATCAGTCTTAGTATAATTTTTCATTTGCATTTTGAATCCCTTAATGCAGATCAGGGATTAGTCACCTTTAAAAAAAAATTATGTCTAATTTCAAAACATTTGAGAATGTTTTCTTTTAAATGCATGATCAGAAAAAAAAAAAAAAAGACAAAATTCTGAAGTTAATTCACCATTTTGAAATAACTGACTTAAACATTCAGTAACAGATGCTTAGCAGCTGTAATATGGAACAGCTTCATTCCCTTCAGTTTACCCCTGCTGAGACACTGGCCCTTGTTAATGGACTACAAATGACTCTCAGACAGTCTCCACACTGAAACAGCAGAAGGGAACCCCATCATCCTCCTGAGCCTGCTAACAAGAGTTTCCTCTTATAAAGATGCTCAGTAAACCTCTCTCTGTTTCTCTATTTTACCATCTTGATTTCTTAGTCTGATAGGATGTGATGTAACTTTATTGACAAGAGTGTATGGAAAGTATTAAAAGATGGTAAAACTTAGAGCTCTTTAGAAGCACTATTACCTCCAAAAGGTGTAGATACTGCATAGTTTAGCTAAGGTTATTGGAGCCACTAATAAATTTGCTATGATAAGATTGCTCCTACAACATAGCTTTGGGTTCTCTTCATTAAAAAAAATATAGACATTTTAAAATCTAGTCTTTCTCTTTTATTCTTTGCCCCTTTTTCTTAAATGGCAGTATAATTGCTTGCATTTTAGTATGAATTGTAATACTTACTTCAGTTGTGTCTCCATGAGGAAGAATTTCCATTCCTAACTCCAGGCTGCATATCAACTGCATAATTGTATCTGAAAGTAAGAGTTCAGCATTTCTTATTTTTCATCATCTCAATAAAATCTCATGCATTTTTATTAATTATGGCACCTGTGCTCTGAAACAGTGTTTTGAACCATACAGATATATGACTAAAATCCAGTTCTTCATCTAGCTCTCATGTTTTCCCTGTAAAATTGCAGCTGTTTCATGCTGTGAGACCTGTGGTATTCTCTTTCATTCTTAAATTATAGTTTTGTATGAGAAGAAATAAATTGTTGCACTCTGTAGCTTACATTTTATACAAGAAGCACTGTTTGAAATGTTGAGCACTTACAGCCCAACACTTGACATAAGCTTTTATTCAGTATATACAGTGCACAGGATTTTTTCCTGTAATAGGCCAGTTTGCCTTAATAGTCAGGGTACAGATTTATCAGGTTATCAGGTTGATTATTTGCCTGTTTCATCTCATTTTCACAGACACTGTTACCTTTGCTAGTTATCTTGAGCCAATATGGGCATGGTTGCCTGCTCTGTTTCTGAGCCAATGGAAAAGTCTGCTTTTTGTTTCTTCTGTGTTCAGTTAATCTTTATACTTTTTTTTGATATTTACTGGTCAAAAAAATGTTACACCATTTTTTGTCTTACTGCTAAGTTAGAATGTTCTTATTTCTTATCTCTGCTGCCTTTCTGTGTTTTCCTACACCCTCTTCATGCTCAAAAGCATCCCATCAGTGTACACATACCTATATTTACAAACACTTCAGAAATCCCACTGTTCCACACCTGTCTCCCACTGTTTCTCTGTCACCATAATTCTGTTGCAACAAGTGCCATATCGTTTTCCTCTGCAGAATTTTAGATCACCTGCATATTTGATCAAGGCACAATACAGCTCTTTCCAGTCTTCCTAAATATTAATTATGTTAATTAAATATTAAATCAAGTAGTAAATCATAATCAAAATTAAAATATTAAATATTTATTGAAGGAGATCTGTGTTGGTGACTCTGAGAGCACATTTCCAGAAATTATCTCCTAGTTAATGTTGTGCCATTTATAATTGTTATGGTAATGGTCCAGCAGCCAATTATGTGTTTCAGTCTGCTATGTTCATGCTCAAGTCACCTCAGACTTGCTCCTTGAAATTGGTCTTTTGAGCTATATTGAAACCACTGATAAAATGTTTGCTGTAAATTTCTATTTTGGAGAACAACAATTATAGCACAGGACATAAGAATTATCCTGCTCAAAGCCAACACTTGCTCCCAATTCAAAGCCTGCTGGCCTTGGAACTTGGTCTTTGAGTAGTTTAGAACATAGTGAAGGAATGTTATATTTTTAACATAGTTATACTTTCCTGGTTATACTTTCTACTCTTGGAATTCTCACAATAGAAAAGGCAATTTCTGCTGGAAACCTATCATTTTATTAGACTAGTGGATATTATCTGAGCTTACAACTCTTACTCTAAACTGTGTTTAGTATTGTAAAAAGGACTAATGGCTTTCTTCTGTTTTCTACTGAAAAAGCCCTGAGAGCGTATCACCTGACCTTGTATGTTCAATTAAATTGGCAGGATCTTGACAGTTCTGTTCTCTTACTAAATCACCATTAAAGCTAAACTTGTATCACGGATTAACAGGAATTTAAAATGCAACTTCACAAGTTAAAAAATCAGTGAAATGCTACAGCCATGTTCCTTGCATCTGCTTCATGTTTTCTGTATTTTCTGTATCTTTTCTGTGAAAGGTTGACTGCTGGGTGAATTTGAGCTGTAAACAAGCTGGGCCAGAAGAAAAAGTCAGGTTATTAATTCCTGTACTATTTACTTTTTCCACTGTTGAACTGTTATAATTTTCACATATTCAACTGATTTTCACATATTCAATAGACCCATCTTAGATTATTTTTACTAAACCACCATTAAGAAGAAGAGTGTAAAGAACTCACATAGCTCCTGGAAGCATTAGAGACATAGTGTCTGAGAAGAAATTCTGCCTCTTGTCTTTTTCTTCCAAGTCTAAAAAGATAAAGTGTCCCCAAAACCTAGAAACCCATGTCTGAATGTCTGAAGCCATTGATTTTTCATGGAATGGACTAGTCATCACAGGCAAATTTGAACAAAGCCCTTGATGAAACAGGCAGAATACTGAATATGCAATAAATAAATGTGAGGGGTTTTTTGGTGAACCAGGTCTGATACTTTCAGATATCAAAATGAATATCCTATTCTGAGACCTCAATTTCCCAAGTAAAATATATCTTAAAAGAAATAGGAAAAGTTTGCTTTCTTTTTTTCCCCTGTGTCAGCGTTCATAGGACCTGGCTTTATTAGCTTTTATTTCTGGTCTCATTTTTGTTCGCATTTGAAGATTCTATTCCACTTGAAATTGTGGAGGCTGATGTTACAATCATCAGCCTAGCACAGCTACCTATTTGAAATAGCTGATCTAACAAAAAGTGAGGCTAAAAAGAATCCAAACATGTAGGTTTCTGTTAATTTTTAAATTATGCATTTGTAATGTATCTGCTGTCACCGTGTTTTGTCAGTTCACTTCCTAGAGCCTAATATTTCCTGAAAGGCTTGCTTGCTGTTTTTGCTGTTCCTTTTTAATGTAGCAATTTAGAATTAAAAATAATTATCCCCTTGCTTTTCAACAATTGTACTGTAAATGATTATAAACCTAATGTGGAATCAAATGAGAAAGAAAGATGGTGAAATATACTGCAAATAATACACGTGCCACCTACTGTTGGACATGCTGATTGATATTAAAACTATATTAAACTACATTCTTTATTAATTCTTTATTAATCTAGTATGGGTACAATTTATAAATATTTATGTTGAAACAGTTGAAGGTGAAGAGAATTTGGAGTAGAGCAGTCAGGCTTTCCATCTGTTTCTGCGTGGAAACTAATTTAAAAAAATTCAAATATAAATTGTATGCATTGTGTGGGAAAAAAAAAACCAACCAAAAGCCCAACAGTTATCAAAAAGAGATGTCAATTTGTGTCTAAATTAAAGGAAAGATAACCAGAGGTCTGTTGTTATACATTTTTATTTATCTGTAGCCAGTTAGTGGGTGACAGGTGCAGACCAGGCAGTGCTGTGAGACTGTTCTCACTGTGCTGCCTCTTATGCTGTGGCCAGAGATTCCTCTGGAATGTGCAAGTGCACAGCAATTAATTGTGCTTTAGATTGAATTAATGGATAAGAAGAAAGCCATTGCTGTCATTAATACTTGCATGCCAGAATTGAACCTAATGGGCTTTCTCTAACTCAACTGACAGGAAAAGATGCTCCTCCCTTCTTAAGCAGCATATAAATAAACATGAAAAAAGCAGCTTCTTCCTTCTCCTGTTCTACATTTCCATAACTTAGGGAAAAATAGCTTATGTGAAAAGGAACCTGCACTGCATGTTTTTACTCTATCAATATTAATGTTTTCCAGAGGTGACTGGAGAAAACAGTAGAGATTTTTTTTGTCTCTCTGGTAGAAGAGGGCATAAAAGTAAAGGACTGTGAGGAGAACAAAGTGGAGTAAAATGTCAAGATTTATGCAGAGGTTTGGGGAAATAAAGGGTGCTTTTTCATCTATGAATTTGTAGTCCACTTTGGTACTCATTTAGGATTGTGGTTTTTCTTCCTATCCTGAACAATTAATCCCCAAATGGGTGATTGATTTATAGATATCAGTAACGTGAGTTGCTGTCTTGGATGTTACCAGAGAAGCTGCTAATTAAATGGAAGGCTCTTTCCTCAGCACCATTCTGGGAAGTGTTCTGTGCTCTTCATGCTTCATCATGAACCTCCAATGTCTGTCCAACTTAACAAAATTATGCACATCACAGTGACTTGGTTAATCTCATATTTGTAAACCAAAAGAAATTCTCACCTATTTAATATACACTTCATAATGTCATATAGTTCTTTCTTTTCTACGTGTCCTTATTTACAGCAGTTTTTGGCAAGATTCCCAGGAATTTCTGAAACTGATAAGCATTTTTAATTTTTAGAATAGATACTGAAAATAAGTTTGTACACATGGAAGCTCTGTAAAGAGGCAATGGGTAAACCCAAATGTACTTTTATATATTCTCTATCATAATATTCTACCAGAGGGCCAACCGGGTAAAAATGTAAAACTGTGGATGCTGTTGTGCTTAACTAATACAGTAATTTCTATGAAAATTAAGGTGGTTTAAACAATTTATGTACATTAGAGGAAACAGCATAAAGTAGCAGTGTTGTCAAGTACACATGATATGCTTCTGCTATAGAGATTTCAGAATTTCAGACAATGAAGTCAGTGTCTCCCTGACCTGAACTTACACAACCAGATTAGAGAGGAAATGGGTTCTAGTGTATAATTTCCTGAAACATCCTCAGGGAGTACATAGTTATGATTACTTAGTGGCTTTAAATCAATCCAGCTGCTAGAACAATATTTTTAATATTTGGCAGCTTCAAAATATTTTCAAACGTGAAATTATGGATAAAATTTTGGCTAAAGACTCCACTTAGTTTGTATTGTGATCAAAACTGGCAAGGAAGAGCTGGATGTCTGTATGGCACAGCCTGTGCCAAATGGCAGAATGCAGGTACAACAGCAAAGAATGACCAGTGAGGAAAGGATTGAATAATGTGGATAAAATTTGGTTGAATAACAGAAAGCAGACTTGATCATGCTTCATGTAGGGAATCATTTTCCTGCAGATTTGGAAAGGATCAGGTAGGAAAACATTCTTGAGTTGACTGACCTACAGTGTGCAGTTAATATTCTGACAAACTGTTGGAAACAGAGGAGTGACTAAATCCAGATCAGGCAGTCTATTCAGTTGCTAAGAAGTAAAGGCAAAACTCTTCTTCATCCCCAAATTTAACTACAATTATGTTTGTGTAATAACTCTGGGCTCTGTCCCACAATCTGTGTGGACTTTCTGTCAGCCTAAACTCTAGAATTACTCTAGAACATTTGCATGCCATTTTTAGGTGGCAGTCAGCAAATTTCATTTGAACTATGGGAAAGAAAACGCTCCCTCTGGTAAGAGGAACATAAAAATGTGATTCTGCAGCTGCTTCAAACTGTTACTTCATTAAAATATTGACTACAAGTATGATCGAGTTTGACTTGGGGAGTATTTACTTCAATAAGCTGTGGCAGTAATTCCATTATTTTCCACATTTCTTTGGTGACAATTTTCTTGGTTTCAGGAGAAAGTTTATTCCTCTTAGTTACAAGCCAAAATTTTTTCCATTTTTAAGGTTAAAAAAAAAATGGGCTAAGCTTATGAAACCATACCAAAGATATATGAGTCTCAAATGTGGCCCTTTCAACTCTTTCATTCAGTTACATTATACTAAGGCAACATTTTTTTATCTCTTACTAGCAGTTCCCTAAAATGGCTGATTTGGCAGTATGCAGATTAAACAGAGAAGAGAGAGATATTCCAGGTAGTATGACACTGTGTGAAATTCTCTTCCTTCAGCTGTATCCTCATCTGAGCATTATCAGCACAGCTCTACTGATGGCATTTCTTTAATTTCCCGTGGATATTTCCTGTCCTTCAGAAGCTTCTCTGAATCCTTATTATTTTTGTGGTATGTATGCATCTGGTATGAAAATCCTGTCTGGCTAGGCAAGCCAGGCAAGAAGTCTCTCTGCCCCATGCTATTCTAGCTCAAGTTTCAAATTTGAACAGTAAGTTTGAATTTCTTTTTCTGTGTACTTCCCCCTCCTCTCCCTTTCTTGGAGCTCAGACTTTTGAATAAAAGATGAAGTTTTTAAGTTCAACTGCTCTGGTGAGGTCTGTTAGCACTTACTCCTAAAATGCATTTTACAGTTGCTGTGAAAGAATCCTACACACAGCTTCAGAAGTTTGGGCAAGGTCTCGCACTCTGTTAGTCAGTGACGTGCTGCCAGCAATTCCTGGCATGTGTTTCATGTGCTGTCCTTACATAACCAACTGGGAGCCTTTTAATCAATCAGGGTGTGAAAGAAACAGATTCTTTGTGTGAAGAAAGAATGATTGAGGATATGTAATACAAAGCCTGCATTAACCCCCAGGATTTTAAATTTCCATTTCAACCTTACAGTGAGTAGAAAAAGTGGACATTAAAATACATGCACTTTAAAATGCAGTTCAGTTATATTATGACATCATTTCAATAGCTTTACATAAAATTCCTTCCTAGTTATGGTATTTTAAAAATTTTTGAGGTATTCATGACACCCTCCAAGATGGTTGGAAGCAGCAGGGGATGTTCAGCATCTAGGGTAGAGGAAATATTATTGAGGAAAATAATCTAATGAACAGACAAGTTATGTAGTCCACCTGTGCTCAGGGGATTGACCATGCATCCATATAATCTCTCATCTCAGATGACTCTAAAATGTGTTTGATCATCACATGCATTGCAAAATGCTGACAGTTTTGTATATTGTATATTCCTTATTGGATGTCTTATGTTATCTGATGTATAGATATAACACCTTGAATCAATTCAAAACATCTTTTCATAGCACCTTTAAGCAAAAGTGCTTTGTTGGACTGGGAGCCAGATAACATGTTTGTTAAGGAGAAGCTCTTAAATTTTCACACACTAGAGAGAGAACTTGAAAAGAAAATGGGCAGACTTCTTTTTCTGTTTCATTTACAGATATAGCAGTTGAGACTGGAGAAAAATAGTTCCTAAAGAACACTATTGCATCAAATAATCTGTAAGTATGAAAAAGAAGCAGTATGAGAAAGAGAAATTCTGATAACAGATTGAGTGTCTTGTTCTATAAAATAGCTGCAGAGGGCTTGAGAACTTTAGTGCCAGTGAGGGGGCAGAAGAGAAGTATATGCACGTTTTAGGAGAAGAGAACTGAGTTTTAATTCAAACAAATTAACCTCAAGTCTTCATTGTGAGGTGCCTTGGTCTTGGTTTTGGAAATGCTGAACTCTCTCATGTTTCTGTAAACAGAAGAAATTGAGTAGAGGTGGGGGGAGACGAAAAAGTTATGAGTTATTTACAGGTATAAAATACATCTGATTTTGATACAGCTCCAGAATGAATTAAGAAACTATTTTTAATGACCACAGGGACTAGTCATCTCTGAGGGAAGGAAAAATGGTAGTCTGGAGAATAAGCACGATGAGATTGGTAGATTCTTTTTAATTAAAATACTCAAACTGAGAAAATTCATCAATATATGTGACGAGCAAATATTTAACCTTTAGGTTTGGTTTGTGTTCACATTCCAAACAAATATACTTAGAGATGCTTAAACATCTGTGATTGTTGAACATATGTTAACAGAGTAATTATATTTAATATCCGGAAATTCACAGACCGCTTTCCATATTCCATGTGTTACATGCCCTTTTATATTAATGTTTTCTAAATGTCATGTTGACTAGTATATTAAATTCCAGCTTTTTTCTAAGGTAACCAAGGTAGTTGATTTAGAAGATATTTTTCTCAGCTGTAATTTAAATATATCGTTGGCATTTCCATATTGCATTTTCCTGTAGGCCAACAGATCAAGGTGTTAATAAACCACATGATTCAGCGAGGTTTTAACTGCAGCTATCCTTCTGAATTTCAAATTGGCAGTTCATCTCTCCTGTGATTTCCCCTCTGTACAGGATTACCTTTGTTCAACATGAATTGTGCAAGTCAGTGATTAACAAGACATTGGCTAATGTGGTTCACTGCATTATGCAATTTTGATATTGCACCTCATTTCACCAATAGGAGAAAAAAAAAAAAAAAAGGAAAGTTTTGTTCATCTGAACTCCCCAGGGCCTTGGTGCTTGGAACTCTTTCACCTGGGCAGGCTGTTTTGGCTGGGCAAAGGAATGTCAGTGGTCTGTGAGTGAGCTGTGGTGAGCTGTGCCCCCGGTGAACATCAATAATGCGTTGGAAATCCCACTGTGTGAGGAGAGGATGTCGTGTCCTGCTTCTCCTCCCTCCACTTTGGGGCTGCCCGGCGCACTTGGGAGAGCACCTGTGCTCACCTGTGCTCACCTGTGCTCACCTGTGCTTCCCCAGCAGGAGGGAGAGCTGCTTTTCGTTGAAGGTGGCAGAGCACTGAACAGGTGCCCAGGGAGCGGGTGGAGTCTCCTCTCTGGACACATTCCAAACCCACCTGGGCGCGTTCCTGTGTCACCTGCTCCAGGTGACCCTGCTTGGCGGAGGGTTGGACTGAACGATCTCCAGAAGGCCCTTCCAGCCCCGGCAATTCCTGATTCTGTGAAACCGAATCCCTGAGCTCTTTGGCCAGGAGCACGTACGCAGGAGAGTAGATTTGTGTAAAAACCAACAACAAAAAAAATGGATTTCACTTCGTAACCGCCCTATTTAACAAACAGTAAGATTTGCTACAGACTCCCTTTCCAGTGCCTGCGCCTTTAGCACTGCTCACAGCTCAGAGCCCGCATCCATCGCCAGAGTCAGACTGACACCTGCCGGCGGCCGAGCGGCCCTCGGGGAGCGGAGGGGAAACGCTCCGGGCTCGGCGTCTGAAAGGAGGAAGGACACGAAAGGCCCCGGGGGCGATGTCGGGAGCACCAGGAGCGACCCTGTTCCCGGGTCAGGGCAGGGCCGGGGGGCAGAGCCGCCAGGGGACCGAGCGGGGAGGGCCGAGCGCGGCCGGGCCCTGCCGGGCGCCCGTACGGGGCGGGGCTGGGCTGAGGGGCGGGGGCGGCCGGGGCGGCGGGGCCGCGGTGCCGGGAGGCGGGCGGGTGTGCGGGGTCGCGGGTGGCCATGGCGGCGGGCAGCGCCATCCAGATCCCCACGCGGCTGCCGCTGCTCCTGACCCACGAGGGTGTCCTGCTGCCCGGCTCCACCATGCGCACCAGCGTGGACTCCCCGCGCAACATGCAGCTGGTGCGCAGCCGGCTGCTGAAGGGCACCTCGCTGCGGAGCACCATCATCGGCGTCATCCCCAACACCAGCGACCCCACCTCCGACTGCGACGACCTGCCCTCCCTGCACAGGTGCGGCCCTGCCCGGCTCCCCCTCCCTCCGTCCCTCGCGGCCTCCCCGGCCGTGCTCACCCCGCGGGGCCGTCCCGCTCCGCCGCCCTGTGGGAAAGGCTGCTCCCCTCGGGCAGACCCTGCACCGGCCCGGCCTGCGAGGTGTCGGGGACAGACTGGGAGGCCTCCGGAAGGAAAGTTTGGAAAAGGAGAGTAAAGTGGAAGAGGAAAATAAGGCCAAAGAACGCAGGCCCGTAGCTGCAGGGCTGTCGCAGCTGTTAACCATGGCATTTTTCACCTAGTATGAAACACGGATAGTAGCCTAGTTCACATAAAATGAAAACGAATTGTATTTCTGTGGGGTAGAGTATAAGTAAAACTTACATGCTGTAATCCTTACTCTGCGAACTCGATCGTATCAGTGGACTTAGTAAGGTTTTGCAAGAAAAAATCTTCTGCTTTAAGCCTGCCTAAAGAGGTGCTGCGATCTAGAACAGTTGTTGAGTATAAGGCCGGCAATTTCACTGAAGAAGTGTGACTTAGTTTCCCAATGCCTGTCATTTAGGCAGAAATGTCAGTGTGCCTGTCCACACCGAGATCCATTATTTATGAAGAAACTACACAGGTTTCTAAACTCTGTGACCTTTATTACATTATCTTAGTTTTTCAGTTAACTCATTCATTTTCAGGTTTTAGGGTTTGGTTTTGTAATCTCTGTTACAAAGGAAGTTCTATAGCTTGGTTGCCTTTCATGATAAGGAACTTTGGCCCAAAAGGGTCTTGGAACATGTAGCTGTTAAGGAAGCACGCAAAATGTTCTGTGGAAGGTGACAAATAATCCAAGGATTTGATCTGTTTTTAGGATTGGCACTGCTGCCCTGGCAGTTCAGGTGGTTGGTAGCAACTGGCCCAAGCCACATTATACGTTGCTGGTTACGGGGCTCTGCCGATTCCAGATCCTGCAGCTGCTCAAGGAGAAGCCTTATCCTGTTGCTGAAGTGGAGCAGTTGGATCGACTTGAGCAGTTTACTAATCAGCATAAATCTGAGGAGGAGCTTGGAGAGTTGTCAGAACAATTCTACAAGTATGCAGTGCAGGTAATATGTTGTAATCTTATTATTTATGTATATATTTGGGCTCTTTATTTGTTTCCTGTCTGTCCTTCTGTTTCTCTACTTCTTATATTTCTCAGAGACTAGTAGAGTTTCAGTATTTCTGCTACAAAACAAATGTTTTTGTTATAGCTTGAGGTTTCTGTGTCGAGTTCCAGGGTGTCTATACAGCTCAATGCAGGGTGAGTTTAACTGCATATATTAGTGCTATGATATGTTAGTGTTTCATATATAGCAATACTATAAATACAGTCCAGTAAAAGGAATACTTCTGATTAATTTTTCCAGAATTTTATATGTATATGAAAATATATACAATGGATTTTTTTTTTAATTATTAAAGGGAAAAAAACCCTCTGAAGCCTTGATTATAAAGAGATGCATATATAAACTAGGTATAACGAATCTGAGTTTGAAGGACATATAGAAGAAGAGCCATCATAGTGTTAACTGAGGAAGTTTTTAATTAGGGTGTGTGGGGGAAATAAGAGATGTAGGTATTGAAAAAAAAGTGCTGCAATGATATTTTTGAACTTCTCAAACAAGGAGAAATCCCAAAGTCTTGATGCCCTTTGCCGATTTAGTGCCTCCTCTCTGAACTTTTTGTGAATTTATTTTGGTAGCTTTTTGGCAAACCACGTAGACAAGCTTCACAGCAAAAGATACAATCCTGTTTAGGTCAGATACTCAGATAATTTAAAAAAAAAAATTGATGTTATTGATGGTGTGTTTCTTACAGCTGGTTGAGATGCTGGACATGTCAGTGCCTGCGGTCGCAAAGCTGAGGCGTCTCCTGGACAACCTGCCTCGAGAAGCTTTGCCAGATATCCTGACTTCTATCATCCGGACATCCAACCAAGAGAAGCTTCAGGTGTCATGTTCATAAACTTTTCTAAGGGGATTTAGGGGTTTGCTGTCTTTTTTTACAGTCAGTCAGTTTTAGATAATTTTGGAATTGTTTACACTTGAGACTCTGCACTGATAAGGTTGTGTCAGCAGGTATTTGTGTTACAGCCAAGCATGAATGCTTGTAAAAAGTTATGCTGTTGTTTAAAGTGTTAACATATGTATGTGCCAGAACTCACCTAATAAGTAAATTAATCTAGTTAGCCTTGGAAATGGTTAATTTTCTTAAACAATAAATCCAGCATGGACTTGCCTTTCTCATGGTAAAGATGATAAATCTTTTTTCATATTGTGTTGAAACCTTGCTTTTTATCACAGTTGACAGAACATGCTAACAACTTGAGAGTTAATTTTTTAAATCTTTTTGAAAACATTCTTAAGGTCTGGGTTTCTTTAAATACTGAGAGGTTAAATTTCCATTGTATGTCAAAGTAACTTTATGCAAAAAGGATCCTTTTGGCTTGATTCTTACTAGTCTGATTTCTGTATTTGCCTGCTGTGTTTGTAAGTTTTGTTGTTCCTTTTCTTTTGTCACTGCTAATGCTGCACCTGGAATTGAAAGTGTAAGTTAGATTCTTTCAAAGCACCACAAATAGCACTTAATACAGTGATTTGAAGGAAGGTGTGTACTGTAGCTGAATATCCTGCTGGTGGAAGGAACATTAGTTATTATATTTAGCGTGTCCCTTTTTATTTTTATTAAAAGTTCTAAAGAAAGGAGCAGCCAGTGGAAGTTGTGGAAATACAGAGGAGCAGAATTCTACCCATTTCCACATATCAACTTAATTAAACATGAAAATGGAATGTATAAAATTTTAAAAAGACTAACAAAATAAACACAAAAATCTGTCATTAAAAAAACATCTTAAGGCATAAGAAGATTTTTTCCTGGGTTAACCAAGGAAATCATTTAACTTTCTTAGAGGGCTAGCTCTTCCCTGAGGCTCAGTAATTGAAAAATAGAATGTTGATAGATGCTTGCCACAGCAAATGCATCTCAAATATTAAGATGCTTAAAACAGACAGGATAAAAGACTTTTTTCCTGGTTTGGAGTGCTTGTAGCTTAGGCATCCAGACCCCTGAGGACAGACCCTGTGTGCAGTATTCTCTTTGCTTTTCTTGCTACCTTTTTTCCTAATCCATCTATTCTATAACTGGTGAAAAGACAGTAACAGTATTCTCCATGTTCTCCATGTTCCCTTCCCCCAGACTGCTGATCCATCAGTGGGAACTTGGTTACTCACAACTCTTGCTCTTAGATTTTAGATGCTGTTAGGCTGGAGGAGCGGTTCAAGATGACGATACCATTGCTTGTTAGACAGATTGAAGGCCTGAAGCTGCTTCAAAAAACAAGAAAGCCCAAACAGGATGATGATAAAAGGGTATGGACCTTTAAATCTGGGATACTTAAGCATCCTAAATAAGTAAAAAGATACACTTTTTGAGCAGGCTAATGATTTTAATTGTGCAAAATTGTAATGTATAGCCATAATATTTGATGGTAAGCCTGGAGGGGCAGAAAACACCCAGCTGGCATCTTTGGCTGTTTAGATACCTAAAAGAGAAAATATTTGTTTAAAACTGCCTAGGCTTTATTTTATTTGTTTATTTATTTTAATATTTATTTTATTTATTTTAATCTGAGCACTTTCTGACATTGAATAAGTGCTCAGATTCCTTTGAAGAGGTATCTGATGCCCAGTTTACTTGCATGGTGTGCATGCATTGAGTTTTGGCCTGTGCAGTGAAAGGTGTATCTTTTCCTTGGGGCATTGCAGATGAATGGTAGCTTTTGAAATATGGGTTAAGAATGTGCATTGTAAAATGTGTGTTGGTAAGCTAGGGCAGCTTGCACCTTTCCTGCAACTAACTGCACTTATGCAGTTTAGTGAGTGGGAAGTAATTGAGAAATGAAAATGGGTAGGAGGGAAAACTTACCCATTTTGTAAAGATTAGGTTTATTTTGCCTAATGTGATGGGCTGCAGTGCTTGAAATATCCCAGAGAGCTCCTTTCAGTTTTGTTCTTGTCTTCTGCTGTTTGCTAGTTTAGGGTACATGATAAATGCACTTAGGGAATACTTACAGTAAAGTAAGAACTCTTAACTTTACTTAAGGTGTACCAATAACACTTTGTGAAGTTATTTTTGGAATTAAAATCTTGAGTATTTTTCTGTGCACCTCATATGTTTTTATCATGGTTTCCATTCAAAGCCAAAGTACACACCTTATTTAAAAAACAAGACCTGATACTATTGTCTGGCCCTGTTCTCCATGTCTTAGGTGGTAGCTATTCGTCCTAATAGAAGAATCAGTCATGTTGCAAACACTACAGAGGATGAGGAGGAAGAAGAAGATCATGATGATGTTGTCATGCTAGAAAAAAAGATTAGAACATCCAGTATGTCAGAACAAGCTCTTAAAGTTTGTCTGAAGGAAATAAAAAGGTAAAAATAGCGGTTTCTTCTCTTATTTTATCTTTTAAAACAAATCCTGCAAACCTTTTCCAATTGATACATGTTTGTGTTGGTTGTGTTTTCAAAATGATTTTTAAACCTCAGGTTTGCTCAGTAGCTGTCCTGTGGTGCAGGGCAGTTTTACCCTGTCCTGCAGTTAATTCCTGGTTGGCCTTATGAATTCAGTGCTTGTATTTCCAGGTTGAAGAAGATGCCTCAGTCAATGCCAGAATATGCTTTGACAAGAAATTACTTGGAGCTGATGGTAGAATTGCCATGGAACAAGAGTACAAAAGGTAAACCCTTCTAGTTTTGGTGATTGTCTCTTGCACAGACATTTTAGGACAAGTGACCATCATGTAAACATGTGTACTTAGTTCTGCCTTGTAAAAACATTATTAATGTGTTACTTTAAGCCAGGTAGACCTTTAGACTTCTGTGAGATCTCTATACTGAATAGGTTGTGTAGCACAACTGTACATCTAAGAATATGAATTTAAGAAGTATTAGGAGTAGTTTCACAGAAAAATGAAGGGATTATTACTTAAAGTTGGTGCTAGCATGCATCAAAAATAATGAAGAAATGAGCATCCAATTACTCTTTGTATGTTGGACAAAAAAATTTTTGGACGTTTCTGTAGCATTAATCTTCCTGAAAAAGGTTCTGGTATTTCTTAAGCAAGTTTGGTAAGGAACAAGAGGATGAAAACACACAATTGTAGCTAATTTTAATAATTACAACTTGAGGTGCAATAGAAAAATTGAGTATCATGTCAACTTTGTACCAGTTTTCAAAAGTTGTGAGGGTGATACTATTAATACAGGAACAGTATGCAGAAATGGAGAGTGAGGAAAGAGTAGAAAACCAGTTCCCTTTTTAAAGTCAAATGTGCTGATCTCTCTTCTGTTTTCAATGATAGATCGCCTTGAAATCCGTGCAGCTCGAATAGTGTTGGATAATGATCATTATGCTATGGAGAAGCTGAAGAAGAGAGTTTTGGAGTACTTAGCTGTCAGACAGCTTAAAAACAACCTCAAAGGACCCATTCTTTGTTTTGTGGGGCCCCCAGGAGTTGGTAAAACTAGTGTTGGAAGATCAATTGCAAAGACTTTGGGTCGAGAATTCCACAGAATTGCTTTAGGAGGAGTCTGTGATCAGTCTGATATTCGAGGCCACAGGTAACTACTTCCTCCTTTCCTAATTGCAATAAAAGTACATTTTGTGATGTCAGACTTCAGACTTCTGACTGTGTAAGGTAGTTACATGTGTGAATTCATTAGAGTGGTGGAAGCTCACAGTCCCAACTGGAAGGAATGCAGGAAATCTTGTGCTGAACATCTGCATAAACTTGTAGGAATCTGGAATGTAATGTACTGGTTGGAACTGAGGGTACAGGACACTATTGGCTGCTTCTTAGACCAGAGTATGAACGAGGAAAAAGTGAGAAAACAGTGAATTTGTACTTGATGAGAACTTGAAAATTCAGAGTTGTTTCGTAGACCTTTAGTTCAGCACCCTTGGTGCAACATGTGTTTATTCCTGTGCATCTCCTGTGGCAAATATGTAGGAGTTTTGTTTTCCAGGGTGTTCTGACATTTCCTTGTGTTTGTAGCTTGAAGGAATCATGTGTAGGGTTTTTTCTTAGTGTAGGTTTGGCCAGTGTACCCAGCAGCCCCCTGGGGTTTGTGACACGGTTGTTTTGACCCTTTTCCTGGCTGGCAGCACCGTGGAGCTGTACAGGTGTGCAGGTCTGGGCTGGCCTTCTGCCCCACTGCTTACACACTGGGGGAAAAAGAGCCAAACTCTGTCCTCCTCTTTCACTTTGTGTTATTCCTGTAACTCCTAAACTATCGTTAATTGCTGTTTGCTGAGTAAGAATTCTGATGTTTCAGATTACTTATGGTACTGCTCCTAAAAACAACGTAAAATTTCGTTCAACAACACGTTGCTATTCGAGCTGAAGCCACTAGAGGCTGTGGGAAACTCAGCGTTACGGGCAGGAGGAACTTTTCCAGGGCAGAGCAGGACTGAAGCCTTTGTAACAGGGAAACCACGTCTTGAACTTGACATTATAAACAAAAGTCAAACTTTCTATCTTGTGCTTCGACCTAATAAAGAATAAAGGCAGGTAGAGTCACGTGATAGAGCCTTTAAAAAAAACTTTTAACTTCGGGTGTTTGTGGCTGTCACACATTTTTGAGGGCATTATTAAATTATTAATGCATGTTAGAGGCTAACCAGTATAAATTTCATATTAAAAATTTACTTGAAATTAGACAATGGAAGGTATTTGATAGTTGAGTTTATTTTGCACCAGCAAAGGAAAATATAATCTAGAATTAGCAGGAATATTGTGGAGTTACTCTTCAACAAACAAATGTATAGTTTAAAAACAGACTTTAGAACAGTTGGTACCAGGAATCCCTTGTAACCCACTGCTTTTTCAAGTTTTTTTGTAGTTAAAATCAGCTGTTGCATACTGGTTTTTAAATTCTTTTTTTTTCTGCTTCTCAGAATAATATTTAATCAGATAAGAAGTACAACTTTTCTGTAGACCTCTGTAATGTCCTTTTGCATGAATAAATTGTTCAAGTTATTCCCAGTCAGGCGAATCCATATTGTGCATTTGATGGCAGTCAGAGAGAGGAATTACAGAGGTGTCCTAAAAGTGGAGGAGACATAAACTGTTGTATTCTGAGACATAGGCTGCTGTGTTCTGAGTTTTACTGTTTGGTAGGCTGATTTTCTAATATTACATGTTAGGAGACATTCTTTTTCTCCTAAAAGCTCCTTATTAGGCTTTGGGGCTTAAGTTCAGGATTCCATTACCATGGCAGAAGAATGATACTGTATGTACCTACACTGAAAAACATGTACTAAATGTACTAGAACATTAAAAAGGAACTGTGTTTCAGTTTGACTTCCAAGCCAATAGTGCCCTAAATAGCATTCACTTGGGCTGCTCAGTACTGTTGAAAGAGAAAGGTGCAGACTGAGAGATTCAGCAGCCAGAATCAGATGTTTTAGATAGCAGTAGGGTGGGGTGTGTGTGTTCAGTCACTGTGCTGCTGCCCTGAGGTGGAAATGGGGCAATTGGAAACGCCCAGGTTTTGCCATTTGAGTGTGGATCACGTGCCTGCAGCTGGGGTTAGTGACTTCTCTTTTGATTGGGGGAAGAACAGCAACTACTCTTCTGCATTCCCAAAATGAAATCATCATCTTGGTACAAAACCAGAACTGTTTTATGAGACTTTTTTCAGCTGTTGTTTGCGTTTACCACCCATCTATACCATATGTTACATTTTTCTGGTTTATATTTGTTGTTTACTTGTATTAAAAAAAACAACAAAAAGAAAACAAACCACCCTGAAGAATGGCTTAGAGCTTTATTTGCAAGAAGCTCACTGCATTTAAAGTCTCCTCAACACTGATATTTTGTGTTATACAGGAACTATGTGAGCTTATCTGGTGTCTGTGTGGTTTTCTATTTTCGTGAAGGAAAGGTGTAATTGTGCCAGTTATTTATAGTGGTGCTGGTGAGGTAAATGTGAAGCTCTTTCTCACCTTCATGTGAAGCTCTTTCTTCTGGTGGCACTAACTCTGTTATCCTTTTCTATCTGCAGTTAAAAATCATTTAAAACTATTTGTCTGTAGATCAGCATGAAGACAGTGAGTGATGTTTCTATCAATAACGGTGCCACTGCTCTAAGAGTTCCAGTTTGTGCACATTCCCAGTTTATACTGGGAGAACCAGGAAGGTTAGATTTCCCACCTGGTTTTCTTGCCTTTTCTAGGTTATATAGTTCCTAATGATATGCTGTGCAATTCTAGTGTTTTGTTTAACTTTTCACTGATTTTAAAAATAAATAAAAAGAGTACTAAATGACAGAACTTCTGTGGCATCAGCTCTTAAGGGGTTTTTCCGAGTGTTGCTACGGAAGTGAGATAACCAGGAAACTTGGTCTGTACTTCCTGTTTTGAGTGGGGAACAGCTGACTGTCCTTCTAGGTTTGATGCATGGAAAGAAACTGCATCAAAAACTGAGCCAAGCTATGTTATATCATCTAAAGTACTCATATGGAATATTGTTTCTTCTCTTTTCAACCCTAGAAAAAGCAGTGAAATAAAGAATAACATTACATTCCGTGGCTGGTGTTCACAAACTGCAGTATTCAGTTTCACAAGTCACAAGGCAAAGGTTGATGTCCAGACACATAAATGGCCATATATGCTTGTAATTTTAATATATTCTTTTGGGTTTATATGTAAATACCTGCAGAGACTGTTTTACCAAGGACTCTTTTGTTGAGATGTGTTCCATAATAACCTTGGAGATCTTCAGTCTTTGTTTAATAGTATAATAAAATAGGTATTGGTCCTTCTCTAATAAATGAAGATGTGTCATAGATTTAGACTGTTAACACCTATTTGGCTTCATTTAGTTTTTAAACCAAATCTGTTAAAACTAGATGGGACATGAATAGCTCAAAATTTTATAGAATTTAAAAGGATCAGGTAGAACTTTGTGTATATAAAAACACAAACATGCATTAAAAAGGTGTAATGTCTTCAGTGCACTTGAGAACAATGTACCAAGCAGGAAAGAAGAATGTTTAATGCTTACCTAATTATGTTATCCTATTACTGGCATAATCAGAATATTAGAAACAGTCAGGCTGCATTGGCTCTCAAGCTTATAAAATTATTCTCTAGTGCAGTGATCACCTTCTGTTAAAAACAGCCCAGATGAGAACAAAACCACCACCAGCAAACAAAACCCAAAACCAAAAAAACCCACCTCATAAGAAGGAAAAAAACCCCAAACCCCAAAGAAATGCCCAAATTGCTAGAATGATTAATTTGATTGCACTGGTAATGATTGATTTCTGTGAACTTCAGCTTTGCTCCAGTCTAGTAATTTTCTGATTGCATTTTATAGAATCTTCCATTCTTTTGGTGAGGTTGTCCATGTGCAGATGGAGGAGGAGGTGGTGTAATAGCTCCCCATGCAGTCTTGATCTGTAATACCTGTCACATTGAGCAATCCTCAGTGAGAGGAGTCCACTCCCTTGCTGCAGAGTAAGACTCTACACAAAAGTGCTAAACCATTGCTTGCTGGCTGCTTCAGTCTTTAGCAGCTGCCTCATGAAGGTGCTAAGAGGCAAACTGAATTTCTCTTGCATTGCTGGCTATTTAGAAGGTCTTAAAAACTTTTATTTTTGCTCAGATCTAGAATTAAATACAGTAACTGCAGTTTGTTTACTCAGTGGTTAAATGTTACATGGAACTAAGACCATTGTCGTGTGGTTTGGGTTCTGGTTTTGTTTGGGATTTTTTTAATATTTAAAGTTGTCTCTGGTATCTTTTGAAATTACTCCCATGGTATTTTTGGTTTCATCTTTGTAAATGTCATCCTGTTTATTTTGGACTGTAGTAAAACAGATCATATGGCAAAGCAGGCCTGTTCTGCTTATCTGCTCTGTGAGGGTCATGAGATAGATCCAGTTATTCAGCACTTAATGTACCTCTTTCTTCTTGAGTGACCAGAATTTCATACTCTTAGTTATAGTATTTGGAGTAGTTATGGCACAAGCAGAAAAGTCTGTGATAAATGCAGCACAAAGGAATATATGGACATAAAATGTAGTTGCTCTGTATGTGTGTTGTGGAAAAAAGTTTTTACTGATTTTGCTGAATAAATTCAAACTCGTAATTTTTTGTTAAATTGCACTGTTTAACTTTTCATATTGAAATGACATAGTAAATACAGTTATTTTCGCTGAGTATTAAAGCATGCTTTATATTCAGGGGACATTGACAGTTCAGCATAATTGGAATTTTGCCCTGATTTGTAACGTGCTGTTTGAACTCTGTTGTGGTGATAAAATCCCAGTATTGTAATTATTAAATGCTAGTAATAGTGAGGTTCCCAAATCTGCTTTGGCTTGTTCCTCTGGTACAAGGATGCCTGTACTGGAACATGCAAAATGCTTGCAAGCCATAAAGTTTGGATATACTTTAATGCACATGGTTATTTTTCCAGACCAACTAGTGCCCCCTGGAACTCAAACTTTCATCTGCTGCTACAATTGCCTGTATTAGTTCAGCTGTATATCGCGTATTTTTATCAACTGGTTCCAAAAAGTTTTGCAAAAAAAGCAGGAGTTGTTACAATACTGCTTGTTCTGCTATTTTGCTTTGAGTTTTGTTTGCTGTGCTGTTCCTGCCCTGTTTCCCCCTGCCCTTCTCTCCCCAGGCGCACCTACGTGGGCAGCATGCCCGGCAGGATCATCAACGGCCTCAAGACTGTGGGGGTGAACAACCCCGTGTTCCTGCTCGATGAGGTTGATAAACTGGCCAAGAGCTTGCAGGGGGATCCTGCAGCAGCCTTGCTTGAGGTGAGAGATGTTGAATTGCAAGCATTGCTTCATTTGTATTTAAAAAAAAAAAAAAAAAAAAAAGATTTAAAATACTGGACTTGGACGATTCGCTGCCCAAAGTGTCAGCTTTGTTAATTCAAATGTCAGCTCCTGAGTTCTGACATCCTTTGATTTCTGCCAATTACTTGGGCACAGTGCAAGTGCCATCAGGGCTAAATAAGGCACCATAAATCTCACTGAGCTGTACTTAAACACAAGGATGGATTTTGGGGTGCTTGGTGTATTTAAATACTGTTCAAGCCTTAAACATTAGTTACTTGGGGGACTTCAGGACATTGTTTTTTAATGACCAAATGTCGTTAGCTAAGAAACAAGTATAGAGCAGCCAGACAGCAGCTAGACTTTTTCAAGTTTTCCTTTTCTTTCTTGGAACAATTTTAATATATTTTTGAAGCTTTTGATGGTACCAGCTTATACTGGAGCTAAGCATTTTATCCAGTGGACTATCCATATGGACTAGTTGCATGTTCTTTTAGGAGCATTTCTTTAATTAGTGTTGTAATTAACTTTCTAAACTTAAATTTTTCCTTTAAGTCACAGATCCCCCAGTCCTTGACTGATCATGGTGTCATGTTAACTTTCTGTGAGAGTCAGTTTTTCCATGAGTGCATTTTTTTTTAAATTCTGGGATTTGGACTAAGATATAAATGTATCTAATTTTGAATTACATGATGCAGTTATTTTCTCACAAAAGTTTTAGAGGTTTTAAAGTTTACTTGCTTAAAGACACAACTAAAATCCAGGAGATCCAATTAAGGACTGGCGAATGAGATACTGTTGGAATATTTTGTAAATCCCATCAAGTGTTGAGATGTTACTAATTAGGTTAGTTGTTAGGTTTTCAGGAGGCTAAAACTGGAGTGATTATGAAGAAGATGAATTGAGACCTGTGCCTTGCAGGCTTCATTTATCACGTAGCTGAAAGCAGTAATGAGTTGTCAGAACCTTCTTTCTGACTTCTATTTTCTGGAGTATGACATGATATCCCAGAAGTGTCTCAGTTGTCAGACTTAAGGTGTGGTAACTTTGGTAGGTGGATATGAAAGTGGTTCTGATAATATTTGCCTAGAGTAATTTTAATAACTCTTTTGACTGGCAGCGCTTAATGCCGTGATTTAAATATGAAAAATGCTACTTAAGGTGTCATGAGCTCATCTGGATGGTGTATGACATTCTGCAAATGAAATGTCAATTGGCATTCTACAAACGTCATTATTTTCTTCCTGCTAGACTGTAAAATTGCTGTTTTGACAAGGCCAACTAGTTCTTTGAAAATCAGTGTATGAGCAGGCTGTGGTTTGAGAGCTCTGTTTTGATCTTTGCATGTTAACATGAACTAGTAGTAATTTAAATGTGCTAGAAGATGGCATGGCTTCACTTCTTCAGCTTTTAAAAGTGACAGTTATGGTCCTTTACCTGTGTATTTCTCATGTGTGTAGTAGTGCATGAAAAGCCTCAAAATGCAAGGAAAACAAGGAGGAGAGTGTAACAAATACAGATGTTTTGCTTCTACTTTTCGCTTATGGGATTTTATTTACTTCTTGCTGTTAATGGTAATGAGCTCTGTGTCCAGGTTTGCTGATATTTCTTCTGTCATTTGTCCTCTAGATGTTTGAACTAACCTCTCCTAAGTCCAGTCAATGCATGGATAAATATACCTGAAAATCAAATTTTGTTAGTTAGCTGGCTGTTGCTAGTGAGGCAATGAAAATCACTAACACCACAATGATTTGGCTTTTCTTGCAAAGAATGTTCCCATCATGAATCTAGATCTGTACGTTAATATTGTTAATTTTATTCAACCTTTGCTGCTGCTTCTAATTTATTTTCCTTCCCTGTCCCGCAGTAGAGAACAATTGTATTCTTCTTTTATCATGTCAAGTTCATGAGGGCAAATGAAATTTCTTTCTTTTTTAATTAGTTGTGTTTGACTTTTGGATGCTTTGTTGCTGCCTTGAGATGTTTCTGTTTTCCGTATTTGAAGCCCACATTCTCAGTGATATTCAGCTCAGCTCCTGCCATGGATTTTTCCAGCTGAGACTCATCAGGTTTGCTTCCAACTGTCTGCCTGGGCTGCAATCTCTCTGTAAGCCGTTGCTAATTGACCATTAGTTGCATCTGGAGAAGTAATTGCTCTATAACCATGTCTGGGCTGCTCCCCTGTGAGATCTGTATATCCCTCTACTGCTGGCTAAACATCCTGAAGCAGGTGCTTTACCTCTTCTAATGGAGAACTCATGTCTGGACATAATAGCTTAATTTTCATCTGCTTTTTGTGGTTTACGTTTGGGAAGTCCATCTGGAACAGGCAAAGGTGGCTATTATGTAGGAGAGCAAACAGTAGTTGGTGGTCACCTAACTGGTACATTTGTTTTCCACACTGCTGCTTGTTGTTTGGTAAGTGCCATCATTAAGTATAAAAGGCACATCCTTTTCTCCCTGATGTGTAGGTGTGTTAAATTATGGCTGTCTACAATGGGGTATATTCAAGGAGAAAATTGCCATAACCTTGTGAGCTTGGAAGCAAAGCTTGATGTTTGATAATTGCTGGATATGTGTTTGGTTCTAATGCTTCTGCAGAATTGTTCCTTAAGCAAGACAGAATGTCTTCCTATTTCCAGATACTGCTCATTAACAACGGAATATTTTAGTCTAAATTTAGATGACCCCTGTTAAAAACCAGAAGAAAACAGAAATGGATCCAAGTGCCTGATAGTGACTATTTGTATGCAGGGAAATTAGACCAGGAGCAGAGCCAGGCAATTAAATGTTCGTGGAACTTATTCTGGATTTTGTGGTAATAAAAAGCTGTTACAGAGAAGCCTTTGTGTGCATGTGAGCTGCTGGCTGTAAATTAGCCAAGAAGTTTTGTGCACTCAATGTTCCATTTGTACTTCATATTTTTGTATTAGTTGAATATCTTTAAAAACTTTTGAACTTGAACTTTAGCACAGATACCTCACTGAAGAACAGTTCTGTTTGTTTTGGAAAATCTGTTTGAAATGCACAGGCGTGATACTGTTTTATGTCTTATTCTAAGAAATAGTTACCATGACAAAGAAATATGAGTCCAGAGGAACTCTAGTTGTTATTAAAAAATCTCAGATAATTCACATTTTTAGATATTGTCTGAGTTGGCTTGGATTACAGTTTCATTTACCTCTATTGGATAGTATTGTTTGCATATGAGTACAGCATCAGTATTTTGTGTATCTTTGTAAATAATATTATAATCACCAGCTTGTCATTTAGTAGGATTCATAAGGATTTCTAGTTGCAGACTAGAAGGAGAAAGAGAGAAACATGCCTGTAAATTAATGTGGTAAAATACCAGTTTGGTCTGTCAGAATACATTGTATTTCAACAATTTTGAAAGTAGTTGCAAATACTTCAGCTAATAGACTGCAATTCTGTGGAAATACTGTTATCAGTGTTAAAAAAAGGGAGGGGTAATCTGAGTTAGGATTTGCTGTTTAAATCAGTTTTGAAAAATTTAGAAGAGTATACTTTGAATGGGCAACTGATATTTGATACAGATCTGCTTTCTTTGAAAACAGTTTGTAGATGCTGTGCTTGGATTCACTGCCTGTTGTTGTGTCTCCCTGTAGGGCTGGTTGAGGGAAGGGACATCTATAACTGAGTGAATTATGCATCAGTGTGCTTGGCTTGTCAGGATACTTCAAGGCCTTTGCCTTCATTGGTAAGGAAGGGAGTAAATGACAGCAGCTGCTCGCTGAAGAGTGTAGGAAAAGCTTTTGAATAGCTTATAGCCCATGAACAATGGCATTCACTGAGTCGCAGCCTTAGTTTTAGAATTTAGGCATATGCTTTGGTGTGTTTTAAGATTTCACTATTAGGGGGCATTGTGTAGATTGTGTTTTGTTAACAGTTGCAATACATTTCTAAATATTGCTCTTAAATCTGAGCAGTACTTCAAAATGAAACCAGAATTTATTGATTTTTAAGAAACTCTACTGTGTTTCTGGCATTCTGTAAAAACAGTATTTTCCTGGTTTATTCTGATTATAATTCTGTTCTAAAGATTTTTTTTTTCACTTTTCAAAGCCTGAACAGAATTTAAGAGTAATGAAAATTCAGAGTTGTTTTCTTTATGACCATCTAAGCTCAAATTCAGGGTTTTTTTTCATTTTCAACACTGTTCTTGTCTATAATTTAAGTCGTGTGCATTCATTTGGGTGTAGGCAGATAAATTATTTTGACAGTGGTGTGCTATTTCTCAGGAGATGCATAGGTATTTGTAACATGAGAATTATTCATGTTCGTGTAGCACTGATAATTCATCATTTGGAAAGGAGTAAGTGTGACTGTTTTAAGGGGTTGTGGAGTGAAGGTAGTTCATAGGTGATACAGAAGCCAAGTGAACATTGCTATATACAGTGAACTTCCCATTTCTAACACTGTTACAAAAACACAAAACAGCATCTTAGTACCCTTGTGATCCACCTGATGTGAAAAAACAGCTTATTCAAGTAATAGCTTCAATATCCACAAGTGTTGCATTAGCACACATAAATGGTACTAACAGAATTGGGAAGACAACACAGTTATTTAAGCCATAGTTCTGCTTGTTCAGTAAATTTTTGAGGTTGGTTGGAACTGTGTGTTGTTATTCTGCTGTGCTTATTTAATTTTGCCTCTGATTTTTTGGGGGAGGGGAAAAAGAAAAAAGCAAAGATTGTGTTAGGAAAGCCAGGGCTCACCAAGGGTTGAGACTTGCATGGGATGTCATGGGCAAGGAGAAGACCTTGTACTCCTCCATTAGTGAAAGGCTGGCCAAAGCTGAATGAGCAGGGCAAGAGATTTAGGGACAGCAGAAAGGGCTGGGATTGTGGTATCCATGGGGAGGTCTCACAGGTTGGTGTGCTGAGAGTAAGAAGAGCTACCAGCAGCAGATGAAGATTGGAGTCAGGGATTACTTGGGAGAATTCTACTTATTCCATGGGACTGCGAGAGCTGCTTTTCCAAGGTTACTGTGAGAGTCCTTGAAGGGCCACTCTCTGCCATGTGTACAAGGTCATGGAGATGGAGCTTATGGGGTACTGGAGGGCTGGAGCAATGCTGCAGGAACAACTAATGGGGAAATGACTTCTTCTGTTTTGTGTGTGGTGGGAAATGTAGCCACAGACTCATCTGAGCAAGGTCAGGCTTTAGTGATGTTCATAATGTATTCTATGAATGTAAAGTCAGATTTGACATGGAATATAATAAATATGCTCATATTTTCTTTGCTTCTAATTGAGCAATTGCATCTCTTTTGTGTTCACTCTTGTCAAGGTGTTGGATCCAGAACAAAATCACAGTTTCACCGATCACTACTTAAATGTAGCCTTTGATCTGTCCCAAGTCCTTTTTATAGCTACAGCCAACACTACAGCTACAATCCCACCTGCTCTGCTGGACAGAATGGAAATTATCCAAGTTCCAGGTAACTCTGCAGTGTTTTCATTAAAGTGACTATTGCAAATCCCTAAACAAGTTCAGGGTGTTTGTCCTGAAATGAAGGGCAGTTCCTTAAGGAAAGCCTGCCTGGAATCTGGAATGCACAGCCAGAATCATTAAAAGAAACTTGGAAGGATCCCTCTGTTATGGGCTCTGCCATGAGAATGACACTTAGCATTGCACTTAGGAAAATTCAGTGCCAGGGCTGTGGTGATACATTGATACATTCTGAAATGATATTTTCATTCACTGATTTGTTTGTATTCTAATAGTCTGTTGGTTGATGCATCTTTTTAAGATTCCAATGAAGAAAAGGGTCTTTGAAACACCAAAATTCTGTTCTTGTTCACACGAAGTTATGAATCACCATAAAGGATCATACCAACAGCCTTTTAAATTATAGCTGGGGGTGGTTTTTGTTAAATTCAATTAGATAGAATTATAAAAGGTAAGAAATTTGATTATATTGTAGTGTATAAGCAAAAAGATAAATAAATACCTACTTTTTCTTTGAAGGATACACACAAGAAGAAAAAATTGAAATTGCACACAGACACTTGATTCCTAAACAGCTTGAACAACATGGCCTGACTCCACAGCAAATCCAGATTCCCCAAGTAACCACTTTGGATATAATTACCAGGTAAGTCCATTCATTGCTTTCAGTTTAAATAACTTCTTTTTTTGTAACTAGTAAATCAATTTATAGTGTGATAAAACAAAACATGTCTTAAGATCTGTTGTCCTTAATAGCTTCAGAAGTTCACCAGTTGGTAAATTACATTTTTTTTCCTTGTGACTGGATGGGCCACATTCGTTTAAAATTTGGAATTAGGTTAAACAAATTAAAATGTGGGTTTTAAAATAGCTTGTATTCATTCGAACTTTTTTTGTTGGACTTGAGAGCACATACATTGAACAGAACATCTTTTGAACTTGAAACTAGCTCATTTTCAATGGAAAAAGGATCAAGATTCAGTGAATTGAAGTATTCTGTGACCAGTAACAGCATTTTTGCTGCTTTGTTTAGTGTTATTGTCTGGTGCTTCTTTTTAATTTACAGACTATAAGAAAATATTCTTTTACAGTCAGTTCCTCAACTTTCAATAAAGTTCAAAGTTTTAAAATAGTTCTTCCTTTTAATTTTTATGCATCTAAGAAGAGCTCAGTGCTATTGAAACATTGTTTAGAATTTCATGAAGGTTTAACACCAGGTGTCACCTTCCCACTCAGTAGTTTGTCTTTCTCTACAATTTCATCAGCAACCACAATTATTTGGATAAAAACAAATGACTTTTTTTTTTTTTCTTGTTTGTTAGATTAGTCCAAGGTTTCACTGCCTTTCACGTCTCATTTTATTTGGATGTGTTTTTAATAAGCAAGTGTGTTTGCATTGGCAAGAAGTCTCTTGCAGAGAAGAGCCAGCAGTAAGGCAGCTGTGTCTCCCCAGGTACACGCGGGAGGCGGGAGTGCGGGCTCTGGATCGGAAGCTGGGAGCCATCTGCAGGGCAGTGGCAGTCAAAGTGGCAGAGGGACAGCACAAAGAGACAAAGCCAGAGCGTGCTGAAGTGGGGGAAGGAGAAGGTGTGTATCTTTTGCATGGTTTGTTAAAAAGGGAACTTCTAATGTAGTCACTAGGAAGCTCATTTACCAACTTTTTCTCCTTTTTTATGCGTCTTTAAGGGCTGTTTTCAAAGGCATTGAGGATAGTGTGACATTATTGTTGTGCATGGTTCAAGTAGTGCTGAATTGTGACTCGGGGCATAATTTCAGCCTGCCAAGTTGGTAATTGAGAAGTACAATGGATCTGTTTGATATCTTGGGGATGCAGTTATGATTTGTGTATATTTTTGCTTTTTTATGCAAATCTTCCACTTATTTTCTTGAATAAAAAACTTAGTTATTGTATTTAAAGAGGTTCTTTAACTGTGCTGTGCATGCTCTACTGGCTCAGAACTCAATCCCATTATTTTGTACTCTGAAATAATTGTCTGCTTGAAGAGCTTTGAAATTAGAAAGGTTTAGAGGCTCTTTTTATGTGCCTTTTAGGACTGCACTTATTTGAACCCTTGGAGCTTTGGTAACTTCTCAACATCAGTAAGTCTGTTGTTTCCCATGTATACAGTGTTTTATCATTCCCAGTCATCCAACAGACTGAATGAAAACTAAACATAAAATTCTCAAACAGTATCAATACCCAGGTCATTGCTCCACCAGAAAAGGCAGAGCCCTTTCTAGTGTTGAGGTAGAAGGGGGGAAGGGAGAAGTCAGGCCCATAATCCAGTTCATGTGCAACACACAGCTGGTGACTGCTCCATTTGTCATCCCCACTCGAGTGTTCTCTTTAATAAATGAACATCCCCACTGTGTCTGGTGAGAGATACCATGGAGAGTGTAGATGGTGGTGCTTTTGTTCAGCCAGTTACTGGTGGAGGATGTCACTGTGCACAGCAGTTTTCTCTTGGAGCTGCAGAGTGTTCACTGAGCACTGGGGGTCTGCAGGAGCCCTCAGCGTAAGGTGTAAAATGTGAAACATGAAAGGACAGAATCCAAACCTGAAGTTGGACTTCTAAAATGTGGATGGCCCTTAGTCTAATAAAACCTAGCAAGCAGGGTGTTGGGTGCTTCATTTGTTTTTTAAGGACTGAAATGAGTTCAGGTGACAAGAAGTCCTTCCAGTCTGTTGGAGAACAATTGTGTGTCAGAGGATCCTGGAAGACCAAAACTGCAGAATGGCTGATTACTTTTGCTCCAGGATATTCACAAACTTAAAATACTAAACAGGACCCTCCCTCTTGGTGGGATGTTGTGAAATACTTCCCAATTTAGTTGATGGGGAAAAAACCTATAGGTTCCAACATCTGTACGGCTGGAAGAGTTCTGATCTGGATTAGAGGAGGACAAATAAGGAGACTCATGATCTGTTCCTTTCAGAAATAGCAGTGTACAGGTCTGAATGGTGCCCACCCCTTTTAGAGAGTAAATCCCAGGGGAGGAAATATAGTCAATATTTGTACAAGCAGTGGTATTAATTAGAGGGGTATTTGAAGAAGAGTTTTACCCACAGTAAAAACTTCAGTAATCTCTCTCTGAAAATCTGTTTCTTGATGGTCTGTCAGCTTTACCTTGTCTTTTTTTCCTAGCTCAGTATTTCCCTTCTGAAAATTGAATCTTCTTTTACCTTGTTGAGTTTTCTGAGGTCATCACAGTGTCTGTGGAAGCTGTAATATCAAAAGATTGATTTTTGGCCGTGTTTGCTTAAGCAGATTCAGCTCAGTTTTCTCTGAATGTTTGGCTTAATAACAGTGAACTCTCACAGTAGCAGTGGCTCTGAATGTGTGGATCCTGCAGTTTAAATCATTTCACCTACATTAAAAGAAGAGCTTTTAAGATGTATTTATTAATACTTTCCATTTATATTATGGGCACCTTCTCTCCTCTGTGATGGACTGTTCTGAAGACAAACACTGAGTTTTTCGATGCTTCTGGGATACCTGGACTTGCTCTTAACCCGAACACTGAGCCTTTGTGCTGTGGTGGCCAGGCCTGCAAGCACCATCAGGGTCTTTGCTACTTCACTTTTTTGATAGAAATTCTGACAAGTCATGTTTTTAAAGTATTTCTTTGTATTGAAGGGCAGCTGTGTCTAAAATGTGCTTCAAAGGTTTAATGCAATTGCTGAATAAAAAGAAATGTCATTCTGCTCTTCAAGCCTTCTGATAAAATAAATGAAAGGTAGGTTCAGAGCACAACTCATGGTACTATAAGAAGAAACACTTTATTATTAAGGCAAATAACAAAAAGGAACTGTATTAGACATCTCAATCCAGCAAGAGAGGTATTTACCATGTTAAAATTAGCACTGTACTTGCAACTTAGGTATTTACACTCTTAAAATTATACACTGTTAAAATTAGTACTGGACTTGCAACTTACCGAGGCTAAATGAAAATAGCAATCTAAGTGCTTCAGAAGAGGGCAAAATGTTAGTGCTTTTGGTTGACAAAGAGTTTGGAGTAAGCTCAGAAGAAATGAGCTGTGAAGAGTTGCCTTTGTACTTCTGGTGTGGAAGCTGTTGGTAAGAAAAAGCTGGTATTTAATAAAAGGGAGTCCAGGGGACAGGTGGCTCTATCGTTTAGCTGTGGTGTATTATGAAGACTTGTATAGAATGGTGCAGTCTGCAAAGTGTGTTTTTGTTCTGTACTAATAACATGCTTATACCCTCCTGTATTTTTAACAGACTGTGTCACTTGCTGGGAGTATGTGACAGTAGGATCCTTTTTAAAAATAGTTTTGTTTAGTTTTCATTCTGTTTGTTGGAAACAATGAAGTATTCAAAACAAAGCTTGTAAACATCTCCAAATACTTGCACGTAGATGCAAATAGTGGGATTTGTAGCTTAAATTTATTTTTTTGGCATTTCTTTCTCCTGTTGATTAACAGACATTTGTGCAGTTGTGCATCTTGATGATGAATTTTTATTTTGTATAATGAATGACTCTGGAAGAATAGTTAATCAAGTTGTTGTCTCTTAATAGTTTCATTTAGAAGTATTTCTTGAATTTTTTTTCCTCTATCTGTAGAAGAAGACCTGTAATTCATTTTTGCTTTACACATTTGTCAGTTACTGATGTGGGATTGAGACTACAGTTAGTGCATTGATATGTCCTGAGTTGGGACTAGGGGAGGGAAAGCTCCAGCCTTGCCTCGCTTGCTAAAGCATAATTTGTGTCTGGTTCATAGCATATCCAAATAGGAACATGGTGCCTGTTGTGCTTATTTAGCTGAGTGCCTTGTGGGTTGGAGTAAAAGTTAAAAGGCATTAGGTAGGAGAATCACAAATTCCCATCATCATACTGATTGTCAGATGATTAACTCCAAGAGGAGCACCTGTTTGCAAGGCTTTGTAAAGATCAGGCTTTTGACACTCTTTGATAGCGGGCTCTGAAAATGAAGGGTACCTGCCATAGCAGAGCTGATGCTGGGAGATGCTCTGTCAAGCTGTGTTTAGCACTTCCCAAAAATGCAGGACTGAAGCACAGGGGCAGCTTTGTCTTGCCTTCCTGCTCCTTTGACTCCTGAGCTTTGCGAAGTTGGCAAGTGGAGCAGTGTTGGTTTGCGTCAGTCCTTGGGTTTGTACATGAACTTCAGCAAAGGCAAAGGGAGTCGTTTTTCAGCCTCTCCAGGGAGTCATCCTTGTGTACAGTAACACCATCTGATATTTCACTGCAACACTATCTAAGATTTATGAGACATTCCTCGAGTCTTTTGACAGTAGACGAAATTCTAGTAGTCACAAAAATATGTGAAACTCTCCTTCCTATTTTAGTGCAACTGCCTTGAGAATACAATGCAGCAACTGTGCACTAAGGCATCATATCATGATACAGCAGTTGAAACCTGGAGTGAAAAATTATTTGTCTAATTCAGAGCTGAAAGGAAATTTAGGACAGGTAATATTTAATAACTAAAAGTGGTTAAATGAGGATTCTATTTATGTTGAAACTAAGGCTTTGAAAATACTTAATTATTTCCATAACCCAGTAATAACCGTGCAGTTTGTTCTACTCCTTATGGGTGAAACAACACTTGGTTTTGAATTTAAATGCAAGTTTGACTCAAGTAGTCAACGTGAACTGACACATGAAGTGTCCTCCATCTCTCACCTTGGGCATGGTGCATTTAATCACAAACACTGTGCGTTGTGACAGGGATTTGCTTGTTTTTAGTGTGTGTGAGGGCCCTAATACAGCTCTGCTGACACCACTGCTCTTGCAAAAAGTGACCTGTTCTGTGTTCTAACCAAACCTCAGCCCTTTAAGCCTCACAGGATCTCCTGTAGCACCGAGAAAGTAGTGTATGAAATGTGGTGAGCATCAATCTCACGGTGGTGGGGCTGCAGGTACTGCAGTCTGAGCTCAGCTCTGCTGGCCTTACTAAGCTCTGCAGGCTGCAGTACGGGGCTCTTTCTAAAGACTGCTTGGACTTGTTGCAGGCAAAAGGCATAAATGTTATGAAAAGTTTGGGTTTATGTACAAACAATTTTTTCCCCATATTTTCCATGTTAATTTATCTAAGCATTCCTGCATGAACCCCCCAAATTCAAGTGCTTCAAGTAAACGTTGTTATTCGGGATCACAATTGTTGGAATGCAGTTATTGCATGAAAAGAGACCTTTTCTGATCCTGTGGGGAAAAATACACAGAGCATTAAATTTAGGTGTATAAGTAAGTTTTAGAGAATTGGGGTCCCAGGAAGGTGCTCCCTTCCTAAAGAAAATCCAGTGGAAGTAATGCTTCCCAAAAATATGGTGAACAAGGTTTAAGTTGGATGTTGGAATGTTGCTCTTAGGATGCAGTTTCATGTTATGCCTGGCTTTGAATGTGAGCCATTATGGGCAAGAGCAATCCTATCCCATCCTACCTAAATGCAGTTTTGGGGAGTTTGTTAGTTTGGAGAGGCTGAAAGAATCCTGGGTCTGTAGGTTGTGTGCTGAACCATCTGCTGATAGGTCAGATGAGAAGGAAAGAACATGTTATTTTCCCTTTAATTGCCCTCAGGCTTGAAACCTTTTCTGTCATTCTGTTGTTCTTTCTCATTCCTCTTCATAGCAATTCAGCAAATCAGAATGTGTTACATTAAAAACTGCTCTAAAATGTTAGGCTGTTATTATAATTGTTCTCTCTTGGTCAGTTAGTATGGCTAGAAATCTTTAGGTTTGAGACTTATGTGTTGCTGGTGCTTAATTTAAATATATTTTATGACAAGATGAGAAATTGCTACATGTGGAGGAGGTTTTAGACTCTTGCATTCTCTCATTTCCATTACATCTGTAGCAGTCTTAAATTTTTAAGTCTTTGTGCCATGGAATTCCTAATAGTTCACTGTATGTTTTCTTAGGAGTCCATTTTCTTACAAATCCAGTATTTACGTGCGAGATTTTATTTTATTTTGGGAACTTGCAAAGGCAGATTCCTGAGGGACGTTGTCGTGATCTTTGAGTAGCTGCAGATTCTGCTTGGAAAATTTGACAATAATTTTCTTTTTTTGGTTGGTTGTTTTTTGAACTTTTTTTTTTTGTTACTTTGGGAAAGCTCTTTGTTGGTTTGTTACTGTTTATTTTTAGTTTTTACAATTTTAGATGTTGAAACAGCACCATACTGCTTTTGCTTAAGCAGTCATGTAGTAGCAGATCAGCAGGTGGTTCCTCTAGTGCAGTTTAGAGCTGTATTAAGGGCACTTCTTTGACTTTTTAGCTTATTTTTCCAGCTTACTTCAAAATGAAAGATGATTAAGCTTGTTCTGTTTCTGAAAACTTGAATTTAGCTGTCTTGGTTTAGATAAATGTGTCATTTAACTTGTACTGTGGTTTATGGCTGTGTGTAGGTAGGGAACATGCATTTGTCATTGTTAATGGAAATCCTAATTGCTTGTGTCTTTCTGGATTCTTCACGGTCAGCATTTGGTCAAAGATGATAAAACAAGATGATTTTTTCCTTCAAAGAAAATATTAGTGTTTGTAATTATATTTTGGGACATCACTGTATGCTTTTATATAAAAGTAGATAATGTCAGAGTTCAGGTTAATATTTTTAATAAAATTTTGGAGTTTGTTATTGCTACAGATTATAAAATGGGGTCTCCTAATTGGATTAGATAAACTCAAAGGAAGAGGTTCTGATTCTTCTATAGGGCAGGTGGCCTCAAATTCCCTACTGGTTTGTTTATGGGAACTCTGTCTCTTCAGCTGCATATGCAGAGTTAGTTGAAACAAGACCAGTTGTGTTTGTTAGACAGTAAAATCTTGGTATAGAACAAAACCAGCTGTTTTTAAACCTAATTTTATTTTGAAATATGAATTGTGTATCAGATTACTCAGGTTTCAAAGATCTGTGGTGTTGAAATGGCAATCTGAGTTGCAAGAATAGCATGCAGGGTTACGTTTCCTAGATTGTTAGTATTTATGTCTACGATTTTATTATGTACAAAAATAGTAGTTTAACAGAAATATAGAGACATGCTGGAAGAACAGGAGAGCCATCTGACTAAGGCAGTGTTTACAGTAAAGGAGTGGGATTTATGCACGGAACAACGAGTTGTACAATGGAAAGATTAGTGGATGTTGGATAATAACTCTTACATTTGAGTCCTGAATGAAAGCTGAGTTGCTGCTGTTCTGGTAAGAGTGATGTCAAATGTTTTCCTTCACACTGTATTAAGGCATTAGTGAGAATTGCACTGCTACAGAATTAGCTGTAAAAAGGCCTTCATAAATCAGGATTAATAACAGGATAGTTTGTATCTTGTGAAAGGAGACATTCTGGTTCATCCATTCTGAGACTTACTTTTGCAGCACTGAGCACCTCTTCATGTTATAGTAAATAGATTAGATCAGTGATCTGTGGTTTTCTGTAGTTGTTTAAACTCTGGGATCTTCAATTATTGTGCATGCATTAATGTGTAAAGGAAGATGGTTTATTTCTTTGAAGAAGAAAGAAACCAAAATTTTCTTTTCAAACTGAAATTTAAGAGAATTCAAAGAAAGGAAGCAACTCATATTTGGGTAACTTCCCAAAATATGATGCAGGAGTTTGGAAGCTTGGTATATATTTCTGTGTAATACAGACTATGCTTTAAATATGTATTAGGCCTGTGTGTTTGGGGTGGGAAGAAATATCTTCACTATGTGCTTTTCTCAGTGGCAGGGAGGCACTGCTGTGAAACTGCCACAGAACCTTAAAAACATCTGGATTATCCAAGTGTTTTTCATCTCTCTGTGTTTCACTAAAATACTGCTTTGGGCTCTCGGGAAAATGGTAATGAGCCTTTTGCATCTGGATCAAATTCCTTGGGGAAATGACTCCCTGCTTGCATTCTCCCTCTATTTCCAGTAAGTGCACAGTGTGCACCTCCTGAGCTCTTGAGCTCAGTCATGCAAACAACAGGCTGTGCAGGCTGGGTCTGAGACCAGGCTGGTGTGAGACTTTGATATTTACTTGGTTCCCACTGCAGTTCACTTTTGTACAGAAAACACATTTGTAGAGAAAACAGAAATTTTAAGGCAGTTTTGCTAAGAAAACAATTGTATAGGTAAGAAATACAGTTGTGCTATAAATGAAGGAAGGGAAGAGCCCACTTCTGAAGCCATAACTACTGCTTTAATTATGTGGTCCCTTCGAGATGACACTTGAATATATTGCATTTAGAAGACTTCAGCTACATATTTATAAGGAGTTTATACCCTTCCTGAAGAGTATATCATACCTGGAGGTGTTTCTTAAAAAAAAAACCTTTGAGGAATATTTTGCTGCTACTGGTTATTGGTCAGGATACCTTAGGAGTATCTCATCCAACAAAACCAAGAGCAGAGCCCTGTGTGAGTATAGTATTTCAAGACAAAAGCCACGGGTGAAGGTGTTACACTGAAATGGTTTGAGGTTTGTCCACTGAACATGGACTGTATGTGCTGTGTTCTGAACTGGCTGTTGAAGCAACAGGAGGTGGCAGTTTTTTGAGTTAAGCAGGCTGATTGAGTGGAAGGTGTCCCTGCCTATGGGGACTTGGACTGGATGATCTTTAAAGGCCCCTTCCAACCCAAACCATGCTATGGTTGAATAAAGCCATAAAAGTCGTAAGAGACAAAACGCCCCATGAGAGATGTAATGTCAGAATATGTGCTGGACAGGCTGTGCTGAAGGTGGGCACTGCTGGGTTGGGGCAGTGATTCCCTGGGACAGCCTGGAAGGAGGTGGTACACCAGGGCTGGATGGGTCATAGGCTCCTGGAGGAGCTGGTTTCTGTGTGGTCTGCAGATGGCAACTTCTTCTGTTGAGGGTGTGTGTGCGAGGAGTGGGATGTGGAGGGAAGAAGGAGAGTCCCAGAGCAGTAAGTTAAGCTGTCCTTGTTGGACACTGTGAAAGGAAATGTTCCTGGATGTCATGTAGACAGGCCAGTGGTAAATAGTGGAAAAGTAATGTAAATCTGTAAAGCAGAATGCTCCTGCTTTACATGGCAGAAATTAATTCTGAGTGTCAAACAGTAAGCATTTGAATCCTTGCTGAAAGAGAGCACAGTTGTGAATGTCTGTAAGAAGAACACAGTAATTACTGAACTTTGAGCATTTCCACATTCAGCTCCATATTCTGTACTCACTACATTGCTCCTTCTGCAAGAAATTCTTCTGAAGGTGGGGAGGCCCTGGCACAGGTTGCCCTGAGAAGCTGTGCCTGCCCCAGCCCTGGGAGTGTTCAAGGCCAGGTTGGACGAGGCTTGGAGCAACCTGGTGTGGTAGACAGTGCCCCTGCCCACGGCAGGGGTTTGGAATTAGATGATCTTTAATGTCCCTTGCAGCCCAAACCATTCTGATTCTGTAAAATACTGTTTCTAGGCAGAAATCTGATGAAAAGTGCAAAGTCCTAAATGAACTTAATGTGTTTTGCAATTTGAATTAGTTTAAAATGTATTTAAGCAGATGAGTTGCATCTCTGTCAGTATTCTAGATTTAATATTTTTGTTGATGAACAGCTAGAACATATTTAGGCTTAATAATTAAATGCGATGCCATATTATCGTAACAAGATTTTGGTGAAGGATGGTTTAAGCACATTTTAATGAATTTTCTGAGCATTTCTTTGAATATTTTATTTTTCTCTATCATGATTTTTTAAAATTCCTCTGTGTAGAAACACTGTTACAAATCCTAAATCAGATTTTCTTCTCTTAGATTGCAAAGAGCATGTCACAGAAGATGCAAAACCAGAATCCATCAGTGACACAGCTGACCTGGCTCTGCCACCTGAAATGCCGATTTTAATTGATTTCCATGCTTTAAAAGATATCCTGGGGCCACCCATGTATGAAATGGAGGTAACATCCTCATTTGTTTCTGCTTGACTGTTGTTTCTGGCTGGTTTGACTAGTTGTGTATTTTATTGCTATTGACCGAGTTTATACAATATTAACTTCTTTAAAATGTGTCAGCAACAGAACTGTTTTTCTTTGTGTTCCAGTGAGTGTTTTCACCTAAAGAAGTTTTTGTTTTCTTTTAACTCATGGTACATAAATAACCTAATGCCATGACTTTCTGTTAGCAAAGATGCCTGGAGCTATTCTGTGCTTAAGAATGTGGTGGTGTTTTTTCAGTTTATAACAAGTTTGCTTTTGTTTGGGGGATGTTTGGTGGTCTTGGGAAAGAAGCCAAAAGTAGAACCCAGGAATCCTGTCTCTGCAGCAGCTGTGCTAAGGACTGTCCCACATACCTCCTTAAAGCCAGTCAGCATTTTTGGGTATTAAAGCCACTTCAGTTTGCACCAGAAGTTCTCAGACATTCTTTAGGTTAATGTGACTCTTAGCTATTAAAATGTTTTATGATCAGTCAGGCACCTCCAGCTCTGTTCCTCAGTAGGCATATTTCAGAATTTTTTCTCTCCCCCATCTGTGCATTCCTCCATTTTATGGAAATGCCATCAGGTAAAGGAATTGGTTAGTTTGGGATTCTCTTTTCACCATTTCCCTTGCAGTTATTCTCTGCCTTAGTCCAGGCCCAGGTGAAGTGACTGAGTGTCAGTGGTGTGACAGGAAACTTGTTCTGATGAAACACTGAATTTTTCTGTCTTTATTGTGGAGAAAAGGTCAGTAAAGCAGTAAGTTATGGAGAAAATAGAACAGAATGGAAGACTTCCATAAGAGACAAACTTCTGAGAACTTTCCTCTTAGAATTCTTTTCTCCTAGATCAGAGGCCCAGACTCCAGTGGGATTTGGAGAACAAGAAGGGGACAAGATGTGCAGGGGAAAACAAGTGCTTGTTAAGGAATGAGTCAGTTTTTAGAACTGAACTGAGGTTTTGGGATACGAAGGTTTTATCATGGAAGAGATTCTTAAGGAAGAGACAGAAATGAGGAAACTTTGCAAATGAGTTGTAAGCACAGCTCCTGTCTCTGGCAGGCCTTTCAGACTGGCTGCTGGTGGGTTTTCTGGTGTGTAAGTCTGCAGAGTGTGTTTCCTCTCCATATTTGGCCTTAAAGCTTCACCTTTGACCTGCATTTTGCCATTTCTCATTAGCTGAAACAAAGCCACTGTGTGAGTACCTGGATGACACTGAGCAAATAGAACTGAAGACATGACACCACTTAATTGATCTGTTGTCCTTCAGGGAATACCCCAACACAAGGGATTAATCTTTCACCTTCTCAGTGCTTTGCTTGTCTGTTTTCTGCACCCCTCCCAGCAGAAAGACATGACAGAATATTCAGCTCATACTTGTAGGATTAATTCATTTATCACAAATAAATAATCTTATGTGTCGCCCTACAGAACAAATGTTGGAATAAATCACATAGTGAGGCTTTGAAAGAATAATCTTGACAGTTTAAAGTGTAAAAGATTTAATGAAATGTTTCAGCACTGCGTGCTTTGGGGGGAAAGGATTTATAACACATCCAGTGTGTTTATAATGAACCATTTATATTTTTGGCTTGGATTTTATCTTTTTTTTTTTTTAGCTCAGGTAACAAAACATTACTGGCACCACAGGAAGGCCCGTCAGGATTAGTTTATATCCTCATAATGGGAGTGAAGTTGAAGGGACAGAAGCTGTAGGTCAGTGAAATTGCCTGTTCTAGGAAAAGAAAGTGCAGATGCCATAAAATAATGGCTCTGTTTCATGGGACGTGCACACTTCTAATTAAGGAACAAGGGAGGTTCTTTTAGAAGCAAAACCTGGACAAAGGACAGGTTTAGATGGGCATTTTTATCAAAGAACTATCAGTCTTGTGGTGATATTTCTGGGAAACCCTCCTCCCTCAAAGGGCAGCTGCTGTTAACGTGCTTTGCCAGCAGTGATTTGCCAGGAAATGAATCAGAAGAGGAGACTGGAAAAAGGTTGATACAGTCAGGTTGGGAGAACCTGTGGAAGGATAACAAAGATGCTCAAGGCCAGCAAATAACTGAACTGGTTCTCATCATGCCATTGTGAATCAGTGATTAAATAGCTTTTTGCCCATTACACTGACTTACAAAGCAACTCCACAACTGCAGACAATGTCTCTTGTCCTTTATCTTGGAACAACTGTAAATGTTTTAAAATAAATGACTGTGCTAAATGTTAAGGCTTTAATTCTGCAGTGTCCAGGCAGCTAAAATGTATCTGATGGTATGTTTAGATTACAGCTACATCACAGCTGGGTTGGTCTCATCTACAAAAATTTTCAAAACCCAAGACTTAAAGTCAGTAAAATCATCTTCATCATCTGACAGATGTGACTAATCATCAGCTGATTCTGGAGGTCATTTTTAATTGAAGGTGTTTAAAAAGTGTGAGAAAGGATTTCTTCTAATATAAATTCATCTGGCTCTTGGTGACAAGAAGTGATTCAGAAGTGCCAGGAGTGACTGAGTCTCGTGGAGCTCACTGTAACACTCCCTAGGTGTTTAATGAAACATACTTTCATCTCTGTATTGTGTGGTTGTGTGTCTGTGTGTGTGTTTGGGGATTTTCAGAGATCTTTTCTGCAGGCAGATATCAAACTGCCAGGGCATTTTCCATATGTTTGCCTGTCAGCAGGCCTCAGGTAAGGCTCAGCTGAGGAGGTCACAGTAGGGGTAGTCCAGTCTCTACTAGGACAGCAGGAGAGGTTGCTTGGCCTCTGAAGCTGCCACTTGAAAGGTCATTAACATCTACTACACATCTAATTTCTCTTACCAGATCTCAAATTACCTGTGAATGTAGGAGGACGTTCCTACCTAGTCTGTGAGGATACAGGAGGGAGGTGATGTGTCCTTAGAACCATTTGTTTTTTGAACTGTTGTCACATTTGCTGTGTTCTGCCCCTGATCTCTCGAACAGTGGAGTCAGTCTGTAAGCTGTTTCTAATTGATACACAGAGTCCAGTCCAAAAAAACTGAAAGGAAAACCCCAAACCAACAAACCTTGTTCATGGCTACTTTGGGGTGGGAGAGGGTTTGGACAACAGCTGATTTTGTTCATTACATCTGAAATGTTTGAAACCACAGTGGGCTGCCAAAATATGTGATTGTCTCAAGTGCAAAGGAGAATGCTCCAGTGTTGTTGGATTTCAGCGTGAGCAGGATGAACTGACTTTGTTAACCTGAGTTACTAAGATAATCAGAGTAAATAGCTCCAACTAATAAAATTCAGGGAATGAATATAGAAACTAATGTTAGTGAAAGTGAAAATGCTTGATAAACTATTTTGATACCATAGAAGTGAAACAATATTATGTAAAATTTTAAATGCTAGAAAAAACCACAGCCATTTTAGCTAAATTATGCTAATAAAGGCAAATGGCATGATGTTGTTCCAAATGCACAGATAACCAAGAGCCACAGGAGAAGGGTTATGTGGCTTCCTTTGCTTTAGCACGATAGGAGTGTAGTTGCTGACTCCCCTGGCTGTCAGCTGGATCCAGGGCTGTCTCACTGGCCTCTGCTCCTTGGCTCTCCTGTCTCTTGGGTGGGGCAGAGCTTGCTTAACTGCTTGTAATTCCTAATGGGAGTCTTGTCAGATTTGCCATCCTCTTTCTTACCTGTCCTGCAGTACATTCATTTCCCGTTATTCACAATTGTTTATAAATGTTTGCAGTGAACAACATCAGTGTGTTTGTCTGAGTTCAGGCAGTGCCAACCACCTGAAACACTGGAGAGCAAAACTGTCTTTTTCACATGAGTAACAGCCAGGACAAATATACCTCTAGCAGATGGGTTAAGTCACATAAACATTCAATCAGGATTGACTAAATAGTTGAAGCCCCTTGAAGGGAAAGATTCTTGTGCTTTTGGGGGCAGGGAAGGTTCCAAGAACGATACACCCAGATGTTTGCCATTGCCTTAAGCTAAGCTGCCACATACAGCTCCAGTCCTGTAATTAGTGTTTACACATATCCAGAATTACTGCTGCATTAAATGGTAAAATAAGAGATCAGACACTTGCCTTAACTTTTGTGTTTTAATGGGTACAGCAACTATCGAATTGGTTTTGCAGTAGATTTTTTATGACTGTTTCCTGAACCGTTTCCTGTGTTTCCTTTCCCTCAGGTGTCTGAACGCCTGAGCCAGCCAGGAGTAGCCATAGGCTTGGCTTGGACTCCCCTGGGAGGGGAGATCATGTTTGTGGAAGCGAGTCGCATGGACGGGGAGGGGCAGCTCACCCTGACGGGGCAGCTCGGGGACGTCATGAAGGAGTCGGCACATCTGGCCATCAGCTGGCTGAGGAGCAACGCCAAGAGATACCAGCTCACCAACGGTGTGTGGGGCTCTGCCACAGCACTGCAGGGCTGCAGGGCAAGGATTAATACTGCAGGGAAATTCAGGGTCCTAAAACTTGGTGGTTGTTAGAAATTCAGCAGATTGTAGCATTGCTGAGAAACGGGGGGAGTTACTTGTACTCACTGTGGAAACCTATTAAGTGGTGCCATAACAGAGAAAGTTTTCCAGCCATCAGTGCTACAGTGAAGGTGAAATCAGCTCCAGAGTTCCTTTATGTAGTTCTTTCCTGGTTCCTGTGAAGGGGGTGTTGGTGGCACACAGGTCAGTGTGGGCAGAACAGGAGTTGTCACTGCAGGCTCTCCCACCATGGCCAGTCTCTCCCTGCAGCAGCCTGGCAGGCTGGGACAGCCTCAGTGCCAAGGGGCTTCTCCTGGGTGGTGCCAGACTCTGCCTCTTACTCATTTTTACACTTGAGCTTTCCAGCAGTACTTTCATGATGTACATAGATATGGAAGTCTGTAGTTTTTATCTAAAATGAAGACACAGATTCTGTTAAAAGTATGGTTTTGTAGTCTAAGTTTTAATATTTTGAGAATGTTGGGTTTGTATGGTAGCTGTTGAACTGCAGTGCAATAGGACTCTGGACAAGAACATTTTAACTCCTCCCAGGAGCTGTGGAAATGTGCTTTCTAGCATCATCTGCTGAATAGGCAAATAATTGTCCAGTATTTGTCATTATGTCTGGAAGCTTAGATAGGTTAAAAACCAAAATGGAATTAATGTATGAAATGCTGTAGGCATTACCTGTGGGTTCCTGTGGAGTGCTGATTCTGTGGTATAGTCCCCGAAAATTGACATTTATGGTTTGGGACATAAAATTTCTATGTATCTCCATTAATCCCTACTCTGAATTTGCCAACACATGCAAATGCTGAGCTTACTGGTTACTGTGTTACAGTTTTCTTCTAGGAATCTGGATGCAGGAAAGCTCATTGGGTTCTCTTTTTGTTGTTTTTTTCTGGGGTGTTTGCAACATCATGTTGTTTTTTTCAGCCTAGTGTTAAAAAAATAGTGCCAAGGCTTTTAATTCTTGGTGGGCTTTCAGAATAAAGACTGGGAACAAAATGGGTTTAGATTTTTAACATTGAAACCATTCTTTTTTTTCCTTAAGCTTCTGGAAGTTTTGATCTCCTTGACAACACTGACATCCATCTGCACTTCCCAGCTGGAGCTGTCACAAAAGATGGACCATCTGCTGGTGTTACCATAGTAACCTGTCTTGCTTCACTCTTCAGTGGGCGGCTGGTGTGCTCAGATGTAGCCATGACAGGAGAAATTACACTGAGAGGCCTTGTTCTTCCAGTAAGCATCATTTGAGAAAAGAGCTAAGTTGTATTAATTCTCCCTACTCTGGATATAAAATCTGTTTATAGGCACTCAGAAAAGCAGGGTCTTGCTGGATCATTCCTTAGCAGCAGTCCAGTCTCTTCTGGTGCAGTTGGGAGGCTGATGGAAGCCAGCCTGCTGCAGTACTGTCCCACTCCTCCCTCTGCTTTGCTTTTCAAGATAAAGCCAGCCTTGATGTGGTTTTTGTGGAAAACACATTAAAATGTCTAGTTAGAAAGGAAACCTGGAAGTCTTAAAATTCAAGATGGGTCCAAAATGGGTATTGCAATTTCTAAACATGCTCCCTCAAACTATCAGTACAGAACTATCTTTGGTTTCTTTGAAAAGTTGTTCCTTAAACCTCTCACAGTAACTGTGTGTTTCTCTTGAAACCATCCTCCATACACCTATTTTTAGATTTTTCTTAAATGTTGTTCCTTGTGTACAGTTTAGCCAAAAGGCGTTTCCATAAAGCTTTTTATGGAAAATAAAGCATGAGGGCAAAGGAAAGTTTTCAAACAAATACAGTTTAAAGTGTCAGTGGAGCCTGGTGCAAGTGATTAGGCAAATATAGGAGTTATCATCCCATACCAAATGATGGAGAGGAGGAGGAGGAGGATGAAGTAGGAAAACAGAGGCAGCATTTTGTGTCCTGCAGAGGAGAGTAAAGCAGGGGTGCCAGGGGGAGGTAGCAGAGGAGGATCTCTGCAGTTTGTTCTGAGGACACTGAGCTTGCCAGGACAGGCTGTGGTTCAGGGTTCTCCTGGGCCCTGCATTAACTGGTGAAAGGTGCCCGAGCTCCCCAGAGTGTCTTCACCAGGGAGTGACCACGCTTTGCCTGCTGTTAAAGGTGGGTGCAAAGATCAGGTACCTGTAAATGTTAAACCAGATTTACCTTCTTCCTGAACATTGTCTGGGATCTTGCCATTGTCAGTCACTGAATTCCTCTGAGCAGCTGCCCCTGCTGCTGCCCCAAGTGTGTGCTGGGTGTGCAGCACCTCCGGAGCAGTGGCATCACCGGGGGGATTATGGCCCCTCCTCCCTTGCTTGTATTACAGCCCTTTGTGCTATAATACAAGGCTTTGCTCTCCTGTAAAGTAGTGTAGAATTACAAGTTTCTTCTGTAAGATGGTCTTTAGTTAGGATTAGAAGAGAGTTCAGGGGAAGAAGCTACAGCTGTGATTCAAAGCAAAACTAATTTAACCCCCCTTTTTACATCTCATTACCAACTCAGCCAGGTGGCTCAATGGAGCAGTGCCTGTTGTTGTAGCACAAAGCATCTCTCTAGTCTTGGAGCACAGGTTTGCATTTCTGTGCATTTTCTGTTGTACAGCTCAAGTTATTTGTGTGACAGTGCTTCCTTAGGACTTTTTTCCCTCTAAATCTAACACTGCCTTTTTCTGAAAAGCCTGCTGTTCTAATGCAGGATTTCAGCACACCATATAAAAATGGAGTGAAGGCCACCTTAGTTAAAAAAAATTCCTGAGAAGTAATGAGTACCACTATTGGTACTCCTCTACCTGCACTCCTAGATTAATTTTTCCCTTGTTAACTGTTACAGAAAGAATACTATATCATGTTAACATATTTCCCTCATTAAGCACATAATGAGCTACAACTGTGGCTGCATTTTTAATTGCTTTCTTAACTTACTGGGGGAGGCAGAACCTTTCATCCAAATTTAACTCCTGATGTGATGTTACAATAATTCCCGTATTAGATGAGTGTCACTGTTTTTATATATATATTTTTTATATATGTTTTTACTTCTTTCCTTTACCAGGTTGGGGGAATTAAAGACAAAGTCCTGGCAGCACACCGAGCTGGCCTGAAGAGAATCATCCTTCCTCAGAGGAACGAGAAGGACCTGGAGGAGATCGCGGTGCACGTGCGGCAGGAGCTGACGTTCGTGCTGGCCACCTGCCTCGACCAGGTCCTGAATGCCGCCTTCGAGGGGGGCTTTGCAGTTAAGCCCAGAGTGGAGCATTTGAACAGTAAACTTTAAGCAGCCAGGCTGAGATTCCTGCTGTATCAGATTCCATGGCTTGTGATCTCTTCCAGCTCCCTACATGTGTCAGGTGTAATTAGGAGTTAAACTGGACTGTCTAAGTGGGGGTGTAAATGCAAGCAAAAGGAAAATGTTGCTGCAGCAGTTCACAACCTGAAACCACATTTTAAGGGCTTTCGCTGCTTTTTATCAGCAAAGAATCTTGAAAAAAATACTCATTTCCTGATAAGAGTCAAGCATGAGAAAATTGAAGCTGTTGAGAAAGAATTCCTTGGCATATCTAGAATGTGTGTATGGACGTGGCAGCAGCTGGTCCCATCCTCAGAGAGGTCACACCCACAAAGAGGGAATAATGTGCAATTCTGGGAGAGCTGTATTTGCAAGAAAGGCAGCACAAGGCTCATAGATGGGCTTGTGACAAAAAGCAAAACTGATTTAGCAGAAGAATATACTTATTTAGAGAATAATATTTGTAATAATAACAATAATGTGCTAAGGAGCAGTAGCATCGGGAAAAATAAGGTTTTTGAAATCTAAAAAACATGCTTAAGGGATTTGAACAGAAGCACTATGGTCTAAATTAAGTTAGTAAGTTCTTTCAGCACTTGCTTCTAGTTTGTAGCAAGGTCACTGCAGACATCATTTTTCAAACCCCAACACAGGAAGCAATGCCAGAAGTGAAATGTAGGAATTGCTGTGTAAGAAGGGCAGTAACACACATGAGTTCATGTGTCCTTCCAGCAGCACAGGGGGCAGAGCAAACCTGAAGCCCTGATAAAAAACCTGGTAACATTTTGGAGGGACAAAGTACGAGTACCTGTATTCTTACTGATACAAACAGACTTGATTCTGGGCTGCCTGTGTTTGGAGGTGAGCCTGTGGAAATTAAATCCACTTAAACAATGCCAAGAAAATACTGAATCATTAAAGTGCATTCAGTACTGCACACTGTGAATAATTTATGGTTCAAGAAGTCTGTCAGTCTCCCCTCTCAGTTGATAGCTTTGTCTCTTCTCTTGAACCTCAGGGAAAACTACACTTCAGTGTGTGAGCTGGGCCTTTGGCATTGTTTGTACCAGTCAACCCCTGAGCAAACCTCCCATGTTGTTACATTCTCCTCTTGTTCACTGCTTCTGAAACAAGCTCCAGTGTGCTCAGGAAACACAAACTGTACCAGTGACAACAACCTGTTCTAGAAGCAGCCTATAAATCAAAAGAGTTTGCTTTGCTTTCATTTCCATAGATAACAAAAGCTGATTTATCTGGAACATAATAGTAATATTCAGTGGGAATTTCTGCACCTGTTTACAGAAGATTTCACAGAAGACTTAATCTAATAAAATGATAAAAAATAAAAATAAAACCCCCTTTTGTGTCACTATTTTAAGAGCTCTACTCTTAAGTCAGTCACCAGACCGTGGGCAACACACAGAGTCTCAGAACCTGTTCTGCCTTATAAGAAACTTGCAGGCAAAAAGTGCAGATAAACAACACCCTGGGTAAAACCCCGGGCCAGTATGGTCACGAGTGTGCTGCTGCTTTGCTTCTGATCAAACCAGGAGGGAAAGATCCTTAACCAAACTGAACCCAGCTCCAATAACAATCCTGCACTGTTGGCACTGGGGGCAGCACAGACATGCACAGAATTCCAGCACAGTCTGTTTCTACATGTGGAAAACAAACCTGCATTTATTTTAAAAATAGAAAGGACTATAAAAAAAGAAGTTTCCACCACAGCAAAACAGGGAGTTGCTCCCCAGAAAAGTTAAGCAATGACTTTCTGCCTGACACACCACTCCCATATTAAGTCTTGTCCACATGGACTTCACCTAAAGAGGGGGTGGGTCCATGGCCACTCTGGAGAGAATGCCAGGCACTTACTGCCTGTTTGCTGTTCCTGCTGGCAGAGCTCACACGGGTTTTATTTTGTTGATTTTTTTTTTTAAACAAAACTTCTGCACTACCCCCTGTATCAGACACTACAGACACACTCTGGAAGGTGGTAAGAATAACCCTCCATGCAGCAGCAAAGCACTTCTGAAGTAATTTCAATGCACTGGGGATTCTGCTTTGCAGCTGACAGTTAAATGGACCTGATATTAAACGTGGCCCTCAGAAGAATACCCTGAAATAGCCAAAGCTTATCAGAGATAAAAAAAAAAAGCAGTGGTAGCTCCTTTCCTCTGTCCACACTATGAATTGCTAGAGAGTAAGGATCCCACTAGTCCATTCCTGCTTTAATCACAGTAGCTTCGGAAAGATTCTGGATAAAACAACAGGACAGGCAGCAATACAAAACTGTTCACCTGCTTTAATTTTAAAGCACTACTGCAAACAAGAACTAGCAGGAACTGTCACAACAGAACCCGAATATTTACATCCACATTTGTCAAACATTTTAAGGCTTTCTTTTTAAAGGGCAATGAAAACCACAGAGGTAGTGCAAGCAGACAAATGCAAGGTCTACTGCATTTCATCTTTTAGAGACAAATCTGAATACGCTTTCCCAATACAGCAAAGTAAAACAGCACTTTCTAAAATAAATAGCTAATGTTAAGACAATGCCAGGCTTTAATACACCATTTATTTTAGATAAGGTAGTAAACTGTACAGATTTCTAGTATGTTTTCTTTTTTTCATATATAACAGTGTAGTTGACTTACCAGATCCTCACACTCTTTAGAGGAGATCCACTGAATTAGGCTCCTGATACTTTTGAGGATCTGGGCCTAAGTGTAATTTCTTTAATCATTCCATCTGATGATGGACATTGAGCATTTTATACAGATTTATTTTTAAACACCAAATGGTACTATTTTACATTACAGTAAGTCAGCATACAGTAGTTATGCTATAGCATTTGTCATCTGTAAGACATGAACCAACCTGTCTGACCACACCAGTCAGCTCCTGGAGCTCATTGCAAATGCCACTCTTGAAGTCCCCTTCAGAAGTACAGTCTTGACCTTCAGGCCATCCCAGCCTAGATAAACTCACTGCAGATCAGCACAACAAGGTTCTCAGAGTCACAGTTCTCCTGGGGACACAACCCAAGCTGAACCCCTCCAGACACAGTGCCCAGCCCTGCACACCTCTCCCAGGGCACGTGTCAGGCTGGAGGGAACCCTCGGGTTCTCCCCTGCCTTCCCCTAAACAAAACCAGAGCTGGAGGCAGCTCAGCTGGCAGGAGGACAGCAGTCCAGCCAGCCAGGCACCAGTGAGCAGGGGACCCGTGGCCTCCTCTAAAAGATCTGAAGTATTTTGCCAAAAGTCTGTCAAAGACCAGAAGACAAAACAGAGGTAAATGTGACAAGCTTATTTAGGTGAGAATAATTACTGAATTTAGCAAAATGCAAACAGTTGTATATTCAAAAGAAGAAAAAAAAGCTAGATTGCAAGACTTTTGGAAGCACTTATCTACTGTCACAAGGTACCAGTACATCTTTTAAATTACATCTGTGCACAGGTCAAACAGCCTAAGTATCAGATTTTAAGAGTGAAACTTTTACTACATGAAGCCAACTATTTCTGTAGTACTTTAATAATCCAACCCAATGGATTTTATGTTCCTTACCTGTGGAACTACTTACCTCTTCATGCATCAAAATAATGAGTTGTCTTAACAAATCAACTTCTCATAAGAAAGTTAAGACAGTGCACAGTAAATAAACCATATTTTAATGTGTTACAAAAGTATCAATAGCCAGACTACCTCCCCAAGGGGCGTCTGCTAGACTAGGTTTGACAAAGATTTCTTTCCAACAGCTTGAGATGAAGCAGCTTTTCCCCTTTTCTGTCTGTCTCTGTTCTGTAACACAAATGCCACATACAGCTGTGGTTAAGGTTTTCACCTACAGGCAGTCTGCAAAAAGCCCAAACAGAGCTTTGGGGCTGGTGAAACACCTGCAAGAGATTCATCTGCACTGTCATGTGCATCATGTCACCATAATGATATACAAAGTCACTTCCAGACAGTTGCTTTAGTAACAACCAAAAGACACGAAAACAAGAAACTGAGCAAGAGCATCAATGTGTCAAACTTTGAGCTAAAGCAAAAAGCAGAAGCTGGCTGTGTTTTCTTTAATTTGCCAGGTATTCTTTTAATGACAAATATAAAAAGACTGAAAACATCTCACTGCCTGCCTTTTTTTTTTTAAACAAATGGTCTTCTTTTATAATTACAAATACTGTGTAATACAATACCTTCTTTGTACTGCAAACCAACAAATACAAGGATGCAATCAAGTTTCTAAGCATCTCTAAATTTGAAATGTGAATTATTATTTTTTTTAAATTCGGAAAATTCTTAATAATTGTTCATTTTTGTTAGAAGATAACTCAAAGTACAACAACATCTAGGCCTGTTTTTAAAGGAGCTGTCTTTCCTGACACATCTTTGAACATAAGCACTCCTTTCGAGTTCAGTACATTCACAAATAGCTCAATTAAGAACAGTATCACCAATGAATTGACTACTGGAAAGAGACAAAATTTACCAAACATACAGAAATATAAGTTTTACCATAGCAATTATGCATATCAAAAGATGACACCTGTAATTAATTTTAAAAAGATACAAAAAAGAGAAAAACCTGAATTACAGAAAAGAAAGTCATATTTATTTAATGAAAAACTAGAAGTTAATAAAAATTAGCAAATACACAAAAAATATACACAAACAGCAGCAATACTATGTAGTGACTTACAAAGAGGGGGTGGGAGGAGGAGGGGAAGCAGCGGCCAGAGACCAGACCGCTCAACATGGCTTGTCAGTCAAAGGGGGAGGAAAAAAACACAAACAAAAACACGAAACAGTATCCTTTTCAACAGTACAATCAATCTACAAACAAGTTTTTAGAATTATTTTACAACATTTCCTGTAGAATCAATTCTTAATACAAAAGATGCCCATTTTGGGTGTATATATATTTTCAGTGGTTTACTGTTGACTTATTTTAAATATATTAGTTACTACATGCAACTGCTTCCTGTAATTTAACAGCCTTTCCTTTTATTTACCTTCATTTATGTCTACCCTCCATCTACCAAAGAATTTGTCTGACAGTCAAAGATGGTTACCCTAGTTTCTGCTAAATTAAATGCAACGGTTTAAACACTGGCCTGAAGAGGTTTGATTGCCGTTTCAGCACATGGATATAGTTACGTTGATGCCTAAATTGCCGTTTTCTGCAAAGAGCTGTGCAATGCTGGTGTCAAAGACTAGGCAGTCACTATTCATAATGGCTGTTGCAATTCCCTCATGGATGGACCGAGGAGTTGCTTCCCAAGTCAATCGCCGCCTATGCCCGTTTAGCTCGAGTCGATAAGCAAAGTTTTCTGCTTGCTTGCGTGTTCCTATCAGCTGTACAATTGCAAAGAACTGCTGGTGACCATCATATTTCTCCTGTTTCTCCAACACTAACATGAAATGGAAGCCAAAACAAGACTGCATCATAACCCAGTCAACAGCACCAGGAAGATTAATGTCCGTAGCCAGGAACACTATATCTTCTCCCTGCAGTGTTGTAATTGACTTGTGCTGATGCATCAGGTGTGGCATCACAGCATCCAGGGAGCCTTGCCATTTACATGAAGCACCGGGACACGGACAAGAATAAGGCCTAAACTCACACAGCTCCTCGTGGTCTGCTTTTTCCGTGTGTGGCAAAGTTATCTCGCAGCCGGAAGAGGCGTATTTACATGGGAATAGTACAGAGTTGGCAACTTTCTCCATAGCCAGGTTACGGATGGAGCCCAGCGGGCCTCGGCAGGTCGGACAGCACGTAAGTTTGGGGCGACAGTTGCTACAAACCAGGTGGCCACTCTGACACTGCAGGATGGGTGGCAGCACATAGTCAAAGCACACGGGACACTCAAAGAGACTGGCCAAGTCATTGTTGGAGGCTGTGGTGCCCGTCAGCGCGGGCACCCGCTGCGATGGCGTGCACTTGGAGGTACCCGTGGGGAGTGCTGTGGCAGTCTGACGGCTCATGTCTGCAACACAAGAGAGAAAAGAATTAATATCTAACCACCTTGTATTTTCCTCTGCACACAGAATTTCCTCACTTACAAAGAAGCTTCAAGAGAAAAGACAGAAATAAAAGCAAAAAAACCCCACGTAACACAAACTGTATTTCATGGGTATGTTACGCACAAAGATCAGTTGTGCACATTCGATGCAGACACTTGCATGACATGGAAATTTAACAAGTGAAGAAGTTCTATTAAGTGCTCTGCAGTGGAATTTATCTATTGAAAGCTGCAAGGGAGATAAGTAAAGATATGCTAAAAATAAGTTTGTTGTTGTTGGTTTGCTTTTTTTAATACTGCACTTATGAAATGCTTCACCCAGATCACTTGTGTGTAACAACTCGGAGCACTATGGAACAATTCTAAGGCTGGATTTTAAGCTGTTGTGTATGACAAACTGGCCATTTTTAATGAAAAAAAAAAAGATTTTCTGGACATGACCTTCTCAGTAATCATATTTACTGTACAACTGTTTTTTAAAAAAGCTGAAAAACACTAGCAAGGCAAAACACAGCTCAGACAGTTGCTACCCTGCCTTCTTCCCAGGATAGGACAGTGACTCTTCGTTTTCAATACTCTGTTACTGGGCCCACATCTTGTAAAGCACATCCACTGCTTCAGATTCCTGAACTAAACCATTTGTGAGGATACCAGAAAAGAAAAACAAAGCAATTATTTTCTTGAATTTCCCAAGTAAGACAAGAAATAAAAAAGATTAAATCTGAGAGTTAATTTTACCATGTAAGTAACTCAAACATTTGCAGTCCCTTGAAAAGGCCTTACATTCAGTGGAGCTCCCACTGAAGTTTTTCTTTCTGCTGTCCCCACACAAAGGTGACAAAGGTCTAACAGCTGTCTGACAAACAGCCTGCTTGAGCACTCCTACAGATGTGGTACAAGTACCATATTTGTTAACGTGTTATGGATGCTACACTTTTTACAACCCCTAACTCTCCTCCTCCTTGTGCAAGAGGAATTATTAGTGCTACCCGAGAAAATAAACGCAGTTCTGAAAAAATAAACATTACCTTTGTAGGTTAAGGACAGTTAGGCAAAACACTACTCAAAGTTGGCCTGTGTTCCACAGTACAATTCTCAGCCACCCTCAGTGCCTCTCTGCGAGTACATTAGCTCTGTATCTGTCACGTACGTATAAAGCTCTCAAAATAAACCTCATCTTTAATCTCCTTGCTATTTGACATGGGAATATTAGGCAATAGGCAAGCTTCCCATATTTAGCATCATTTCACCCACAAACTTACTCATACTTGGACCAGATAACTCAGAGCAGCATACTCTGCATGCTTTTGCAAGACACGCACTGTTCATGGCACAAAGGAGGGGAACTAAGAGATTCCAACTTGCAAAATGACTTATCCCTTGACATTCAAAAGTAATCACAGACAGGCAATTCCAAATTCCTCTACAGAAGCACTTCTCCTTAGTCCAGAGCTAGAAAAACATGAGTGTCTAAGATTGGATACTCAGTCACTGATTTTATGAGTCTCACAAGCCCAGTAACAGCATCTTCTCAACTCTTCAAATTCTATTGCTTCATCTCAGGTTTGGTGGTCTAGAAATACCCAACTACCATCTTCAGGAAAAAAAATCCATGCACTGGTTTTTCAGTGCTGGACCTTAAATATAGAGATATGACAAGAATATTTGTGTCTTTTGGCCACATTTTCCTACTGTGAGGCATTCCAGCTCAGATGAAAAAGTTTAGGATGTCTGTGACAAATCAAGAATGTGTTCTGGGGAAGTGATGCTGCCCCAGTGAGGGGATTTGAACAGCAAGGCCTCTGGCAGCAGACAGTGCTGCTGCTTCCCCAGCACCCGCGGGTGGGAGCTCGTGACCCTGCCCTGCTCTGGAACAAACGCACAGCAGTGACTGTACAGGGGAGAACCAACTCAGATCCTGCTGTTCGCCTGGGAATCACAGCCACAGGCACATGTACAATTCTGGAAATGCTTCCCTTCAAATATCCTAACACCCACGTTTCAGAAGGCTGTGTGTGCTGGATCTTGCCTGACCCTGTATGTCCTGATCCAGGGATCCCCAGCAACCCGCAGATAACACTGGTGAAAACCACTGCGTCAGACCAGTTCCCTGGGCAGTCTGACGAGCTGGGTGAGCTCGGGTGTCTTTAATTACACCTCTCAGAGCCCATGCAACAGTTAAATTAAGCAACCTACAAACTTTGCGAAATACCTTATGCACAGATGCATTTCCCACTTGAGCCTTCTAAGCTCTGGAAGCACTGGAGAACAGGACTGTGTGTTATCACTGTGTGACCAGCCTTCACACACACCTTCCACAGCCGAGCACCTCACACAAGCAGGGAATGAAAATGAGCAGGAACATGTGAACCAGACCACTGAGATGATTAGCATGCAAGGAAAAAGCTGGATAAAGCTATTAACTGTAATTTACCAAGCCTAAACCTGCCCAAAGCCTGCATTTTCATCACTCTTGTTAACATAAAGATGAATAATATATAATAACAGAAAAGTCAGAGAAGTTAATTTTTTATGGCTATGTTAAAAACTATAAGTCAATCACAAGTAAAACTTCTAACAGCGTAATACATTTAAGCCACCAAACTATGAAAACCATACAAACCAAGTGACTTGTTTACAAACCAAGGAAAAACAACTACAGAACTGGAAACAAAATTTAAAGATATTTTTAGTTACAACCCCCTTACTCCCTACAGACAATATTTGCTATTACGTTATCTATATTTGCACACACTGGGAATAAGTCTCTAAGCAACAGTGATAAACTAAGGCATACTAGGTGTCATTTTCAAGACTATTAGTTCCTTTAACTCAAATTATCCAGAAGATTGCACATATTCGAAAAAATCTAACCACGACTAAAACGGGGAAAACGTATTTTAAGATTTCCTAATTGTAAAGCAAGAAGAACTGTCCTTCATGACATCAGAACGCACCGACCTGTTGATAAAAAAGTATTCTCGCCAGTGTTGTGCGGAAGGTGACATGCACAGGCTACCGAGACCTCCCGAGGGAGGCGACTTCACAGTTCCTAAACCCCAGCTTTTAATGCTGCGATAACGCAAGGTAACGTCGCTACCTTTCCCCTTGCAGGCTCTACTCCCCGGCAGACACGCAGACCAGACGCCCTTCCAGGAACACGGCCCGCCGGAGGCGGCTCTGCCCCTCATGTGGCGCGGCGGAGCTCATGGCGTGTGGGGGCAGCACAGCCGCGCTGGGGGCGCGGGCCGGGCCGGGACCCCCCCGAACGCCCCCGGGCCCCGGCGGGCCCCGCGCCGCGCACGGCAGTCACCGCCCCGGGCCCCGCCGGCCCCATCTACGGCCCGGCCCCGCTGCGGCCGCTCCGGCCCCGGCGCCAAAATGGTTCCCCGAGCTTCCCCCGGCACCGCCGGGCCGCGCCCGCCCCGCCCCGCCCCGCCTGTGCCTGCCGGGGGAGGGCCCGGCCCGGCCCCGCCAACAGGGACCCGGCCCCGCCCCGGCCCAGCCCACGGGGACCCGGCCCAGCCCACGGGGACCCGGCCCAGCCCACGGGGACCCGGCCCAGCCCCGGCAGAGCCCACGGGGACCCGGCCCAGCCCACGGGGACCCGGCCCAGCCCACGGGGACCCGGCCCAGCCCACGGGGACCCGTCTCCTCCCGGGCGGCACCGCCTCTGCCCCGGCACCGCGTGTCCCCACAGCCGTGCGCGTTCCGCACACGGAGCTCCCTCTGCACGGCCGGGACCTGACCAACAGCCCCCTGCTCCACGCCGACGGAGCTCATCATCCTCCCTAAAAAATTCTTTAAAAGCTACAGATCCGCTCAAAACTCTTTTAACACATGAACTTCACTTCCTGCTCTTTCAAGGATACTCCTCAGATGAGCATTTCTCACTGTGGACCTATAAAGTTCTATTCAACAGGAATTTTCTCCATTATTCAATAAGCAAAAGCCTAATAATCTCAAGGAAAATGTGGCATATTTAAATATTCACACAGATTCTTAAAAAACTTAGAACAGTTTAAGGATAAAGGAGTTGAAAACCAAGTCAACACGCTTGCATGATGCACACAGTGGGCTCAGATGATCTTAGACTTTATGGAATACTGATGTAATGATTATAAGATCATCGAAGTACAACTTTCAGTGGAGGCAACAGAACAACACATTGCAATAATTTGTTTTGGTCACATAAAAAGTAAGGCTACAGTATCAGGGTAGAGAAAATTATCTGTAAAAATGCTTTCTTACTATTTGAAATCCAAGTTCTGTTCAAGGAAGACTTGTATCAGGACTTGAATACATGCCAATAATGCCCAACTACTATAAACAAAACCTACCAATTCAATACAAGGCTTCCTTCAGCCTCATCCCCAAACTTGCAATATCCATCATCCCACCAAGTAAGAGTCAAGAAAGTTTCTGAGCAGAACAGAAAAGCTGAAGAAAATCTGCACGGAAACAGCTTTTGAGAAATGAAGAGCATGTTCTGCAGTGTCTGGAACACGCCCTGGGCTCTGTCCTGCAGCACAGAGCTGTCCCCAAAGCAACCCCGGGGCCCTTGGACAGGTTACAGCTAATGCTGCACTTGCTTTGCTCCACTGCAGCAGGGTGTGCAATGCCTGAGGGGAGAGAGCCTTTGGAACCCCGGGCAGGTAACAGAAACACCGACAATGAAAAGACACAACCAATCCACTGTTTGAAAAGCTCTGCAGAGGCTCAGGCCCACGGAGAGCGGTTTCAAGTGAAGTTCACAAAGATGCCATACTTGACATGCCAGGGAATTAACAACAGTATACAGGACTACTCTGATACCCTTTCAGCTTCCCACCTTTCCAAGGTGTTACCTCCAGACACATTCTAGAAATCACATCTCCTGCGCTTCACTGGAATACAGGGCACCTTTGACAAATCCAACTTAACACCATCCACTTCTCTCATATCAGATATCGTATCTTCTCTCACATCTTCACCCAATCAAGACTAGACTTGTGTTTAACACTTTAATTTGCTTTTGAGAGGGTAACAATATTAGTTTTGGAACAAAAAAAACCCCACAAAAGTTCTGTATAGTCATCTTAACGGATGGAAGGGGAAAAAAATCTCTCATCTCATCACACCTAAGCGTGATACAAGGACAGATAAAATGATTTATCACAAATGTCTATATGTGATGGATAAAATATTTTTTCTATTACATTTCAGAACTAACTGAATTCAGAGACTTCCATTCAAAATGCACTCCTAATGCATTACAGCCACCACCAAACAGAAAATCTTTCAAGTTTTGAAATGAGACCTTTTTAAACACAATACCCTGTTTACAGAGCACTGGAAATGAGAACAGGACAGTGTTCAAAGTTGTGAAAAACACAGGTTACTTTTTTCAAGATGCAATACTAGCAAGAATGTAAAAACACAAAAGCTAATTAACTGTTCTAAATACTCATTAAACAGGTGTTAATAAGAACTCTAAGATTTAAGTAGTGTTAGGCTAACTCTATGTGAAAAAACCTCTGGATACCAGTTTTGTGCCAATACTGCTCAATTATGAGAACTCAAACTACTGAGGACATCATCTATAGCACTATGGAAAAGCCAACTCTTCTATTACACATACTTACTATTTCTGAAAGTAATTGTCCAAGGAATCTACCTTTCCTCTGTCCCCTCTTGCACTCATAATTGTCAACACACAGCAAAACAGAAGGGAAAGAAGTTTTAGCAAGCTCTGTTGAAAATAATATATATTGTCCTCACCACCACCTAACTCACACTTCAGCAGTCAAAACACATCCAGTGTATTATGCACAGATTGTATTAGAGAAAAGCTTGCAAATATTTTAAAAGAAATTAGTATATTTAATTTCTGTTTAATTTAAAAGACATTTTAGGGCCCAAGGTTTTTCCACGTTGAAGTCCATCAGTTTATCTCTTACAACTCTCTCAGATCCCAAGGGCCTGGCACAGTCAGCATCAAACACAGGCCTGCTCCTGCAGCTCTGCCCCCCTGGACACTGACATGGTGCATCCCAGCTCAGACACAGCCTCTGCACCTCCTGGCCTACTTCAACACTTTCACAAGACAGTTCATGACATAAATTATTAATCAACTATATAACACAATAATGAATTATGAATTTTTTCAACCCTTCCAGAGACTGTTTTCTTTAGTGCCCTTAACTATGCTATTTATTTCAGACACCTCAGGGCTTTCTCTTTTTCTGCATAATAAGCAACAGCTAGATCAATCCAATGTAACACGATACTATAAAATAAGACCAAAATAAAATTACAAAATTTACAAAAAGTCTCATGATGATTTCCTTTTCCAAAATATCATCTGTCCAGCTCATCTCCTTTCCACACACAATTTCAACATTTCCCACTACCTTGCAGTGACCCAATCTGCTTGAAAATGTAGGTATCTTTTTTCCTTGCACCTCACCCTACCAACCCCGCTTTCCAATCACCAGGAAAGGAGATCCCAGTGGATTCATACAATCATGGAATCAGTTATTGTCTTCATGGCTATCCCTGCAGCGAGCCACCAGCCCTTAACACTCACCCCAGGTGTTCCCCTTACACACTACAGTCACCAACTGAGTCACGGCTGGTGGACAATCAGATCCTCTCCAAATTCAACACAGATCATGTGGCAGATGCAGATACAAACAGCACCATGTAAACACAAATGGTATTATTACACCCACCAAATGGCAGTGACCTGTTTCTAATCCAACACAAACCCCTGAGTTTGGCTAGTGCTGTTTGATTTCTGCTTCATCACTAACACTGTTTCTCCTCTATAGATATGCCAGAATATTAAACATCAACCCAGGAGGTGCTTTTTTTCTAGCTATTAAAGATTTTCTACAACAACTTCGTAATGTAAAATTAAGAAGGAACAGTGTCCTATAGAAGATATACAACAACCACATAAAAATCACATTAGCAAACAACAACTATGACTGAAGTGTTAATTTTTAAATGCAACAAAGAGGTCCACCAATTATAAAAAGTGAATAACTTGTAGCCAAACAGAGCTTCAACATCCAATTTAACATGGAATACTGGAGATTATACTGCTGTGCTACTCCAGCCTTGCAAACAAAGACAACCTGAGGAACACAGTTTTGAGAAAATATAACTATCTGATAAAACCTCAAAACCTAAAAATGTCTGTTCACTGGCCAAAACCTGAGTTTGTACCACTCCCTCTGTACTGTATAATCGGAGAACATCCAAGCCTTCCTAGGTCTTAGAGTTATATGTAGCACTAAATAAGAAAGCAGGTTTCTTTGGAAATTCAGACCATCAACAAATTATAAAGCAAAATAGGACATCTATGTCTCTTGTCTTTTGAACTTGGAAGGAAAGGCAGCAGGACAGAAAGCAAAAGCTAGGGGAACTATCAAGGAAATTCCTGAAAATTCAAGCTACACTAAAACCAATTTACCAAATGCCACTGTGAGAAAAAGGAAATTCAGCAATACATTAAATAAACTGGTATAAGCAACAATATCAAACATTATTGATATTTGGCAATCTATTATAATAAAAGAAAGTTAAGCCTCAAAGTAGCTAGTGAAACTATACATGGTTAAAAAAAAATACAATAAAAATCAAAACTAAGCACTTGCATTAAGAAGACATGGACCACTTCCAAACTGGACTTTACCATATTTTTCATTTTCATTTTTAAAAACAAGACAATAACTTATCTTGCTGTGACACTGCCAAATCCCACATCCTACAGAGGTGTGAAGATGGGGATAAAGAAACACTGCCCAAGGCTGTATCCTGGGCACTCTTGCCTGGTACCTGTGACAAAAGCCTTCTCCTTCCTGCCTTCCCTGTGTCCCTGCTCTGTGTCCCTAGTGCCAGTCAGCCAATGACACAGGACACCTGCATTTCCAGCATCTCACACATGGACCTACAGCACCAAACCCCACGGGATGGACTCAAAGCAGGAGCTGTCCCACACAGCCTTCTCAGGTACCAAATGGACCGTGCCCGTCTGGAGCTGCCATGGGGTGGGCACGGGACAGCTCATGGAGATAAAGCAGAAGTACAGGTCTCAAAATAAAGAAAAATTTCCTATAAAAATACAGGTATCTCTATGCAAACAATACATAACAGGGAAACCAGTTTTTAATTTTTCAGTAATACCTAGCTTCCTTTCACTGTGAACAGCGCACACTGAACTGAGCTGCATCAGGATCATCTTCCAACAATAATTCAGCCAAATAATGTCTATAAACACAGGGAGATAGTTAACTTTTAAGAAGTTCTAGACATACAATGCTGCAATAAAAATTAAGAGGCATACAGGAGGATCAGCTACAAAGTGAATTAGTAACAGCACCAGAAAAACAAAAAGGCAAGTTATTTTTCATGCTCTAACACATACTGCCTTTCACAAGTATCTAAACAGGAAGCACTTAATTGTTCTACAAGGTATCATAGATGGGCTCTGTATACAATCACACTCTATTAGAATTAAAAAAAGGAAAAACAAAACAAACCCAAATCCCTTTGTAAACATTCACAGCAAATCCTACCAAGTGTGCCACTTTGGGGGCTGTATTTCTCTCCTCAGGCTGATTTTGCAAAGCCTATATTCTCCACTGCATGCTGTAACTGCCATGCAATATTGCATCACCATTCCTGTGTCTGTGGCAGACACAGGGAAGAGGGTGTGGCATGGAAGCACCTACCTTAATTCAGTAAGGCTCAACTACACCAGTACCTGTACTTTGATGTGTCTTCACTTACAAAGTCTTTCTGTGATAACTATTCCAATTCAAATTCATGCTCAATATTTTCCCTGCATAACTTAACAGCACTAGGGAGCAGACCATCAAAATAACCACACCTGACCAAGGAGGCCTGCAGAGAGACTGGCCTCCAGAAGAGCCTGACCACGACACAGAAAGCCACTTGTAGAAAGAGTCAGGACAGGATGACCTACATTGACTATTTTTATAAAGATCCCTCCATGTTGTTCATTGCTGAGGTTCATATATATTTCCATTTTATATAATCATTTATTCCTGTGATCCTTCATTTGTTCTGTATTCTTGTATGCAGTCCTGGTGACAGTGAAGTCCTGTAAAGAATGGCAATCTAAACCCCAGAGGGCAAATATGGAGGGGAGGGCCTGGGGAACAGAGATACTCATTCCAGAGAACAGCCCTTGGTGCCCCAAGGTATGTCAGATATGGAATCTACACATAAATAACACCCAGCGTTGTAGAACACAGACTAGTGACACTGGAGGCCTGACTTTTAACTCCTCAGAAATTATGAATTTTTCAGAACCTCTAGTACTAACATACAGAGATTCTCTAGTCATTCTGAGTGAGAGTTTTTACAAATCTGGGTTTCTCTTAAATCCATTTAACCTTCAGAAGAAAGAATATTTAGAAGAATGTCCAATAAAGATAAGGTATTTATTTTATTTTATTACAGATACACATCACAAAGAGAATAAAACACAACATTTAAAACATAAAGGATCAAGTCTGTATTTTTAAAATGGACATTTCTGCATTTTGGAAGTAAGATTTTCCTAGTATGCTACTAATTCAAAAGGAGAGCTGTGGAAATCTAAGATAGGCCACAGGCAGAAAAGAGAAAACACTGAAATTTTTTACATTGAAAGAAATATACAGCTTTAGTAAAAAAAGTACAAAATTACAGTGAGATTTTCACATTTCTGATGGTTCCACTCTTTTCAGTACTTCATTTCTTTAAACTCCCACCTTCTGCATGTCTTGTGTTTCTAGCATCCATTCTTTGAAGCACGTGTGCCTCAATTAAGATCAATACTGTTTTATTTGACTTAGTTTTTCTCCACTCATCCACTCTGAATCAACTGTTTCTGTAAAACTGTGGAACAAGGATTCAACTACCACAATATTAAATATTTTTTAAAATCATTATTACAACATTACTCAAATTCTCAATCTTGACTACTGCCAAGTCTGTAGCCAAGACTGGTCACTGCTGCAGAAAGCAAAAGTTCTACAGCTTTTCATCAGAACCTCAGGTTTAAAATGCAGCTTTATCTCCCAAATCAGAGCTCTTTCCCAGCAAGTGTCCAGCCCGAGCACAGCGACCAGGCCTGGCTGGAACTGCTGACTGCACACAGCACCAAGGTACATGAAAAGACTGAGCATTCCTTGAAACCTTCCAAAATCCCCAACCAAACCCACCATTAGTGGTACTAGAGCAGAAGTCTGTGGCAGGGGAGACCTGGGGTTAGTTCCTGCTCTGTCACAAGCTTCTGAGTCACCATGGGCAAGTACTTCCCTGCTTCTTACAGGTTTTAAGCTACCACAAGTAGCTGTGAGCCTCAGACATTAATGCAAAGGGAATGAAACGACTTGATAAGGATACTAAATTAACCTTGTTAGACCTTATTTGAATTTACTTCAGGTTAGTAATAACTAAATATCATTACACACTAAAAGACACTGTTAAATTATTTAACATCTCAGTTTTTATAGTTAGCAATCATCAGACTTCAATCACTGTTTACTTTCCAGCTCCTGCTCACATATGGATAACTGCCCTCTCTTCACTCCAGTATTTTGTACATTAAAGAGACAAATTAGGGAGACATTGGCAACACCCTTCTCACTACTTCTATAGTATCTAATATGAAGGCCTCCTGATTTTATGAAAGGTAAATAAAGTAACCTTTCATAAGAGGGATCCTTGTATTACCAAAAAAATTCCCTCAGCTTTTTTTGGGAAGCTCCAAGTACCCAGATTCTCAAGCAAGTGATTCAAATTCAACAGAAAAAAGCTCTTAGGCAAAAGAAGCACATGTTCTTTTATTGCCATTAAATTCTGATCAGGTACATCTCAAATGCCAAGTAAAATGCACTCACTATTTCACTTATCTGTATTGCCTGAAAAATGCTTCATGGCATACAAAATTAAAATTCAACCATAATCACTCTGAAGTCAGGCCTGAGTCTGCACCAGAAATTAAAACACAAGATATTATAAAAGGTTTGGAAATGACAGGTGTAGATGTATCTTTCTGCTACTTCACGTTCTCTTTATCTGCACTTTCTAAATGCAAGACTTATCATTATGTCCTTCTCTGTAAAATATTGTCCTCTCCTCCATTATGTAGTAAAAATCAAAACCTGAGTCTATGTTGCAGTGCTGAATCCTGAACACCAAATCCCAGCAGTGACTCACTATCTAAAGCACAGCTGTAAACTTCAGTATTTTTTAGCCTTTTTCTTTTACAGGAGTGTTACCAAAATACAATAGGTTGGAAGGTCAAGCATTCAAAAATTGGGAAATAAAAAATGTAAAGCTCCATGGACAACCCTAGGCTACTCTCATATTCTCATTAAGGAGCAGCTTCATGAAACGCTCTTTTTGCCCACGCTCAACTCCAGTAGTAGACAAGCCCCTGTATCCATGGAAGAACTACAACAGTACATGGAGGAACAACTTTGGCTTAAATGGAACACCTGATCTTAAAATAAAACTGTTAAAGGCAGCAGCTGGTTTTAATATGCACAAAAGTGTTCTTAAAATTACTGCTTTACAGGTGCTGTTTTAGAAGAATGTCCATTTTTTATTTGTAAAATTTCCTTTCTAATGATTACACTCAACCTAGCACAAAGCCAGACTAAAATTTTATAGTACACCATCAACATCTGCCAGCCAAATGATTCCTGGTCACACCTGTGCAACCAGTCTCCAAATTACATCCTCACCACACTTGTGTAATCACACAGATATCGGCCACGGAGGGAAGAACCCTACACAAATTAACTCTCCATTGAGTTAACGCCTTCATGCACTAAAAAGAGGGAAAAATTCCTGTGAATGAAAGTCATTTTGTGACTTTAAAGATTTTTATATAAATATATGTGCATATATATTTCAAAATAAACGGTCATTCAGAAATCAAAATATTAGCTGAGCAGAGCATTTTCACAGCTTTTAAAAGAAGACAACTGCACATAAGAAGATGGAAAGGAGCAAAACTTAAGGCTCAAGTATAGGCAAAAGTGAACAACTTTACATGAATTTAAAAATTAGGTTATATACCTATCAACACACAAATGCATATCAAAGCATGTTTCACACATCATTTCCAAAACAATATTAGGTAATTTAAGAAGATTAAAATATGAAACTGTAGCAGACCTATATCTGGTAAAAAAAAAAAAAAATTACAAGAGGTAGTGAGGTTTCAAAAAAAAAATCAGAATCCATTTTTACAGAACTAAGGACAGGATTAAGGACTATCTAAGCTGATACAGGGAGTTACAGACATTATCTTTCAAAGAGAAAGTAGCAACATTACATGTTTTAAAGGTTCTTAAATATTTTAATAGCACTTTTAAGAACTGCTCAGTTACAGTATTTCTTAAGAGCTTTCAGATACCATTACAAACCCGTGAAGAACATGGTTTGTCTACAGCACAAAGAACACTCCAGTAGGTAGAGGCTCCCCAGTGCCAGGCACACACAGAGCATGTCAGACTGTGCCACCACTTCTACAACAAACAAAAGGCTGCCACCAACACCAGTGGTTGTGCTGCCTGCCCTGTACCACTAGTTTTCTTTCTTTTTAAGGTAGTGGATTCAACAAGATCAGTCTTGCACAACTACCTGAGCACTGGCACACCAGGAAGACACCAAGACCAAGTGGCAAAGGAGGTCATGGCCATTCCTTGTTAGCCCCAAGTCTTCACCTCCACTGCTCCTGAGCACACCCCCAGCTCCTGCAGCAGAGCTGAACCTGCAGCTCTGGCAGTGACCCAGCACACAGGTACCCATTCCTCACAGGCAGAGAGTTGGCAACTAAACTTGGGACTAAAACTGCCCCACTCACACTGGTGGCAGAAACACTGCAAGTTAACACTGGCAGTCCAACAGAAACTGTTTTTAGCTACTGCAGAACTGTACCCTGGATGTGCCACAGCTTGTGCAGTGCTACATCTTCTATTATTTCTTCTTTCCTAACACTGATGTGTTAACAGCAAATAACCACATATTTTACAAATAACATTGACTTTTAGAAAAATCATAGGAAAAAATTACTTTTAAACCCCATTTCAAACTAATACCTATATCACATTTCAGCATGAAGCAAGGTGTACTAAGAACTACAAAACAGAACTCAGAAACTTCACATTTCAGTTGCCAGCCCCTTGCAAAATACAGAAGACACAGAACTTTCCCTCATGAAAGATATGTAATACAGAGCAAACAGAAACCAAAAATTATGTCTTTTAACACATGTACATTTCTAAGCTAGACACCAGTTCTAGCAATTTTTATGCAATTTATTTTCAAGCTTTCCCTCCTCTAGTAAATTGTTTCAAAATACTCCTACTGCAGTTAAAGTGTTTGGACAATCCTTACATGAGCAAAATTTAACATACAATTTTCCTTCATATATAGTTTTCCTTTTACATATTTCATCTGACCACATGTTTGAACATGACTCTTGAAAGCATGGCATTTTAAATGCTCTTCCTTGACAGCATTAAAAAAAAAACCTTGAAAAGCAACTGTAGTCTTTCATCAAAGACTAAATTGTGTTTTGCTCCATTTAGTACTACCTGAAAGAACTCTAGAAAAGAACCTTAAAATATTTAACTTAAAGATTTCATGCCACTGTGCTTGGTTTTGGTTGGAATAGAGTTAATTTTCTTTGCAGTGGCTGGAATGGGGCTGTGCTTTGGATCTGTGCTGGAAGCAGTGCTGATAAACACAGAGATGGTTCTGCTATAGCTGAGCAGAGCTTGCACAGCCTCAAGGCCTTTTCTTCTCACACTGCCCCAGCAGAGGGGAGGCTGGGGGTGCACAACACACTGGGAGGGGACCCAGCCGGGACAGGTGACCCCAGCTGACCAAAGGGATGTTCCAGACCATCTGCTGTCACGCTCAGCACACAGAGCTGGGGGAAGGAGGAGGAAGGGCAGGACATTTGGAGCGATGGCGTTTGTGTTCCCAAGTAACCATCACCCATGATGGAGCCCTGCTTTCCTGGCCATGGCTGAACATCTGCCTGCCCACAGAAAGTGATGAATGAATTCCTTGTTTTGCTTTGCTTGTGTGTACAGCTTTTCCTTTACCTGTTAAACTGTCTTCATCTGAATCCACAAGTTTTTTTCACTTCTACTTTTCCAAGTCTCTCCTGGATCCCACAGGTGGGGAAGTGAGAGTGGCTGCGTGGTACTTACTTGCCAGCCAGGGTTAAACCACGCCAGCCACACAAACCACAGTTCAAAGAACTTCTCTTTCACTTTTAAGGAGCTGATGACTAATTTTTTAAGCAGCAGAAGTTATCACTACACTCTCCCTCTTTTTCTTCATCTCTCAGCAAGGTCATCAATTGCTACAACAAAAGATACAAACATGTTTCTGGATAAGTCAAACCAAAAAGGAATAGTCAACAACAACTGTCTGTAGAGCAATTTGCTGCTCTTTTTATAACAGTTTCCCTGGAATATATCCATGGTAATTTTATGAAATCCATTTCCAGATGCAATAGGACAAATACAGGCTTTACCATTTAAATAATATTTTACTTTCTCACTGAAAACACAGCCGACCTCAGTTTTTGTATTCAGCTTCTACAAAGAAAAACAAGTCAAAATCAGAAGTGGACCATTTGGTTAGCTGTAATTATCTAGCACTTTATCTGATTAAAGCACTGTGGAATTAGTAACCAAATCTCTCATTATTCCTGTGATAACACAAAGAATCACCATTTTATATATTCACTCACACGGGCATATATTTAAAATAGTTGTCCTGAGCACTGCAGAAACACAGTATGCAGTTTGGATCAGAACTGGAATATATATCTATAGTGGCATAAAACTTAAAGAGTTAATGGGGCATTAATGCCAGGTTTTGTCTTCCTGCTTTAGTTAGCAGCTAAACATACCATAGCTTGATATCAAACTGCCCCAAGTCAATGATTTAGGAAGATTTTTGCTATGTGCAATTAAGTGCTAATAAGAAAAACTCAGATAAATCTGAAGTAACAGCTCATGGTAACAACACAGTATATATGCCTATCAGTTCCTAGTCCATGTTGTGATACTGTACACAGAAGGCATGCACCAAAATTGCATTTTTATCATGATACCGAACATTTAAGAAACATACATTTTGAAAAAAAGTAAACTGCTTACAACAAATTTTTTTATTAATGAAACAAAACATTTTACTGAGGTAATGATATCTCTCTAATTGTTGTGTATTTTTGTTAAAGTCAAACAACTTTTCTTAATGCTAACTTCCCTTCAAAAACCAAAGCAACAACAAAAAAAAAGGATCCAGTAAAAAAAATCTTTTGCATCTACAATGTTCATGATGCTTAAAACTGTAAACTTCAGAGATGAGATCCTAAGGTTTAGGCACCACATGATGGCTGAGATGAACCAGAGCCTGCCAGCATCCTCATTCACTGCTGCTGCTTTCTGCAGCAGGTAGCCCCAAAGCAGCAGCCAGGAACCCAGGTAACTGCAGCCAGCAGCTGGAAACACCCTTTGCACTTGGGCTTTCTGCAGACTGGGCACATGCACTACAACTGAAGGATTGAGTTCTTTAGATGTCTCCAGAATTACAAATACCATTGATTCACCTGGACCATTCTGGTTGGCTCCCATAAATGAGACAATCACTAAAGCAAAAAACACAGTGATAATCTATTTGGCAAAACTCAGTCCAGCTCTTAAAGCTGACACACGGCTACAAGCACTATTACCACAGAAAAATAGAGCAAAGCAATTCTAACTGAAAATTAAGAACATCATGTTCCTCATGGCAGTTGCATGCATAGTCTTCCAGACTGTTTCATCTGAAGATCAGAGTTCATAAAACTGTCCTACTTGATTTCTTTGAATTTTGAGACCAAAAAGAGTTGCTTCTCATATGAACATGCTCATGCTCCCCCCTCTTCCACATTAGAGGCAGTTGTCTGACATCAGAGCAGGATTTCTTTCTCAATTCATACTAAGCAAACAGTAGCAACTCTATTCAAACCTAAGTATCAAAAGTACTCATGTTATTTAAAGTATTTACTTTCCTTAGTTCACACCTACTTAGTTGGAGCCACTGAATTTCTGAGCTAACTCCTTTAGTACAGTCTAATTAGACTGTGGCATTAAAACCTTATCAACAGACGTGACACACTAATGGTTAAGATACTTCATCACAACATGCACTTCCAGGTCAAAAATGCCCATCATTTCATCAGTTTCAGAATTCTTGGGTCACAACAGATTTCTAAAACTGGACCACTGATGGATGAGCCTTATCCTTGTCCTTTCCTACACAATTTTTCACTGCTCTGAGAAGTACTAAGGCTATTTAAGAACATTAGTTTCCACTGACAATAACATAATTATGATTTCTACCATTCGATTTTTACACTAATGTTACAGCATAGAACAAATGATAAAAGTAGAACTAATCGACCTATGCTTTAGGTATACGCCCCAAAGTTATTTTCTGCAACAAATGAGTAGTCCAGAAATCCAAGTTTTATCCTAAAAGCCTCTCTGTATTAGTCTACCTGTATCCCAGTAACTCAAATCTTCTTGCAGACCAGCTTGAATAAATCAGGGTTGAGAAGACTCCCTTCCATTTTCCCTACCCGTCTGGAATGCACCGTGCTAACCTCGAGTTTGGGAGGGAGATTAGGAGACAACTGAAACTACGTCCCGCGCGTGGAATATCCCATGTCCTCCATGACCTAGTCCGGTTTAGCTGTGGGCTTCCTAACAGACACTCATCTGCCAGGTTAAACAAATTAAACCACTTTATTTATTTAGCATATGATTAAACTGCTTTCAGGGGAAAGGCAATATTCACCCAGTCTGGTTGAAATAGAGACTGCAGAGAGAATACTGGAGAAATACTGTATGAACGTGAGCTTATAACAAAAGTGCCACCAGTTCACCACCGGAAAAAGAAACTCGATGAATAAATACTCAGAATGCTTTGCCTTTCACTACAAACACTGTTGTTTCCCGTCCTTTTAAAACCGTGGAGAAGGGGAAAGAACGAAGATCTCCAGGCGTTTAATTCTGCGGGGGAACCCGAGGGACGAGCCAGAACCTCCCTCCCTCTCTGCCCTGCCCGGATTAGGTAAGAGCCAGCCGCGCTCGCGGGGAATGTCACGGCGGGGCCACGAGCGGCCCATTTCCCGGGGCAGGCTGTTCCCGGGCCCGCCGTGGCCCCGCCGTGGCCAGGCCGCCTCCCCGGGCCGCGCCGGCCCCGCCGCGCCGCCCGAGCACAAAGCGCGGCAGGGCCGAGCCCACAAAGCGAAGGGGCAGCCCCGGCCGGGCGGAGCGGGCCCGGGCCGTGCCGCCGCCCCCGACCCACACAATGGCCCGGCGGAAGGGCCCGGGGCCGCCACCGCCGCCCGGCCCCGCTCGGGCCCGCAGGCCCCGCCACAGCTCCGCCCGCCCGGGCCGCGCTTAGGCCGCGCCGGGGCCTTGTCCCGAGCCCGCCCCGCGGCCGCGCCGGGGCCTCCGCCGCGGGCGGCGGGGGCCGAAGGGCCGCGCCGGGCAGAGCCGCTCCCGCCGCCCCCGCGGCCGCTCGGGCTCCCCGGTGGGGCCGCGCTCACCTGTGTGCGCCGGGCAGGGCGGGACCCGCTGAGGCGGCCTTGGCTCCCCCGATGGGCGCGGGCTCCGTGCGGGGCCGACTCTCTGCGCTGCTCCGGCCGAGACGCTCCGTGCGCGGCCCGAGCCCAGCGCGCGCTCCCTCCCCTCGCTCGCTCCCTCGGCCGCGGGCACGCGCCGGCTGCGCCCGAGCGATCCCGATCCCGCCGGTGCCGCCTCCGCGCGAGCGCGCTCCCGAGGCGCGCTCCCGCCGCCCACCGCGCACGCGCGGGCCGCGCTCTGCCCCGCGCCCGGCCCGGGAACAAAGGCCGCGCTGCCCCCCGGGAATGCTGCGGGAATGCTCCGCGATCCCACGGGATCCCAGCCGGCCCCCGAGCCCCGGCACAGCCGCCGCTCACCTGCGCCGCCGCGGGGTCACCCGGAGCCCTCTCGGCCGGCCCGCCCCGGGCGGCGGCCGCCCCGTGCTCGGCGCTGGGAGCGGGTGTTGGGACGCGCCGGCATCCGCAGGGCCGGGGCCTCGGGGCCACGCGGGCTCTGTCCCAGGGACTCGTAGTTCTGTTTTAAAAAATAAAAATAAAAACAAACCGCAAAGTGGCCTCTCCGAGAGAGGCCGGTACCGTCCAGCACAGGGTTTAATGGACTGCTGAAAACAAACCCCTCCTCCGGGCTCTGCACAGACTGTGCATCGTTCGGGCTGGGGCCCCGTCCAGCAGTGCCCTAAATACATATGTAAGTTTCAGCACATAAACTGGATGGAATAAATGTAATTACTGGTGTGCTTACATATACTTTGTTGGATTAGGACCCTGTTCATCTGTGGAAGCTATTCAGAGGTTTGCCAGAGGAGAGACTTGTTTATTTTCAGTAAAATATTTTAAAATATGTGTTTGCTACCTTATTTCCATTTTTTTGAATGACTGAAGCATTTTCTTGGCCAGTTTAATTGATTATCCAGATGGTTCTCAGTATCCTCCTCATTCCTTTTGATGACCAGTAAAGCACTTCTTTTTGTTTAACATTGCTATGTTGAATCTGCCAAGTCTGCTCTTCAGAGATTTTTGTGATTAGTTTTAAGGCAGATTCTCAAAAATACATCACTGTAGTGATGCAATGCAACATGTACCAAAACCACTCTTTGAGAATCCCCCCAAGTATGGATAATATCAATTATTTATTTTCAAAGGATGGCAACTACAGGAGTTTAACTTTGCACATAATTTCTCCCTGCACACCTTGTAGCTATGCAGTGATTATTGAGCCTTTTCCTTTAAGTATTCATGGGGAGTGATAAAGTGGCAGTGACTGCCAACTCATAGTTGGGCTGACTTATTGAATACTTAAAGAGATATGATTAAGTAAGGTACTATTTTTGTCCTGGATAGGAAGGGCACAATCCTGAAGCAACATATTCTCAATATTAAATTTTTTCCCCACCTTCAATTTTAGTACAGAGTAGGGCTAATCATTTGATGTATTTTTAAACATATGGAAGTCTATTCAACGGTGGAAACTTCAAAAACGGTAGTATCCTATAGAGAATAAGGGAAAAAGTATCTATAACAGTAACAGTATTTTTAGAGAACCAGAATGCTTATCAGTTCCAGTAATCTGTGTGGTTTCTACAAAGCATCTCTGTGGTTAACACTTTGATCCTGGGAACACACACTAACCTTTTGCTAAAAAGAGGCAAGTGACAGTCTCGCAATCCTGTATCAGATCAATGTGTTGCTAGTTGGTCAACATTACTAAGCATTTGCTTTTCCCTGGGTAGAAACTAGTTTCTTGGGCAGTGAAAGTAATTAAATCTAGTTTCTGATGGCTTTTTCTTCTCTTTGACCTCCCCACAGGAACCTCCCAATTCACTCCCATGTTCCTGCTAGCTCTGAAATGCCTCCAGCTTGCTCACCTGCCTTAACCCTTTGCAGCACCTCAGCTCGCACATCCCTGTAACTGGAGGTGCCCCAGAGGGAACACCCAGCACAGCTCCTTCCCAGCTGTGTTCCACCCACTGCTCCATGACCCAGCTCACACCTTCCAGCTCTCCAGACCAGTCACCTTTCCCTCCTCCCATCAGTAGGACCACTCATCTCAGTTTTCCTCCGTTATTCATGATTACACTTTCTTGTAAAGTTACAGGAACTGCAGAGTCTTTGAGACTCATTCCTCCCTCAGACTGGGGTGTCATTCACCCACAGGGTCAAGAGTCAGTAGAGAGGCCTGACTGGAATAGACCCCATAGCAGGTGGCACAAACTTCATTACTGTAGGAAATGAGGGCTAAAAGATCTCAAAGACACTTTAAGATGTCATCTAATCCATGTTCCTGCTCCAAGGTAGGATCAGCTATACCTTCGTTATTTCTAGCAGAAGTTTGTATAAACAGCTCATAAAAGTAATTCATATATATCATTACATTATAATCTAAATCTCCCATTATAATTTCAGCTCATTCTTGAAACACTTCAGTGAACACAGGAACATCTCTCTTTCATTTCTCAGTTTTTGATGACTTTAATCTTCAGTAAATTACATAAATTTCTTTCCATCTACAGGTTAGCACTGCAAGACCTCTGATCATTCTTTTCTTTTCTCTCTGCATACTCTGCAACTGCGCCTTTTATCCTTTTTTACCATAGTTCTGGCAACTGGACACAGCACTCCAACCGAGCCCCTTTTAAATGATGAGTAATAAAGGCCCACTGTGGAGGTGCCATTAAATTAGCAGTATCTGTTAACATAATAATTTTAAACCAAAGTTAAGCATTTTAACATCAAGTTTTACTAATTATTTATTTACTGACATTATTTTTGTATGCATTGTTTACTAGGAAAAGTACCTATGTCACTATGGAACTGTCATTGACGTTATATAGGGATGTAGGCCTATAGTTTAATGGGATTACTGTGTTTCCTTGCTAGACAATAATGTCTGTAGGTCTTCAGTTTCATTTTATGTAATAAAATAATTTTTTTCTCCTCTAAACTTTAGACAGTATCCTCTTCCTTAAAAGTCCTATTATTTCACATTCATTTAGTGAAAGGGATAAACTGGTTCCCACCGTTTATATAAGTTACTGTAGTATTTTACAGAGTTAATATATTATTATACCATACATGAATTTTATGTGAAAAGTCATTGGTGGTTATTTTATGTTTCTGTAAAACACATTTTTTGTTTTACAAATGAAGAAAGTACTAGCAACACATAGCAGCATTCTCTTGAGATGAAGAAACATGATTATCAATGGATAAATTTGCTATCAAATATCTGGATCTGATTTCTTAGGCAAAAACACTGCTTCTGATCATTCAGAGTAACACTCAATCCTATGAGCTAAGTACCTACTCCCTCAGCAAAGCACCCAAACATAAATTCATTTCTAAGCTTGTCTGTAACAACACTGAAGGTAGCAAAAATACACATGCTTAAGTGATTTTCCTACTTATAAAATCTCTAAAAGTAATGAATTAATTTTTACCCAGTATCCTTTCCTGACTACTTTTTTTATATATTGAAATGAGACCATTGAGCCCTTAAGAAAATTGAGTACATGGTGTCCAACAAAACACACATTTTGAGACTTGAGTAAATGAAGTGTCTGAAGGTAATAGTACACTAATTAAAAATTAGTGATTACACAAGTTACAAAAGGACACGTCGGATCTCTACTGATCTCTTCATTCTGCAGCAGGGTGAGTTTGGGGTTTTTAATTTATATTCATCCCTGCCTAGGCTGCCAAACATCTGTATTCCCAACCAGTTTATTTAGGGATCTTTTGGCAGCAAGAAAGTGAAAGAACAGCATGAATACTTAAAGCAGCTCATTGAAAAATACTCTTAGTTTTTCAGAGAAGCCTCGATAGGTGTTTCATGTGTCTGCTTGAACCACACACTCTGCATAGGAACCAAATTCTGAGCTAACAAGAATTCCATAAGAAAGCAACTTTGGATATGCTGAATCTCTTCTTATATAACATGCTGAACTAAACCTAGTTTGCAAGAAAGTAAAGAGATTCTCTGAAATAGGTGTGATATCCCCCTCCTAACCTGCACAGCCTCCTACCCACACAGGGTTGCTGACTCCTGTAATTTCACTGATAATACTTCACGTGACAAAGAGCTGGGGCATTTTTCCCTGCAGTGCTGCCTTTAACATCTGCAATATTCAAGCAATTTCCTCAAATTTGGTTTCCACTAAAATAAGAGAACAAACAAAACTTTCAAAAGTAAGAGCTAAAGTTTCAGAAGGCAAATAGAATCCAAAACGTAGTTTCAAAATAATAAATATTTCATTTTGAAGCTAATGTGTTAGACTGGTTGGATTTGCTGGTCCTGATGTACCAGTTGAGTTCATTGGATATACTCATAGAAACAATATGCTACATTCTATTATTAATTATAGTGTAGTTATGTACTAAGTCTTCAAAAAATTAAAAGACAGCCAGCCTGAAAAACATCAGACCGATATTCTGTATTTTGTAATTATCATAACTGACTGCTTTAAATATCTCAGTTATTTTATAGGGAACATTTTCCACTTCTGTTTGACTTTCATGCATCTGATTTATTTACCACATATGTCCTTTTTCAGGATTTATCAGAAGTTGAAACTGAAAGGAAAGGTGGAAGACAGACTTCATAGAAAGATTAGGAAAACAAGAGCATTTTTAGTTTAACAGTGGACACAAACAAAAAGAATCTTTTTAAAGTGAAAAAGATTCTAGATTATTTTTTTTAAAGGCAGGAAAATGTGCCTTGTTACCCTTTAAATCATATAAACACATTGCAGAAGCCTCTTTAGAACTGGAGATTTTAGGCAATCCCAAAAGAATTAATTCTTCAGAAGCACTATAGAAGTTAATGCCTTCTTCCCCTCCTGATAAAGGCTGGCACCCTAACATTTTGTAGATATCCAAGCATACAGCAATCACAGGATTAGGCTGCATGTATTTTTTCTTTATGCAGCAATTACTTAAAAAACACATTTTAATAATCTGTCAGTTGACTGCAGGCCTGTTAGCAAATCTGATGGGTCACAGAGCTCCACAGAAATAGTTATGATCAGCATATTTCTAGGCAATTTTTACCTTGGAGTTTTAGGAGGAAAGCAAATGACTGTGTACCAATGTGGATGAAGTAATTAATCTAAATTCTGTTTTAGAACAAGCTCTGGTTTTCAAGACAGAAGTAGTACACTCTCAGCCACAGAAAGAGCCAGCACAAGCATTGTCCTCCTGAGGATCAGCATGAATCCAAGGAGAGGCTTAGGACCATCAGGTTATTTTGCAAGAATCTATACCTAGTCATTAGACAAAATACAATTCCAATCAGCCCTGACCTATTTTAGATTCCAGCTAACTAAATTTAAAAGCCTTTAAAAGCAATTAAAATATCCTGAATCATCCGAGTCTTATATGCTGTCTTCATTTAACTCCTTCTGAGTGAAAAATGAGATGTGCAATTATATAGCATATAATTATATACCATAAATAAAATGGTATCACATTGGAAAAATTATATGGTCCTGTAGCACATGATATTATATAGAAATAACTTCATAACTACATGTTGATTCACTAAGTCAACTACAGAATGTAAACCTGATTTTAAAATAATTTGAAACACACACAATAACTTTTCCAGTTTTGAAATTTTTATGTCTGTAAGGCTGAACAAGTGTTTTTTGAGAGTTTTCTTTTGTCAAGGTTTTTGGGAGCTTATGCCTGGGTGGAAGACATTATTCTTACACCATACCATGAAGAACAACAATACTGGACAGTCCTAGGTAATTAGAAACAATATAAAGTAGTAAGTCATCCATTTAACAGGTTGGGGTTTTTGTGGATTTTTGTTGTTGTTTTAAGTCTGAGACTATTGCCAGATCTGACTTTGTTTGACAGATAATCTCTATATACAAATAATCAGGTGCCAACTAAAACCTAATCATTATATGGAAAGTTCTGAACTGAACTCAACACATCTTTAGTTTAATCCAGAAACAAACAGCAAACAGGGTATGCAAACACCTGTAGCTGGCACAAATAAGTTAGTTTTCAAAATGTATAGTCCCATACCAAGCACATTAAAGGTAGTTTTTCTCTAAATTCTTACAAGTTGTTCCATTATATGGTTACTCACAGTTCAGGCAAACAGCCAATGTTTGGAGCCTTCCTAAAATGTTTCAGTCAGGAGGAGACTTGTATAGGATTTAGGTATGTCTTTGTCATAAACCTATTGATTTATGAAATAGTTGCCTTGAACATACTGGAGAGAAAAAGAAAGTGGCATCACTTTCCTTGCTTACAAATCCCTTTTTTTTGCTTTTGTGAAATACCTCTGACAGAGGCTCATGGCTTCTCTTCAAGTTTTCTGATGAGAAAACACATACTAATCCCCATTTCTATACTTGCAACCAGCCTCCCGAGGCACATGATTAACACCTTGCTCAGATCCTGCCACGTCTCCCAGTTCCTACTGTTCTAGCTCTCTCAGCACACATAAATGTTCCATTGTTCTCCTCTTCAGCCTTTACTTATTGACAGCCCGTGACTGAGCACAGGCACAAACATTGGCCAGAAAAAAGACCATTTTGAGAACACCTCCAAAGAAAATGGTCATGCTTCCAGTCTTTTTCCCCCTCTTTTCTTCCTCTATCCATACAAACAGGGACAAAAAGTCTCCTGGTTTTCATTTTCTGCATGAATCAGTAAGAATGAGAGCACTACCATGGGGAAGCCTGGACAAAGAAGAAAGGTTTGCATTCAGCTTTCAATGAAGGGGGATTGGAGAGTTTTGAATTTCCTGTCAGCAATTTTTCAGCAGAGTTCTGGTGGTCACCAAGACACAAATGCAGCAAGATCATATAGTACAGTAAGGGTCAACTTTACTCACATTCCTATTTCTGTTTACAATACATTTTAAAAGCATTATCAATGTCAACAGAGACTTCTCACCAGAAATACATCAGCAAATGTACTGGATAAATATAACATATTAGGTGTTCTGGGAAAAGTGCAAAATAGGGATATTTATTATCAGGGTCCTTTGTCATTCAACATTCCTGTTAATTTTACTGGGAGATAGTCTGAGCACACACCACAGAGTGTACTGAGGATTATAAAATTGGAGTGGGTGAAGCACAGAAGAAGCTGTTGGCCACAGAGAAATCTGATTACATGCATTATCCCTGACACTTCTGATTTACCAGAGAAGAGGGAAAATTACAAATGATAATGTTCTGGTTTTCACACCTGAGTACAGAGAAAGCTTGAGGCATTATAATGTTATTTGATATAAATGCCTAATTCATACTGCACACATCTTTTTTCCTTCCTACTGTAGTGTCATTTACCATTGTAGCACCTCTGTTTCCAGCCTCCCCATAGACTTCTGGTGCTGCACAGGAAAGCTTTTGAGGCTTCCTTTTATTCAACGAGGTTGTTATAACAGTGTTATAAGAGAAAAAAAAAGAATTAAAACAGAGTCTGGTTTGCAACAGGATAATTAAAAAAAATGTAATATGACAAGAATAGGTTCACCATCCCAATTAGGATGGTGACACTGACCATCAATAATGTCACCATAATTCTCTCTGCTGAAGATGTTGGGGTTTCAATTCTTGTTATTTTTTGTTGGGGGTGGGTTTGGGTTTGTTTTTTTGTTTTTTTTTTTTTTTTTCATTTCTCTCAGTTGTGTGGAGAGGACAGCTCCCTGGCCAAGGTAAAAGACTCTTTTTTAAAATTATTAAACTTGATTCATTAAACATTAAGCATATACACCAAAGTAAGCCCAAAATTAAATGTAAAATTCTGAGGTAGTTATAAATAAATCCATACTTGCTTTGATTATTTTGCACATTTGCTTAAAATGAAAAGCTCTTGGGAAGATCACACATTTGCAGAGCTGCCTGAGAGAAAATTTATAGCTTGTCAGCTGCATAAAGATATCATCTTCCAAAGTATTTTTGGGTGACATGGTAACAACATTCAATAAGATATTAAACAGAAATCCTTTGCAAGCTGTGCCTGTGTTCACTGTGATACTGCTAAAAAGTTTATTTCTCTCTAAATGGAAGAAAGCAAGTACATCATCTGAACATCTGCACAGTGAAACACACATCCTTTTTCATAATTATGGAGCAAATTCTGCCCTGGCTGGCCCAGTGGGGATGAGGAGAACCCTGCACAGTGCAGCCATTACCACAGGGACCTTGCAGACAGGATTGGATTCCAACAGGCACACCCCAGGGAGGCACTTCAAGACATGATAAAATACTGCAACCCTGTCTGCCTGCCTGGCCTTCTATACAGTATTAGGGAAGCCTGCAACAGCACCTTCTTCTTTTAAATAATATGCCATTGAAGCTGTATCATATCAAGCAGAGGTCTGCCACATTATAGATCTTTAACATACTATTGTAACATGTGCTGCCTTAAGAGTGCTAATGGAAAAATCCTCAGTTTGTTCAGAACTTAAGCTCCAGAACATGGGAATTTCTTGCTGCAGAACTATTCTTGCTGTTGGGCATCCTACACATTCAGACAGTTTGGATGGGTGGTAGGGAAATCTACTGCACAGCAATAAAATCAATCATCTCTGTATGAATTCTCAACTAGGCTATTCAGGGACAAATCTCAAACACAGTGACTCCAATAGTTTCAACAAACATGTCTGTCCCTTTAGTCATTGCATTACAGACAATAATTTTCACAATCAATAAATTTCATCCCTGAGCTTACAATAAATAGTCCTTAGAAGCGTATTACAATGGGAAGTCCTGGAATGTGACCTATCCTGGTAACTAACCAAAGCAGAATCTTCTCCAGCTGCACATCAAAGCAGCTGTAAAACTTCTTTTAGCACGGAATTAGAGCTCATTCAGAAAATCCAACTATTTTACCCTATCAAATTTCTCCTCATCATTGACTGTAGAGTTCCTACAGTGCTGCATCCAAAGTTTGGGGGTTTTCTTGTGGAGGTTTTTTTGAGGCAGAGATAAATTTCAGAATATTCCTGAAAAACAGGAAAGAACTTCTTGACTCCAACTACTAAATCTGTCACCCCTCCTCATTTCAAATTTTTTGACAATTTAGCTTCCTTTTACAATGACTGCTCTGTCTTAAATTGTTTTATTCCACTATTGTTTTATTCCACTAGGTTCAAATTTTCAAATTGTGCATTGTGTTTTTCAGAGTTGTATATCTCCCTTTTTCTCCTTAGTTGTGAAGTCCATTAAGAAACTACTTTAATCCATGTCCACTTTAACTTTTTCCTCCTTTTTTAAGTGTTGTTTACCATAAGCTCTCAGTTTTATTGTCACCTTCCTGATTGCTGTCTACCAATTAGACACTGAAAAGCAAAAGGGTATCTGGAGTCTCTACCAAGGAGAAAGTACCCCTTGGGAATGAAAAACAACTCATGGCTACTGCATCTGCTGAAATCTAATGGAAATGAATTTAATCTAGTTAGAGGATAGACACTGGGGCTTAGTAGTGCCAGAGGCCTTCTGAACTGTGTACATGCTTATCATAAATCCTCACAAACTATTTTAAATGTCATTTATCTTTGTAGCTCTCTAGTTCTGTAACTTTGTTATAACATGGTGCTTAAGGAAACCATAACAAAAACCTTCTTGCTATACAGAACTTTTTTCCACATGATTTTATCCAGTATAAACTGAAACCAACACAAATAGGAACTGAGTGGTGGGGGGATACTTGTTTATGTCAGTACTGCTAAATACATAGGCTCAGCAGCCTAAGCTTGCATGTGTCAAACCTGTAACAATATTTAAAATACTGTCCCCATATTTAAAATACTGTCCCCCAAACCCACTTACCTCAAAGAGGATGGTGACAAGACCATATCCTAGAAGGGAGATAAATCTCTACACATTATCAATACAAATTAAGCAGGGAGGTTATTGATTATAATCTCTTGTGCCAACGGAGGGAAAAAACAACCAATTCTTGGTCTGAGAGAGGCACTTTTCTAACATTCTCAGTTTCTTGTATTTTTACCTTGAGTTTTGAACCGCAGTTGCAATGACATCAAGATGTAAATATGATGATCTGACTTAAGGGAGTTAAAACACTATACAACTAACTAATTTCAGACAGTAGGCTAAGAAATTCTGGTTTCTCTGCCTTTTGGATTAGTTGCTGTATGCATGGGGGTTTTTTTGGTTCACCAGTAGAGACTGGCCTAGAACAAGTGCTATAAATACATATTATTACTCATACAGACAAGTTACAAGGCTAATTTAAAAAATATATAATTTGCTGTTTTGGAGATCTGACAGATGTTATTTCCTACATCAAAAGAATTATGTTACTACAACATGAACTATGAGTAATGTATGCATAACACCATGTTAGCAGTCTACCAAGATTCACCTAGACAATCATAAACTGGGAATACTCTGATACATCTCCTTTTGCACGTATTTAATACAAACATTACCAATCTTCCTTATTCTTGGATACCCTAAATTCAGACAATTAACAAGAAAAGCAAAATGGGACCTGAAATTCTGTGTCTCTATTCCCATCAGCAGATTCTGTGTGTCCTGGGAAGGAGATGGAATAACCACTCCACTTCCCAAATTGCCATATTTGTCTTCATGTGTGCATATAAAAGGACTGATACATTTGATTCACCATCCTTGCAGTACCCTCAAGAGGACAATGAAAAATCCAACTCTTCATGACCATAATTCATGGAGTACTTCTGAACAATCAGGACATTAGAATGCTCAGGGACATTCCTTCCGATGTCACGGAGTTACCTACAAGCAAGACCCCTGGCTAAAGCCTTCATACTCAGCCCACACACAGGTGCCTCAGTTTTGTGATGGAAGACTCAATTTAGTTCTATCTACTGTACAAACTGCAACTGCCCTCTTCAAATTTAAAGACACTAAAGTGTTTTAGGTAAGAATATGTAATTGGATTTTCAGACACCTTTGATCATAGATCCCTTTATGGAGTCTTAACAATATCAATTCCAGTTTTGCACCAGCCTAAATTACATAGGTAATGTTTTGTTTATTAAATGCACCGTGCTTATGAATCCTAATCATGTGCCAGGGCTTCAGTATGCCAGCTGCTCCATGGATATAAAGTTAGGAGGACACTTCTTGTCCCACACACACTTTTACATAAGATGGGAGAGAATATGGACAAAAGAAAGTGGCAAAACAAAAAAAGCAAGCAATATAGGAAGTACTACACTATGTTGTCATCCTGATATTTATCCTGTTTTGCAAGTATGACCAAAAAAGAGAGAAAAAAAAAAGAGGGATAAAAAGTTTTCTGGGATTTCAATGAAAGTAACAGTTTTGCAGGTGTGCAAAACCTTCTTCTGGAGCATGAGGAGGGGCATAGAAAAACATGAAAATCTGAACTGAGTAACTAATTAAAAACTAACTAAAAAGGCATCAGCCGTGCTGTGTTGGGGTTGTTGGAGAAAGGATTTAATCATTCAGTACCACTGAGAGTTGGCAGACATTAACAGAGAGGCTGTGAAGGGATCTAAGGAGGAGCAGGGCTTATTTACTTGATGCAATATGCAAACCAGAAGCATATGATCTCAGAAAGGGATCATGTTCTCAAAGTTGCTCTCTAGGAAAAAAAATCCCAGATTTTAACAAGACAGACATCAGCAGAGAGAAATACCAGAATATGTTCATTTACTATGAAGCAGATAGAGCATCTTAGAAATACGGCCTTTTTTTTTTTTTTTTCTGGCTGACCTCTGGTATTTGTTGAGAAGAACTGAATTACAGTACTGAGAATCAACCCTCAAAGTAGTTTTTGAAAGCATTTCACATTTGCCAGCTAAAAGTTTAAACAGAAGAATCCCCTGGCATCGCCACTGGCTTACACCCAGATTCACTTACACACATTCCATTTTTCATGAGGTGCCCACATCAGCCATATAACATTACTTACAGAGAAACCTTACTGCTTTTTCTCCACTGTTTTTTAGTAGGACAAGGCTTCTGTTTCCTCCGGGTCCTACCGTTTCTTCTTTGTTGCTTTATATCCAGAGTCACAGAAGAGCATCTCCTGCCTTTCATTGTATTCCTCTGCTGGCTGTAAGGAGTAATTTTCATGGTTGGTGTATGAAAGAGCTTCATTAGGAGAGAACATTTTAGCCAGAAGACCTCTCTCTGGTTTGGGAAAAGATTAGGTTATTTCTTCTTTTATATCTCTGGCCTCATGGAGAAACTGTGTGAGGCCTTCCTCATTTACTGAAAGTCTGGGCTGAGCACATCTTCATCTGCTTATGCTTCTGTATAAACAGAGTTACATAAAAACTTACACTGGACTGATTCCAGCTTATAAAAGGCCCTGAAATTCCCATGATATTACAATTATATGAATGGCAGGAAAGATTTGTACCCCATTTATGCTCTGGGAGCACAGCCCTTCACTGTCTACACCCCAGACAAGCATTAGGATCTGGGGTCCAAGTATGAAGAGCTGAGCTATAGCCAGATGGCTCTCCCATTAATTCATATAATGCATTCAAAATAATTTTTTTTCCCCCTCTGATGATGGTGCATTGGTAAAGAATAAGCTGTATGGACACTCTGCATGCTACTTAAAGTTTCATGGAGAGAATGGAAACTGCTGTCATAATTCTTCTGTATGTATCTGCCAACATTCTGAGCTATAATTAATGAAAAATCTCCCAAATGTTTCAATAGTTGGTAAAAGAGAGCTGGAAATGTTAAGCTATTTTACAATTTTCCTCAGTAGTTTTGGGCATTAACTCTCTTTGTTCTCCACCAACACAGGTGCAATTTGTCAGGCATCAGATCTTCAAGGAACTCCCCTGGTACTTGTTGATAGTCCTCAGGAAAAGTTCTATTGTATTATATTCCTTTAGTGAAACATGAGTAAGATAACTGCTTTAAACCTTTTCCATTTTCAGGAGAATTTTAACAAAGCCTGTGTTAGAATCTCCATAGCTTTAGTGATTTGAGCCTAACAAGCAGCCTAATTGCTCAAGTCTTTGAATCTCTCAACTGGAAAGAGATTGCTACCTGTAATTTAATTTATTAACTGTGCACATACCCTTAATTCTCTATTGGAATGAGGTAAAGGATAAGAAGGGGAATAATATATCTTAAAGCATACATTTAAGTGGCTATGAATTAACTCCCTTGGTTACTGCATAATCCATTGTATTTTTCTTCTCTTTTCCTCTATGTTTTACTGAAAAGCCTGACTAGATAAAAGGGAAACAAGGAAAACTTGTAAAGAAACAGAAAAGACCACTGACAGATTCAGCAGGAATTCAAAACCATCTTCAACATTCAGGTCTTCACTTTACCTGACTAATGTTTATATGGAAATTTCGCAGGCAAGTCTGGAGAATAGTTTATGAGAATCTACAAAGTTAGAAGGAATTTTCCAAGCTAGAGCAAGACACGGTACAGGATAGAGTGTAGAGAGTGTCTATATGGTCTAAAACCTCTGTTCAAGGTGATGCAAATCTGCATCAGGTTCATCACTTGAGAAACAGAGAGCAGTGACAGCATCTGCACCTCTTGTGTAGAGCATAATTTAAACAGGAAAGCAGTACTCTTAAAAACACAATCGAACAACTTACAAATTATTAAATAATGTTTTGGACTTCATATAACCTGAATGTGGTCTCCTTTCCAGTGACCAAAATCTAATTTCACCCACAGTAAGGTATGAGATAATTTAATTACTAGAGAGGTAAAATATACTGCACATTTTAAATTAATCACAAGGGATGGAGGGAATGTTTTCATACAGCTCACACAGGAAGAGGAGATTATGGTAAATGTAACCAATTCCCACTCTACTGAATAGTGTTCTCCAATTTAACAGATCCAGAGTTTTCTGGCTACATTGTGGAACAATGGAACAGCTCACAAGACAAATCGACAACTTCTTGGGTTATGTTTCAAAGAACATGTTTGTCATACTAACAAATTCCTCCCACACATGATGGCCATAACATAAATCTTTAAATGTGAGTCAGAGTTTGCATGTACAGGAACTAAAGGCATACTCTGTTAAGCTTCAAGGGAACATGGGAGCAGCATCTATCATGACAAAGACTTTGTGAGCATTTTATTACTTGCTATCCTCTTATTTTAACTCTCTGCATTGATTTGTCATAATCATCATCCTTCTCTCTCTGTCCTTCTGTCATTAGTCAAGTGATATGTGAACACCCTCATATGCTGTAATTAACATATTGCTCTATAGTGGAAATTTATAAGATTGCCACTGTGTTACAATTCATAGTACAAAAAATGCCAACAATTGAACTTTCTCTGCCCATCTCTCATCAAAACCTCTGAATCACTTCTCATAATTCTGACTTTTCCAAAAAATACAACTTGTATTTCTTCTGTATTTTTCCAGTATTCTTTTTACAAGGGCCAGGGGGTATCAAGGGTTCAAACTGCAAGCCAGGATAGATTCAAGTGTGCTATGCAGGAACACCTAATCTCACAGCACTGTACAAAGCAGAAATATTCAGCTGTGTTATGATACAGATAACCTTTCCCATTGTTTCCCACAGAAAGAACGAGTGTTTATTTAAACTAAATATAACACTATCAAAAGCATATTTCTTCATTTTACATGTCAGACTGAAGAATATTTAAATAATAACAATAAAAACCGCTTAAGATAAAAGGTAATTTAATTTTAACATGTATTTCATGTACTTTGACATGATCTAGGAAACTAACCATAATAAAAGATCTAAAAAGGTTTATTTACACAGTGATATGCTGCCAACAAGTGTTGGATATGAAGGCCAGAAGTCAAGTTCCAATCTTCTGAGTCAAATCCACAACAGAAAACAATGTCACCACATTTTCTGGAAACATTGTCTGTCATTTTTGCTACCCATTTGTCAGCACTCCATCAAGCTTCTGCCACACCAGAATGAACTGTTGGCTACCTCAGATTATTCGCTATTATTTATGTAAGATCTTGCACTATTTGGCTAGATATTTTTGAAGCCCCATTAGCAAAGATTACATAATTAATAAAGATTTAGCCCTGACAAGGCTAGGTCCATTAAGAAGGAAAGAAAGGCTGAGTTCTTATACTATATAGTAATTTGCAAGTTATATTAACTATCTTCCACACTTCATACAACCGTGTTTATATCAGGTATTTTGCTGGTATGAGAAGAAAACATGATTACCAACAAACATTCACTCTGTGAGCAGTGAAACCAGGCAAGTCCAGCCTCTGCACTTGATTGGAATTCAAGCACTTGTGGCATCTGATCACTTACTGTCACAAATACAATAAGAAAAAACCACCTTTATCACTTTGGTAGCAACTGGATAGTGGTGTGAAAGATGACAACTTGAGCAGCAGCTGAAAGGGCAGAAACTCATAAAACTTATTTAACTGCAAAGACAAGCAGAGTAAATATCAGGTCCTAATCCACGCTATTACACCATCAAGATATTGTATTGTGAGTCAGGACTTAAGAAGAGCAGTGATGTTTATCCATCTGCATATTAAATGCTTTCTAGCAAGTATGAAAACAATATAAGCTAAAAGTTAGCAATGAGATTGAACATGTTCACATAAAATGCTTGATAAGAAAATATACTCAATATATTCTGCTCATATCACCAACTGTAGACAGCTGTATAATGTGATATACACAGGATAAAAATGAGAACAATGAAAATAAATGCCTGCTATCTTTAACACACTGCACTTCTACAGTCCACTGCAGAGGAAGCTTGAAGCCTAAAGTTTACTTAGATTTATTTTTCAGAGATTCTAGGAGCTCCTTAGAGAACCTCCAGATGTTGTCAGAGGCCTTTAATTTATCTTAAAATACATAAGCCAACTGTGCTTCAATTGCTGCTAAATGTTTTCCTCCATTCTTGCTCTGCTGGCACTACACTCCCCTCACAGAACCCGAGCTTAGCATGCTGCTCATCTTGACCCATGCAAGGGGCCAGGAGAGCTAAATACACAGGCTACTTTAATTTCTTTATAGTCAGCTTGTGAAAAAGGTCAGCATGCAGAGTATGGGTAGGTCAAAGCCCACTGACACAGAGAGCAATATTATAGAGGTGCACAGGGATGGAGGTTTGCACAGGAAGCTGCAATTCCAGTTTATGTATCAGGGAAACACAGCAGAAGTCCCTACCACAGGTTTGGTTGACCTAAGAAATAAACTGGTTAAAAGATGGTGGAATCACACTTTCTTCCTCTACTTTGTTTTCAGGAGCAACACAGTGTAGAAACAGAGATAACCTGGGCATTGGCATCACTGGTATGTGAGCATGGCCACACACCCATCCTGCTTCTGTCCCGAATCACAGCAAAAGCTCTGTCCATCCCACTTACCATCTTCTCTGAATAGACCCTACTCTATACATATTACCTTCAAAGCTTTAAAATTTTTCATTTCAGCCACATTGTTTCTCCTTGGCATATGTTCCATGGAACACCAGTACAGTTTGCTTAAAAGAAGGGTTATTTATATGATACCTAATAAATGGTATATAACATTGCATAGAGTTATATACTAAGATTACCTCTGTAGTAGCATATGCTTTCTAAAGCACATCTATGTAATTTTGACAAGGTATCTAGAAGTAATCTTTGTATTCTAGTATGTGCAGAAATAAAAACATCAAAAGGGAAGTCTCCCAATACATTCTTTCTCAGGAATTGATAGATCTCCCTTTATTTCTCATTTGCAGAGCAGCAGAGTATGTCCCTCTGTAGTATACACATTTATGAATATTTCCTCTTGAACTCAATTTTTCAGGAGGGAGTTTCCCAAGGAAGGCCTTCCAAATAACGTTCCATGTCAACTTGTGACCCTGAAGCAAAGTAGCCCACATGCCAGTATCATCCAAGGGTGACATATCTATTCCCCTGATATATGAGCACCTTGAACTCAATGTCATGTAGTCCAAATTGCAGGGATGACTAGGTCATGATGCAATTCTGCTGATTTACCAGGATTGCATAGAGGGGCATTTGGTTTATGGAACTCAGTGATGTTTTCATCTCTATTTTGAAAGTGTACTGAAGAAAGACAACCCCCCAAGACTGCCTGATTAGCTCCATGTCTTTTTTCCCCACTGCCAGTACACTGACAGACATTAGTTTTGAAAAACAAAAACCTGCAGCATGTCATGTAGATACTATCCCTGCAAAGGGATATGTTTCTTGCACTCTCATTTTAATACTACTGCCATCTTCTACATATCTGCTGTACTCTGAAATGATGACCCTTTCCTCCTCCTGTTTCTACCCTCGTACCAACTTCTTAACACACAGGGATAGGGACAGAGTCTAGTCGTAGCACAGATGCTAGGACCTAACCTTTTATATATACAGCACATATGGATAACATCAATATACAATAAAATCATCTCCTGAGCAATTCAGTAGCACACTTGCAGTCCCACCAAGATCAGTGAACATGTAGGAAAACAGCATTTGTCCCACAGTAAAAATGTCCCCACTATGCATAAACAAACATGCTTCCAAGAGCCACTCAGTTTTCTTCCCAATAAACTTTGGTAGGATTTGGTTCCCCAGCAGGCTTACAGATACTGCTCAAAACCTTCCCTACTGCCAAGTGGTGGAAAAGGTGAAGAAAATTATTATACCAGAGAAGAATTAAAAGAAGTGATTTATAGGAAGAAAGTAAGAGCCATTAATCTTTCATTTCAGAAAGCAATAGCTAATAATGGTATAGACTCTTGCAAAACTTTTTCCCTTCTAGCACGAGTTGTAAACACACTGCAGTCAATGGGGAAGGACTATCAGTATCCCAGCTTTGCTTCTCACAGCAGTATTGGAAGCAACTGAGTTTGACTGGACAGTGGATAAAACCAGAAGCACAGGGATCGGAATGTAGAATCTTATTTTGCTTATATTCACTTTAAGTTTTTGAATTAAGTCTCTGCTGCAGCAGCAATTACAAACATTGCTAAGATTAAATTCACAAAAAAAAAGGTGTGTATGTGCATATTTGTACTTCTGAGCAATTTTCACTGGGTAATATAAAACAGCTGAAAGTAGGAATTTCTGTGTGAGGCACACATTCCTATCATTAGTGGTTAAAAACTCAAATCTCATTGGGGCTTTTCTCTGCTGAATTCAAAACACTGTCACTGATGACCCCACTGTTCCTCACCATGGACCAAAAGTCACACACAAATAGGGTTTTAACACGCTCTGCTGGCCAGGTCAAACCCTTTGCAAAAGCATTATGGTATTAGCCTGTCAATTGTTCCTGCATTATTTGTCCAATTTCTATTAAAGCTGCATGAGTACAGAGAAGAAGGGAGAGGACAAGGAAGTGTGACCAGAGCTGGTGCATCTGGAGGCCCCCATTTTCAGAGAAACTATGAAAATACTTAGGCTTTCATATGAAAGTCATACTGCTCTACTCTTGTGGCAAAACCAGCATCAAATGTAGCAACTTTGCTCGGTCACAGAAACACAGAACAACTTTGGTCCAATCCCCTGCTCAGAGCAGGTGCTGTTAGATCTGGAACAGGGCTTTGCCCGTCCAGTTCCCCAAGGACAAAGATCCCACGACTTCTCTGGTCCTCTGTTCTAGTGTTTGATCACCCTCACAGTAAAAGCATTTCTCTTCCTATGTAAGTGAATTTACTGTGTTCTAGTTTACATGCTTTGTCTCTCATCCTATAGCTCTGCAGCCCCTGGGAAGAGTCATCCTCTGTCTTTTCTGTACCTTCCCATTAAAGAGATGTAGAGAGCAATAAAGTTTCCCCTTTACCTTCTTTTCTCCAGGCTCAAATAACCAAGTTCTCTCAGCCTCTCCTTCTGTATCATGTACTACAGTCCCCTTGTTATCTTAGTGGTCTTTTGCTGAATTAACTCCAATATGAAAATATCTTTCTGGTACTAGAGAGCCATGAAGAAGTTTCTAGTGCTTGTGTACCAAACATGTATCTCAGTTAAATGATTTTAAAGGTTTGAAAATCTTTCAAAAGTAGCAGTAGAATATTTTACAAGTGGATCATAAACTCTCATACTTTTTAATTTTATCTCCTCCATCTTGAACAAAGCTTTTACATACTACAATATACACGATTTAATCTATATCAATACAAGAAGCTGTCAAATTTCTGTTTTCTAAAGTTTTTCTGCTGGAATTAGGAACTGGAAACTAGGACACTTCCTGCGTAAGATTTACCTTTACTCACAGCACAAAGAAATATTAACAAGGACACTGGGACTTTGAAAAGTGTCATAGCTTTGCTGTCCTAGATTTAAAAAGGAAATGGCAATGCAGTGCCTGCTACATCGAGACTGACTCCTGGGAGCCAGAGGGAAAGCAGATGAAAAGCAACATTTTTTTTTTCCTAATGACAGCACAGGTTTCTAAATTTAAACATCCAAACAGAGAGATCTTGCAAAGATCTTAAAGTGATACCTTAACCCACTTTTAGAAACAATGATTTTTTTTGAAAGTGCTATTCATATGTAGAAAAATAACAGCACAGGGATTACATCATCTCAAAAACACAGAAGAGGATAATCAAGGATTCTGTGCTTCAAAAAGAAAGGTGGTGCAAACGTCAGCCTTCTTTGGGTTAATATTGACAAAAGCCAAATGAAACAAACTTTCTGTGGCTACAGCAAACCTGGCAAAGCAGAGCTCCAAGGGGCACGTGCCAAAGGAGGGAGCCAGGGCAGCAACAGCCTCACGTGGGAAGTGTGCTGGGACAAACAGTGCTTTCTCCTGAGGAAACACTGCCCAGATCCCTCCATAATACTGCACCTGCACCTGTCTCATACCAGCATCTGTCTCGGACCAGCAGAATGCCTCCCATTTTCTCCAGCTGGTTTCCTGCAGCACTCAGAGGATCTCCATAGCTCCAACAGACAGCCAGGTCATATACAATAAATAAATCAGGAGCCTGCTAAAATGTGCACTCAGCCAAAATACAGCTTTCAATCAGTTTTGTGGGTTTCTTTGTTTTGTTGTTTGGGGTTTTTTTTAACCCATGGATGCCTGGAGGCAAAATGGGGACTGAAATCCCCCCTAAATCTCATATTAAATTGATGTCTAGATTACTCAGATACATTAGCCTGCACTGGAGGCACAAAAATCTTTGACCTCATTTAAGCTACTGCAAAAACAGAGACACAAAGATGGCAGTGAAAAACATATTTAAAATTAGACACTGAGATATTCAGACATCATGTGCTAAATGCTGTTTTATTCACTGTCAGGGATGGAGTGCTGGAATCAGGAAGTTCCATAAAACCTGAAAATGACAGTGGCTTGTGTAGTGAGAAGGAAGTGAGAACTAATCCAGCCAGCTCCTTAGTGTGTCTGTAGGCAACGAAATTCTTTATGTTTGTTTTGCATGATTCTGCACAGTTTAAGCTCAAATGTTTAAGATTTTCAGCCCTTGGCAGATAACCAAGGCTACTAGTTAACAGTGACCAGAGTTAGAGACCTCCTGCAACCTCCTTACATGAAAAGCTACAGTTTGAATAGAAGCAAGTGACCTTTGCTGAAAGTCGTGGCAGTGTAAACAGAAGTGTTGTCTTTCCATAACAAGTACTTGCATAATTAGGGCAACCCCCTGAACTGAGGAATTCAAGCACCTTTGCAAAATACAGGGAAGCAAGACTATAGCTGGAAATGACCTGACTTGCAAAGAATCTCTGCCTATTTATCCTTTTTTCATTTGTACTTAAGGAAATAATCAGAAAGGTTGTAACTTCCACCGTTTTGTGTAGTGGTTCAAGCACAACCAGCTCTCCTGATTTTCTTTCTCAGCAATAGTGTTGTAGGGTTTTTTTACTGTAGCAGTGCCAGGCAGCCATCACATTCAGATCTCACTTAGTGTAGCAGTTGGTGTTGTTTTCTTCAGCTCATGTTTGGTGCTTGTTCACATTCTCATTTTCTACCCTTAACTTTAGGGAAATAAAATGTTAGTGGCATACATAGTATTGCAGATTTTTGCTGTGGATGCTGATCAATACAATTGGTGGAGTTCTTATAAAATATAATGGGGGCTGCAGCCCCCCCCAGTGAAAAAGGGGCTACAGCACTCTGGAAACTTAGTCCATTATACCTCTGAATAACCTGAAAAAGGCTTAGAAATAAAAATACTGAAATTCATAAGAGGAAATGGGCAGGGAAGAATCTGTTCCTTTTCCATACAACATTTAGGAAGAGACAAAATAAATACTGCACAATCTCAATCATTTAGATGCCAAGAAAAAGGACCAACTATGTTTGAAAGAAGTGATTTATTATGGTTTATATAGTCCACATATGCACCCACATCCCCCCCCAGGGATCTGGATACCAAAGTCTCCTGGACCTTCACCTACTACAAACTGGGAAGGAGGCCAAGAACAACCTTTCCACTGGCTTTGATGGCTGTGTTTTCTATCAAGCCATGGAAAATTGCAGAGGGACCGTCAAAAAGTGAATGTATATCTATGCTTCAGAAATGTGGACTGGTTATTTTTGTAAACAAAATCTCAAGGAAAAGCCCCCATAAGATCCATGACAAGGGATATTCATATAATTGATGCATGTGGAATGGGTATTGCATCCATGTTCTGCATGCCCATATTGCTGTATCATATAATTGTTAAAGATATTGTAAAAGCCCTAATATAGAGCCCTTTGCATTAATATTTAGTCTTTGATTTCTGAGCATTTTTATACTGTCTCTTTGTTGCCAGTTAGTAAATATTGTACAATTCCCCCTAATATTGGAACTTTAGAAGTGAAAGCGAGACAGCACATCTGAGCAAACATGCCAGAAGTTGGCCTGATGCACCAGCTGGCTCTGAAGGATCCCTCTGGCCTTTAGGATCTCACCTATAGCATTTAATATTTAGAATGATTGTGAAACATATACTGCTCCAAATTATTGAAAAATTTATTTAGATATAACAGAGAACATAAAGGATATCTGTGCCTTTTGAATAGGAAACCAGAGTAGAGGTGAAATATCTTAGATCCTCACAATGGCAATGGACAGTTATGTTTTGGCAACTAATTCATGCCCAGAAATGAAGTCCCAAAAACTGGGGAAGTAGGATAGAGGATGTAAGATTTGTGCCCTATCTGCTGTGCCTAAGTCAAAGCAGCTGCATAGGATATGAACTGCACATCTTACAAGGATGTAACAGTGCTTAACCAAACCTTAAGTAACACTTTCTACAACTGGAAAACTACAGAGTTAATCCTTATAACCTGTAAGATACTGGCATATCGTAATTTTACAAATTGAAATGCAATTATTTGATTTCCTTGACTCAAAGTACTACAAAATTGCAAGGAATCAGGACAGAAAATTGACTGCAGTGATTTACGCTCAAAGCCAGAGAGGCTTAACACAGGCTGGAGTGCACATGTTCAGTCAGACCTCTCCCCACCTCACTCCCCCAAAGGCTTTTATTACATATGGGAACAGCTTCCCAGGTTGTTTATAAATTGCAAAATGAATATGGCTTGACCATGCAACTTAAATTCAATCAAGAAGGCCCATCACTTTGAAGTTACAGCTATAACTAAGGAATTAAATTTGTTCACTGACTAATCAACAATATTGATGTCCTTCATGGTTACTAATGCTCATAGGCAAAAACATAAATATTATGATTATCGAGGGATGTTTTTTTATGGATTCCTGACAGTGTTACTGTTTCATGTACTATTTAGTACCTCAAAGGGAGATGCTTGGTACTTCTTTGATTTAGTCATAAAGGTCTAAATTTATTCACTCTTGAAAGAAATAAATTGGACATTTGTAAAAGGCTAGCAAAGCAGCTTATCATATTTCTGTTATGACATCGAATGGCAAACAACAAAAATAAATTCAAAATGAAAACTTCCACTGCTCTGATTTAGAAATTATTTTACTGCCATATCTTTGCACAGTGATTCCTGAAAAGGTTTTGTACACCTCTATTACAAATCCTATGCTTATTACATTGCAGCAGCATTCTGCATGTGAACTTGAATTTAATTTTCTTAAGATACTTAGTATTAAAGGGCACCTACTGGGTCTCAATTAGTTGGATTGATGGTAAATTTTATCTCATAAGAGTAGTGCAAACGAAGTATTCAAACCTCCAGACACCTATTGCAGTGCACTGGAGAGAGGCCAGCTTTCACTCACAATGTTCTTTGACTAAATTGAATCCATATGTTTACATGGAATAAAATATTACAAATGTCTCCCAAGGGCAGCCAATCATTATTGAGTGCTTTAAAAACCTGAACCAAAAATTCTTTAAGGTGACGACTAACCTTTAGCCAGAAAGATACTTTTGTTTATCTTATTTTATTAATAATGCAGAGTGTATTATCCTAATTTAATTCTAGGTTGTCATCAACAAAATACTTATCTGGGATAATTCTGAAAAAGCTGTACAACAAACCATTTGTGAAAGCAGCAATACCTTAGTTCTAAACATATGGTTCCAATTAAGTTCCCCCCCTCCATAAATCCAAGTTAGTTGTTGTAGTTTTATTTTTGTAACACAAATCTGATATCTTTGAGAGACACATCTAGACATAAAAAAAAAGCTGTATTTACATTTTAAAACTGCTTCAATTGACCACCATTTTCTCCCCATAACCATATAGCACTATTCAACAGTGTACAGTTCTCGAAGATTAAATTCATAGAGAGGCTACTATTTAACAGGAAATTCCTGGAAAGACATTTCATCTTTACATTTCTCGAGAAAATAACTTGACACTGTCTAAACAAACAGAGTTTATTTGTGTCTGCAGCTTGTACACATAGAAATCTCAATTCTACATTTCCTAGAAATCAGTGTGAAGCTGACCTGTGAGGCCTTAACAGCAAGTCAAGAAACTAATATTAATTTTCAATATGTTCAAGTGTATAGCAAGGTAGTGTGAGAGTCTCACTTGGATTTCAACTGCCTTCTTGAGTAATTTAACCTAATTTACTTTATTGGAAACTCGCAACATCCAAAAAGTAAATTTACGGTCCATTTTGGTACTAAAAAGTATTTTGATAATTAAAAATGTTTATTAAATATTCCTATGGGTTTTATTTTTATTTCAATTTCTTAAATGCACTCACCAAATTGTATCCACCCTGGTCCAAATACAGGCCAGGGTCCTGTCCTTGATGATTAAGGATGCCCATTCCCCTCAAACGCAGAAGTCTTATTCTGAAGGGCCACTTGGTGTTTAGTCAGGAAGACTCCTTCATAACTAAGACTCCAGGCACAAATTTCTTTCTTCCTCAAAACTTCTCTCTAACAAAGCTCATCCCCCTTCTCTGTCCCAGCTGTTACAACCATTGTGCATGCAAGGAATCTCTAGCCTCCTGATTTACCAGGCATATTTACCACATAAGAGTGGTAAAATGTGGCTGTATCATTAATAGAAACATGTCCCAGAGACTTCAAGAGAAAATATTTTTGTAACCAGGAAAACTGTTTACATGTCTGTTAAAATGCAATACATGGGTAGAAACACTAAAATTCTATGTAAGGCACAGACATTTCTGGAGCATCTTTGTACATTTACTGCTGTAAGGAATTATTAAGTTCAAAGAATGCTCAATGACATCAGATACACTGGAGAGTTTTACCATCATGTTTTATACTTCCCTAAAAGAAGGAATGGAAATATCTGGGACTTGTTAAAAGCTTTCAGTGCCTTTGTCATGTGAAGAGACAATGGAACATGTAAAAATGCATCAGCTAAGACTCTTAAGTACTATTCACAGAGAAATACTTGTGGGACTAACCCACCAGACATGCAAAGCCCAAGCCAACACAAACACAGATGGTGAAGCCCTTTTCAGACCCTATCTGGTGTCAAAGGCAGGAGAAGGTATCAAATGAATTTTGCAGCCTAAAAGTACGTGAGGAATCCAAATTCCTCGATCTCCTTTGCACACCAAAACAGGCAACGATGCAAGGAGACGACTTTCTAGTCTTGCTTTCTGGTTTGCTACCAAGGGCTTCTCTCAGAACCCTCCCAGTGTAACAGGTTGACAAACCTGCTTACCCACAGATACACACATGGCTGCTGCCTTCTCTTCTACTTGAATTTCATATCAGTTACTGAAATGAGATAGTGAGCATGTCAATAAGAAAAAAAGCCCAGTATACTAACATATGGAAGGGGTGTCACAGAGAGGGTTCTTATCTCCTCTACAGACATGGGTGGTGTCACTCAAAATATTCCATATTTATACCATTTGGAGGACAAGATTTAGGCCTCCATTTATTCTGAAGCCAGACTCATGATACTCACTAGCTGACAGAAAAGCAGTAGCTTCCAGGAAGGTACTCTAACACGACAGAGATAACTGCAGTACACAAATCTATAAAAATTGGATTACAGTGCACTCCTTCCAGGCCCCTTTCCTCCCTTGAGGATCCTAGTCCATTAGTTTAAGGAGGTTATGCACTCAGGTTCCCAATGTACTTCCATGGAAGCTTCTGGTTATTTTAGACCTGTTGCAAAACTGTAGTTAGAGACAGACAGTACCACTCCTCTTAAATTGCAGCTACTGCTTGCTTCCCAATTATCAAATCTTGTTTCCAATGCCATATCTTTAAAATAAAGTAACAGGATCTGTCCTATAGTTTCTTTTTCTCAATAGTTTCACAGTGCAATGCAATCAAAAGAAGGGTGCTAGAGCATGAGGTATCCATGCCAGACCTTGGAGTTTAATTAATCTTCATTCATGTTTAGTTCCAGAAAATTATTTATAGCATCTTTGAAATGTTTCACTTTGGAACTTAGATAATGGCTGAGAGCTGCAAAGGAGTAAGATACTGACTATATTTATGGTTTGCAAGGGCTACAGAATAAAAGTAATGGGACTGTAGCAGACACATACCTGCACTTTCACATATGAACACTTTTTACAGCTACTCAGAACCGAAAATATATAATAAATAGTAAAAAGGGGACAGCAGACAATTTCTGACTTCAACATTAATGACACTCATCTATATGCAAGACAAAAAGTAGTTGGAATTAAAATATTCACATATGAGCTGCAATCTGTGCTTTTGCTGAGTCACATCATATAACATTTGTATCTTCTGTTGATTCTGGATTTGTCTATATTTATGCAGGTGCTTTGGTAGGAAAAAGAGCTTAATCTTTTTAGGCCAAAATATCTTATCCTGACCATTAATTCATGGTACCTTTAATCCTGAGGGAGCCAAGAAAAGAGTGCTCATTATTTTAGCTTTTCAGTATAGGTAAGCACTTGCAGCCTATAAACAAAACAAGAACAGTAAATGATCCAGTAATTTTAAATTAATCTATAAGGAACAGACAGTAAACAAAATTCCTAACCACTTCAGAGGTTCTTGGTCCCCCAACGTAGAAAAAGAGGAGTCAAAAATAATTTCTTTGTTCGTATCTTTATTTTCTCTTTTAGAAAATGCCCCCTGTAGCCTATATATTTTCTTTTACATATTTGGAAATTTTCAGTCAGCTCAGACATCCTCCTTCTGCAATGGAAATTTACTTCACAAAAAAAAGCAACAGTTGGTAGTCTCCTACTTAGATTGTATTTGAAAACATGCTTGTATCTATAAACTTCTACATTCCTTTTAGCTGGAGCACTTTTGGGGTTATTGTTTTGCCTAGCCCTTCTCAGAGAGTGTATTTTGCAGCTGTCACTAAGGAAAAATATCCGGAGGTTAGACCATCTAGCAGTGTTTTCATTACCACACAGGAACTAGGGAAAGAATTCATGAAAAAAGAGATGGTGGATTTGGGATACACTTGCACACAAATTAAATACAAAAATGTACATACCACCAGAAAGTCAGCATTACCACTAGGAGCCTCAGGCTTAGATAAAAATTAGGAACACCAGACTGATTTGGCTGTAAAACTCAAAGTTCTGATTTCCACAGTGGTTTGCAATCTTTGCTGGGCCAGATCCTGTAACAACTGAACAGCTCTGATTTGCTTGGGACCTACAATCATATCTGCTCTGCTTTCACCTATTACAGTGCCTGAATACTTTCTACATTTGAATTAATAAAACCCAAAAAGATCAATAAAAAACTTTGTCACGTCTTTTTCTTGAGAATTCAAATGTTTGAGACACCTTTACTTGAAAAATATAAATTCCCCCCCCAAATAATTATTTGGTGCTGCCTGTTTTTTCTTGGGCTGAAGCTGGTATCCAGATGTAATTCCAACAGCAAGAAGATGTTTTCCATGAAGATGATTTGCAGAAGTTCCCAAAGATGTTCAGTGCCTGGGTTTAATCTGCCCTGGAATAACGTTTCTAAGCCAAGAACCACTTATATGAAAAAACTTTATCCAGGACTTTGTGATTTACATTGTCCCATGGGATCACAGCTGTTGTCTTAGCACTTCAGAGACTGAAATTCCATCTTCAGTGTAGCTGGGGTTTGATCTATTAACTACTGTGCCTTGTCACCAAATTAATGAAAAAACCTTGGAAGACAATATGTTATGTAAATTTAATCCATGTAACAGCAACACTATTTAGCCAAGAATTACCATTGGAGAAATCCATATTTCACTAAGTGTGGCTGCTTCAATATATGGAGTTCTGAACTTGGCTTAGAAACAGTCTGAACAGCCCCATCAGTTATAGAAGACAAGAGTCACAGACATGATAATGAACAATTCAAGCACAGGACTGATGACAGAAGGCACATCTAGAGAATATGTTTAGTGTGTACAGTCCTCTTGAGAAGGAAATTATGCTGGTAAATAACAACCACACAAGAGGCAAACTTCCTGTTGGTAAGAGCAGAGCTGTCACAAGGGAGGAATCAATGTCACAAGCAGTTTGAACTTAAAATAATGAAGTATGTTAAAAGAAGAGGAAACAACAAGTTCAGATGCAAATATCTCTACATGAGGCTTCACAGCCTAAACAAAAATGTTGCTTTAAGGTCTATACAAGTCTCTAAGCAAATCACTGGAACTTATCTGTAAAGTTATCCCAGATGGTCCTTCTTGGCTTGACACCACAGGAGCTGCCTCAGTGACAGGAGCGATAAAACTCAGTCATTGTGTTAAGATAACCAGGCAGCTCAGGGAGTATTTCACCACTTGGAAACTCCCTGGAGAATTTCAGTGAGCCAGCTAAATGTCAGGTATTATCAGAGTCAAAAAGGATCAGCACACCCTCTTGCAGATGTGCTGGGATGAGTGTAGGGGCTTCCTGGGAGACACAGGAAATGGAACTTCTTCCAGAACCCCAAACAAAGGAGTAAAGTAACAGGTAGTTACAGAAAAAGCCTTGTATTCAGAATATGCATCTTTATTAGCACCTTTATATATAAAGCCTCATGAACAGAAACAAAGACTCATTCATGAGAATAGCTCAAGAAACACATGCATGAGAGCTACTACAGAGAGGAACCCAAAACCCTCCTAAACTTTGACCTATAAATAACACACTGAGCACTTGAAATGGGTATAGAAAAGTTTCTGTGCATTAAGTTTTAATTTCAGTGACCTCTGACTTTCTTCAGATTCTCTTCTGCATGTTACCACTTCTCATAGACTTAATTTTGTGTTAACTCACATGTTCCTTTAAGGCATCTTCTGTTCCTATCACATATTATTTGTCTCCCAGGAGGCTGCTATGGATAAATTCTGGCACACACTAAAGACACACCAGAATCTCACCACAGTGATCACATGACTATCTCCTACACACAAACAGACTGCTAATAAACTTTATCCAACCATTTGGTAAGAATTTGAGAGTCAAATTCAAATGACTATTGGCCTTTACAGAATTTCATAGAGACAGAATTAGGCAATTCTTAAGTTTCAGTCAAACGAGCTAGTGATTACACAAGTGAGAAATTGGTGTAAATGCATATGGAGGGAAAATTATATGTAATATCAAGACTGTGTGGTAGAAAGAAAATTCCAGATCTTTCTTCTATTAAAATTAAAATACTTAGAAACAGCATAATTATCATCTTGTATTTGCTACTATCACATAATTTAATATGTTGTATTTTGAATTTCAAAACTTAAAAAGCTAAACTGAAGCTACTTCATCATCAAAACCAAAACTGAATTTGCCCAAGTGAAAGTTCTCAGATTTAATCCATGCTGAACCATCTACATGTATGAGAAATGTTCTTCTGCGAAGAATAACTTATTTGGTAGCATAAGGGAAAAAAAAACCTCCCAGTAAATTTAATACATCTTGAAAAAGCTCTTTCAAAGGCTTCCTAATTGAACTTGCTTAGGCTCACAAGTTTTATTTTTTGTAATAACATGCAAACATTTGAAAGCCAACAGGAACAAGGTGTCTCTGTACATTTTACTTCTTCAGAATTTTTAACAAACACCTATTGAAAACACAGTTTGTTTCTGATTTAGAAGTAGGGTGCTTTTTAAATAGTACCCTTACAAAAGAAAACCAAATCACAACTTGGTTTCTTGTTCAACCACTTTCAGAAAGCCTGCAGAGCCAACATAGAAAAGGTTCTAAGTGTTACAGAAGGTGTTTTTAATCCCTTTAATGAGGCAGCAGTAATTGCCTTTAGGGTTCTCTTCAAATCAGCAATATGCTACCATGCTTGCTGCTCTGCTGTGAAGCTGTGAAGTGAACCCTTCCTTCTCCCAGGGCCTTAATTATTGCTTCCTCCAGTGGCCACAACAATCCATTCTGATTTTCACTGGAGAGCATTGCAGAGTTGGATCCTCTTCTACAGGCAGTGCCATGTGGAAGGGAAATGCTAACACCAAGTTCAGCAAGTTCTTTGGAGCCTTCACTGGGCACTTCAAAATGTGCAAGATAATAACTACTGCTACCTACAAAATCTTAGCTAGTCACCTGTAAATTCAGTGACATTTTTACATACCCCAAACTAAACAATCTAAACAAACTAAAAATAACTATTCAGAAAACACACATATAATCAGAGCCTGTAGGTCCATGCTAGAAGCATAAATTCCCTGATGTCTTCTGTGTCCTGGCTCCACAAGCACAGAATAAGTAAAATAGGAGGTCAATTTTGACTGAGTCAGCACTTGCTGCAGCTTGTTCTCACTTAGAACTAGGCCATCTAACTTGCTCTGGATGAGAATTTTTTAAATAAGCCCATTCCTGTGAAACATATCCTAGACGCTTCTGTTCAGTCCTAAACATTTCTAAACAGTAAGAACTGCACAGCAAATCCTATTTGAAAATAAAGCAAATCAGTCCAACCCCCTGTACTGACAATGCTATGCACAGAGTTAACTAGATCTGAACTTTACTAGAACACAGAGGTCTTTGAAATCAATTTTGGCATTTGTCTCAGAAATAAGAATATTTGCATGAGCAATAGTTTTGGAGTTGCCACTGCAATGTATTAACTGGAGAAACTACTCTTACTAAATCCTGCAACCCTACACACTGACCTTTCCAGTAAAGAAATAAGACAGAAAACACAAAACCATACTAAGCCAGCCAAGAGTTGCACAGAAACTTATTCAGAAACTCCCAACTTTTGTCATCTCTAACAACCAAGTACCATGCAAGTTACTTGACCAGATTTAAAATCTGATATACTTATGCAGTCCAGCCCTCTCAGGGAGTTTTCTCCTTCCTCATGTTAGGAATGTGACTAAACAAAACTACATAGCCGAGTTATGCTCCCACATCATCTTTTAAAAATAAACTTCTAACCGACTACTTGTAAACTCATTTTCAAAACTTTTCGGTTGATTTGTATGTATTCTTAATCCTTCAGATAAGTATAATTCTCAGATTATGACCATTTACATAATTATTAATAATTAGCAGGGCTATCTGTGTACTCCTTGTTATGTAGGACTTTCTGTTGATTACATGGATGCTACAAAGCGGATCTCAAAAATAGAAGCTTCCATTTAATCTCCTCTGCATTACACAGAAATATTTGGCACTTGTTCATAATACATTAGCTTCTAAGTAACATAATAATAGAGCTGGCTGTCTGACTCAGGGCTATTTCTGAAGCTGCTAATTTGATTTTTTTCCAATAAACAGAAAAGTTTCCCCATTATATATACCATTATGAGGCTTTTCTGCTCGCAATGAATTATCCCAGATTGCTACATAACTAGATAATCTGATAAGACAAATTTTGTTTGTTTCAAATAACCTTCATTCAAAACCATCCACTACATACCATGATGAATGTAAAGCCAGCATATAATGATTTTTTAATAAACATACTTTATATTTTTGACTGATTTATACAGCAGTAATATATCTTAGGTATCAAAAGAGGAGACATGTATGCTCAGGGGGCTGCACTAACACAAATCTACAGCACAGACATGGCACAGCTGGGCAGTTGAACGCTCAGGGACACATTGGTGTGAGCTCATTGTCTGGGTGTAGCTGTTCTAGATTAACATTACTCTTATGGATGTATTTTACTCAGTCTACATAGAGAATTTTTCCCCATAGCTAAGAAAAAAAAAAAGTCTAACTTCACAATCATCAATATTGATGTCCATAAAAAATTGCTAGTGCAGCATATAAATATTCTAATACCAATAATGTGCTTCTATTTTAATTCACACCTATAAGATAATCCTAGAGCTGCACGCATTCTGTCCCCTCCTGGACTTGCTCCTGAGCTCAATGGAACAGTTTCAAGGAGAGATGAGCAGAAATTTTTTCATTTTATTCTTAAAGAGCCAGGCAAACAGAGCTGAGGGCTTTCAAAGGAGTAAAAGTGAGAGCTCTCTTGTTCAGTGAGTCTTGTCCATGGAAACTTATTTGGCAACTCAAAATTTCAGAAATAGGTTTTGGATTCATTACTAGTCACTGCAGACTCTTTCAGAACATGAAAGACTGAATTTAACATTGAGTTCACAAGACTTTAGTTGTTTTTACTGTAAGAACTCAACTAGCAATCATACACAATTTAGTGAACATGTTGCTATACGACAGACTGACTCTATACTTCAGTTAAAAACTCTGATATGAATGTGGTTTTGCCAGTCAGAATGCAACTTTACCTCCCATCCCCACCCCCAAACTGCCAAAGATCAAATAACTCTAGAGTTAGTAGTTCATTAAATAACATAGATTGCATAAACAGAACGTTTGATTGGGTTCCAGTTTCTCACAGATGAAACTCTAGGGCTTCTTGCTGGAGATCAGCCAGATTGAGTGCAGTGATACATATTCTGCCTTTTAGGTATCCCCTAATTAAAAATGTGCAGTTTCTCATAAAAGATTTAATTGTTATTAATAACCTCTGAACATACTTCCTGATTTATATTCAGCTGATATTAAGAATGCATTTCAATAATAAGATCCAAAATAATCTAAGAATTTACTTCAATTGCCCATCCCACACCTCAGATTTTGTTTACTCCAACCAAATTATTGAATACGAATGTCAAAATATGAATGTGAACAATTCCTGATAGAGGTTTAGTGTTATTTTTGCCAAGCCCCTAGGGACTTGAAAGAACACTTAGTGAATCCAAGAGACATAAATTAAATTATGATGATACTGTGATTGATCCAATAATCATCTCCTTGGGTGTCAGAGAATTCACTAGATAAAAACAGCAGTCCCTCTGATTACCACCTCATTAGGCATAATCCAGATACTGTGAAAGGAGTCAAAAAGTGTTCCAGAGTTTGTGGAAGGAAACAGCAGAGATGATGGTGACAATGCTCGTGGCAGCAAAGAAACAATGGAGAAACTAAGACTTGAGAAACGATTTTCCTACACTGAACATTTTTCAGCAAAAGCCTTCCCTTGTTAATACTGCTGGCAGAGTCCAATTATTGAAGACAATGGGTTAAAAATGCATAAATATATGACAACCCATATTTGTGCAACAGTTAGGGAGCTTTCAGCTGTCCATACTGCTCATTTTGTGAATGAGGATTTCAGCAATTAGGTTTAGAATTCTTAGTATCCAAAAATTTCAAGCAATAGTATTTAAATAAACACATTTCTCAGTTTCACCTTTCATATCTGCTTTCATGAAAGCAAATAATGACTGCTCCAGATACCATAATAACAGATTTCATGTGATCTCATGTAAGTCATTCTGATTGCTCTCTTCTGAAATAGTACTGTCACCTCTTTGCCACCAAAGTTATTTTCAGAAAGACCAATCATCTGTAATTACAGCTGTCAATGATGAGAGATGCATACATAACTCCAGCTCTTTCCAAGTCACCAGCTCCTCATTTATGAGTACCCAGAGAACCCCCAAATTTGTAACAAGCTGGGAACATTTTCCTTGCTGGGCATGAAGATTCAGTGGGGCAGTTCAGTGACAGGAGGGAAAGAATATTGGATTGCCCTGCTGCCAATTCCCAAGAAGGCCACACATTTTTCCTACATTTCTAACTTGGAAGATAAAGTAGTAATATAAACATTTATGCCAGCTTATGCTGCATAAGTCCTCATATTGACCCTAAGGACCCTACAATAAGTTTGTACAGAGCAGGACTTGGACTGCAACACACAAATACCACCCATAGGCTGCTCTCGAGTTTTCAACCACACTAACAGGAGATGCACACATTTCTGTGAGGGCAGAAACATGCACAGAATAATCAAACATCTGGAGAGGGGCAGTGTATGTTATGAAGGGAGTGGAAGAATAATAGATGGAAGTTTCTTGTTAGAGCAAGAAGAATGCGTGCCCCAGGCTGCAATAAAGAACAAGATGTCCCAATTCCCATTGTCCTTAAGTAACCACTGCAGCCATCTCTGCAGACAACATCTTTGTGGCATTAATGTCATGTTATTATTCAGGCCCTCATCCCCCAAGTACACAGACTAAACCTTCCAGTTACAGGTTTGGCCACCTATGCTTTCGTATATAGGTCATGTAAAAGAAAAAAAGAAACTCTCAGAAACCAGCCTATTTGTGTTAAGGCCTCCAAGAAATGCTTAGTTGGCGTAATTCAATTTCTTCAGTGTTGTATCAACAAGAATTCTGCTAATAAAAGAAAAAGTAGCCTTCGTGGTATGAAAAAAAAAAAGCACTTATAAATGATTCATTATTTTTAAAAAAAGCATCTATAAACAGAAAGATGAGGTCAAAAAATCTCTTGTAAAAGACTTTTTTTTTTTTTTTTAAGGAGTCAGGGTACCATTATTTCAGTAATTGTGTAGAAATTTGGAAGCATTTTTTTTGTTGTAGGAAATGCTTTATGAAAAAGGTCCTTTCAGGCTGGGAAGGGAGTGCTGGATTAGAAACCACGTTATGCAAGCCTGCTGCTCCAGAAGCCAAAACCCTGCCCCATCAATTGCATAACCAGCTCCAAGGGAGATCTGAGCCCTGCTTCTTTATGAAGGAGCCTCCATGGAAATTCAGCAAGTTACCAGCCTTCCTCAGGCCATAAACAAGGCATTTACTGTCACTTGGCATTTACTGGAGCCAATTGTGCACAATTTGATTTTTTTTCCCCCTTCTCATTTCACAGTGTAAACAAAGAAACAACTTACAAAAAAAATGACACTAGGCAGACTGTCTCCTGTTGACACCATTCTGATCTGGGACTCATATTGCCCCTTTGAAATGCTGAACAAGGCTGTGGGCTGCTGGTACAATTCTGAAAGGAAGTGGGAGAGGCAAAAGCAAAACAAGATGCTCTGCAATGGAATGCACTAAAGAAAACCAAATATTTAAATTCCTCAAGTGTGGGACAAAACCTACTGATCTCACTCTGAACAACCAAAACCACCACAAAACCCCATAAGGCTGGTGGTATGTAGACATTAAAACACATCATACTTCCCTACAGATCAAGAGACACCTTATACATTCAGTTACCATGTTTTTGCTGTACTATTCTGTTCTTTCTAGACTGTAGCCTTCAGTCCTGTTACAGGGCATGCCAAACTTTTGCCAGCTTTGTACAGAGAAATACAGCTGAAAGAGCAGCACAGCTTCCATTTCCCATGTACACCTGCTCTGTCTTGATCAGTATTAATATTATTCTTCCTCATTTGTATTTGCAATGTTAGCACTGCATCCTAAAGCCTTCTGCACACATATTGTTCTCATCTGTACTGATTTAACATGCAAGATGCTGCACTGCTGCTTTTCCTTACAGGAAAAGGCAAAAGGAAAAAAGAAAGATCCAAAGCCTATCTGAGTTCTGAGAGCCATTGGGCAAGTTTGGTTAAGGGATTACATTTTCCATAGTCAAAACCACACAAAGGACTCATATGAACATTGCTGTTTCTAAGCACTTCCCCCTCTTCCTTATTTCTTCTTCCTTTGTCCTTTCAGTATCATTCACCTTGGAAAGGATGACTGGGGGTTTCATTCAGACACCAGACTGGGGTTAGTCTGAAGAAATACAGTTTTGCCAATTGTTTTCCTGCAAAACATTCTGAAACACCTGAAAAAGACCCAAGTTGCATTTCCTTTACAAAAAGACAAAAGTACAGGAAAAATCATACCCATCTCTGAAGAAAGCAGCTGCAGTCATCCAAAAGAAAAACTTACTCACCATTCTCACACCATTATGTATCACACTTGACTTGAAAAAATTAGACACGATGAAAAAAAATCTAGCCCAATACTCCTAAGTCTCTAAGCAATTAACTGTAAAAAGAAAGCAACGTTGCAGTTTGTAATATAGAGCCCAGTAATCAAAGACCTGTGCATTGACAGGAAGCACTTGAAAAAAGGCCTTTTGAGTTTTTGGTTTCTAGGATTCTTCGGATATGATTCGTAATATTAAAACTGATGAAGTTCACAGTCAGCACAAATCCCCCTCTCTCCCTTGAATCAGATTGCATAACACAAGTGATTGAGCAACCTACCCTAGATATCTTTAAGGTTTATTCAATTATCCTGCTCATGGCTCAATGTGGACTTTATAATAAACAACCAGATAAGGAAATGCAAAGATAAAAACTATGAGATGCATTAAAAGGAGCAATATTATGTGATACACAAGGCACAAGCTGGCACAAAGAACGGTGATTTCTGAGTATCTACAATGCAAACCAGCTCTGAATAGGTAACTTTTCCCCCTTCACAATTAATTCTCCTATTAAATTAATAATCATTAGTCAGAGGCTGATGATCTTAGGTTGGGCACACAGAGAATTCCCTTTACTTTGCTACCTTATTAAGCTGACTACTCTCATTTCTTCCAAATCACTTAAAAGTCCATCTGCTTTGCTTTGAGATGTTAAAATTCCCCTGAAAGGCCATTTTGGCCATACATGTTCCCATGGTGTTCCAAAAGTCTCTTTAAACACTGGCAAAATTAAGTAATGCATGATGGAGCTTAGCAAACTAAGGCCTTTTCAGCCATCACCTCAGCCCTCACATTGTTTTCTAATTAGTTACTGTGTTTGAACCCATGCCAAACAACACACCCTTAGCTAAGCATCCGTTAAAACAGTAAATTAGTCAATTGTGCAATCCCTTTTAACTCTCTCAAGCCAAATAAATATTGCCTTGACATTATGAAGACACTTTGAGTAATCAGCCTAAAATGTGCTCATAATACATAACCTGAACCGTGTTCAATTAATGAAAAACTTCTGGCAGAAGGGTAGTGTTCCAAAAGCACTTGTTTTCCCTTGAAATCAATGGGAAGGAGCCAATTAGGCAGTTCTGAAAACTCCATTAGGTGTATCTGAATATTCAGTTACCAGAAATCTATTTATAGCCAGAATTTTCAATGAACTGTAGTGGTCTGGATAAGCTGCATATTTACAATCCATTGTGGTAGCTAATGCTGTGGATTATACTTCTAAGAGAGAAATGCATCCTCTGAAGCAAAGGATATCCAAATGTATTCTTTGCATGATTTTAGAGAAGTTAATAGAGATCATGTCATAGTGTAAAATATAAATTACTCACATTTTTAATAAAAAGCACTGTATTCCCAGAAAATAAAAAGACATTAGGGCAGATAAACACAGATAAAGAACAGTCAGGCTACAGCATAAATAAGCAACCTGTGGACCTTATTTTTAATCTGCAATATAATTTTCAGCCTAATGATCTCCACGAGCTCAGTTACATAGGCTGAGTTTACTTTCCATTCAGAAACAGAAGTTACAGCTGTATTTACTTGCAGACAGGATTTGCTTAATGGTTATAGTCCAGGTCAACTTTCCAAGATTTAGTTATTTATTATTAAATATATATTATTAGGTGATTGCAAATATAGTTTTATAAAGCTTAAGTATGTTTGTAATGAGCTCTACTTGTTTGGTTGCAAACACCACCAGTCTTCACAAACTCCTGACAAATGGCTAATTATTCCTCCAGTCATAAAGCATAGACCATGACAAATAAGTCTGTGCAACTTATAGGGGGAAAGATCAGCAGGTAAGGCAACTGTATTTTACCCTGCATATACCAGAGCATTTAATTTGTTATCATATACAAATATATATGACATATATAAATAAGATACATATATATAAAACATTTTATTTGGAATAGGGACAACACTAAAAGGACTAAACACAGGCTGACAATACATTTGTAAACATAACTACCAACATTAGCAGGTTACCAGATGATCCATTCTTGGATCATGCCATTTATACTTGCATAGGCAATCTAAACACTTGTGCCAAATATTTACTCTCAATAACTTTATAAGGTGTCAAGTTACATTAAGGATGTTAAACACATGGTTTGATGGTCATGCTGAACATTAATACCATGCAGTGTATCACAATATATCCAGGAAGGAGGAAGGAAGGACACAAGAACATATGGTTAAGATGGAAGCTGTCCTGAAAAGCAGCAATTCACAGGAAGACCTGAGGGTCATTGTAACTAACACAATTCAGCTCTTGGTGTAGCCTTGTAATAAAAAGGGTCTGCAATACCCACATTAATAATTTTATTACTTCAGTAGTTCTTTACAATGGATTTTTGTATATTTGTAAAGAAGAATATCAAGTAGAAACATAACACTTGACATTTGGAAAGACATCTTCTCTGCAACTGTAAAAGTATTTGTTTTTGATAAACATTTTTATCAGTGTGGGTGGCAGAAGAAGCTCTCACCTGGCCATTTACCCAGCATTAGATGTGTCTTAATAGCATGCTCTCTCCTAATTCTCCATCTGCAGCATTTAATCTCCCAGGATGTAAAAAGCTGAACCCTAGGACAATCATCCAAATTATCAGGTGAACTACAACTGCCTGTCATCTACATGTCAGGCTATACAATCTACTGGCTGCTTGGCTTTAAACTCTATGAAAGTGCAACATAACTATATTTACCAACTACATAACAGCATGCAGACTAATTAGGAACACGGCAGAATGTTAGTGGCTTCTGGAGAACCAGACACAGCAATTCCTTGAATAGCAAACATTAAGTATTTAAAAAGATATTACTTATTTACAATTAATTACGTGTAATGAAGAAGCCAGAGTTAAAAAAACAAGCCAGAAATTTGCTTGATATTCAATAAGAATAATTGTTTTATCAAGGCATCATTTTGCCTCAGGATGTTTGTCAAATGGTAGTACTTATACACACAATAGCAATATATACCCTAAACCAACTTACAACATATGGATCTGATGATTGTAAGTATTACATCCTTTTCTTCCCCATATTCATTAAGAATGTAACAGTATGCCCATGACTTTGCCAAGAAAATCTCTTGCATTTAGTGGTAAAGAATACACATATTGAATAAAGCCTAATAAATAGAATACCAGTTTCTCTATCAGGTTCAAACAGAATTCATCAAGAAGTTGTGGAGTTAGTTATTAGCAGTTTTTTCTTTCACTTGCAGTTTCAAATCTGCAAAATTTAAGCCCTCTCAGGCTTTCAGTGGTTTTCTTTATATTTCTTAACACAATCTACATAACAAGGCTAATGTGATAAAGATAGTTCTGTTAAATCTAATATTTTTCATGATGAAAAGCATGGCATACCCTTTCCTATAAACCTGAAACATGAAGAACTATAGCTATAACAGGTTAGGATTTGTTGACATCACCAGCCAAATAAGGATATTTCCAAGATATATTTGCCTTAAATCCTCTTTGTTTCAACCAACAGTAGCACATTCAGGCACAATTTTTTAACAAAGCAACTCATTATATTATTAAACTTCCAGACCAGACTTTCAGCAGATGGAGTTAATTAACAAATGTAGAGCACTTAGACAGGCAAAGAATGTCTAAAAAGTTAAAAGCAAAATGTTAATACATGGAACATTAAACAATTCCATACCATTTGCTAATTGTATCACCGTTAAGCAGATCTTGTCTTCCCCAGATTTACCTTGATGACTAAACAAGCATATAATCTGTGAAATTTATACTCACTGTGCTAAAAAACCCCAATGACTTTCTGTTAGAAACCTTTTCATGGGCTATTTCCTGTTGATTTGTTCTGCTTAGGTATCTACCTCATTTTCATTGGCAGGATTTTCTGTTGCCAAAACTGGAATGTTGAGGCTTTTACACTGACACGCAGGTTTTCTGTGTGTGTCATCTCCCTGTTTTACATGTCCTGGCCATTCTGAAAATGCCACTTCAAACTGAAATGCTGCAGAGGAAGATTATCTCCTTTCCACAAAATATCTGTTGTGTCTGCAACTGTGTCTACCAACTAAACATGCATAAGAACAACATGCAAAGATGACCCTACTAAAAACCACTGTGGTTTAATTGTTTCTGCAAAGAAACACGTCACATTTCTCAACCTAAGTTTTGCTCCACTAACGAATTCCTAAAAGAGCTTCAGAAAACATTTCCAAAATCACATCCCAACTTGCTGTTCCTTAGACTAAAATCATAATGAGAAAGCTCTTCCGTATTTTCAACTTTATTATATGCATAGCTTAAAAAAATTTCAACTTGAACTTGAATTGCAGCTTGGTTGGAGTGTCTAAATTGGGAGAAACCAATTTGAGGGGAAAATCAAGAGGCTTGAGGGGGAAACTCCCATGCAGAGGGACTTAGGACAGGCTAGTGGCTTCAGTCAGCAGAAACTTGTGAAATTCAACAAGGACAAGAGCAAGGTTCTCTATTTGGGACAGAACAACCCTGTGGAAGAACACAAACTGAGGACTGTCTGGCTGTGAGGAGCTGTGCTGAGAAGGAGCTGGGAATCCTGGATACCAGCAAGCCAAACACCAGCCCACAGTGCGTTCCAGCAGCCAGGATGGCCACAGGCCCCCAGATCCAAGGAAGTCATTGTTCTCCCTGTATTTGGCACTCATTAAGCCAGAGGAAAGAGCACTGATACAGCTGGAGAAGGAAAGTCTTTGTGAGGACTGGTCAGCAGCTCCCCAGTGCCTACAAGGAGGTTCTCAAGCAGGCAGAGGCAGCCCCTCACAGTAATGTGGGGTGGAAGGATCAGAGGTAAAAGACAGATTGAATCAAGAGAGGGTTGCATCGATTCAAGGAAAAAAAAATCTTTTGATCCTGGGCACAGCCAAGCAGTGGAATAAGTTGCATGCTCTCAGTTCCTGGAGGTTTTCAAGACCCAACAGGATAAAGCCCTGAGCAGCCTGATCTTGTAGTTGACCCTGTTTTCAGTAAGAGGCTGGACTAGGTGATCTCCTGAGGTCCTTAAATCAAATTAATCTAGGATTATATTGCCCTGTTAAGCAAAACTGAGCCCTATCTTGCATTAATTGCTAACCAAATGCAGCCGCAGAGACAACAAAAGAAAGTTAAGATCTTTCATCAAACATGCTTAGACTTCGCAAAAGCATTCACTGCAGAGAATGTAAGGAACACAAGTACTGAGAAAGCCAAAGGAAATGAAAAAACACAATATTTAAAAACAAAAGAGGAATAAGCATACTAGACACTGGCTTCACTACTTTAAAAAGAGGAGCTGTATAGACATGATACTGTGATATTCATGGAAACAAGAATTTTCATATCAAAATTCTCATATCTATACATGAGTAATTCCATTTCTCCTATGCCCCTCCTCAAAAAGATATTCTGGAAAATTATCTTGGGGTCCAACACACAAGCTTGGAGCCTTAGTTTTGCTTCAATAACAGCAAGATTTTTGCAGTTACTGTGTTTAGGGGAAATCTTGAATCCTATTTTGCATATATACAGCTATAAAATCTCCCAACACAGAAGGATCTGTACAGCCACCATGTGTTTTATTCACTTAGATACACGAATATTCAAGGACTCCACATAAGTATTTGAAGTTAAGCAGATCTAAGTTACTGCAGATGAAAAAAAAAAAGCTGAGTAATTTTTTTGTGCTTACAACTTTACAGGCATTGAACAACGATGTCTCTTTAGATGGCTTCCTTGATTCTACAAATGAAATTATTTTCTTTATTTTCTAATTCAAAACCTTGTATTTGACACCGAGTAGGCAAACAGTGGGCCAAATAGAACTAATAGCAAATATCATCAGCCTCTTCAATAATACATTTAGTGGAAAAAGTTCAGTCCTGGAGATTATTTTTTCCCAAAACATTAAAAAACCCAAACAAGCTGACCTGTTAGGTCAGCTGAATAACACGTGTGGGACTGGAGAGAGGATCTATGGTGATCAAGTAAAATTTTAGAGTATTTAATAGACATTGTGAATTAAATGCACAAGGCTATAAGCTTCCCAAATAGAAATTTCACTGGCATATGGATTATTTCCAAAGACTGTCTTTGTGCCAAGGTTTTTCTTTAATTTCTGAGCTATTTTTTGATGGGAAACAGTTCCAGTAAATAGATTACAATGGGAGCTGAGCATCCTCACTCAAATAAGAAAATCTTACAGTGACTCCCCAGGTACACATGCAGACTTGTCCAGTGAACACTCCAGTTTACCCTGTGGATAAACCAGCTGGAAGATTCTGGAGCACTACAATGAATGCCTTCTTCCAGACCATATGCTCCTTGCAAGACCATATGCCCTTTATGACAGCCCCAGATTAACCCAGTTTGTGTGAACTCAAAACCCACACATGGCACCTTTGTAGGCAATAGGAATAACTAATACAGTCCCCTTCTCTCCCTCTCAAAAAAATCACCCAAGAAAACAAAAACCTCCCCAAAAAAATCCCAAACCTACCCCCTCAAAAACACACCTCCCACCAAAAAGCAAGACACACCCATCCAAAACAGAAACCTCACAAAAAATATTTTGTTTTCTTTTTTTAAAGTATTAGATTTTCATTTCAAAGAGAAAGGAAGAGATTTACCTTTTTTTTGGTCCATTTGAAGCAGAGTCAAGGGTGGATTTGCTAGAAGGATTTGCTTTATTAAACTAGTTAAATTAGTTAAAACATAAACCCCCAAATTAGGGCACTTACAAATGAAACCCAAACTATAGATGTTACGATGCCTCTAGAATTTAGAAGGACATGTCTGCGAGTCTTCTTCAAATCAACAACCAATTTTGTTTCACAAATTAAATAAGTGGTATGTTCAATATTCCATTTGCAAGTGCATTCATTGGGCCTTGCAACTTAATTAAATGCCTCACTAACTTCACACATCCAAGCATTTCTGCATGATTGCTTCATATTAAACAATTCACAAGAAACAGAAAATATCACAAAACGCTTCTGTAATCAGATATGGCATTGTACTATAAATTATTCTTGTGTTATAGAAACTGTGCTAATAAATACAGAGGCAGCTGGTGGAGAAGCCTTTATGGTTAAATGGACCATCATCTCTTTATCACTGGTTAAGCAGAGGGGAATTCCTAAGGAGACAAACCCTTGTAAGAAGCTTACCTCCCAACTGCCAGGCTGGGCAGATTAAGAGCATTGTCAGTCACACCAAATCACCATGACCGCTCCTTCACTTTTATGCAAACACTGTTGCTTGCTAGTTTTATATTTTAAATTCACAACAGCTTATTCTAGTGGAAGGGGTCCCTGCCCATGGCACGGGGCTTGGAACTAGATGATCTTTAAGGTCCCTTCCAATTTGTACCATTCTATGATATATTAAAAAAAAAAAAAAAGCCACTCGTGTACCAAAGTTTCAAGTAAACAATTTTATGCTTACTTATGTAAGTGAGCAGGAGTTGCAGGAGTTATGGCTGAGGATGAACTGTGGGCCTGGAAACCTCCAGCAAAACAAAAGCTTCAGAGGCAGAGAGGGAGCTTGTCAAGAAGCTCTTTCAGGCCAAGAAGGCTCCAATTTCATATTAATCTAAGATCAAAGCATCAATACATTTAATGTGCCAAAGACATTCACAATGGCTCTGTGGCATACATCATACTGGAAATGCTCTTTATCATTCTGTGCCAGATTTAGACAAAACCAGACACTTTGATGCATGCTGAAGTTTCTGTGAAATCATTTCAACGTCGGGCTCCGCATCAAGACACTGAACTCACTGCCTTTACTACCAGCAAGTGACAACTACTAGTCTTTGGTATTTCAGGACTTTCTTATGGGCTCGTTTGTTAAAGCACCAAACATGTGATGAACCTTCTAATCACAATCTGTGCCTGCATCAAGAATTGTAATGAAACCAGTGCAGCATTCCCCACATCCCTCGACATTCAGACCTGGCTCCTGAGCAGCTGCTGCAGGACAACCTGCCTCACCTCTGCGCCTCCAGCTCTGAGTCTGTACCCTGAGCCCCCCTCCATCTTCATGAAAGCAAGTTTAATGATGATCAGAACTGGAACTGCATCCAGTAAGCTTAGCAAGTCCACAGTTTTATTACTGTGAAACCAGTCCTGTTTTTCCCCTGTCTGAGAGTACAAACTGTAGCCACATTTGGGGCAGTTTACATGGAAATGCTGCACAGCCACATGGCTGCAGTTGTGCATTCCTGTGGCATCTGACACACTGCTCCAGATGGTGCTAATGGCATGGGACCTAAAACACATTTACCTCCCACTGTAAATCTACGTCTGATTTGCTTTTCTGAGGTACTCACATTTTGGTGTTACTATATGAAGACAAAATATGGGCTTTTCAAAAATGTAAGTGCTTAGGTGCTAAAGCCACATTTTCTAAATTACCTAAAGAACTGTGGTCTTTGAGAAGTATTTATGTACCCATGCACTTCTGAAAATGCCACAGAGCTCCTTCCTGTATCTTTAGACCCCTAAGTGCCCTGTAAAGCTCCGAGAACCTTCTGGAACAAATCTTGCCCTGTTAAGGAAAAAATAATAAAAAAAAATAAAAAGGAGTACTGCTCGTATATCTTCACATTGCCTACAAAATTATTCCAGATTTAAAACCAAAACCCATGACTGATGAATAGCATCCCTACTTGAAAAGCAGAAAAGGCTAAGAAAATAGAGCTCAGATAGTTTGATTTCCTCAAATGCACATAACATACCTCCTTAAAAATTATTAAACAGGTTTACTATAGTAAATGTCAAATCAACAGAAAGAGAGCATGTATAGTGCATTACCATCACTTAGAAAATGTCTATATATTAACAGGCAACAACTGTATGTATAAATATTTATGTTACATATGCTGATGCAAACATTATATTTACCTTTTTTGGCAAAATTTTGGAAATATTGTGAAAGTAACAGCTCCAACAGTACAAACTGTACTTTCTGCACAAGATTTTTTTTCCTATCCTTTTCTTTATTACCATTTCAAACTACAGGTTTTCCAAATTGCCTAAGCAGACCTCTTTTGGCCAAACCATAGACTCTTTTGCACTTTAAATTTTTTTACCCATCAGTGTAAGTAAACAGTTTGTACTTCTTCATAATAATTCTCTAGAGTTTACAGGTGAAGAATCCTCTGTATATCTCAAGAATTATTTTTAGCCTGAAAGTATTTTGTTCCGCAGCACCTTTAAATGGATTTTTACCTACAAAAAGCTTTTGTAAATAGTTTAGCAGTAACTCATCCTTACAATTCACAGCACCACATCTTTTTGACAAGCGAACAGTTTGAGGACTCCTTGATGATAGTGTGCTCCAATCCTTGGGAAAAACACGCACAGGCAAAAGTTCATTCAAGTAAGTGCACTAATTTTATATCAGGGTTGATACATTATATGTAGCTTGGAGAGAAATATTACATCTAACTAGCTCAAATGGCATAGAGGCACCTGAGGATACCAAGGAGAATCATAGCAAGATTTTTAGTAGCTATTTTTACTTTTAAATTAATTCTACTCTGAATCAGAGTTGTCATGGGAAATGAACCCCACGTAATGGAATAACGGGTCCAACCTGCTAGCTTATTTATAAATACACCATAAATAGCTACAATTTTTTTTCACTAAAACATTATGATATACCTCACTATTTAACATGCAGCAAGATGACTATGGCTAACATGAAAGTGGTCTTGCATAGGCATACAAAAATATCACTTACAAGCTGCCCTTACAAATTAAGAGTTAGTCATATGTTTTTCAAGCTCAAAATTCTGACTTTGCATTACTGGTTTAATTTCTTCCCCATGCCCCAGTCACTCACCAATCCACTAGAATCAAATACAAAACATCATAGGCTTACACTAAAGCAATAACTTCCATAGATTACTAAACCAAAAAATTGATTAAAAACAACAATCAAAACTACAAGATAAATAGAAAATTAGAGGGGGAAGCCCTCCCCTCCCCCTTCCCCAATCCTTGTATGGAAAAACAGCCATTAAACTCTCTATATGTCTGCATTACTCTCCTTTTATTTCAAATTCTCCATTCAGAATGCAGTCTCTTCATATCATGGTCTGTCTTTCACTCTGAATTTGCAGATCACATGGTGTAGCAGAACCTGAATTCAGGTGGGTCTGTGAGGTGTTTCCATCATATCAGTTACCAACCAATTGTGTTCACCTGTGAGCTACATTACCTTGCCAGTGCAGAGCCTTGCTTTAGGAGTCAGGGGGGTATCACAGATATCTTCAATACAATGCTTGCAGAAAGCTTCAGGGAACAACCTGTTTGAAAGAGAACACAGAGAAGGTTGCAGCCCATCCCAGTGTGCACCCTGTTTTCTCCCACAGCTCTGTTATGAGCTGGTGAAATCCCCCCTGCTCTTTTTATCATCAGCAGGAATGTCTTGGAAGCAGCTTTACCTTTTGGCAAGTGGATGGACTGCAAATGTTGCCCTGATGAGCTGCTCTAAAGCCAATGGGTACATCACATAAGAACAACACAGCATGTATATATGTATATGTATATATATACATCTATCTATCTATCTATATATGCCTTTTTTCTTCTGAGACACAATAGAAAATGTGCCCCTATTTCCAAGGCTGCTCAGACCATCAAGTGTCAAATCAATTGTAGAACAGACAATTCTCAGAAAGGCCATTAACTCAGATCAAATATTAGAAAGTGTAAAATTTTAACCCTGTTGAACTTGTATTGTACAGCAAGATACGATTTAATACCCAGCCCTTTCCACAGTCTGTACAGAGTGTAACTCTGCTCTTCTCCTCCCACCTATGGGCCTATGGACAGACAGTCACAATTTAAGGCAGACTCCCATTGCATCGTTTTTACTCTGCACCACTCACCATTAGTGCATTATGAGACAAACAAAAGGCAAGCAAGAGCCTATTGGTGAGGAAAGAAATGAAGGGTTATAACATTTTCACAGGAACATTACAAACTTATTTAAGCTGCTTTATTATTTGTATATAATTAAATATCATATTAAAAGAAATCATAACCTCCCCTCCCAAATAGCTCCTCAAGCAGCAATTACATTCACCTCCTACCAGAAAGATTTGAATAATGCCCCTGAAAGGCCCTGAGACTAAACCCACCAGATGGGATAGATGAGATATCCTGGGCTTTTGCATGAATTATTTCAATCCATCATCATTTGGAAGACTCATAGCTGCTGTAATACTGGAAAGCTTAATTTGATTTCCATTTACAAAGTAGGGCTTTGATGGATGCTATAAAACAAAGGATAACAATCTAGCTACTATATCTGTATCTTCTCTGCATTTTTGTTGACAGCAGAGAACTGAGGGCTCAGGCTCATGACCTACAACAGTTTAAACCAATATGCCAGCTGTGACAACTGGGAAAGCAACACACAGAATCCTGCAGGAACAAGGGCAGCTGAAGTGAATCTCCTGCAAACACCATGGTAACATTTTAGGCCACTACAACACCTGCTGCTTATGACTCAGAGCTCTCAATAATTAGTCAAAATTAATGTATTGAATGGTTTTAAACAAAAATAATCATGTGCACACACTGAATTGATAGAGACTCTGCACATTAATTTCAAGATCATGCTTTCATTGCCTTAAACTGTTTCATTTCTAGTGCTATTTCCTTATTAATTTACTCAAAAGTCTGTTTCTGGCTCAAATCTGGAAGGGAAAGAAGTCTGAACATTGTGAAGCTGTGTGTTGATGTTACATGTTTCACAAGTTACATTCAGCCCAGGAAATTTCTCTTTAGATTAGGTGCTAACAGCTGATAGACACACATGCCAAGAGAATAAAAATTTGGATAAAAGTTAAAATATGACAAATTCTATTTTCCTAATGAAAAGAATCCTTGAGCAGCTACAAGTGCAACAGAAAACATTAATTTGTTCCCAGTGAGTGTCAAATATTACTATTTTCATGCCCCTTGACTTTAGAATGTCAAGAATGTCCTTATCCATATTCTTGGTGTCCTGCCAGTAGGAGATCTGGCAAAGCACTCTGATGTGCCTCTTTTAATTCAAGGCCCTCTGCTGCAAAGATCTCCTACACAAAGTATTTATAAATCACAATATATCTTCTCCTCCTTGCAGAAAATATTGCCAGACCTTCATGCTCTGCCTTTTAGATATTCCCAATTTCCTTCTGTCTTTGCAAAACACAGTTGAGTTGGGTCCAGTGGATTCGAGGTGCAGTAATGCTCCTCACCTACCCGAGTCACACTCACACTGGTTTCAGCATCACTCAGTCCTGTGTGCTCCCAAGTCCTTGTCCCAATGAAAGGGCTGGTCCCTTCCTGCCTCTGTTTTTGGATTCTGCTTTACCCCTAATCAAGTTTTAGGCAGCCAGCTCTGCTCTCATGCTGTTATGTGAGTCTCTGTGATGTCTTCTCTGATTTCTGATGTAATGCCCCTGAATTTCTGAATTTATCTTATTTATTTTTTAAAAATATAATTTCTATTGTGCTGATATCATAACTTTTGAAAACCAGAATTGTTCCAACAGCAGACTTCTGGCTGCAATTTTGAATTCAAAGAACTCTTATCAAAAGTTAATATATTACTACCAATTTCATTTGCATATCAAACCTAAACTATTAGCAAACAAAAGAGCAGTACCTGAGCCAGGAAGCAAATGAAACCTACCACACAGCTGTGAGGACATCAGTAAAGCACTAAAAAGACAAAGTAAGACCTACAAGTGAAGTTCTGCACTGAGACAGGGTCCCTGTGCACGCACTGATGTGTTCAGACACATCCATGTGTTCAGACATCACCCCCAACACTCTCCATCGCCGTCGGAAGCCGAGCTGTGTATGAAGGCAGGAGTGAACCCGTGGCACCCTCTACTGTCACAGGAATGTCAGCGCTGGTATTTCTTTCCAAACACTTAAAAATCTTTTGTGACCACCAAAACAATTACATAAAATTAAAGAACTGAAACGCTCAGTTTGGATTCACCTTTAACAGTCTTTGTAAGAAGGGCATGTGCCTGTGTTTCTATATAAAGCACATGCAAGGCAGCATTTTATTTTTTTACCAATGGTAAAAAGCGCCAAGTTTTATCTTAAAATTGACAATACTAAGATTACTAACAATACTTTGCATACTGCATGCTCATTCAACAGCTGGGAAAAAATTATACATTACTTTGGATTTGAATCACAATTATTCCTGCATTTAGTGACAAATGATGAGAAAATAAAAGTTAATTGGTATATTTCAGCAGAACTCTGATGTCTTTGGACCGTAGTTTCTGGGAGTTTTTATTAAAAATATGTAATATTGTAGTTCTCTTATGTACACCCAAAGTATAACTTCTGAAACAGTTAAAAATACTCCAGTGGAGACTGAAAAGGAGACCCAATGCATTCATCTTCTTAAAAATGCTTCATTTGAACGTGCCATTTAAAATTATCTAAAGTGATCTGACAGAATTTAGCTATCCATAAGGCAGACAGCAAGACTTGGTTTGCCATACACAGCTGCAGAGTTTCAGCAGAACAATGGAACCACATTCTAAACATGAATGCACGCACAGGTGAGAAATGTACAAATCTAAAATCCATCTGTTTTTTAAAATTCATCAATTGTCTGTCCCATCTACTTGAGCTCTGCAGTATTTCCACTTCATGCAGTTAAATACCAATGCATATGTACAAAACTGAGCACCCACAGTAGCTGTCAGGGGCACTAAGAGTACTTTGAACACGGTGAGTTGCACTGTTTTAAGGCACTTGAGTTTCTATTCTGTGATAAAAATGAGACACTGAACACATCAGACACACCTACTTATATAACCAGACACCAAATACCGGAATAGCTTTACTTCTCACAGCAGATTAGCTTTGAATCTGCAAAGTCATTATTATTCAAAACTGTATTTATGAAAATAAGAGGCCCTGTACCTGAATTATAGCAGAGCTACAAGCTTCCCAATAAAACAGAGCCATCTGGGGCATAAATCAGGCCCAGATCTAAAAATAGCACTGGCTGCAGCTACACAAAATTCTAGCAAGAAAGGCATTCATATCAAATAGAGCCTGCAAGCTTGCAAAACAGAAGAAAACTCTGCCAGTATTAGAAAGACGCTGTATGAGTCACTGTTTGTCATGGAACTTTCACAGGCACTTTCTCTGCTGTTGCAAAAGGCAGTTCAGAAATGCTCTTCCAAAACACAAGCTCTCCCAATATGGCACTGAAACAGAAAGGAAAAACAGCAGCACTGGCACTGACTACTGGGACTCGTTGGAGCTTCGCTTGTTTACAACTGGAATGAAATTATTTAAATTACATTCTCTTAAAACTTAAGAGAAAAAGCTCCTTTCAACAGAAAACTGTGGTATTTGTCATGGAAATCTTTACTCAGCCTCACACCAGGAATCAGAACAAAGTCTCAGGACTTTACCCCTTTAAAGGGAGGGAGAGGGAAATGCCACATCACTCACACAGAAGGGAAGGTTCCTGTTATTTTCCACTCAAAATACTGCTTCTAGTTGGGTTGTTTCAGCAACCAAAGGTTGAATAGCACAAAGCAAATGCTTCAGAAACAGACTCTACACAAAGAAATAGAGAAAGAAGAAAAAGTATTGATCTTTTCACTCTCATGACCAGACAGGACCCAAGGGAACGGCCTGAAGCTGAGTCAGGGGAGATTTAGGTTGGATACCAGGAACAGGCTCTTCCCCCAGAGGAGGGGTGGGCACTGGAACAGGCTCCCCAGGGAAGTGGTCACAGCACCAGCCTGAGTTCAAGAAGTGTTTGGACAACACTCTCAGGTACAGGGTGGCATTCTTGGAGTGTCCTGTGCAAGGCCAGGAGTTGGACTCTACAACCTGGGTGGGTCCCTTCCAACTCAGCATATTCTATGAAATAAAGATTACAATATATGTGTATCTCCCCACCAACACCTAAAAATTGAACACATATGCAAGCAGGATGCACATAAGCAAAAGACAAGTTCTTCGAGGAGCACGTTCAGACATGCACACAGGCAGTGCAAGGTGAAACCTGGTGAGTGCATAACAATAGGTAAGAACTACTTCTTGGCAAATGTGCTGGTCAGAATGGCTCTGCCCATCTGAATAATGAATCCCCTATTCATTTATACAGAATAAAAATTAATTAAGATGTATCTATTTGGATGCAGAAACATATTAAAAACCTTTCTTCATCCTCATTTGTATTTTTGAGATGGTGTAATAACTGTTCCTAAAACTCTTCTTTTTTTGTTGCTGCAATTTTCTTTCAGGTTGCTTCTGTTAAGGGAAGAGCAAGACTTCACTTTCTGTTTCTAACTTCACAAGACACCTGAAAGACCACTAGTGCATCGGGATAAGGCTCAGTACATCAGAAGTTTAACAGGGCTCTTGTAGCCCACATTTTCTTCCTGGTCCAATTTGATTTTACTAATATGAACACAGCATCAGAAGCTGGTTAAAGGGAAGGTATAACAGACTTCAGTCTGTACAAAGACACAGAGACACAGTAATCTTCACCTTGCTCCGCTCTTGAAAGTGGTCCTGTTGGTCAGCTTTCATAAACTGTGTTCCTTTTTTTCCACATTACTTTTGGGAGAGATCCCAGAAGAGATTTAAAGGGGTGGAGCTGACTGCTAACTGCAGGGTATGAACTCTGCATAAACATGTCATTTCTATGTAAACAGCATCACTTTCTATTAACATCACAACATTCAGGTTTAGAACAGGCAGGGCAAAGACAAATGGGTATCAGTGCAATTGTTAAAGATACTAAAACTACTCTGAAAGAGTAGTGATGGTCAAGAGAATTTCCAACTCAACAGCCAACATATCATAGATCTTTTAAAGCATTCAAAATATCTTCTACTGATGAGAGCTGTGAATTTATATTTTCTCTTCTAACTACTCCAGCATAGTATTTCTCAGCTTGAATGAGCGGGCAAATGGATTTTCTTGGATTTCACTAAGATTTACCCACACATACAAAGCTTCTTAGCTGCCCAAAATTTCAAAAGGCTTCTCAGTATCCCTAAGTCATTCACGTAATGCACAGTTTTGCCCATAACACCCTTACTGATCCCTCCTGCTCGGCATTCAATCTTTCCTTACAGCATCCCGAGCACTTCCAAAGGTGGGAGCGGCATTCCCGGGCAGCCTCACGGTGCCACTGATGCCACCTGGTGGCAGCGCTGGGGCAGCGCACCGAGCCTGCTGCTCCCACACACAGGGCTCTCTGAACGGGCAGGATTGTTCCCTTCCGGGAAAAGGATTTTAAAAAAAGTACTAACAGCCCATTTAAAAGTAAGTACTGCCACTGCTTTAATAAGCAATTCAAATGAAAGAGAAGATTTGGGGGTTTTTCATAGAAAATATTACTACAAACCTGTAATAGCAGCAGTTTTTAATTTACTAAAACCTGCAGTCTATTAGCAACAGAACATACACAAAAATATCTTTGTTTATACAAATAAAATTAGGTTTTGAATATTCACAAGGTAACATAACAGAGCAACATCTTTCTTCACACTGATATTCATTAGTCAGATCAGTTGTGATAGAAAGGCTTTTTACAACACTCAGTCAAGCACCATGGCTGACAGTGCATTAAGATCTCTCATGAATGGATGAGCCGACAGTATCTGATCAATCTTCTGTCTTTGATCATAATCAGGAAAGATTTTTATCAGGGCTTCTCTGAGCTGTACTGTTTCTGAGGCAGATCTCTGTGGTGGATGAGTCTCTACGTTTTCTTCCAGCGGAAGCCACGGCGATGAACGGCCATCGCGCGCTCTGCCTTCAGGCTGTCGACTGCTGCTGGGTGCTTTGGGGATGAAGAAAGGTGGCTCAGAAGAATATTGTCCACTGCTCTGAAAAGTCTTTTGTGCTGAACGAAAATCCCTGTGGAACAAAATAAAAATTTTTATTAAATTAAGCTAAAGGAGATGGTGGCTGTAGCCTCTGTACAAGAGAGAAATGTGTCTAACTTACACTTCACTGCTGCTCAGCTAGTTCCTGACTGGAATCAAATGACAAGCATTCTTTCAAAGTGAAACAAAACAGAAGGTTTAGCAGTTCTCAGTTTGAATCTGGCACAACTAAGAACATTGATATCACCTCAATGTGCTGTGAGTACTTTATTTGACAGGATACAGCAACAGTCAAAGCTTATTTATGAAGGTATGGATAAAAAGATACACTGAACACATATACACTGATTCAGAACATTTGAAAATACTGACAGACCAGAGGGGTTTCCAGATGCTCCATGAGACTATTCCTCACCTATTTTTGCTCTTGACTGTGAGTTGTGCTCACATTTAGATCATTCCCTTGTATAACATCCTTGATGGGGCAATGAAGTACTTTTAGCAATGTCAGGATCTGAACACTCTTCCTTATTGAGATTTCATTTCAGACTTTGAAAAGTTATTGCTACTCTACAAACTGCCAGCACTACAAAATTTAAGGCCCAGTCTACTTCATATGCCACCAGATAAATACAGAAATGTGAACTGGAACTCATGTTACAGTCTAGTTTCCTACCACCAAGGGAAAGAGTATGTAAATTACAGAGCTCTATTTTAAAAGCATTTGGGTTATGACACCTCCCATTACTCATGTGGAAAGGCTCTCTAATTGCTCAAGATTCTTCTAGTTTCTGATCTTATTCCTGGTGCCATTTATGCTTTCTGCATCATTTAACTCATGTAGAAAAGTCTCAGAGAAGGAACAAACTTAACTCTTTACACTGGCAGCTTTTCTGTCTCATCTGTCCCCCCTCTCCACGCCAAACAACCCCAACAGAAACCAAATAAACCCCAATGCCAGTTCCAGTTCCAAGTTTACAAATAAGAAACCAAGCTCTTAACAGGCCTTCACAAAGAAGCCTCTCTGCAACCCTGCAGTGATCACACTTACCTCTCAGAACACAGTTTGAATTTTATTTTTCCTCAGACACAGGCAGGTAAAACAGTCCAAATAACATCTCGTAAGGGTTTTGTGACAGAGCTTAAATATTTTCTTTGCATTTCCTACTGGAGTTCTAGAACTGAACTTGCTTTTTTAATGTCAGCACGCTTATTTTCATATCAGCTTGTGACCTATTGGTATGTATATGTTTCACTTTTCTCAAATGTTTCTAATAGATGAGATTCCTCCTCATTCTATGTATTCATGTATTAAATACAGCTTAAGAATTGGCCTTTTCTATTGCCAATTTTTAATTACCTCGCTTGTTTTTAAAAGCTCTCTCAATACTCCTCAGAATTATTAGCATTTATAATTCGTAAGCTGGTGAAAGAAGAGCAGATTATTGTGCAAAACAGCAAACTAATCTTCAAGTCTTGGTAGTTAATGCAAAGCAATTTCATACTTTGAATATATGCACATTTAAAAAGCATGTTAATCTTACAGGAACAATATATGTTCATTAATATTTATAATTATTACTCAAATATAAAAGCATTTAAAAACAACGCCTCAGAATTTAACAGCAATACTGTACCCTCAACCACCAGGTGAAATACCTCTCCAGTGACAAAAAACCTGAGTGCAGAGTGGTGGTAGCATCTACTGTCCCACTGTGAGTAAGTGACCACCAAGGTGTTTGAGATAACATCAGTGTCATTAGCAGGATGTCTGACTACCACATACCCAAACCACTGGCACCTCAGTGTGCTGTTAACACACCTTTGAAAGCCACCACAATCAAATCTCAAAGGAAGTTCTTGTCTTACTTATCTTAGTTCTGAGAGACATCTTGATTAGACACAAATGTCACCACCAGTTTCTGAACAGGAAAAATATGGTTTTTGTTAAGCTACTCTATATTATACAGGGCTCTTGCTTCATTTTACTGTGCTTTTACAGTGTTTGAGTGAATCAAGTAAACAGTTTATTTCAAATGTGAAATCAAAACTGTCTCAAAAGTGAAAACAGTGCTTATACCTAGAACAGCCTTCACTTCGAAGGAAGTCATCTAATCTGGGTCCATTTCTTCCCAAAGGATCATCAGGAACCATAAATATGTCACCAGCAAAAGTGTACTGGAGCAACCTGCAAGAGAGTTCTTTTGATATTATTAAATAACAAGGGACTACACCCTTGTCCTTCACCTTTGTAGCACAGGACAAACTTAGAGTAGGTGCTATACACGACATCAGGAATCACTGAAGTTTAATTAGTAAACCCACTTGAGATACAACCAGCATTCACTGTCAAAATGATCCAATGGGAACTGAAAACTCTTCCCATTACACTGCAGAACATAGAGTTTCTCTTTTTTTTTCTTTTTTTTTTTTTTTGACAGCAACTGTTTTATGACTGCAAATTTTTGTAGCAAGATCAGGACAGACTTTTCCAGGTGATTAAAGAAGACTTTCTGGTTGTTCTAACTCCCCTTCCTCATAAGGATCTTCAGTCATGTAGCTAAAATGCCCATGTTACCAGAAAGCCACAAAACTAGCAAATGTAGCATTAGCTGTTTACAGTTAAGACATGAAGCTATTTTTTCTGGAATCATTTTGGGATAGGGGGAAATTGAAGAAAAACCAGTTAAACTAAAATTTGTCTGCAGGGAGAGAATTTGGTGCAGCGGAATTTCCCCAGAAGTAAAACTAAGAGCAGATGTTAACACACGCTCTTAAAAAACCACAGACTCGAGATGACGTGCCAAATTCTTGCTACAGTTCTGTAGAACAGAACCTGACTTGGGCAGAATTCACTCAAGAAACAGTGTAAATACCTACATGATTAGCAATATCAACTCCATGTTCTCCCAGCTTTATTGTGAGAAGCCAGGGCAATTTGTAATCACTTATTTCATTAGACCTGGTCACTGTAGCAGATGTACCCTCAGAAGATGTCAGTGGGAAATTTCAGTGACAGATTATTATACCTTAACAGTAAAGTGATCTGATTCAACTGAAAGGGAAAAAACCAAAACTCACCCAAACCCAACAACAGGGATATTTGATAGCTAAGTGAACTCAGTCCAAGGGACACCCAACATTTGCAGGGAAATGGCTACACGGATATGCTGCAAGTGCTCATTTTGTTTAGCTACCAATCTGTTGTACTTGAGTAAAAAGTGATTGATTCTGAAACCTCAGAAGTGATACTGTGTGTGCACCAGCTACTGTGTCTTCCTGAAAAAAATGAACTTTTAAACAAGAAAGGCTGTTAAAGTGCACTGCAAAGTGTGTGCTCTAACAGGATCCAACACTGAGCTTCACAGGTGCTATAGCTGTGCTGTTACACCAAACTCCTATTTATGTGAGCAATTAACAGACATACATTAGAAAATATATGAATAATAGGGACATCAGACTACTCAACACGTGAGTATAAGGCCATGAATCAACATCGTGAAACACAGACACTACTTCCTCCAGATCTAGCAGAATTCCCTGATAGATTAATTATGAAGGCAGAGTGCCTACAACTGGAAAGACAGACAGCCTTTTAAGACTTCATAAAAATTCAGTGATTACCTTTTTTGAATAATTTCTCTCCAGGCAAATGATTCTGTCACAAATTCTCTGAAGTTATCATTAGTCACAATAATACCTCCAGTTTTATCAGCAAGGTGTAATAAAAACCTGTAAAAATCATTTCAAAGATCATTAAGATTGCTTTGCTGAAAATGATCCAAAGATCTAGAAAACTAAACACTTCATCATCCAAAAGCTATCTGTTTGCATGAAAACAAGCACTTTGATTACCAGGAAATGACTCTGTTTTGACCCACCTTAGCCAATGTTTTGAGTAGCATGCATTTATTTAGTGCAGCAGAGTCTTTATGGGAGGTTTTCTTCCCATAAAACAAACCACACAAGCAAAACCCCCCAAGCCTCATGATCTAAATATTTGAAGAGGTAAATGGCTTGCTTTATGGAACAGTACAATATTTGTTACACATTCCAACACGAACTCATTGCCTTGTTCTTTTTTGCTTAGCATTAATATCTATGTTCTGCAAGACATTACTATGCATGTTACTCGTTCTGTCAACGCTTGTTAACAAGTTGTTGTTAAATAAATTATGACAAAAATTTATTAAAAATCCCCATATCTGCGTTCGTTTTAACCTCTCTGAAAACAAGCTTTTTGCCATTTGAAACTATTTTAGCAATGAGATAATAGATGGTGTCCTTTTAAGGAAAGTGTACGCTTGTAACAAAAGTGCAAATATGTTATCACAACACTTATTTCCACAGTAATCTCAACTGTAAATACTGCACCCATAGCATTATATTTGAAAGGCTGGGTGTACATAAAAAACATTATTGTGCAAACAACTCCAATTTGGCTGCCTGGCACTTTTTTTTTTTTTTTTGCTACAAGGTTAATAGTTAAGAAATCAGAGTCACTATATTTTAGCAAGGGAGATAGATTAAGTACACTCTATATACTTTTGCATATCAGAGTTTTGAAATCAGGTACTGGATTGTGCAATCTAACAAAAATAGACATGCTCATGACACAAGAACTTGACAATTTTGTAGTCAGAAAAATAAAGTAGGAGCAGTTATTAGTAGGAAGAAACCAAAATCCAGCAAACTGAAGTGATCTGCAAAACACAATTTCAAAGCTGCAAGCTGTGTATCCATGGAGAATTAGGAAAACTGGTTGTGGAAAAAAGACAACCCAAATAACTGAAGCAGCATGTGCTTTTAACTGTGTCTCAGGACTGGGAAAATCTGGCAAAAGGAAGCACCAGGAAACTCTGACAACACAAACTCCTAAAGCTCTACTGTTTCGTTCACTGAAAGATGAGCCCCATATTTTGAAGCTGATCTCTGGTGCTCAAATTAACTTGGAAATTTACTGTTACAGATACACTGCTCCAAATACACAGCAATGTTTTTATGCCACCATGGCATCAAGAAAAAAATGGAGCTAAATTGTACCTGATCAGTCACTGATTGCCCCAACATAAAAGGCAATTTAGGGATAGACTGATGATCAGGAAAGCATAAAACCACTACTGGAGGATCAATTTCCTCCTCAATACAAATGATGACATTTGAAATGGACTTTTTTTTTTTTAAATTGCCATGAAAACTTGCCATTTCCCATGACTTTCTGAATACACAGGAATGTTTCTTACAACAGCAAAATAATGCAACAGATGTAGAGCTCAGTCTTAAGCTGGATCATAGCTCTGTCTAGAGAGGTTGCAGAACTTGCTAATAGAACCACTCATGAAGCATTAAGGTTTTACAACCATTAGTCAGATGTTTAAAAAGATTTTAGAATGATGTATATTCTGTACCTGTCGTCATGAGCAGCAATTCTTGCTCCTAAAACCATCCTTGCAGGGGTTAAAGACAATATTCCAACATCCTGGAGCTGTGTTAAGAAATCCTGCTCTGTTAAAACATGATTTGACAATTAGTCTGACAAAATTAGCAGAGAAGATGGGCTATTTTTGTACCAAATTATCTATAGAAATTACACTGATAACAGAAGAACTGCTAATACTATAAAAATAGGGAGGAAGAGGTCAAAACAAGAAATTAAAGAGCAAACAAAAACCAAAGCAGAAAGGCCTCCCCTTATGGCACCCCAGTTTGCCTAAAGAGCATTTCAGTGTCACACTGCATATGGAAACCCAGTCACACATGCTGAGCAGCCAGACTGCTGGTGCTTAACGTTTCACAAAGTATCCCTTCTCCATTCATTCTTCACAGAAGTATCCCAAGAAATAGTTACAATCCGTTTTAATGAAGAAACATTAGGAAATTTCCCTCACCTGTAATGTAAGGGTCACGTCTTGTTCTCCACTGTGGAACAAACACAGTTATATTTCTGTGGCCACGCTTCCAAAAGTAGTCAACAGCTATTGCAATTCCCCGACAGGAGAAGAATTTCCTTAGACCATGACTGGGGGTGAAAGAGAGACAAGGGAGATTAAATTCACAAAGGTTTTACTACTCTGAATACAAAGAAAATGGAACAAAGCCTTGCAAAGTGAAGGAGAAAGTTACACAAACAGTCTCAGCAAAAGAAAAGGCAGATGGATGTTACAGATGAGGAATCTTACAAAGGGAAAGAGATCCTCAGCAAGGGAATAGATACATCACTTGGCAACTTTATAGATCAGTCTCCTTTTAGTTTCTTGGGCACAACAATATTGTGATAATCAGAAGTGGGTTTAACTTTAAAAAAAAGAGGCCAATAGTGATGGTTTCTGACATCTACTGACTATGTGTGTATATATATTATTTTATATATATAATCCAATATTGTGGTAGTTCCAAATACAGTCCTGCTACAAAATAGAAGGCCTTTGGTTTACCAAAGGTTGACCAAGGATTACACATGGGAAGTTCTTTAACAATTCAAGATATTAAGGCCTCTTCTCCCTTCCTTTACACAGTCTGAGCTATTGTTCTGAAGCAAAACAATGAAATTTCTTTGACGAAATATTTTCAAAACATTTAATTTTTGTGTTAATCTTTTTCCTCCATTTAAAAACATAAGATGCTCATTATCTGTTTTTGCAACTCACTTAAGTGACTTTCCAGAAAATCAGCAATTGCAAAGATTTGAGTTGATGACCTTGCAAAATCCCTCCCAATTGGAATTCTCACTGATCCTTTATGCCTATTTATACACAGCACAAATCTCTCCTTTAGCAATTAACTGTCTAATGAGACTCTGGAAACTGAGTTTCTGCGGAATAATAGAAAAGATTCTTAAAATAAAGCACAGAAGATAGAATCAAAACCACCTTCCGAGTAAATTCCTACCAAACACTATTAGCACTTTACATAAAGGCTAAATCCAGTTTTCATTCAGAAACTTTTCCCTGCACATTTTCATAGATTAGAGGCCACACTTAGACAAAACAAAGATATGCTTTGCTCGAAAAGACACACTGATTGAGCACTGAAGGCATGAGCAGACAAATCATTTCTTGCAAAATAGTGCCCAGTCTATGTTTTGAGTTAGATCTTAAATCACTGCGGAAGTTTTTGGTACATAAGTGAGCGAGTGGTCTGTGTATTTGAAACTGCTCTCCCAGTTAATATGTAATTGCATATAATAAACCTAATAGTAAGCCCTGTTAGTTCTGAATGGAAATCATCTTTAAACTCTAGTTTATCCTACCAAGACATCTTCCCAACAAAATGGTCTTTAAAAGATTTCCATGGAAAAATTTTACAGTGAAACTCGGCCTTTAGTAGCATTCATTTATCCTTTTCCGAGTTTGTAAATTCCTTTTAAAATAAATTTATCAAAATTTAAATCTGTTAAGGTTCTCTGAATTCGGAGAGGAATTCTTTACACAGAAAGGCAGAAAAATGAGTAAGCTACTTCTGAAACATAAAAGGCAAAAGATCTGACTTACAGAGTTTCCAGAAGAAAAAAATTACTATGCCATGCTTGCCCTAATAAAATTAGTCATTCTTGATGTCAAGCACAATCAAATAAAAGAATACAATTATCACAAGCAGCGCAAATTAGCAAACAGCAGGTTGCCTTCTGGGACATGCAACGTCTTCCCTTTGGTTTTGTAACTAAAGTACTGTTACACATGAGTAGTTTGGCTGCTGAAGAAACTCCATCAAAGGTATTGGCAAAAGCAGGGTTTAATGTGAATTTGTCAACATACAACTCTACGGAATTTGGTGCTAATGTTCACTCTTGTGAACTTGTGAACAGTAAGTTCATTACTTACTACACAAATTAAAGCATACAAAGGAAGATCAAATTAGAAGCAATTCGGAATGATTTACACCGAAGCTGGGAATGCAAAGATAAGGGTGCAAAAGGGTTTAGCAGTACTTAATCACTGAGTACTTGAACATTTGCAAAGCGATTCCACTGGGTTCACTACAGTCATAACAGTGACCTAACCAGAGATTTGAGATGGTAACACTCATACCATAACCAATTCACATGCACACAGGTAAAGCAATGTGTACCCCTACTTCTCTGTGCGTAAAATACCCATGAAAAATTCACTTCAGGTTCAGTGAAATGTTCACATCAAATCTCTTTGCATTTTCCAAAGGCAAGGGTTGCACCTCAGGAAGTGTGGAGAGGTTGTGTGGGAGCCTCACTGTCAGTGTCAGTCCTCTGAGTATCACAGACTCGAGGATTTGTGATCTCTGAGCTGTGTCCAACTCACAGGGAGAGCTCAAAGGGCCTCACTCAGGACGGCTCTTTATAGGGCCACAAGATGACTGACTTTGGTCATCAGTGAGTTTGCATCCTGGCCACAACCCAACTCGGTAACCACTGGGCTTTCCTCCCAAAGTGCAGTAACAATGTGCCACAATTCAGGTAAATGGCTTACAAAGGCTTCCAAGGATAATTGCTATCCTTTGTTTCCCACCTTGGCTGGGCAGCTGATGTTTCTGATTGTTCCCACCTCTACCATGGAAGAGCTCCTGGTAGGATCAGAGAGTGCCTCATGGCCCAACTGACAGAGTCAGGGGACACTTCACTGCTCAAGGCAGTTTGGTCAAGGCTTATCAAGAGCTTTTGTGACTGCAGAACAGACCCAAGAACGAGGGGGAGCAGGGCAGGGGATGCACCACCCCAAATACATATCGTTTACAAACTGTTCTAGAAAATATAATTCCATCCAGTTATTCTTTCATTATGAGTTTCTTCCACATTTTAATAAAATTTAACTATCTGGATATTTCAGTCTGCTTCCAAAGACCTGTTTTCAGCATACAAAAAGAGGTAATTTTTAGCAGCTAGGGTAAACTCTGGGCTTTCTTTCATTCCTCAAGCACACTGAAAGTACAGCTAACAACACTGCAATGTCCTGCACATGTAAAAAGAAAAAATTCTACAGCTTCTTGTAGTTTTCCAGACCTAGGACATGAGGCAAGCACTGAATCAGAAACCCATATAGCATTAGTCTAAGCATGCAGGTAATGCATTAATACCCACGCCCATAAAAAACCCAACCCAAACCAAAACCCCATGGTACTCAGGGGTCAAAAGAAGCCCAAACCAGCATAGGCATAGAAGCAGTTGTCAGTAATTTCAAGGTACTGAGAAGTAAAACCGAAAAAAAATCAAAGCAAAATTGCAAACTATGCTTCACTTTCTAAGATGCAAGAAAATAATGAGGCTTTATTCAGCCAGAAGGAAGCTGCAGAATACCTACATAATAAAACCAACAGGCCCCCATGCATTGATTATTTAGTAGGACATTTAAATATCTCAATGGTTCTGCTCTTTTGAGGCAGCTCTGTCCCTTAAGTTCCATAAGAAGTTTTCACTTGGTTGAGCAGCAGGTGTTATATAACCTCTTTTTGGGGACTATATGTCAACAGCATCCAGGTATTCTGCCCTACTTTAACACGGGGTGTGTGCACCCAGCTGGTGTGCAAGGCAATCCACTTGATGGATGAAGGAAACACTAGAACTCCAATAATGCACACATATAATTGGCAAATACACATATATTGGGATGCATACTCAAAGAATTCTCTATTCATGGGGTGCTCAATCCAAAAAAGTTAGGACACCACTGCCTACAGTAGTCTCACAGTCAGAAATAAGCAGATGTTTATTCACCATCTTTTAATTAATTGGTTTCAGATGTATATAGCTGTTAAAAAAAAACAGACACAAAACCCCATGAAATGATCATGAAATACACAGACGAAAAAAGTATTTTCGTATTAAAAAAAAAAAAAAGACCAAGAGGATGCAAGAGGATGCAGTACATTTGTTATTTCCCACATGACCCCCACAATTTGCATCTTTCTTCCACTAATATGCATTTTTAAAAGTTCAAGGTCGTTTATGACTCATTTGCAACTTGCACTTTTGCATCACCATTTCGAAATAACAGAGTCTGAACAATGAGGAAATGTTTACTTTAAGAACTATTCACTGTAGCAAAACATTGTGCTTGAATTAAAGCAGTGTCAAGAGTTCTGGATAACATTAGGCATTCCCTTTAAATTTAGCAAGACTATGACAGAAACCCTTAATTCTCCAGTGACTGACAAGAGAAGTTTTATTGCTGCTAGTCATGAGGGGGCTCTGGGCTCTGAACGTGGTGAAACCCAGTCATGATCAGCACCTTCTTCAGTGAAGATGGCTACTCTCAATCTCAATTTTTTATTATGAAGATTTACCATTACTAGTAGCTGACAAATCCTGCAGTGTACAGGACTGTTGCTCACCAAAAAACATAGCCAGCAAAAACTTTACACTTGCCACTGCAACCTCTTAGCCCCCATACCATTTGAAAGTTCACTGAACTGTTAGTGAAGAGATAACTGAGAATAGCAATACTCACGAAATTGCAACATTGCTTCCATCAATAATTATGTGTTTTAAATATGGTTTCCCAGGTTCATTTTTCAACTCCAGTCTGTATGGCTTCTTCAGAGAGTCCAAAAACCTTTGAACTCCAGTAACTGAAGGATCAAAATGATGTCTGTGTGGTCCCACTGCCTCTCTATCAGGATTTGAAGGATGTATTTGTGAAGACAAGAAGTGGTCTGGGACTGAATTTTCACAATTTGAGGTTTGGGAAAAGCGTTGGTAGACAGATTTTGCTTGAGCAGAGCTGCAGTGTCCCAGTCTGTCTTCAGAAACAGGATGACTGTTCTGTACAGTTGAGGGCCCCGCAGATTTTTGCTGAACTGCAGTTTTACTCTTAGTTGGGACACGCTGCACATCTGAGCTCCCCCTGGCTACAAAGTCAATGTCTTTTAGAGCTCCAGCTTGTACAGTGCTGAAAGTTACCCTGCCATCACTTTCTATATGGTTTGACCTTGAACTGTGACTCTTACCAGGGCAGTGAATGTCTCTCTCTTTATAGCATACAGCTGAATTTCTGCTGGAAGGGGAAGCAGGTTTACATACCACTGCATGCATTTTATCTTCTGCATCAACTTGCATATCTGGTACATCTCTTACTTTGGGATATTCATTTTTTGTCTCCTTTGAAATATGACTGGATTTAAGTGGACTTTTCCTAGAAATACATTTGTTTTCTACCTTTTGGGAATTACTTGCATTATTTTCTAAAGGAGGATTGACAGTTCTAGGCTTTTGAGATGACTGTTCACATTCTTTCTGAAATTTCAAATTTTCCTTTTCAATTTCTTCCAGCAATATTAATGGTTCCACAGATTGCCCTAGGATACCAATAACTTTTTCTACAATATCTTGTGAATACCCCATTGTTCTGAAAAAGTTCACAAGAATCTTATATTCCATTTCTTCACTGATATCATCACCTTCTTTAAGGCAATAAGTAGGATCATCTGACTGAGCATCCCTATCTGAAAGCAGATCAATAACTGCATCACTGTCTGAACGACTACGGTGTGAAGAAGACTTCACTTGCTGATCGTTTTCCAAAGAGAACTGCTTTTTAGAGAGCCTTTCCTCCTCCTCAGATGATCTTCTTTTACATGACTGCCTTTCTTTAAATGCCACTGCCTCTGGCAGAGATTCATTTATGGGAACAAAACTTGTTTCAGGAGCATCAGAAAACACAGTGTCCATTTGCTTTGTAAGCTCAGTTACAGGTGTGCCAGCCTTGTTTCTTGCTTCCTCACCACCTGCCCTTCCATCTCTGTTTGTAGCAACTACTTTGGAAGCACTGTGCTGTACCAGCCCTGCTGGGCTTTCAGAACCTGTAAGGTCTATGATATCGCTCTCCACTGCACAGAAGTCAGTTTGGGTGAGAGCCAGGAGTTCTCTTTTTAGTGCACTAGGCAAAATCAGTAAATCCATTGTATACTTATCTGCATGTGCTTCCACAAATTGCCTGAATTGCTTTTTAATCTCAGATTCATTGTCATTTAGCAAGCTTTCATTATTCTCAAAAAGCTTCACAAACTGCTGAACGTGACTTTGAGCCATAACAACAGCTTCTGCACCCCCCTTAATAACAAGCAACCCCATTTCCAGCACTGATACATCAGCACAGGTATCCTGAATAAGACTGTTGAGAAACAGGCTCTGAGCACCAACAAAGATGCAGTGCATGTCCTTTGGGTAGTACTCCTTCTCTTCTAGTTCAGGTTCACACAGTCCCTTGATATACTCCTAAAAGGAGAAAGAGAGGAGAGTGAATAGTTTTGAAAAGCCAATATATTCAGTTAGTTTTTATTAGGTCAGTACATTAGAAAACTAAGTAAATTTAGCATAAGAAATGCGAGAAAGTAAATACTTTCTGTTACCCAGTAAACTGGGTAACAGAAATAAAATACAGTTCTCTGAAATGATTTTTAAATGGACCTCATTGAAGCCTTTCTTTTATATCCTATTGTTTATAAATAAATTTACTTGAAACTGATAGTAACAGGGTACTTAAGTTGTAGCTCAAACAGTTTAAAAGACAAGTCAAGAGACTTATTTTTCCATCCCCATTCTTTGGTCAAAGAGAACATACACTTCATGAACAAATGCCTGCCACTGGAGAATTCTACCTAGTTCATAAATCTGAACTTCTAAAACCAGTTTCTAAGGAACACTTCCCAAGGCTTATCCCAACAAGAGCTATCCTATATTTTTGTTGCTGATAAAGGACTGAGAACTCCAGGCTCCAGACAGTTCTGTGTTCCTGAAGTTCAGGTTTTGCAAAGATTAAAAAAAAAAATTAAAAATCCCAGTGCTATTTCTGCCACCTAAAAGTTACTGCAGTTAAATTCACTACACTACCTTGTTTTAATGTGTTAAGAGTTCAAAACTCTGCAATACAGTGTATTATTTATTATTTCAGGTAGCATTATTTTCCCCCAAACTGTCTTTTTCTGTGCTTAAAATTCTGTAATGCAGTGAAACCAGTTTCTAAACTGCAGTCACTGTATTTGTAGACTCCCAAGTGCACCACGTTTTAGTATCTACCTTTACTCTCAAAAACTAAACTTCTTTTAAATGGAACTCAAAGCCAATACAAGGTAAGGAATAACATAACACCACTTCCTTGAGTTTGAGTTACATCATCACACAGGTATCAAGGCACATGAACACAAACTGCTTCTGCAGCAAAGCCACAGGATTACTTTCCGTGTCTTAGTCATCAGATGACTGCTCTTGCAGAGCAACAGGACAACAACAGAACTGGTAAAAAGGATATTCAAAATCTGGGAACTTTTTTTTATTAACTAACACTGAAGGATGAATGCATTGCATGTGACTGATGAATTAAACCACAAATTGCTATCATCAAATCCTTTAAAGGGAGACAATAAAGATATGCAGTTGACTACTTTCTAGCCAGTAATTCCACCAAACAGTGTCTGAAAACTGCTCTACATGCAAGTCAAGTTCCTCACACCCTTTAAAGTATTAGATGTAAAAAACATTTTCTATGTTGTTAGGAAAAGCTGCAATTAGAATACTGAAGTCTTGAGCTATTTATTTCAGGCTTAAATTTCCTAAAAATAAAAGGAAGTTGTACTGCAGATGCCTGGAAAAAAAGAACAGCTACCTGTAACAGTTTCTGGAGTTTGAGCCCATGCAAATCGGTCTGGTGTAAATGTCAGTCAAATATTCAATGTTTATAGTATTTTCCTGACAAGTCTTATGCGTTGCACAGTTAAGGGATCAAGCTTTTGAAAGCAGACTGCCAAGTCTGTGAATTAAGTCCCAAAATACATGCTCAGGATCCCCATAACGTCTAACCGTATTTAAACAAAGAGACGGACAAACACCCACATACTGAGATTTTGGTTTTGAAAGGTACCTTCAGCCCACCAAGCGCTCACACCAAGTTCTCATCACATGACTCAAACAGCTCTACTTGCCAGGTTCGCTATGAGTAATACTAATTTCAGCATTACTGCTGAGAAACTCCCCCCAAGTGTTCGTTGTACAAGACATTTAACACAAGATACTTCACAGCAACCGTTGTCCCGGTCTGAGACAAACAGACCGCGTTTACTGTTGAGACAAACTCAACACTTTTAGTGTTCGATCTAGGAGAGCCATCTGCTCCAGCACACAGCCTGGGGAAGGGGCGGGCCCTGACCACTATTAACTAAGGAAATATCAGCTCTGGTACTGAAAGCTTCGCTAACGAGCTACTAAATGCCACAGAATAGGTGAACTTTGTAAAGCAAAACATGGCAACGCCCAAACAACTCCGAGGGATTTCTTGGCTTTGGGAGGGAGTAAGAAGGAAAGCGAAACATCCCAAGTCTGGCTTTCCAACAAAGCCCGGCCCGTTCTCCCCGCTGTGACCCGTCCCCAGCCGCGGGCAGGAGCGCCTCACACCAGTGGACTCTGCCCCTCCCAGCCAGATTGTTTCGCTTTATTCCCTATGCTTGTGTCAACACGGCCGGAGACTCCCTGGCACCGGGCACACCCCCACCTGCCATGCCAGCATTTCCTCCTGCGGCTCCCGGTTTTTCCCCCACGCTTTCTCCTCCGCCCCGCGGGCCCGAGCCGGCCCCAGGGTCCCTCCCGCCCCCCCGCCGGCCCGGCCCGTACCTTGGCGCTGCTCACGGCCTTCCCTCCGCCCGCCAGCTGCACCCAGATCCTGGCGGCGGCGGGCGGCGACAGCGCGGGCCGCCAGTCCCCCTGCGCGCCCAGCACCGCCAGCTGCACCTCGAACAAGCCCTCGATGCGGCCCCGGCTGCGCTCCAGGAGCCGGCTCTTCTCGGCGGGCACCGTGAACTCGTCCAGCCTGGGCGCGGGCGCGGGGCCGCGCGGTTCCCGGCGCGCCGCCATCAGCGCGGGGCCGCTCGCGATGCCATCGCGCCGGGAAAAAACAACGACGCCGGGAACCACAACACCGGGAACAACAACACCGGGAATCACCGCGCCCTCCGCTCCGGCCCGCGCGTCATCGCCCCGCGCCTGGGTCGCGCAGGGACCACCCCCGCCGGCGCCGCCATCTTTAGCAAGGGCGGTGGAGACATGGCCCCGCCCCCTTCGGGATCGCCCGCCCACGGCCTGACATGGCCCCACCCCCCAGCGGGATCCCCCCGCCCACGGCCGCGCACGGGCCCGCCCCTCAGAGGGATCGCTCCGCCCACAGCCGGGCCCGGGCCCGCCCCTCAGAGGGATCGCTCCGCCCACAGCCGGGCATGGCCCAGCCCACGGCGGCTCCAGGCCCCGCCCCGCCTCCTTCTGGCCCCGCCCCCCGCCCCTCGCGTGCCGCAGTGTGGGCGGGGCCTCCCGCCCTTCGCCTCAGAGTCCCGGGGTGGGTCAGGCCGGGAGAGGCCACAGCGGTCACCTGGTCCCGCCTCCCTGCTCGAGCACGGTCATCCCAGAGCGCTTGGCTCAGGGTTGTGTCCAGAATGCTTGGAATGTCTCCAGTGCTGGAGACTTCACATCTCTGCGGGCAATCTGTTCCAGTGCACGGTCACTGCACAATAAAGAAGTTCTTCCTCGCGTTCGGGTGGAACTTGCTGTGCATCAGTTTCTGCCTCATCGAGCAGAGCCTGGCTCCATCTTGGCACTCCCCGTTTAGATATTGATACGCACTGATGAGGTCCCTTCTCAGTCGCCTCTTATCGAGGCTGAACAGTCTCACCTCCCTCAGCCTTTTCTCGTCAGAGGGATGCTCCAGTCCCCTAAACATTTTCGTAGTCCTCCACCGGGCTCTCTCCAGGAGCTCCATGTCTGGTGCTGTGGAGCCCAGAACTGGACTCAGCGTTCCAGACGCGGCCTCACCCCGCCGCCTCCCGCTGTTCTCTCCCGGCTCCCCCCATCCCTATCTCCCGAGGCGGGCGGGTCCCCCCAGCCCTTATCGCCCGGCACAGCCCTCACGGGGCGGCACAGGGACCTCCCCGAGTCAGTCTGCGCAACCCGGGCCCTTGCTTGGAACACCCTCCTGGCCCAGTTCTGGGATTGTCTTCTTGGGTTTCATTTAAAGACAAGGGCAAGTTTAATCCCTTCCTGGTGGCAGGGGACAGCAGTGTACCCCCCAGCCCCAAATCGTTACTTCTGGTAGCTTGGAAAACAAAGAGGACACATTTTAATTAAAAAAAAAGTCGCAACTTCTCCCCAAAAAAACTCTTAAAACGAGATGTAAAGGATAACATTAGTTCTTAAAAAGTATCTCTGGGGCTGCTGTAGACTTTTGAGTGCCTGGGTTTGACAATACAGACGAGCTGTTGTACAAAGGAGTAAATGTCTCAGCTCCTTTCATCTCCTCTCAGTCACAGGTAAATACCTCCTAGTTCCCTCCAGACTACTGGATTCCCACTTGTTTTGTCCACCTCTTTAGCATCCCTGTGAAGTTAGATTGTAGTAGCTGTTCGTTAAATATAGCCTCTGAAGGGAAGACAAATATTTTATTGTCGTGTATTTAAATGTACATGTTTTGTTTTCATCTACTTGCGTGTTACACCAGCAAAGGGTTAATACAAAAATACAACATATCATTTTTATAAAGGCACTTGTATCCCTGATTAGAACTGTTTAACTAAATGAGAGTTTGCAGCTCTCAGCACATAGGAAAATCACACTAAATGCTTACGTTCAGGTATTGCTATCTATATTTTCCTATCTGAATTTGAAGTGTTACATCTTTGAGTCAAATAAAGTATTTGCCTGTGGCATGGTAAAATGGAAAAAATTACATCTGTGAACATTTGCTGCATTTACACACACACACTCATTCTACATAGCACAGGGTTTTGACAGGGAGTGTCATATTCCAGAAAGATGCTTCCCTGAAGATTTTTGTTTGTTTGTTTGTTTTTGTTTTGTTTTGTTTTTGTTTGGAGGGGGTTGTTTGTCTGTTTGGTTTGATTTTTTTTGTTTTGTTTTTGTGTGGATTTGTTTGGGTTTTTTTGTTTAGAGATTTACATTTTGTGTTCCCATCAAATTATCCTACAAGGTTCACATAATAAGAATGTAATCTAACATTTAGCGAGGCAATTCCTGAGGTGATTGGTGCCATCCAGTGTTAAAATGTAGCCACTGCAGCCAGCGTTGCTTTTAGTTACTGCTTACAAATGAAATTGTAAGCAAGGAACTTTATGATAAATATGAAATTACCAGCATTTTGCGACACAAAGTATCATTAAAAGCTGAAAGAAAATTCCTTCTACCACGTTAACACAGCCTTTTGGAATATCTCAGCTAAAGGAAGGCTTACTGATTTAGAGTGGGTGATGCTTGGTGCTGTGGATATTTTCTTGCCATACGGTGGGTTATAAAACATGGTCTCACTGCTGAATTTATTGTAATCTGTATAATTCTCTATATATTCTTGATCAATCTGTATTCAAGTGTCATTTACAGCGTTATAATGGTCTGAGTGAGTGTGAGCAGTTCTCATTCTGTGACCCACTCTGCTGGGTAGGACATGACATTGTAACAGTCAAGACAAACTAAAGCCCTTCTGAAGTGGAAGAGAAAATGCTATTGAAAAAGTTTACTAATGATTACAAACACGGGGCATTTATTAAAACAAATTGGAACTTTCTTCCTGCATTGCTGAGACTCAGACTAGAAAAAATATTTACATAATAGTAATTTTTTTACTTTTTCCTTTTTTTTTAGTGGTGATTTGGAACTGCAGGCTGAATTTGATCTTCCTCATACTTAGGAGAAATTGCAAGAATTGCAAGCCTCTTGTCACAAGGTCCAGGGGTACAAAGCCCAAATATGAGCTAGGTTGAGAACACTAGAAATGCTCTGACATTTTACAATAGGCTGCTTACAAAGTGGATTTGTCAGGGAAGAATGATTTTTTTTTTTCTTTTCATCCTATGGGATTTTCACAGTAAAACATCCAAAGTGATAGACCTTATTTTGTTGGTGGGGAAGTATCACTTCCCTGAATCTTTGGTTGTATCTTGTAAGCTTATGTTAGTGAAGGAAAAGTTCAATGTTTAGCTGGTAGCAGTCAAAGGAATTGGATACACCCAATGCCTGCTCTTGCATTTCTACTTGGCACACCAGTGGGATAAATTACAGATTGCCCTGAATGTGAGGTGCTGCCAAGTTCACTATTTGTGTTACTGCTGGGGAAATACTGTAATGGTAATGTGTAAATAGGGTTTTTGTTCTTCTATGTGTTACAGCAGCTTGCTTCAGATGCCTTGTGCAACTTCTTACTCTTTATTAAAATTTCTGCAATTGAAAATAGGTTCCATAAATTATTTTATGAAACTGAGCCTTCCTGGATTGCTTGGGCTTAAGCTACATACTTAAATAGGAGCTCTTTTGGTTGAAATATGGAAACCAAATTTGAGAATTGTCTTTCAGATCCGTGTTGGGTAAATGAGCTGTGCAGTCTATGATGGTGCACGTTACAGGTGGTGCTCTCATCCTCATTATTAGTGTTTTGGTCTTCAGTGGGGTTATTTGAACGCATAAACTTAAATGTTTGTTCATTGTTTGCAGGATGGGGACCTAAAATACTAGGGTATAGAAAATATCATGCATGAATATGAATGGCAGAAGCTTTAATTTATAGCACAAATAGGAGCACGTTTTTAAAAAGTGATACCTTGAATTCTATATATTTCAGAAAGAAATATATAGAAATATATACTACTAGAACTCTCAAATCTTGTATGTAATATACTCATAAAACTTAAGACAGCCTCAAATTCTCATTAAGAATTTTTGGTATATAGTTTAACTACAGTTGTTGCTGTTTACAGAACTACAGAGCAAAAAGCAAAAAATGGTTTGAAATAAAATTATTCACTGCTTTATAAAGACCAACTTCTAGGTCTTATTCAAGTCCCCAGTTATGCAGTGACAGACATTTATATCTGCTTGAAGCCCTTTTGACACTTGTGATTAAAAAGGTTTCCCTTTTGGAGAATTTATTGCATTGGTGACATCCTAATGGACTCATAGATCATCAACTTTAGCATCAAGAGGCAACCTTGTGGAAAGTAATCCAAGGTATGGATTTGGCAATGAGTAGTTTCTATTAATGAAACATTTTGTCCCTTAATTTTAGAATTAATTACTTTTCTTAATTCCAAATTCCTTTCAAAAGAATCTGTTGTGGATAACTGAATCTTTCTAAAAGGCAGAAAAGACAAAGGCATTGCAATTACACATGCATCAGTTGTTGGAGAGTGGGTATTCTTTTTCTTTTTGAGTAATTGACTCTGCATTTGGTTTTTGAGGCTTTTTGATTGTGTTTGCTCAAGTTTCTTAATTAGTTACAAAAAGCTGCAGGTGTATTGGCAAAGGCTGTTATTTAGCCTGGGAAATGTTCCAAGAGACAGTTTTGTGGTTTGTTTCTTTTTTTTAATGTAAATATTTCGCTGTATTATTACCAGTCATTTTAAAGGTTCCACACTGTGTGGCTGCTGTGTATTTAAACATTGCAGCTTCACTTGAATGACTGACAAAACAAACAATAACCTAAGAGTATAATCTCTATTTTGAGAAGGGATTGAGCACTACTGAGTGACTTGCAGAAATGACAAGTGGTATTTGAAGGGGTGCCACCCCCACTCAGTCTCTCTGAGGAATACAGAGCTCAGCCTAAGCTGAAATGCTGTAAACAGTGAGCCATGCTCAGGTGCCACCCTGTCAGTTCATTTAAAATCACAACACTTCATTAAAGTTTCTGCAACTGCAAAATTAAAGCAGTATTCTTGCTAATCTTATAACTGGGGGTTTTATAAAGCTGTTTAAAGTAATTTTTTATAGGTTAGCAAACGTTAGACTCAGACTGTTGAGCATCATTAAGGTTTTATGACTCTTGCAGCCAAGTGCTTGTTTTTTGAAAATTTTCATAAACATTTTGCTACTTCTCTGACTACAGGAATTTAAATATTTTTAAATATTTCTGAACTTATTTGAAAATATGCTCGATGAAATGATACATATGTCATACATTATGACATATAATCCTACAAGTTTAAATAGAATTTATGTTTTGCTAAATCTCACCACTGAGCCTGTCTTGGGTCTGGTTAATGTTTAAAGGGTAAACCATCATGAACATTGTTTTCCTATTGTTGATGAGTTGCAAAGTTCCCCCAAAATGAGCAGAAATTGTTCTAATCAAATGTTTCTCAAAATACAGGTGCTGCATTTTCAATTTCTTATGCTCTGACAATGAATGATGAAGTTTTTTCATTTCTCAGACTTGACTGCAGAAGTGTCCTCATAAAAACCAGGTAAAAGCTGCTCCTCTTCTATCACTGTTTCATTGTGCTTTGGGCTGAAAATGACCAGTGTAAGGTCATAGAAATATTGTCTAAATAACACCAGAACACGGGGTAGGATTTGTGATAAAATAGGACTTTGTAGTAAAAAAGCATGCCTGTTCATGTCAGCTTTGCTTACTGATTAAATTTTTTTTATTTTTTGTTTTTGTGCCATAAGCACTTGTGAACTGCAGCCATTTCATTCTTCAAGCCTTGAACAAAATAGGTGATAGCAATTTTGAGATTAGATATGTTTAACAATTGTCACAAGGGTGCTGGAGGTCAGATCAAAGGCAATAATGTACCCAATATATATTTATGTAACTAGTTTACTTTGAGATAGAGGAGTTCAATCTTTCCAAATACCTTTGAGAATCTGGGGGTTATTTTTCCCTTACACTGGTGGAAATCAGGAGTTAACAATATTGATATCATGGGGTCTATTGTGGCTTAAAGCAGAACAAATATGACACTGGGAAAGGCCCTTCAGTATTTGAGCTCTGTTTTCCTGTAAAGTGTTTCAAACAATAATCTTGTTGCTTTACCTGCCCATCAAGAAATCCATTATAACAGTGGCTGTGACACCAGAAGTAAACAACTGGGTTGGGAATTGAGCTGTGGTCTTCCACAACTCCGAGGCTGTTAATGAATTGTGCCAAATTGCTGGCTGACAGCAAACTCAATCCTATCAATTTTGCTAGTTGAAAAATATCCTTACTACATAAAAGTTATTACTGGAAGTTTGATGCAATCAGAAATACATAAAGAAAAAATATTGAATTAAATCTTCATACTTTATTCACTGAAATGCAAAACTTCTGAGAAACTTAGATTCTATGTTCACTCTAGCTGTTTATGTTCCTCAGAGTTTCCTCCACAAGGAAAAGCCCTTCATATATTTTAATTAAAAGCCAAAGAAGAAATCAATTGTCCTTGGCATATGCCATGCTAATGAGCACTGGTTAGTTTGAAAATACATGGTCATTGGTTTTACATGATCATTTCCCTTTGAACCAAAATACCCTGTTTATACAGAAACATTTTCTGGGAGCAGTAGGGGGCATCGTTTCCCTTTTGTAATTCTTCAGAGACATTAACCTCGTGCATTATGTGTGCAAACGAATTTTCTTTTTGTTTATGGCATTAATCCTGAGGTTAAGGTTGGCCTATGGTGAGCAATAATAAGTTTAACCTTTGGCTTCATGCAATAAGATGTAATTTATTATTTCTAGACTCTTTATAAGTGCCATTGCCCTCACTTCTGCTTAAGATAAATTGAGACAAGTGAGCATTTGATATCAGTGATCTTTACGTGCAAGACATAAATCTAATTTACTTATTGTCTGAGCTTAGTTCTTTATCCTCTGATTATGTCTTTTAAACAGTGAAAACATTTTTTGTTTGTTTGATGTGTTAGGTGATTTTTGTAATTCCCAGAATGTTTGGTCCTTCACATAAATTTCAAACCAGTAAATATAAATCCTGGAATATCTAAATGCATAGAAACTTCATGAAATATGGAAATAGAGCAAGGAAGCTACTCATGTTCATAATATTTACTTGTTAAGTAACTGAAATCAGGAAAGCATTTAAAAATTAACTTTTAAAGACAATTTAAAGATGATTAAACAACTAGCAGCATGTAAATAAATTGTTTTTATTATAAAAAATAAATGTAGCCATTACCATTCACTGATAATGAATATGTAACTCTTATATATAAAACCTCATTTTTTTAAATTGTAAGTGAAACAGTTTAAAAAAAAACCCACTGTTTTTAAAAACACATTAAATGTTTGTGTTGTTTTTTGTTTGTAATTGAAGAAGAAATTTATAGCAAGTTTATGATTCTCCATGCTCTTCAAGCAAGAAAAACTATACTTTTTAATTATGTATTCTATGAGTCCTTAATCTTTTTGTCCATGTTGAGACAGTGCTGATTCATCAAATATGTTTGGGTGGGGCATGAGGTAAATGCTGATTTCAGAAATGATTGGTTTTAGGGTAGGATTATTCAGATAAAATGATCCAGGCTCATGACCCTTGGTAAGACCAGAACATTGAATCTCTCTTTCCCTCATCTTAATATTTTTATACTGGAACCTGTTTTTATCACATAAAAATGTTTGTCAGCATATATGCAGCATGTGCAAGTCAAAAGGCAGAAAAACTTGAATAGAAATAAAAGTTATTTAATGCTATTTTGGAAGAGTATTAATGTCCAGTAAGATTCTAAAATATATTTCCCAGCCTAGATTAATGTTCTGGAATGAAAAAAAAGAAAGATCACGCAGTTGTGGAAACTCAAACCATTTATAGGCTTTTCACATGAAAGCTTCTATAGAAAATACATGTGCAATTACATAATTTGCATGGCAGGACTGCCCATGATCACTATATTCAGTCTTCATAACACCAAGGGCTGGTTTGATGGTAGCTTCAATCCTGCTCCTAATTTGAAGAGTAATTGTTTGACAGCTAAAGAGGCTGTTACTGCCTGTGATATGTGCTGATATCTGACTCTCCCTGCTTTGTTTAGCAGAAGTTGTCTTTCAGCTGAGCTTGCTCAGGCCAGAAGAGCAGGGAGTGGCTGAGCTCAGCTCCTGCTGGCTGGTTACAGGTAAGGGATGGGGAGAATACTGTGAATCCAACAGTAGCAGCTGTTTCTCATGACACACAATAGACAGTGATGGATTGTCAGAGTAATTAGACTCCTTATAATCTTAGAAGGGTAATTTTGAAAATCTTCCTGCAGCCTGCCTTTCACAGATACACTTTGTAATTTCTCTTAAGTTTTAATTATTTTAGATAATGAACATGTAATAGTAAGAGTTGAAGATACCATCATTTCTGCTGGTTTCATACACTACAGATATGTTGGGCAGAATGTGCTTAAACCTGAGTTTAAGAGAAAAAAGTGTTCTAATGAGATGAGAAAAGGAAAGAAGAAAGGAAGTGCTCTTTTTCTGGACATGTCACATGTGACATTAAAAAAAGATTAATTTATTTTTAATAGGCTGGGCTGCTGTATTTAAGAACACAAAAGCTGTGTGAAAAATGAAGGGTGTGCTGGTTGTTGGTGAACCAATAAAATGTATTGTACCAACCTTATTATTCATACTGTAACACACCATATCAAATATTTGCAATAGATACCAGATTCTAAGATTGGTGTTCCTCCTCACAGGGTTAGAGCATCAAGAGGTGGTAACTTCCACTTGAGGCAAAGTAAATTCTTCAGCTAATGATTATAAACTGTTACTTTGGATATTGATCAGTTGTTAGAATTCATATGAAAATTTGAAAATTGTAAAGATAGGAAAGTTTCTGCATGCCATGTGTATTTGACTCATGAACCTGAAATAAAGCAATTATCTCTTCTTGTGCAGCAACAATTTTCCCCAGAATTTTGGATATCTGGTAATATCAGAACTGTTGTGCCTGGAAATTTCAATCTGGAAATTGAAAATCTCCAATAAGGAATAAAAAATGCAAGGATACTACATGTCACTTAAATGCATTAGCCTAGTCCTGGAAGTGGTACAGGTAAGAGGTATATACTGCAAAATGTCATGGCTGCTAATTTGAAACCATCCTCAGGATAAGTCAAGGGGCCTTTTTGTCTGTCATATTTGCCGTTATTAATATTTAAAGTGCAATTATGATAAAACAATATCACACAAAATCCCAGGACTCTTCCAAAGGCAGGTATTTCTTCTGAATGCCATGAGCAAATCATCTTCAGTGTCATCACATGACAATGCAGGACCACGAGAGGATCAGGCCCAGTCACCATGGCTTTATGAAAGGCAGTTGCTGCTTGACTAACCCAATCTCCCTCTATGACAAGGTGACCCACTTACTGGATGAGGGAAAGGCTATGGATGTGTCTACCTTAACTTTAGCAAAGGCTTTGGCAGGATTCCTCACACCATTCTTCCAAAGAAACTGGCTGCTCATGTCTTGGATGGGTGCTCTGTTTGCTGGGGAAAACACTGACTGGGTGGCCAAGCCCAGAGGGTGATGGTGGATGGAGCTAAACCCAGCCAGCAGCTGGTCACAGGTGGTTCCCCAGTGCTCAGTTCTGGGGCTAGTCCTGTTTAATATCTTTATTGATGATCTGAACAGAGGTTTCAGTGTGCCCTCAGTCAGTTTGCAGATCACAGAGATGAGCAGGACTGTTGATCTGCTGGAGGGCAGGAAAGCTCTGCAGAGGGATCTGGACAGGCTGGATCAATGGGCAAAGGCCAATGGCACAAGGTTACCAAAGCCAAGTGCCAGGTCCTGCACTGGGGTCCCAGCAACCCCCTCAGCGTTACAGGCTGAGGGAGGAGGAGCTGGAAAGTGTGGAGTGGAAAAGGACCTGGCGGTGTTGGTTGACAGTGGCTGAACATTAACCAGTGTGTGCCCAGGTGGCCAAGGAGGCCACTGCCATCCTGGCCTGTACCAGCAATAGTGTGGCCAGCAGAAGCAGGGAGTGATTGTCCCCTGTGCTGGGCACTGGTGAGGCCACAGCTTGAGTGCTGTGCCCAGTTCTGGGCCCCTCAATTCAGGAAGGACATTGAGGGGCTGGAGCATGTCCAGAGAAGGGTCTGGAGCACAAGTCCAGTGAGGAGAGGCTCAGGAAGCTGGGGGGGGGGTCAGCCTGGAGATCATCCTCTCTACCACTACCTGAAAGGAGGTTATAGTGAGGTGGGGTTTGGTCTCTTTTCCCAAGTGACAAGTGATAGGACAGGAGGAATCAGCCTCAAGTTGTGCCAGGGGAGGTTTAGGTTGGGTATTAGGAAAAAATTATTCACCAAAAGGGTTGTCCAGGCTGCCCAGGGAAGTGGTGCAGTGACCATCCCCAGAGGTATTTAAAGGACATATAGATGTGGCACTTTGGGACACAGTTCAGTTGTGGACTTGGCAGTGCTGGATTAATGGTTGGACTCACTGATCTTAGAGGTCTTTTCTAACCTAAACCATTCTATGATTCTATGATTTCATCTGCTTGTAAGAAATTGCCCCTGTGGACCCAACAGAAATGATTCTAACATAGTTGCTACTTCTTTTGCTGTCAATGTATTCTCCCCAAGTCGATTGAGAAAGTCATTTTGGTAGTAGGAGGGAAGAGAATGGAAAGAAAAGTACTGATCTGTAGATATTAGTCCTACATTTTCTTTGCTGGACTTTCATCTCTCATGTCCTTTCTCAGAATGGATTGTAACAAATGGCAGATACTATAAAAAAAATTTAGTTTGAAGCCTCTTTCTTAATTCAAATGTTTTTTTGTTTGATCGACTGAAAAAAGTTGAGAAAACAATAAGCAAAATGTCTGCATGACGTGTAATGTCTACTGTGGATAAGACAGATGTATGTATAATACTTATATAGACAATATAAATAAATTTTAAATATATATAATAAATTATGTATTAGGCATAAAATATATAATATACATAATATATATAGTACTATATGTGTAAGTATAATAAATGTATAATATATATAATATATAATATAAACAAAAAATTAACAAACTATCAGTAGCCATTTAAAGGCCACTTGTCAGAGGCAGCAGATATGAAGATCTTTCATGAGACTTTCCATTTTACTAAGTAGAAATCTCTTTCCACTGGGTGGATAATAATTCTGACAGCTCTTCAGGGTTCATATCAAGTAATGCAAGTTTTTTTTCTTTTTGAAAATAAAACCAACAGTGCTGAACAGTATTGGGATCTTCATTCTATCTTCCTTTCCTGGGGAGTTTCTCCTTACTTAGAGCAGGCTTTTTTAGGTCAGAAGGATGGGTAGCCTTTAAAAATCGTGGGTTAAAGTTTGGGGAACAAAAAAATTGTGGCTCATGTGGAGAAGAGAAGCACTTTGGTAGCTGAAGATGAATTAAAGTGTCCCAGCAGGGAGCTGCTGCTGACCTGTTACCTCGAATCATTCCAAGGCTTTTCTGGGGTGGACATTTGGTCCAACTGCAGCTGAGTCATTGGGGTACCTGAGCTGGTACAGTTTCTGGTGCAGATACTTTGCAGGAGTGAAATGATTCAAACAGGAATAAATTCTTCTGGTGCAATGGGAGTATTTGCTTGTGCACACGAGAAATCTGTGTTGGTGCTGCTGCTTTCAGTGGCTTCTCATTGGGACGTATTCCTGTTTGTAGACAAAGACTTAACTGGTGAAGAAATTCAATGGGAAACTGTGAAGTGAGTGAAAATTTCCTCTCATGCAAATAAAAGCGAAAGGCTGAGAATTGTTTTGAAATTATCTTGTATAGGAGACACTGTATAATTGTGATGGTTTATTCTTTCCTCTAAAATCTGCACTGCTTTGGCCAGTGGCCAGTAGAAGAATTGCATTCTGACAGTTTTGCCTTTTTATAATCCTACCAAATACTCTTAACTACCCAATTAAGGCAGTTTCTCTTCCACTAACATGCTTTTTTCCCTTGTATTTTCCATCAAGAGTTTTTTTCTGAGTTTAAATACTTGAATTACTGCTTCAAAACGACAGTTGAACATTTTTAGATATGCTGAGATCACTTCAGGTGATTTTTTTCTGATAGGTTGTTATGACTTAAGGGCTCTACAGATCCTAATGCAGTGGCATCTGAATGAAATTTCTGTGCATGTGGAGTCTGGCCGTGGGTTTCAATGTGTTGTCTTTTCTCTCTGTTCTTTTTGTAAGACAAAAAAATATTTCTGGGAATTTCCAAGGAGTACAGTACACTTCATTTTTAGTTATCAAGATAGCTGACAGTTTATTGTGGTACCATGAATAAATTATTCCAGGATTCACACTTAAAACAAAGGCTGAAATGCTTACTTTTTTTTTTTTTTTAAAGCTGACATTTTGAATTTATATTAAGCATAATATCACCTGGATACACACTGCATGAAAATGTAGGCTATTCATAATGAATTATTAACCCAAAGCTTTTACCCTTTCTTAGATGCACTGGAGTTACTCTGCAGGATACTACAGGGATATGAATGTGGGAGAGAATAGGAGGTTTCTAATAAGATGTATAACAGGCTATAGTATCAGTGGATGTCATTGTTCAGCAGTTATTTTCCATAAGAGAAAGTTTTTTATTACTGAGTGTTGTGCAGAGAACTCTGAATATATTAAGAGAACAGGAGCACTGAAGAACCCTCTCATATCCAGGGTAACTGCATAGTCAGGATTGTAGTTTAAATGTAGTCAGTAAGGCTGTAATGCAATTAGCCACTGAATTTAGTACACATTTTTCATAATGATATTTCAAATGTCAAAGTTTAATCTTGTCTGAAGACAATCTTGTCTCAAGTTCTATCTGAAGAGCTGACAGTCTCTGTACACCTCTGCAAGACGTTTTGGAACAGTCAGCTTGCTCAAAACTGAAATAATCAGTTTTATATATGATCCTTCAACCTAAAGTGTGGTGAACATGGTGGTAGGTGGCTTGGAAACAGCCCAAGTGTGCAGGCAGCACCTTTCTAAACAAAGATTGCAGAGTTTGTCCCATGTTCTTTGATTCGTTTGTATTGGATGAACGACTGAAGAGCATCGAGGCAAATGTTAGAGCTTGGGGAAGGCTGCTACTGATCTCTGTGCACTTTGAATCATATTCTAAGGCTCGTATTACTGATTGTCAGAAGGTGTAGAATATGATGGGCCTGATTCTTTTTTTCCACTGTAGTTCTAGAATACCAAAATGGAGTTGTATAATCAGCGAGCTCCATAAAAGCACCATGACCTGTATATTTTGAGAAGACTTTTTTCTTTCTTTTTCTCTCCTTTAATGTATTAATAGTGAGACCTTATTTAAAAAAAAAAAGAAAAAAAAGTCAAAATTACCCAAGTGACTGAGGAAAAACAAATTAATCCTTAGACAGTTATCATACAAGCCTCAGCTCCCTGGTTAGTTGACATCCAGGGTTGGAGAAAATGAAGTTTGGAGTATGAAAAAAAATATATCGGTGACAAGCTCTACCTGTGATCATTTTCAGAATTATTTTAGACTTCCTAAGCATCTCGCCCATTTGCTGTCCTGTAGCTTTTTTAACTAGTGGAGTGCTGGAGTCTTCTCAAGATATGCCTATGTGATGATTGTTTTATTTGAAATCCTATATTTTAAGATGTGAAAAGGTACTGTGCCTCTGACTTTCACCATCTCTGGGGAGATTCTACTTTTAATTTTTAAATAATCATTTCCACTGTTTCTTCCTTTACCTTCTTTCATTTTTGGTTGACATTTTTAACCTTAGGTTAGTCAATTTTCTCTCTTTAATTTTTATTATATTTTTATAATATTTTATCTCTCTTTAATATTTTATTTACTCCTAAGTACTGTAGTACTAAGGAGTAGCAATTTCTGAGTGGCACTGTCATCAAACCTATAATTCCCTCAAGATCATGCCTAAGTCTAGCATATAGCACTACAAATAGGGATAGAAACATAGTACTAGTGCTGCAGAGCAGTATCAAGAGCTGCAACTGCGGCAGATATTTAAAAAAAAAACCACAAAATTTTTCCCTTTCTAAAAAAGGAAGTTTGAAGGATTAGTTAAACTACTATTTGCTTTACATGGAGCACTAAATTGAGCACAGCAAAATCTGTTCTGGTCTCCTCTAGTCCAGAATGTTTGAAGAGTGACTGGCAGAGTCACTCAGCATTCTCTGGTGTTGTCATGCTTTATAGCAAACAGCACTGTTTAAAGGCTTCTGGACCTCACAGATTCTTGTAATCCTTCTTCTGTACCTTCATGACATTATGAAGGTCTGTTCGATTTGTCTTTTTAGCTGCGAAAACTTTAAGTTGATATTTAGGAATGATTTTACTTGTTAGATAGCTGGGATGAATTTGACCTCAAGTTTGACAGGTTTCATTTGGCTAAAGTATGGGATATGTTTACAGTTCTTCAGTTGGAGTCAAAAAAGTCATAAGAATGTCCTTAGGTACATTGAATAATTTAAATAAATGTGAAAATGAGTTTGAAAATAAAACCCAAAAGAATTAGCACAGTGACTATTTCCAGCTTTTAACACAGGAGCTTGAATTTCTGAAAATCAGAATGAATTAATAGCCTTTTTTTTTTTTTTTTTTTTTTTGATAATAGTAAATCCACCAGTCAGGAGATAGTTGAAAATCTTGCTCTAACTTGTATTTACAGACCTCTGATTCCTGATTTCCATGGATACTCATGATTTTTAAGAAGGCATATATATATTTTTTTTAACAAATCAGCAAGTATTTCTCCCTGTGAAAGTCCAAACCCAACTGATCTCAGTGAAGGAAAATTCATTCCCCTTCATTAACAGAACCATCATTACTGTTATGGTGCAGAAGACAGTAATTAAAATATAGTTAATATAAGCCACCCTCGTTTTGAAGCTGCCTCAGTTTGCAGCCCTGGGGTAAACCAAGTAATTAAGTTTGGGTGGAGCACTGAAGTGCAGATACATGGGAACAGCTAAACCCAATGATTTGGACAGTACTGGTTTAAAAAAAAGGTCCCAGAGTACTGTTTGTGACCCTTAGTGGATCCACTGCTCTAAGTGATGTTAATATCATTACAAACTAGAGTTGGATATTTGACATGTTAAACCATGGTACTGCTCTAGGATTTCCAGCCCATGCTATGAAAGTCCAGTCTCTGCATTCAAGAACCTGGTTGGAGCTGGCAGTTGAAGTGTCTGTGACTGCAAAAACACCCACCTTGTTGTGAGCTTAGACAATTAAGAGGAGTCCCTTCAGATGAATAAAGAGCAGCAATTTGAGTGATCTGTGCGTGAACTGGTAATGGAAGACAGGGGAGTGTGAGCAGATGGCCTTGGAAATAACCACTGCTGTGGGCTGGGTTAAACCAGCATGTGATCCTAGTTCCACAGGAAGTTGTGGTTAAGGACCCATCTCTGAGGCTAAAACTTTGTGGCTCTTGATATTTACAGGGAAGATAAACACACGACCAAACCATTCACCCTTCCAAAAATGTGTGGCCATATTTATCTCCTCAAGAACTGTGCAAGAGTTTGAATATTTCCAGTGTCAACCCTGTTATTTTGGTTGGGCCAGTTACATTCCAGTGTTTCTTGTACCATAGCTGTGATGTAACATATCCTAGCAATATGAATATACTGGTTGACATACAGAGAAATTTATCATCTATAATAACATCAGCAGGGTTATATGTTGGGGTTTTTTTCAGACTCCAGAAGACATCAGCAAAATAGTGTAGGTTATGCTCTTTCTTCAGAATCCCTGTTTTAGTACTATTTTCACCACACTTTTGTTCAGCCTTCCGTTTGCAATATTCTGTTAGGTGGTGTGAAATACCGTGTCTTCTAACTGAAACCAGTTAACACATCTGATGTGAAGGATCTAAGAGGATCCTTATCTTGTTGAAGAAAAACTTGTGTCAGGTCTTTTCTTTGTGGTGAAAGAGAACAGAAATAAACCCTGGGTTCCTGGGCAACAAATCTTCTCAATAAAAGAATTCCTATTGCCTATGAATATATCTGAGGTTTTGCCAAGAGCATTCTGGCTGCCACATTTTTCTGTACTCACCGTGCTGTCAGTAAAGTACTTTACTGTAAAGTTCTTTGGGGCACTCAGTCCATAAAGTAGTACAATACAGAACCAAATTCCATTTTATTTTGTTTCCTGAAGTGGTACAATTAATATTTAGTAAATACTGTTGCCAAAGTGATCTGAAATCATCCTTTTTAGGCAACTGGAAGTGTCAATACAATGCTTTTCTGAATAGCTGATCTGAATACCAAAAGGAAATAATAGGAGCTTACACTGGTAGGAATGGTTAGAAAATATTCATGTGCTCTCTCTCCATAGTGTTTCAGTAAATGTATTTGTTACAACTTTTGCTCTGCAAAAATTACAAACCCATAAAACCAATGGGATTACAGTAGCATAAAATCTGCAGGTACATAGAATTATCCAGATATTTTAATGTGTTGAAACAGCAGAAGTTTTGTGTGAACATTGGTACTAATATTTCATATTTTAACGTCTTGCAATGAAATGCATATCTGTTATATTTTAGCAATATATAGCATTCAAGACATGACTGAGATGGCAAAGAATTATGTATAAGGATGAGAAAGTATCCCCACTCATGTTCCTTTTGCTTTGGGTATTTTACATTAAAATCTTCTGCAGTCAGTTTATAAATTTTTGCTTTTGTGAGATTGACTGTTAGATATGCTGGAGAAGGGTTTTTAATTTTTCATTTTTCTTATTCCATAACCAAAATGCACAGAATCAGCATCTCTATATCATCTATGATCTCACAGGAGTTGGTAAGTGTGCACTGTTTGACTTATTTCAGAAAAAGATTTGTTAATATTATATTGAAATACTTCGAAGTACCTATTTACTTAACCAGTTTATTTTCTTATTTACTGAATATAATAAGATTTGTTTCTTGTGATAATTTTTGAGAAAGTTCGTTGGAAAGATGCAAAGGAGTACTTAGAGTATTTACCCTAAATATTTTGTCCATAATCCAGTATTAAAGAGAATATTAAATGAGGACAGATTTTGGATCAATGACTCTGGACTTTTAGGAAACATGAGTCTATAGAAAATGCTCTCAGCCCTGCAGTACATATAGTTTCCTAAAATTTAAAATTAAGTGCAAATTTATTTTACTGGTCTGGAATTTAACTCCACTTTAAATAATGGCTGCTATCTTTACTGATTTTGGAAATGTCCTAAAGAATTCAAAACCGAGTCAAACTTTTTAAGAGTCGGACTCTAGCTGTGCTCCAAGACTGAAAGTGATGGGATAATAGGAGATTTCTGTTACAAACTGAGCACATCTTGTGGTCTGTTGAGCTCACAGACCAGTTATTTGTTATCTGGGACCACGGCAATTGCTGTGCAATTTCTCACAGTTTGCTCCCCTCTCTCCCTCCCCATATACTCTGTCATTCTACTCTGTCTCCCACACAGTTGATAACTATTCTCCACAAGCTCAAAGGGGCCAGGTCTGTGTCTGTCTAGAGCAAAACTTAGTGTATGTCAGAAATAGCAGAAGAAACACTGAGGGCAATTTTCAGGCAACAAGATTGCCATTATTAGATTAGAAATAAAGAGGAATAATTAAAACAATCATAGCAGTGTGCCAGAGTACCAACATAAAATTTAAACTGAAAGAAATACGGAAACCTCAGAGAGAAAATACATCAGATGATCAGAATGGAAAGAGCTCGTTTGCATGATTTGAGTCAAATTTCTCGTATGAAGTTCAATCCTGGTAGTCAGTGAGAAGCATTTGGACAATTTCTTGTCTTTTGCACATACTCCAAACTGGTTGAAGTTGAATTATTTTAGCTGTTTTATATCTGTGTAAGTCCATAGGATTTCTAGGGAGACAGAGAGTGGTAAAAATGCTGAAAATAAAACTTAAAATGGTTTTCTACTACAAAGTTTGTGAAGAGATAATTTTTTCACAGTTGGCTCACTTTTAGTCTTCATCTTGGTGGTTTACTTTGTGGCTTTTTTTCTTGGAACAAGAAAAATGTACATATTGTACATATAAGAGAAAGAAACAAAAGTGAAGTTCAAGCAAAGGTCTTCAACGGGCCTTTTATCAGTTCACCAAGACTTGGTGAGAAGTTTACAACCTGAAACAGGTATTATGAGCTGAGAAATAAAATATGCACTGCATTTATGCATTTGCTTAGTTTTAGATTTGCTATTTTCAGATATTTATTGTTGCTGTATTTTAAACAATTTTTTCTCCCCTAAATTAATTTAGCTATTTATTATCTACAGATCTGTAAATCTGGCAAACACTAACAACTTCTTAATTTTTCTGCCAAGTTTTGTTCTTTCAAGTTCAATTAGATCCAGTGTTATTTATTTTCAAATGGCAAAGCCCTTAAATGAGATTTAGCATCAAAGTGACCAAAGGAAAGCATGTGAATTCCCAGTTGCAGTAAAGGTGTGTGTGAAGGATAGACAGGGGAGATGCAACAAGAGCTGAAGATGAACTGTAAAGTTTTGATTGGGATGTGGAACAGATGCTGTTTCTGGCTGCTTATAAAAGATACTTTCTACTCTTCTTTTCAAAGGAACTTGAACTCACGTTACTTTGTCCATTACACTTTTAAAGAATAGATTGGAAAGTGTGCATATTTTCACAGTGATTGGCATTATTATTTTGCATAACCATTCCCATGCCCAAAGTCCTCCAGTAAATTCATAGAACTACAAATTCACTGTTTGGTTCTTATTATTTCTGTGCATCATCAGTGAAGATGGACAGTCTGTGCTTTGCTGAACATGGAGAGCTACTGCTGCAAATGCTTTTGCTCCTTGGGCATTCTGTAAAGTGAGAAGCTGTGTAAGGGATCCTCAGTCAAGGCATAAGGTTACCTAAAAAATATTTTCTCAGTAGCAGGGCTTTAACTTATAAAAACCTTAAGAATATCCACAGGGAAAATCTTTGTTTCTGCAGCTTCATATTTAGATTACAGTAGCTGGAAGTTAATTAGCCCTGCTAGCCTTTTTCTTTTGGGCTAATTAGTAAGAAAATGGATATAAAAAGTCAAAATCATTTTGAGAGAAAGAACTTCAACATTTTTACAGAGCAGTCCCTTTGGAGGATATTATCTCCATAATGACCATAGGATGCTTTCCATTCTGACAGAATGTAGTTCTACAGTCTCTGGACTCATTTAGACGACATCTTAGTCATTAATGATTTCAGGCCTAGCTGCTTGCAATTGCCAGATGAAACCACATGACATGTTGTTTAATTATGCAATGATCAGCAGCCTTTACATTTTAATTAGGGAGCCACTGTAATGAAGCCGTCCCACTTTACATATGGCTTATTGGGCTGAAAGGTTGTCTTTACTAATTGGTTGTTTGGAAATGTAATTTTGACACAGCAATACAGGTAGACTTGTCTTCACTTCTAATGTGTTTCCTGATCTTTTTTTGATTTGGCTAATTAGTGCTAATAATTTAAAAGCTGCATGGCATTCCAAAACTCCTGCTATTTACTATATGTATAGTAATTTTGTTAAGAGACTTTAGTACTGTTAATACATAATGACACACTGCTAGTGTCTACTCACAGCTTTCTTTGGTTTTGCAAGATCACAGGAACTTTAATGTCACATTAATCTTTCAGTTAGCTGTGTGTGAAACAGATTCCTCATGCAAGGAGTTTAAAGAACTGTAGTTTAACAACAAAATTCAGTACTCTTTAGAGATTACTTGCATGGGAAAATGCATGATTTTTTGAGTTTAAGTTTTTCAATGATTAATTCATGAATATATCTGCAAGAATGCCAAGCTCTCCAAATAATGAAAGCATATCCTTTCAGAGCTGTTTGTTTTATTTCAAATCAAAGCTGTCTTGTTTGTTTGTTTACTTTTAAAAAGAATAGTCTGTTCTTTCCACTGGGTTTTTGATACAATTTTGACAAGTAAAAAAATTCATTTACAGTAAAGAATCAAATAGACAAAGTTTCCATCTCCCTCTGCATTATATTATGTGATATGATAAGCAGAAACATTTCCCACCAATCCAGTCCACATGCTACCTAAAGTCTTACTCCTCTTTGGTGTTTCATTTTATTTGTAACAGTAAAGTAGACAGAGTTCATCTTGGTTCCTCTCAGGGATGGCTGTTTATGAGGATCCTAGCTCAAAAATATTTGGCTCTGTGTCCTTTCTCCCTTAAAGCTATTTTTGCTTGTATCCAGTTGGACAAAATATAAGTTGCTTCAGTTAGTCAGGAGCCTCCCCAGGAGCGTTTGAGGCCCAGGCTGCTCAGCTGTTGAGCTCTCTAACAGTCAGCCTAACATTGATTAAATCTGGGGTTCCTTCCACACGGCACTCACGGCCCTTCTTCTGCGGCCTTCCGAGAGCACTGCTTTAGGCTTTCTGTTCAGCAGCTTCTGACAGCTCTGCAGGCTTTACAGCCAGATGAGGGCTCTAAAAATACTGTTTTGTTTCAAAGATTTCCTGTGCATTTCAGGAGACCGATCCCAGAGCTCTCCTTTGTTACTAACGTAAAGTTGTTGGAGCTGGGACATATTTTACTGTGTATTTTTATTTTTGTTTTGCCTAGCAAAACAAAGACTTGAGCATGATGAGGTAATTTTACAACACTGATAAAAATGAGTAGCAATCTATCAGCCACAGAAATCCAACAAGCATTTGCAGGACGTGCTGTCTTGCATTCGAGTCATTTTTTCTCCAGTGTTACAAACATTTACATGTATCACTATTGTCCATGTCTTTTGTGGAACCATCCAGATTCCTAATTTGAAGTGAATAATGTTTGTAGAAGGTTATCTTGATATTTTCTTCCTCTGCTTAATATTTTTCTTTTTATAACTTTTTTTGTACTGGTACTTGTCTTGGTCTATATTAGTGAGGTGTTGAACACTATGGGTGTTGTTACAATATGGCAATATAAATAAATTCTTCTGACAAAAATACAAATGATTTAATAAATACTAGAAGAGGTATATTAGAATGATGCTTGAGCAAGCTTTCTTTTCTCTTGATCACTAACAAGTTTTTGCAGTAAAAAAAAAGTTGTAAAAAATTGCTTTTTCATAAAGAATTGTAGATAATTTTTATGTTTCCTTCAGTGTAAAAAGAAAAAAAATCTCTGTCAAAAATCTGTTTCTGTTGATCATACATACTTTTGAAAAATGCCCTCTTGACCATCCATCTTCTTCACTTTCTGTTCCATTTTTCATATTCTTTAAACATTTATTTGAACTTAAGAGAGACACATTTAGTGAGCTAGTCTTTTTAAAATGCAATGACAAGTGATAGAGAAGAGGATAGCAGTGTGAATAAATATGGCCACTTTATTTTCTCAAATATGTCAACATGTTTGATATAAGTGTACACTAATTTGCCCTGGTAAATTTGAGACTCTTTTTTTTTCAGCTTTTTAGCTCTGCAGCTTGATGTTTCCAAAGCATTTAAAATGAGAGGCCCAAAGATGAGGATCATTAAATTTGTATGTAAAACTGAATATCAAACATAAATAATATCTGCATTTTTCAGTAATGGGAAGGTCTTGGAAGACTGATCATGCGAAAAACAATCTTTGCAAAAAAGCCCTCCAGTGATATGAGGTCTCTGAAATGATAGGAACCACCCTTTTGCATTATGGAGAGGTGAGCATTTGATTAGCATGTTTTCAATGTCATGCTGTCTGTATAGATTTTGAGAACAGGGTGTAGTTCTTTCTTAGGTTTTCAGATGTTTGAATATATAATTTGATTAGAGTTATCTAGGATGTATTTGACATATTTTTAGCTTTATTGTGACTGCTTACAAACTATTTACTAATATGGAAGTACTGTTTATTTTATTAAGTGTAACAATACCAAAACAGGGCCTTTTTAAAACTTCAGTGGCCAGAACTCTTCCTTCATGTAGCATCTTTGTGTGAGAACTTAAGAAATGTGGGTTTTATGTGATAGACTTGTGTATATTGAAAGTTTATGATGACTTCAGTAGAACTGCACAGAAGATGCACTTGGCTTTACTGACCATATTACATAAAGCCAGGACTTAGATTATGTCTCTTGTGAGGAAAGGATGGTGCCTACACACTTTGACTTGTCCAGGAAACACCAATGATTCCTCTGTTGTCAGTAAAATTGTGTGCAGTGGTTAAGACTTTCGAAGAGATCAGCATTCAGGCAGTTTCTTTCCATCCTGCATTATGGCAGATTACTTACTGCACTGTGTGATAAGTACATATCACATAACCTGATACCAGAGTTTCATTACAAACCTTCTTAAAAAGAGAGGAACACCCCCACAACTAAAGGTAGGCAAGTACACATAAGGTGTGTAGATGAAGTAGATAAAGGTACTCAAATCACTAGCTGGTGATTTGCTGATAATCATGTTTGTATTTTGAGTTTGTAACACTACAATTTGCCAGACTGGATTTAAGTTAAATATTTTTGAATTCAAACTATCTGAATTAAAAATAGGATGCCAAATTTTTAGTGGTCGCATTAGGACTTTTATGATTCTGAATTTTAATTGTGCTATATCAGCATAGCTGGTAAAATACCTGAGAAGCATGAACAGGATTATCATTCCCCATAGAGAGCTCAAAAGACAAAGTATTCAGCCTATATCTTATTTGTGCATTGCACAGCACTATCCTGCATCAATAACAAAAAGTGATCTAGTTGTAAACCAGGTGAGGGAAGGGGATAGCTCCTAGAAATGCTTGTCAAAGGCCTGAGCTAAAGTCTGCCAGAGCCAATGGGAACAATTATGTAGATTGGAATTAAGTTTTGAACCAGGACCCAAGTACACCAGAGTGGTCACAGTGTACACAGGTCTACATCTAAAACCAGCTTAACTGAAGAATTGCACCCACATGGCAGAACAGGAGCAAGGACTGTTTGAATCCTGCAGAAGGGCAGGTTCCATACCCCACATTGTGCTGATGTGAGGTGCTGATCGTGTCTGAAAGAAAACTTGTTGCTCTTGCAGCTGAGCAAGGCTGACATACTGCCTGGGAAAATGGGAGGTTCTCTGCTTAAAGCAGCTGGTCAGGCCACTGGGAAGAGATAACAGTAAAGCCTCACATTGCAAGTGGTTCTTGGTCATGCTAAGCCTGTTTCTCCAATCTGTTTTCCTCCTTTTTGTCAGATAAAACAGAGTATTTTATAATATACTAATTTTTCCCAAGGTATTATATTTATGACTCAGCAGATAAGGCATTAGTATGATAAAACAACCAGACTGGAATGTCTTGCTAACTACTACAACTACTGAATTTTAATTTTAAACTATTAACTTCTGTTTAACTGGTAAAAATGATTGGTATCTTTTAAAATACGATGAACGGCATTATCACCTACTACACTTCCTTAAATCTGTGTTTGGTATGAATTCTCTCTTATTTGGGGAACCTGAATGGTAAAAATTAAGATTAAACTGAAATGTTTAAAAGAAGTGCTAACAGTCATAACAATATGAGCCCATGCTATTCCAAAGCAGTTCAGTGAGTCATGGCTTATCAGCATTGATTGCATTAAGTCCATAATTGAATTCCCCATCACATTTCTATAAGATTTCTAACTCTCTCATACTAAGCTCCATTTTTCTTTTAACAATGGGTTTCTTAATTTTTTTTACTCCAGTAGACAACCAAAAGACTACAGAGTTGCTACATTTTATGAGCTATTGCACTGAAGTGATGAAGACTGATTTTTATAGATCTCTGGGAGACCTATATTGTTGTTTATCTATCAAGACAACATTCATCCCCATCATATGCATGAGTCTCTTCTGTATCACTATTCTATGGGTAGAGAGGAGAAATGCAAGTACACCAAGTGTGTCTCTGCAGAGAAACACGTCACAGAGCAGAGTCCTGAATTTACACTGTTCTTTCTTCTAAGTGTATTCTTAAGGCCCTTCTCAAAAGCCACTAAATTTCTCAATAGTGTTGCTGAATGGAAATGAACCAACAAATGGGTTGGTTGGTTGGTTTTGGTTCGGTTCCCCCCCCCCAACTAATCAGAACCTCATTGTTCTTTTAATTGGTGTTACTTTCTGAATGTTATACTTTTCCATTTTCATGGAAAATTAACAGGGGAACCATCGGCAAAAAACATATTGTTTCTGTATTCTTCAAACAATTTGGGAGCTATTTCATGAATAGTATTTTAAAGAAAATGGACATATTTTGCTCCTAAAATTATTCTAACTGACAAATACTTCCTGTGGTTCTTCAGTTCTTCACAGGACTGCTTTTACTGGTCTAGTTGACTTAAAGGTTTAGCACATCTCTGCAATAAACAAGCATGTTGGGCATGTTATTTGATGAACTTCAAAGATTTAAGCACTCAGCTCTAATTACTGGTGGTTTTAGCAACAGCACAATAAAGATAAGCTCCTGCTTCACTAAATCAAAGAAATGTGACTGAGGGACTTCTGATCCAATTGTTCTCATTTAGTTCAGCTTTCACAAACGTGGTAGTAAAATATTATTGTGGCTTGAGTTGACATGAAACACCATTGTCATCAATCAAAGAAATAAAAAAAAAAGTGTGAGGATCAATACATAACAAAACTGGTGGTTTCAGCCACTTAATCAACTGCATATATTTCTGAGTTTCGTTTCCCTCCTGCCACTTTTTCTCTCCAACTTCTACTTGTTTGTTTTTTAGTTTTTTCCTCTCTCTCTCTCTTTTTTTTTTTTTTTTTAACACTTGTCATTCTGCAACCTAGTGAAGCTTAGCAGCTGTTGAGATGAAAGGAGCAACACTTCCCAGTCGGGATGATCTGAAAGACACTGTTACTATATAGCATTCAAGTGCTAATGTTACTCAGCAAAGCTCTGTACCTTTTACTTGTTCAGTGATAATAATAATCTTTTGTCTCCCTGCTGGTATGATTATGCACACTATATTGAATAGTTATGATTGTGTGGCTTGTCAGCATTCCAAGGTTTTGCCAGAGACCCTGCTATATGAACCCTTTCAGAGCAGCGAGGCAGGTTTAATGGGCAAGCTGGATGAAGCATGAAGCCAACTGGTGTCAGCTGCCTCTTAACAATGGTAATATGTATCAATCACTCAGCATGTTATTTTTTTTATTGGGATATTTTTGATCTTTGAGGTCTAATACCAATAGAACATATTTACTGAGACTTAAAGAGGCAGCACTATTTAGAGGGAGGAGATGAAATGTTCCCTACTGTCTTAATTTAAGCTTGTGCTGAATGGCATTGGCCCTTCTACTGATAGGAAGATAATTCAAAGAAAACTGATGGAACCAAAAAGAGATTCTTTTCATTGATTTCTGCAGAGAGAGAATCCAATGCATGGTTTCCATAAGGACAAGGGGTTTCTTAATGATATAGTTTTTATTTTCTTAAAGCAATGTAACTTCAGGTTAGAAAAATGGTTTAAAATACCCAGCAGATTATCTCATAATTATCAGATCATCAGATTGTTCTCTGAGCTTGTTTTTGAATAATAGCTATTTAATTATTTACATTTGTGTTAAAGAAACCCAAGTTACAAATTTAATTACATTTCTTGATCTTGTAAATCACAGACGTTATATGCTTCAATATATGAATATACAAGGAAGTGTTTTAAGTATAGTATGAATCTCTTGGCTTTAAGGGGGTTTATGCACATGCTTAAGTGCATTTCTAAAAGAACTGTTTTTCACCTGACTGCTGTACACACAAACCATTTGTTTTCTAACAGTAATTATTCCAGACTGAAAAGAAAAAAACACACCTAAACCTATAGCACCCACAAATGGAAGGGTGTGACACCCATTAGGTGTGGCTTGCCTCTGTTTTATTTAGGAAATATTTTGTTTTAAAAGAGCAATGTTAAGTTTACTAGATAATCTTAATGGGAAGTTTTAGAGTAGTTCTTTAATATCCGTGGGAAAAAAATAGATCCAGAAAAACTGTAACCAGCCATGTGCTTACTTGGCTTCCTCTAAATTCGGAGATTTGAGATTTGAACACAGATTGCTCTCTGATTTCCTGATCTTAAAAATCCAGTGATCTAGAAAGATGTGTCTATGATTTCTTTTACTGGCAATCGGACTCACATCCTTGCTTTTCTTTGTTAAGTCTGCTGTGGCTCAAATATCTTCAAAATCATTCTGTACAGCTTTGAAATTCACCTATGTTTGACTTGTCTGACTTTTCTGGGTATCACAGACTTTTCTGGTATCAGCCCATATAAGTTATTGCCTGGCAAATATGCCTGGGCTAGATGTTCTTCTACATGAGCTACTCCAGTAGCTTCCAAACCAAACATACCAGTTTCAGAGACCTCCAAAGAAACATCACAGTCAGCTGTGGATATGTTTTCAAATGTTAGATGAAGTTGGCTTCAATGGATGATGTAAAACTTGGAAAGATAATGGTACATTTACCTTGCATTTCAATTATAACTGCATAAAAAAAGAAAAACAGAGTCTGTGAGGTAGTCATGTTCTTCATCAGTTAGTATATATTCTAGACTGTGTGTTCTGTGGCAAACACTCATTCTGGAGTCACAGTGAAAAATGCTTTGTGTCCCTGTACCTCTGTGCTCTTGTTGCTAGCACAAGGCCATGTGGGGTATATATATCAAAGCTACAGACAGAGGTGTCCAAAATAGCTTCTGGCTTGATCCTCCCTCATGTTCCCAAGAGTAGACTTTGTGCTGAGATTAAAGATCTCTCAGAATATTGGTTAATATAATCCCAGTAATTTATTTTTCTGTACTACAAATCTGGTATCAATACTATATGTCTGATATAGAGAGCTTAGCGAGGGTTTATTTTGTTTACTGTGAGGATGTATAAAAGGTGAGGCAACATCCTCGTGAAGCTGAACTGATTATTGTTCCACCATTGCTTATATTAACCATGTTTTAATCTATCAAAACAAATATCAGCCATGCCAAAAGCAAAAAATCCCTTCTGAAATCTTGTCTGAACTGCCTTAAGAATGAACCCCAAACTACCCTGTGCACTGTAAAAGGTGTAATTTAGTCCAGGCAAGATGTTCAGAGTTTTTGCACTGCTGTGGTGAAAGGGAAGAGGATGAGGAAGGGGCCACAGAGGATGGACTTTAAAGACAAAAATGTTGTAGCCAATTAGCTAAAATGTTACAGTTGGTGCATACTAAGCTTGATGGGCTCATTAAGCATTAAAACTCCTTGACATTTCCCTGTTGTAGTGATAAATAGGAATGAACAGTTTGCATTTTATACTTTCCTAAATCATATGTCTTTTTGGCTTCTTCATCTGTCATGTTTTACATGTTTAATTTTGCATCCATTTTATTAAAAAATTCAGCATTAAAGATTCTTTTTTCTTCTTCTAATTATCTTTCTTTGAAAAACTCCTAGTTTTGTATCAATGATATTGTTTGGTTCTAAAGTTTAGTAGTTAATGCTCATTGTTAAATTGCCAAAAGGATATAGACTAATTTAGCATGTCACTGCTGCTTGGTGAAAATGCCATCATTAGTGATCCATGAGTTGCAGAGGAAAATAGAAAAGAAAGGAGGCCAACAGTCTCCTAAACACCCTGAATGATTTTAAGAACATTTTTATTAAAGGGGGTTTGAATGGAACCCTCCTTAACATAGTTATATACATTAAAGTGTCACCTTTAAGTAGAATTACAGCCACACTGATTTAATAAATAGGAAGGAACAAAAGGCAGATTGTGAATGAGTTAGTGTTAGCCTTTTTATGTTAATGACATTAACCCTAGGACTATCTTTCTGTACTATTCCAAGTTCTGAAACCCCCCTGGAATGGATATTAGTGGCATGAACTTGTAAAAAAAGACTAAGTTTCTTCCTTTTATCTTTCATTTGCATTCATAACCAATTGGTTCAGAAATCCCCTTTTGATTTTTCAAATGTTTTCTCTCTCTCTCAAGACGAAAGTTCCTGATGTGTCCTTATTTTCCCTAACATTTACAGATCAGCATCAGGCTAATAATTGCTGACTTCTGTATTGGGTGGAAAGGACAAAGTTCAGTGGCCTCTGTGGGAGCAGTTGAGGGGCTGCCCTGTGCAGGCTCAGCTGTGCCCTGCCAGCTTGGCAATAGACCCACCAGTTGCCAAAGTTAAGCCGTTTCAAGGAGTTTGTGGCACCTCCGTGAAAACATATTTAAGAAAGGACAGAAGAATATGTGGAAGGAGGGAACAGAGGGAACAAACAACGAGATCAGAGGAACAGTTACTTGATGGTAGGGCACACATACCCCCAGAGGGACTGTGGCCTCTGGATAAGGCCATACCAGAGCAGGTTCATTGCTGAAGGGACTGCATCCTGTGGAGGAGCCACGCAGAGCGTAGAAAATGAGTGAGAAACAAGGAATGGCAGAGAGAAACCTCTGTACACTGGCCTCAAGTGCCTGCACTACTCATTGCCTCCCTGAAGGGTCTGAGTGTAACCTACAGCAATAGCAAGGGAGCAAGGAGAGGTGTCTGGAGTGAGGTAATGAAGTTGAGCCTGGTGTTTTCCCTAGGCAAATATTTGTCTTCTTTGTTTACCAACACCCAAATCAATAATTAAATATTTATGTTAACTGGCAGTAAATCAATTTGTTCTGACTGTAAGAGAGGTTTACCTTTTGGCACCTTTTTGACATGCTGGAATATTCAGCCAGTAGCTAGATACATGTGTGATGCTGCAATAATAAATTTTCTTTGATCTAGCATGAAATTAACTTTTAAAGTCTCTGTTAATTACAATAAGACCACTTTTTAAAGTTCTGACAGTCCAGTGGGACTTAAAATTATGATTAACTTTCATGCTAAATAGACCATAGTAGTCAGTGAAGTGCTACAGAAACTGCAGACGTGAGGATAAGCTGTTCCCATGCTTTATTTGCTGTTCCCATGCTGAGGGCTTTAGGTTGACTTTATGTCCCCTGTATTCTACTACATGTGATGTTCCCAGCTCATACAATTGCTCTCATTTAGGTATATGGTAGCTGCCTCCAATGTTAAGTTCCCACACTTATGTGAGAGACTGAACAAAGCTTCCAAAGAGCACTTGCAGGCTTACTCTTCATCCACCTTCCAAGCCCTCCATACTTCTGCAGCAACATGTAGTGTTCCTGTAGTGATTCCCCCTCTTCTCTCCTGTTCTCTGAAATCCCTTCCCTCCCCTTCCCTCCCCTCCCCTTCATCTCTTTCTCTTTCTCACCTTCCCCCATCTGCCCTTTTCCCGTGGTGCAAAACAACCATCTTTTACATTATGGTAACTCTATTTATCTCTTTGGAAGTTGTCCCAAAGTATCTTATATTCCACTTTTTTAAAAAATGTCATTGCTGTCACTTAAAACACCTATATATCATTATGCAGTTTCTATATTTTTCTTGGAAAAATTTTCACCATATGCATATTCAGGAAAGAGGTTCAAAATATTTACCCAACATGCTGTGTATCTAACCATACAGTATCTTTTCCCTATTTTGTAAAGAGGGTGAGAACAAGATAAATCCAGCTCAGAGAATGGAATCTATTCTCCTAATACTAGATTTTCATTCTCCTTCCTCACTATTTCAAACTTCAGCTTAATGGACACTCATATTTCAGGCAAGAAATATCTCAAGTAATCACAGAGTTGTGAAAAGAAAGCATTTGAAAGTGTTTTCTCTGCTTTCCTGTTTTAAATTATCTTTTCCTTAGTGTTCTCTTTTTTTTACAGTGGCTGTATTCATCTGTCACTCTGCCTAAGCAGTCACTCTCTAGGTCTTGATTACACTTGCTTTGGGCAATCCCTTCTCTTTTAAATAATATGATGAAAGCAAATGCAGTGAGGCTTACACAATGAGACCTTTAAGGTACTGCTCAATCCTAGTTGGTCTTGCTGAGACAAAGATTGGTCTTTCGTTTCACGGAATTCATGATCACAAACACAGTTGTTATTATTCTTATAAAAAGCAGCCTATGATGCAAGTACTTAATAACTATATCAATGCAAGGCAATGAAGTGGCTCCTGATGCTGCTTGATTTACTGTTAAGGGAAATGTTTGTTGGTTCCAGGGAATAAAACATTTCAATTGGGAGGCTCACTGCAGTCATTCTGGACAAGTACTGTATTGCCTCTTAACACACTCGTGATTAATTTTAACAGAAATTATGAAAAAAAAATTTTAGCTGGGTTTTACTTAAAATGAAAACCCTCATAATTTGTTTTGTCAGGTTGGCTCATGTCCCTCATCTGAATCTTTGTGAATGAACCTATTAGAGTACTGGGGTCTTCAGGCTGGATTTATAACTAGCTAGTGATGTAAACAGGAAAAAACAGACAGGTTTGTCACCTAGTTCACAGTGAAAGGCAGTAGCAGTTGTGTGCCACTCTGGAGCCATTGATAAATAACTCTAAACACCTCTTACAGAGGTGTTACAGATTGTGAATTATTCTGGTATTCTATGTCCATATAAATAATTTAAATGGGTGAACAGGCCAGACTGACCTTTGACACAAGCTGGGATGAAGACTTCTAGTTTATTATAGCATCTTCTTTTGTTTTGGGTTTGGAGTTGCAAAATCTTCACCTACTTCGCATCAAAGCTTTCCTTCTGTGAAGTGTCTGCCTGGCCAGCAGAGACACTCATCACTAACTGTACCTCTGGTGCAGGGAGAGTGTGAGTGTTGCCTGTTAGTGCAAAGATCCTAAGTCCTCTCCAGAGGTGTTTGAGAGAGGATGCTTCATTCCTTTGTCTCTGATCCCACTCATAGACTAGCTCTTGTGGAATCACTCTCTGAACATAAAATGCTCACAGAGCCCTAATATATTTTTTTTGCATTTCTAAAGCAGAAAGCTTGAAATGAAAATAAATTACTGCTGTTTCTAACTCAGTTTAGGCATGTGCTTAAAATGTATTGGAATGGAGTCTGAAGAGGTGGCTGAAATTAGCACATTCTTTTAAGTGATCAGTGAATTTTAATGCTTTGATATCTGAATTTATGGATCTAAGCCAAGGGATTTATTCATACCGGTTTTGTTTCCATAAAGTTCCACAGAGCTACATAAACATAGTCACTGAAGATTTCTAGGTTTAACCATGGGGTTATCGACACCAGAAAAAGAAGATAAAAAGAAATTTGAGGCCAGAATTAAAAATGAGGTTGGTACAAGTAGGAAGAAAAAGTTAAATAATTTGTTAATGGGGATACCGAATAATGCAGATTTCTAAAATGGAAGAAACTGTATAGATTTCTTCCTGCACTTTCTGAAAAATCTTTTTAAAATATATAAAGAAGCAACAATAATTTGCACCAAGGGTTTTGCGGGAAGCTGTGAGTTTTTTTAATAGTGAAGTTTCTGCATCAGAGATGCAAAGTTAGGTTTGATAGAAATACCAGATTTTTGTTTTAGATGAAGTTTACAAAACCTGCACAGCAATTTCTTTTGTCTTAGCTGTGAGATGTTTGTGCAATATAAATATTGCACACATAAAACTTCTAATCACAACAGCATAACACTCTGCTGATGACACCTGCCATCAGTTCCTTAGCTTGTGTTATCTCTACAGTGGCCTTAGGTTTTAAATAGTTCATTCATTGGAGAGGAAGGAAAGGTCAGTGATCCCTTATTGTTCAACAACACCAAGGGGTTTTTGGAGATTGGCAGCCAGCAGAACGTTGCAGTGAAAGAACTGGATAGAGCTGCCAGCACAGGCTTGCATAGATCAGCATTTCATTACAGAAATAGCAAATGACTGATGTATTTTCTAGGTCAAGGTGGAAGAAGTTAAATAAGGATACTGATGACTTGAGTAGGGAAAGGTGGCTATTGTGTGCAGTATTCCACCAGCTGTGATGGACAGTGCAGTCCTCTTTACTTTTATTATATAACAATACTGAAGTATTTCTTCCCTGAAACGTATTGTGCGTTTGGATTCGCTGGAGGAGCCTTGCTACAAATACTTTTCTTGGAGAATTTTAGGTGTCTGTCGTGATTTAGAGAAAAAATAATAGTTTAGTAGAAGTTTTAAAGCATTTACTTTTTGTTTCCAAAATGTTCTTCATAACCACAGCACCTCAAATGAGCTGGTGGAACTGAGGGTTTCAGGGATGCTACTTAAGAAGCTGAAGGCATCAAGAGGAAGAATGTCTTCTAAGGCAACAGAACAGTGTCTCCAGACCTTTAAAATTCTGACACTGTTCTTCAGTTTAGAAGCCTCAACAAGAAAAAAAAGCAATGATAGATCATTTAAAGACTTCTTTAAGACAGCTAATTAGTTTCTGTCCTCTAATTATTCTTCAGTTTTAACTGTTTCTTAGTTGTTCTAGTTTTCTGAAAGTAAAAAAAATGAAGGGGTTCTGCCATTAAAAAATAATAAGAGTAATCTTTGCTGGTAATTTATCAGCTTCAGTGCAGTGCTAAGCAACCTTCTGACTGACTTGTGGCAAAATTTCATTAAAATAATTTCTTTTGAAAGATATTACAAATAATTGCCTTTCTCCTATGTCCTCGTGCTCCTCCTTTGTAGAAAGAACCAGATGAGGTTAAAATAGCATTTGGTTTGCTTAGGATAGTTGTTTGGAGACTTACATTTAGAATTTGCATGGTTTAGAAAGAAATCTGTGTGAATGTGACAGAGACACAAGTGACAGGAGCTCATCCTTTGCATTCCCAATGCTTCTCCAGGGGAAGTTTGGATGCAGAGCAGGTGGCTTGGCAGATAGAGCTCCACCTGGATAAACCATGGGACATCTAAATAGCCTGTTACCTACTGACATGCAGGAACCACAACAGGAAATTGAGATGAAGTATGAAAACCTTTTTGCTACAAATTCAGGCAGCTCTTCTGCTAACTAAGGTGGAGCAAAGAAGATTTTATAAATTTATTGTTTGGCTTTATATTGAATGTTTCTTAATTTATTTTTATTTTAGTTATTTTTATATTTAATTTCTTATGTTGCTAATCAATTTTGGATTATTGTAAAGGCAAAATATGGGCAAAAAATTTAGACTATATTTGTATGTTTTTGATAGCAGAAAAAGGAGAGCTGCAACTTTTAATTCTGAGGCCAGTTCACAATCATCATCAGGTAAAATCTGTTTCGGTTATGTACCCAGACTTGGGTACTGTCTTTGGAATAAATGGAAATAAAACTTCTTTTTTTAAGTTGAATGTATTTCAAGTTTTAGAAAGGCACATTTTATATTTAGCCTTTGCAAAAAATTGGGGTCTTTACCCACAAGACAACTTAGAGTTGTCACCGAGCTGCCAGATAACAAGCTTATATTGTTCAGGAAAATATATTACAATTTTATCTACTTGTACTGTTCAATAAAACATTAGTATCTCAGCATTTTTATTTAACAATAGGCAACCTTAGGCCAGTAATTATGCAACAATTATAATAATAAAAACTGTCCCCTGCTGCTCACCTAGAAACAAGAATATATTAAACCAGTACTAACCATCTAAAAGGAAAGCAACAAACTACACTCATTTTTAATGCCCCTGCAGAGCACCATGGGAAGCTAATAATTCACCCTCTAATTAGTATCCCTTCTGCTGCTGTTGGCGCAAGGACAGACAAAGAGGTATCCGCTTCATTACAAACTTGCCTTGGTAATCTTTAAATGTCTTTCTTCTCTGCAGGTTGAATGCATGGAATAGGGGCAGATAGAATGTGCAATTAAAAAAGGTTTGCTGGGATCGCCACTCTGACCATCCCAAGCCTAATGAGTTACTGAAAAGTGAAAAAAAAGCCATTTGAATGTACTCATTCTCTTTTTTGGCTATATTGTAATTCTTCCTTCTTTTCTTTCATTAGTGTCTACATTAGCAGAAAAAAAAAAGGAATACACCATTGGGGTAAAGATTTGATGACTTCAGAGCATACCTGAAATGGCAGTATTTTTTAGACTTTGAGCAGTTGATAAATGTTTTCAGTCTAGTTTGAGGATGACAATAGTCTCAATTAATGGTTGAGAAGATTGAGTTTAATTGTTTCAAGGAGAGTGTATCAATTTTAATACATTTCCCTTTTAAAAGCCAGAATGATTTTGCCACAGGGCACTATGGGTTTGAGATATACAAAGCATTCCTACATAATTTTGAGTTCTGTGGAGGTTATAGTGGTCATTCTACTCTTACAGTGATGCTTTCCTTTAACTGTCTTGTTTACACATGCACAGTGTATTTGTTGATTAATTTAAACTTATTAAAGAAAATGTATTTTCTGAGGGTATTTTCAATTTGCCAAGACACAGCTGATTCTAATTAATTATAGAGAAATTTTAGTTTTTACAATGGTCTGCTGCAAGGCCCTTGGGCAGTACTAGGAGCTTGTGCTCTGGTTCAAATACAGCTTAAGTAAGTCATGTTATTTCCATTTCATAGCTGTGTAGTGGTCTCTGTGAGGTCCATTAGTAGTTCATAATAAAAATAGATGCAATGTTGCTTCTTCTATTTATTTTGAAGATTACTTATTGAGTAATCATATGACCTGTCTGTTTACCCCTATTTTTATCCAGTCCTGCTCTCTGTGACATTGTGCTTAGAGTGTGCTTATGAACAGTCAATAGAAAATTCAAAAGTGAATGACCAGAGTAACTAGATTAAAATTTTACCTCTTGCTTTGATATATATCTGCACTGCTGTCTGCTGAAGAGGTAATGAAAATCTTATTTTTTTAAATAAATATGTAGCTTGAAGAAAGTTAGTGGAGCCTCATAATCCTTCCATTAGGATATTGCAAGCTGACAGCAGGTGAGTACTGGATTATCAACATATAAAGGATGTAGCAGTCTTGTTCAGCATTTCTTCAGCCTTAGTAGTAGAACTAGTTCTGTCCCATTAGCAAGGAAGCTCTTTTAACCATTTCTGTCTTTGTGTGTATCTGTTCCTGGCTGACCTGTGACTCTGTCTCCAGAATTGCTGAGCAAGCTGTTCTTTCATACTTGCTAACACCTTTCCCTGCCTGTGATCCTCTTCCTGTCAGCTTTCCTGCCCTGCTATTGTTTGACAGCTTACCCTACCTTTTTTTTTATAAAATGCTCTTCACCTTCCTGCAATTTCCCCCCTGTTACTGCTGCCCTTCCTCTGCTTAGGCCTTGCAGTGCCAGTGCTTACCTCTTCTCTACTCATGAATCCAAACAAGAAAACTCAGTGGCTGTAATATAAAATAGAGCACTACTCTGTAACAGAAGAATATATAAAAGAACAGGCTGACCCAGCATTCACTAAGGCTTTCCAGCATACTCATGAGTACTGGATCAGTTCCTAAGTTAGTTTTTAGTTTTAATTTTAATTAGAGGAAATACAAGGGAAAAGCATGAATGTTGTCTGTAGAACAAAATAATGTCTTGATTTGTTGTTCCCTCCACCTAAAATGAAGATATTTCAGAGTTTCTTATAGGTGAGTAAAAGGACATATAGTACATGATTCAAAACAATTGTTAGAGAGAACAGAGAGTTTTATGACGAAAAAAATTTGTCAAAACTACTTGTTCTTCACACAGAATTTCTTTAAGAGCAACTTAGATGGTCTGTTTGCCAGGTAACCCAAAGGATGTGGGGACTGTGGAAGGCTGGGACCTACAAAAGCATAGCTGATGGGCAGCTCCCCTTAAAGTCTTGATAGGAAAAAATCAGGAAAACAGACAATTTTCTTTGATGTTTTATTGTACCAAGCATATTGTCAGCAAACTTCTAGTGCTTGACACACTTGTATTTTTTGGTGGGCAACTATTTTGTAAAGTTTCCAGCCGCCCTGCTAACATTGCCTGTGGTTGACTACAGTAATGTCTGGCCCAGCAGAGTGTTTATGGTGGACGGATTCACAAATATGTCCCTGGCCTGCTCCCACAAGAAGGAAACCTGCAGTTAGAGCAACTCTTTATGGGCCAGAAGGTTTGGGAATCCATCTGCGTGTTATTTTTTGTTGTCATTCCTTTGCACAGAATCATGCCTGACTTGCTTATGATGATCTATTCCCTGTGGAGTCTCTTCCTTGATTTCACTTTCCCAGAAAGGTTTACGCTCTGGACAAGAAGAAAAAAATCTAGATGCAACTTGATGTTTTTATATTTTGTAACTCTGTGTATCTGGAATCTCAAATGAGAGCTTCTCTGGCCAAAGGGGAAGTTGTGCTTCACTCGTGTAGCATCTCCATTCAAAGTTTGATGCAGGGAAGTGGAGCCAAACAAAAAAAATATCTCAAAGACAAACATCTCTGATTTTGCCTGGTTTTGTAATGACTGATGGCAACTTCAGAAATTCTTATAACAGTAAATATATTAGAGTTATAAATATTGGTAAATACATTTGTATAGATTCCAGATTCATAACAGTGATATTTAAATTATATTACTTTATTTATTTTTGGCCTTAATTTTCAGAAATATCACTATTTCTGCAGAAATTAATCATGAAAATCAAATTAACATTGATAATTTTTAGTCTAGGAAACATTTATTTCTAAACATTGATCAAGATGATAAACAGCTTAGAGAAGGTTTTAGCTCAAGACTGGAGTTCAATTTTTAATATGATTATTGACTGCTTTCAATTTCTAATATAAATACAATATTTTTCTTAAACATACCACTTGTTCCTGTTTGGTGAGATGTGAGATTTTTTCTGAGGAAAAGCAGAAGTCTAGAATTACTTAATGTCTAAATTGATCACTACTTCCAGGAAATTAATTTTGTTTGTTGATGAAAACCTGGCATGGCAAAAAACGTAGAGGAGGCTTTGCTAAGAAGTATTGTGTACTTTGGAGACAATTGTCTTGTTTGCTGCACCATATTTGAAAGGCATAAAAGGTGTAAGGTTGTTGTTGGGAAAGGCAGAAGGCAGCAAAGGACTCCATATCTCAACATTCTAGATTATTGCCTTCAGCGGCCGCGCTGCCTCCCCCAGGCTTTGGAACAGTCTCGTACCTAGTAAATCACTGACTGCTTTCTCTAGTGGTTTCAATGCAATTGGTTTCAATTTCTAGTTTCCACAGTGAGACTAAGAATGAACAAACAAAAAAGAAAATGGAATTGTAAGTAATAAAGCAGATAAAAGATAGAATTTTGACATCTTTCTTAAGTAGTTTTGTAAAGAGACCAATATTTTGCATAATGGTCCATTGTTCTTCCATCTCACTTTAAAAAATAATTTGATTTATGGTATTTTATATATATATATAGTAGACACACAAGAAAAGCATAATTAAAAGTGTATTACTGCTTCTTAAGGTAACCACTTTTAGAAGCAACCCCGCAACAACAAGGTAATGTACTATTATTTCACATATTCTCTAGAATAAAACACATATTGGCCTAGTATACAAAATTAAAAAGCTTAAATCATTACATTCCTCATTGTTGTTTATATTGCTCCAATATTTTAAAAACTACAGGGTTGCAGAATATTTAGAATATCCTAGACTTAAAGTTCTGAAAAAAAATAGGAAATACATCCTTAAAACTTTATAAAATAAAAATACCTGGCTAATTTTGTGCAATGGAATAGTAAGTTTGTCATCGTTGTCACATATATTGTCACATATAAAGAAGTGGAAAAGTTCAAACATCCGTGGTGACTGTGAAGTTCTGAATGGCTGTTATAGGTAGTAGAGACAATTTTGACATGTGAGAAGGTATGGCTTGGTTAAAATGTATTTGTACCTATTTCTGAACAGTTCTCGTTTGCAACTTTTCTTATTAATAACGAATCATTTAGCATGCAATGGCCCTTTAGAGGACTACATTGCAAATTACATTTCTTTTCTGAGTTGGGCTATTGTTACTGGGCTGGATATGCTGTGCATGCACAGGATCGAATGATTATTAATAGTTCTAGTCTTTCCTGGGTTGCTAGCTGCACAATAATGAAAAAAAGCATCATGGTCAAGGTACAAATCAGATGGAAACATCTCCTGTGAACTTCTAATTCTAAATTTATACAAAGCAATTAAAAGCCCCTGTACTTACATATTTCTTTTAGACTGCACTAATGGTTTGGAAGTAACAAGGTAAGACAGACGTTCTGATTAGAAGAGACCAGCAGTCCACAGATCAATAAGAACAGAATGTCCTAATACCTTCTGCACCTCTGGATGATGGATTTTGTTCCACTGACTTTCAGTTTAGAGGTTCTCACAGAATTTTATAGCTGTAAGATGAGAGTTTTTTGTTCCTCAAAGTCTGAAATAATATAAAATTTAATATGTCTTCAAATGTACTTGTCCTGCTCTATGTATTGCAGTAAAATTCATGTGTTTCATGTCACATAAGATGTATATCCATGTCATGTATTTGATAGACAGGTGAGGATTCTGTGATCTACAGTGGAGGACTTCTGTGTTCTTTCATAACTTCAGAAATGATTGGTGGGTGAAAAGGATTTAGGGAACCCGTGGTTTTAGACAGTGAAACACTTTGAGCAAACTTTCCATTGAGGGAAAATGAATATGTTATGATAATTATATAATTGATGAACATAGTTTGGAATAAAAAGGAGTAAATTTTATTATTTGATTTGTTTCTGACTTTCCTGTTTTGTTAGAGGTAATGCTATAAACGCATCATATGCTTTCATCGAATGTTGGCTTGTGAGGTTTTTTTCATTGAATTATTGCATTTGACTTTTTATTTGTCTAGGATATTGCTGCTTTTGACTGATGAGGTTCTTTTCTTTTAATCTGCAAAGTCATTGATGCATTCTCAGCTGAAAGAAACAGTTTGAGGGGTTGGATTGCTGTGACAGGATTAAAACAGCAGATTAACTCTGTCTATCTGTCTCACTCTTTTAGGAGTGCTGCTGGCTGCTTCTGCTATGTAGGGTAGTAATTATTCATTGATTTACTTCACTTCATGTAGTCTGCCTCCAACCTTTCCAATCCCTATTATACAGGATGAAAACAGAGACTTTAAAGTAGTAGTTGCCTGAGGAGAAGGAAGGGTTTTGATGCTATTCCTAAGACAAGTAAGGAAGAGCTTGCGTTATCCATCTCAGAGCCAGTACCTCAGAAATTATTTGAGAACCTATAAAAATTAATTGAGAAGCTGATTTCCTCTATGGAGCCGAGTAGGAAGGTAAGAGATGCTCATCCCTGTCCACTTGAGCTTTTCCTGTGGCACTATTTCTGTAACATTAGAACCACGTAGGCCACCACAGAGACGTGCCTTTAATGCCAAGTCATTTTGGCCTGCCATGCCTCACTTTCTTTCAGATGTGTTGCTCTTCAAACTAGTTTCTGCTTATACAGTCCCAGTGTTTTTACTGCTGTTGGAAAATATATCTGTCAGCCTCTATAGAGTCTTTCTATGATTTTTCAGGATCCTGACATGGTCTTTGACCCAGCTGCCTCAGCCTGCTGCTGCTACTCCCTTGTCTCTGTTCTTTTCTCTATTCCTGTGCAGAATTTGTAGCTGAGTTGTACAGCCTCTGTCTTATGTTATAATTTAAAACTCTGATGTGATCTTTAAGAGAAATACCTCAACTGCAGGAGTGCAAAATCACTAGAATGTATGATTACTGCAGTATCCACTCGTGCCACCTCGGAGCTGCGTGTCCCACAAGGGTTGCTCTTAAAGCAGATACAAAGAGGGAGCAAGCTGCCTACTGCCTCTCTCTGTGTCCACTCTACCATTAGGGCACAGATGAAACATTTCCAGTTTCTCCTAAAGGGCCACACAGCAGGATACATTGCACCAGCAGTTTGCAGGATGTGTTGAAAGGCTGGAGCATATGCTCTCTCTTCACTGTACTCACCTCCACAAATTTAGCACCAGCAACTTAAACAGACTCTGAGCCCTAATTATTGGGACAATATATTGATCCTTGGGAGGGAATCATACCAGTAAAAAGTAGTCTTTCTTTCCTTTCTGTCTTGTTCAAAAAACACTAGAAACAACATGAATCTTACTGTTGAGGATATTCTGCTAGGTCATGAACTGAAACCTATTTTCATGCCTTTAAGAAGCTATGAAGACTGTTATTCTAAAAAAAATATTGAAATCTACTGTAAAATTTAAGCAGTGCTGTCTGAATCTACTCATTTTACTGTGGCCTAAAATGACATATTAACTTTTTAAAAATTATTCCTAATAAACAAAGATTCTTATCTGCATTTACTTGCTTTGAATTTTATGGAAGCAGCAGTTTCTCACTACAGTAAACTCACATCAAAAAGTGTTTTCTTTTGAATTCAAATCAGCCAAATGTGCATCTCCTTCTGAATTCATTCATGCAGCTGATCTCTGATCTTCAGCATAGTTAGGAATTTCATGTGATAAAAGGGGTGTAACTTATTTACACTGAATAATGTATGCATATACAATATGTGTAGAACAGCCGGAGCCAGAGAAACATCCTCCAGTAAACTGTGCTTAATAAAAATTACTGTCCTTTCATGGAACTGCAGTTTGACAAGGACCCTTTAAGGGTTTCTAACCCTAATTAGATTAGATGGTTCTTTACCTAAATTATTGCACTATCAGCCAATACCCTACTACTGCCTTTCAGTGTGTTTCTTTTACAAAGAAGGACCACAGGATTAGTTCGAATTAATAATAACTATAACTAGTTTGTATAACATATGAATTACATGCACCATTTAAGAATCCATTAATTTTTGTCTATTTATTGAAATACTAGTTCTTAAGATTTTCCGTAGATGTCATAATAGAACACAAGCACCATGTTTTAGTTGGTTGTAATTATTGTTTCCTACAAGCCCTTTTTCTATTCTTATAATCCAAAAACAATTTCTATAACAAAAAATCTGATAATGTATTTTTTTTTCAATATTCAATTTTTTAAATTTATTTTTTTCAGTCACAGATTCTTTTGGGAACCTATACAGAGGGAATGCAGATCATTAGACAGGTTACTATTATTAAACAATGCAAAGCTTCATCAAGTCCTTTTGTGGAAGAAGATACTGGGCCCCACTAATCATGGCTGCTGAGCAACTATAACTCCAAGTGAAGTCAGTAGCAGGAAAAGGTGCTCAGCCTCTCCAAAAGTAGGGGATATTGCATTAAAATAGATCTATCATAGTAAATTGAAATGTTGCAAATACAAAAGGATTATTCAACATCTACTGAAAAATATGAATCTCTGGAGGCTGGTTTCACACAATAATCTGAGTTGCAGTATGAAAGATGGTACTTTCAGAGCAAATCCTGTAAGCAACAGGGCAGATTCCCATTGAACTTATATATTTTTTTAGAAATTTGTGTTTATTCTACAAGTTGAAGGTCATTCCTCTGTTCTACCTTGTTAGGCAGTGTCTAAGTGCATATTCTTGCCCTCAGTTGTTCCCTGATCCTGGTCACTGTCGGATCAGTGTGGAGCGTACATGTGTGCACTCACAGCTCAGCCTTACTTACTGTTACTTAAATATTACCATTCTCCTCATTTATGCTGTTTAAAAGCTTCCCTGGAAGCTATTCTCTAATGACAGTATTTGTTAATGCTTTGAACAGTAAAACTAGTACATAAGTTTCCTCCCCTTTGTTAATCAAGATGAAAAAAGACTACCAAAGCATTTTCAGACATTGATTGTATAATTGGATGACCTGTGTTAAACGGCTGACTTTTGTCAGCTTACACTTTGTAAACATTTGGCAAAGCTGTGCAAGGTTTGCAGTTCACCACTCCCAGAACAAGTGTTTTTGAAGGGGATATATATTGTTGGGCGGGGAGAAACAATCTGCACGTGCTCTGAAGCTGATGACCCAGCGAGTCACAGCTTGGCTTTCAGGTTACTTTGTCTGGGGGCAGCGAAATTATGTTGTTCTTTATCTGAGGTTTCTTCCATACCACAGTCAGGTACCCAGCAATGCCCTTTTACATGCTGCCCACCACACGCATGGAGCATCGTGCTTCTTCCTCAGTCCTCTGCCACAGCAGCATTTCCTTAGCAGTCCCTGTGGACAGTTACTTTTTTGTCAGTTCTCTGTGCCAAAAATAGAAAACAGATCAAATTCTCTCCTTCTCTCTACCTCCAGCAAAACACAGTTCTTTTGTCACTCTTCTTTTGCTCAGGTTGTAAAATGCAATTTGGGGATTTACCTGTTAATCTAAACTGTTCTGTACTCCTGTGATGCTGCAGGGTAAATGTGTAAAATTATGTAACATCCATTCACTTAGCACGTGTCAGCTAATGACAGGGGGCCTGCAGTTGACTAAGATGTTTTTTAACAATGCATTTGTTTTTCAAAACATTCTGCATCCAGCAATTTGGCCCAACTGTTCAGGACTTTGGGTTGTGGGGAGTAACCAAGTCATACATGGCAAATAATTAATTTGTTTAAAACAAACATAGGGTTTACTGTTCTGCTTAAGTCTGTCTTAGACCTGCATCTTAGTGTTTTCGGGATCACTCTTAGAAGGATTTTTTGGAGCTTACTCGAAGTGGAGGTTTATTATATTTGAACTGAAAATGAGCTGTTTTGGAGGAAATCCTTGGAGAAGCTCCACCGGTATAGGACACAACAAATACAGCAGCAGCTGCAGCATCAGCATGCTCCTCACACTTTCAGCTAGCAGCTCAATGAAAGATTTTGGCAAGGCAGAGGACTCAGTGGGCGCCAAGGTTGGCACTGGTACTTATTGTGTTTTCTTTGCCTTGCAGAATTTTTGAAAAAATGTCAATCTATTTTTATGATATTTCAGCTTGAAATCAGGGGGCAAAGAGGAAAACAATTTATTCTTTTTTTGGGTCTCTTCCCTGTCATGGCCTTTTTCCTTTGTTCTTCTACTTTCTTCATTATGCTTATTAGGAAAAATATTCAAACAACTGATGTCAAGGACAGTTTCTGGAACAGAATGATACATTTTAAGGGTGAGAATTTCCTTGACATTAACACTACAGTTTCTTACATATATTGGTCTCTGTTCTCAAATTTAAGTGATTGAAGGCACGGTGATGTCAGGCAGTATAGCAGAGAAAAGCCTGCCTTATTTCCAGAACCAGAAGCAAACAGCTGTGCCACTGTGGTGTAATGCTCAAGCTAAGTGGGGAACCTGCTGAGGACAGAGCCTATCAGTTCTAGAGAATTGGCAATATAATTGGCTATATGTTATGTTTAACATTTAGTAATTACTAGAAAGTGGAGGGAATGGAATTATCCTAGTGAACATTCTGTGCCGTGTCTTAGAACGACTTCTCTGTCCATGTATATGGGCTTGCTTTGTTGACAGTTTCAGCAGGAGATGTTCCATGTCGAATGTAGTTGGCTTTGGTCTAGGAGGTAAATTTGTGATTAGAATTTCCCTCAGTATCTGTATTCAGGAAGTGAAAAATATGGCTATCTAATACAAAATATGACTACCTGCTTTTTAAAGAATGACTCACCCAGGCCTACTTTGTTGAGGCTCTCCAGTCACCACTTGTTTCCAATTCACTTACAGGATAAGTCCAAGCCTATTGGTTTTAACCTGTAAAGTCCTGGATGCCTTGAGACTAGGCCACCTGACAGCATTTGGGATATTCCTGCAGGTATCATCAACAGATCACCATTGTGCCACTTTTTTGCACCAGTGTGCCCTTTGCTTCAGTTCTGATCTGCACTGAGCAACATGATGCTGAACTACACATCTCCTGTTTCTCACATATTTGTTCTGTGGGTGTGTTGGATGAATGATGGTATAAAACCACATATGAGAGTACAGATTATGCACAGCAAAAAGTGGTAGCGTGTTTAGAATGAATACAAGCTCACAATAAGTGTAATTAATAAGAATTTTGGAGAAGCTCAAAATAAATAATTTTATTCATGCTTGACAGCTAGACTGAAAAATTTGCTTATGACAGATGCAAAAAGATAGCAGTCATCTTTGAAAAAGATATGAATGCACCTAAAGTATCTAAGCAGATGATTGTGGTTTATGTTTTGAGCAGCTATACTCAGAAGTGTGTTTTTGGAGAAAAAAAATGCTAGGTGCCAGCACTTTCCTGCTTGGATCAGAACTGTAAAAGATTTGAACAACAGCTTATTTTTGACAGTTAAACTTATGTTTCTTTAAGAAGATCAAAGCAAGTTTGATATAGTACAGCAGTTACAGAATTTAAAAGTTTCTCCTACAAGTAGAGTTTGACAGTCTTGTTTTGAAAAATGTATTTTAATAATTAATTCCTGTATTTTCCAAAGGCATAGACACTTGTTTGGCTTCCTGCATCTTGCCAAAGTCAGTGAATTTATGTATGTAGAGTTAAACTGCTTATATCTTTATGCCATTGAAGATTTGATGTTATTTATTGCTTAGCAGTCCTGTGGTAAAATTGTCTTCTGAAAGCAAAGTGGATGAAATGCAGAAATGTTTACAAAGGGGAGAGAGAAAAAATCCTAAATGAATGAGAGCTTATTGGCCGCTGAGAATTTTTTAGCAAGATATAAACCGAGACAGTGATGGTAATTATTATTTACTGGGCTTTATTTCCTGGATCATAAATTAATGCATAAGCTAAGTAGATCATTACCTCTGTTTTGTATAACCATAGCTAAACTATGAGGAAAAAATATCACCGATGAGAAAGTGTGCCTGTGCAATTATCTGCTCTCTTGCTGTTTACCATGTCTGACTATAAATGTTTTATTTTGCCCTGACCATGTTAGCATGAATAGGGGGGTCAGTCCCATTAGCAGATTGATCCTTCTCTCCTCCCTTTGATGGCCCATATCCATTGTTAGTTTCACTTCAGCGATTTTTCTGTTTCTCTTTCAGCACAGCTAATTTAAATAAGCAAAGTTTGGGGTTTTCAGCTCTGATTATCTGCCACTTTCTCTGCAGCTGTCTTTTCTCTGAGCTGTCTACTCTTCAGATAGTCAGTGGTTACCTCCTGTGTGCTCTCTTACTGGTTTTTAATTTTTTTTTTTGTTGTTTTTGGGACTTTTTCTATTGGACAGAACTATCTTATCTTAGATCATCTCTATTAATTTTAGAATAAGTGTGTTTCCAAACTCTTATTATTTTTTTTTTTCACTTATGGCAAGTTGTAAATTTTCTTGAGCATCTGAATTCAGCAAGGACACCAAGTTGTCATTCAACATTCTGTTATTAGCAGCTTTAATTCTTGAGAATCTACATTTATTTCCACATTTACATGCCTATGTTTTAGTCATTTGTCTTATACTGCAGCTACAATAAGCTAGGAGACACTTTAACATACAATTAATATTTTTCCTGGCAAATGGGACTGAATTGCTCATCACTCTTATAACAGCATTTGAACAAACTGCCAGTCATTCAGCTTATTACTGTCAGTGTTACTGATTTCGATTGTTCTTCAAGCAGTATCATTTTCAATTCACTTGCCAGTGTCCTTTGTTTCTGTACTTGAGAAACTTCAGAACTCTTCAACACCCCGGCTCTCCCACTGTTTCCAAATGCAACAGTAGATGGTGTAACTCTGCTCCTCTCTTCTAGTTCATGTGACATTGGTTCTCCATAAATGGCTGCAGTGCCCTCTCAGGAACTGGTAGCAAAGTGATTGTACCAACAGGTGTGACCGCTTTGGTGCAGCCACGTGAACATTTGTGCCGTAACCCTTCCCAGAAGAGTGGTTATTCCTCTTTCTGAAAGTGCCATGGGAGAGTTTACATTCCATGCACAAAGGAATCAGCAACTCTGAGAGAGTCATGTTTAACATCTCCTTTGCAGAAGAGTGCTTCTAACAAAGCAGACATTAATGAAAGGCAAGGGGATGACAAAATAATGTGTTGGAGAAAAACCCAGATATGAACTGTTGGAAAGGATAGTTTAGTGTAGACACTGACACTATTCTGGAGAAGTCCTTAGAATCCAGTGAAATACACCTTCCAAGTTTATAGAGCCACAGTGCAGAGACTATAATAAGAAAGAAAATGATACAAATGGGGTGGAGTTAACTTCCCCCAGCAGCCCTCATAGTGCTGTATATAAGAATAATACAATGCTATCATGTGAGTTTGTATTTTCAGTTCTGGTCACTTCATTTCACAAGGAGTATAAGGGAAAGAAAAGCAGTTCACAGAAATTATAGTAGACATAACCAATTGATATTTTAGCACCATAAATAAGTCAGGCATAAAAAAACCCCAAACCTTTGAATTTTGTATTTAGTGCAGAATCACAGATGCATATTAGCCCAAAGCCCTGTTTGTGTGTCCAGTACAAAAGAGCTTCGTACACACTGGAAATATTAATAAATCAAATGAGAACCATGTATGTGTGGTTGTGATTTTCTGCAAAATAACAGGTGTTGAGTGCATGTTAAAGCACCTGTTTTATTTGGCTGTTATTTGTCCAGAGATGCTTATTCATGCTAAATTTAGCTAGGCTGTGGCAGAGCATGAGTTCACTCGGGAATGTGAATCTGTGAAAAATGCTTTCACTGGAGCATGGTGAATAATTTAACTCACTAAATCTCATTTCCAGCTTGCCATTTAACTGTGAATAGATTTCAATTTTGATTTATTTTGTTCTTCAAGTTATTCAACAAAAGGTTTATGCAAATACATTGCAGCCTAAGGATAGCTCATATATTACTCCCAGTGACTATAACTTCTGCTGCTGGTGATGGGACTGATTCAGTGCTCGTTGAAGTCATTGGAAAGGCTCCTGTACACTTCAGTTACAAACCCCTGCAGATATTTTTCCATTGACTTCTGTGAGTATGGGATGAAGCTGTGTTCTCAGCTCTCTCACTTATGCTCTGTTTGGTCAGATTGCTCATATAAGGGGGTTTCTGCTTACTTGACAAGATGACTTGAAAATCCACAGAGAGTTCTTAAAGATTACCATGAGACTGTTCCCTCAAAAGATGTGCAAGATATTTCATCTTTCTGAAAAAGAACCCACTTTGAAACATATGTAGTTTTGCAAAAATGTCTTCAAGAAATGATATAACAATTACATGATACATTTGTAAGTCATTAAATATATTTTTTGTATTTCCCAATTTAAAATCAGTTAAATCATACCTATAGGAGTTTATGCATTATATGACAGGAAAAATATAATCTGGAAAAAATTTTTCTTAATTGCAGTATATATCATTTAGATAATTCAACAGTTATCAATAGCATTGGTTCTAATATTTAGGCAAATACCTGGTTTATTTTTAGCAGTTCAGAAAACTTGGGTTTCATTATATTCAGAAGTCGTATTGGGAAGTGTGTCTGAATAAGAAATACAGGATAACAACATCTCATTTTACGATTCATAGAACTAAAGCATTTATACATGTCTATATTATTTACTTTACTATCTGATTTATTTTCAAGAAGATGACAATGTACAGATAATTATATCTAAAGTAAAATCTCTTGAGATACTTAGGGATTTTTCTCAGTGCTTATGATTTATAAGAACAACGTGTTAATTTGGATTCTGTGCTGTTAAATCTGAGAAAGACCAAAATCTGACTCTGATTTTATGATTACTAGGCCTTAGTTGTTTATAAATTTAGAAAAAAAGTCCTTTGTAGTTATATTTTCAGTGATTAACTATAGAATAACCTCTGATGGTATTGGTTGCTTAACCAAGTGAAAGATTCAGTAATGTGCACATTTCCTTAGTCACTTGGCAATTTTTATGGGAAGTCAATTCTTTGAATTCCCTCCTGATGTGACTGATGATGTGATGAAGCATTTGCATATACTTCATTTATATGTATAAGTATCACTTGATCTATCAATATTATTTTGGTTTACAAAGTCCATAATAGCTTATCATGACTTTCTCCATATCCACCCATCATCTTGATGCACAGTATCTATTTTGATGGTGAATCTTTAACCTCTCCTCCTTTTTCTGAAGGGAATTCTTGGCTGAATTTTCAGTGGAAGGCACAGAAGGACATAGCTTTTTCAGTGGTTACTTAAGAGATTCATGTGGTTAAGGCTCATCTTGTTTACCTCAATCTGTTCTTTTAATATCACCAAAACTTCTTTCCATCCCACTCTTTCACTTTTTTTCAGATATATTCCTTTTGCATGTGAGACATTTTGTTGGTGGCATGAACCCACGGTAATCTCTTCCATCATGTTTCTTTTAATGCCATATGCTTGCACTGCTGGATTTTGGATTTCCTTGGATATTTGCAGAAACAGTAAACATAGATTTATTTTCTTCCTGACTTGTCTCATTGGTTGCATGTTCCAGGCTTCTATTTTCTTGTAACATTTAGCACCCAACAATTACTTCCCTGCTGGACTGTTCAAATACTCTGTGCCCATGTAGGTTTTTGAAAGTATCATTGCAAACATTTTGAAAAAAAATCCCTTATTTCTCTTGTTTTGTGAGTAAGCTTTTGAAATGCACTACTGGCAAAGGAAAAACAGCAGGTGCCAAGTGATTTGAAGTGTCTGCACTACAACAATTTTCTATTAAATTTACTGGACAAAAACTGGTCCACGGACAATAGGCAGCACATGAGAGATGATTTTGTTAGGTCGTGTTTTGAAGAGTGTAGTTAATTCAGCAGATGGCACTACTGAGTCACTGAGCTAATAACCCAGATACAAGGTGGTTCTCCACTATGACAATCATCTTTTTTTTACTTTTTTTTTTCAGATGAGACTGAATAAGAGTTTTCAATGTTTGAGTCCATTAAAATTCCCATGAGACTATTTGCAAGAACATGGGCAGCTTTCTGCTGAGATTCCAGTGTATTTATTCGATTTGAATAAATTTATAATTGTGTTTCTCTGTACCTGAGCACTGCCTGCACCCCTTCTGAGTTCAAATGATTAATGTGGTAGTTCTACAAATCGTAGGCCTGTATAAGCAATTACTATTGCTTAAAAAAATCAGTGCCCCTTGTCTTTACCGACCAGTTCCACCCACCTCTTGCCATCTGATAGTTCGTGGTGGCATGAACATGCCTATGTGGATTGGGAACTGGTCTGTTTTGCAACTGAGCCAGCAAAGAAGGAATCCACCTAAAAGTTAGTTAGCCTGGGTACTTTTCCTGGTCTGGTTCATGTTATAATAATCAAGTGAGTGACACAAAGAAGTGGTATCAAACCAAAAATGATCACAGATAAGCTGACTAGATGAATTCTTTTAATAGCATGAACAGTTTATATCAGTTCAAAGTTTTCATGGGCTGCAAACACTATTGCTGAATTCAAGATTTAAAACTTGGTCTGGAAATGTTTCCAGGTCTGCAAATTCAGACCCTGGTTCAGCAAGGACTTCTGCTGTGTGACCAAAAGTGCTGCAGCTACATGAGGCCCTGATCCACATAGGTTCCCTCTGTTAATTCCTTTGATCCCTGTAAAGGGATAAAGTCATAAAACCCTATATGGTGTGTACCAGCCAGTGGCAGAAATAGCACCATGTCGTGGAACCCAACAGTTCATGCACTGATCTGGTGTTAAAGACAATAGGACTGTGTCTTCCATGAGTGTGAGAATGTCAGAGTTCAAAACAACACTGATAAAGGGAATTAAATGAGAAACAAAAGCTGGATGTGTTCTGGATGTGTTTCTGTCGTCAAACATAAGAAGCAGCATAGCCTCAGCACTTTCTTCAAATAAGAACTTACTTTTTATAGGATTGGATTTTTCCCACTAAAACTGAGGCATTTTTATCATAGCTGTCTTGAAGATAACTATTTCCATTATTTTCTTGCTTATAAGATACTGTGTGATTTCTGTGATTCTACTTTTTTTGGTGGACATAAGAATAACATATATGGTGACAGTTTCATTGCAGGTATTCAAAACTGCCAGAAAAAATGGTGAGTCTCTCGTGAAAAATATTTCAAAATGCGAGATGAATAAAAGGAAATTATATAGTCCAAGACCTAAACCAATGATCTCTCAAATATATTTCATTTTACCAGGTGTGAGGTTGCTTTTTTTGTACATGAAAGACTTTAAGGATGTGGTAAAAATGTGGTGCTGTCTATATATTCAAGTCCAACCACTGGGACTGCTCACATGCATGAGCAGTTAGTGCATTTGTTGCATTGTTTCCTTGGCCTAATAGTGGTGAGCTGGGAATATCTATGAGTACATCTGTGTTCTTCTTTCTAATTAGTGTTGACTTTTTAAATCAAATGGAAAACAAAGGTTATTTTAGAGTAAGCATAATATAGGCAAAAACATTTTTGTACCTTTCAGTTACATCATATGAAGTCTTCCAGAACAGTCCATGTCATAAATAGAAAATTAAAAAAGGATAGTGGGCAATTTGAAAAGGATTGAATTTATTATTTATTATTAAAGGATGGAATTTATTGCTGTGTCCTGAAAAAGCCTAATCTAAAATTAATTTTCTTTAATCATAGTAATAACATTTCACTTGCTTGTTTTGGAAATGTGGTGGGAACACAGCTGCTTTCTCTGAGGAACTGGTTGTAGCAGCATGCAGATTCCTTCCTAATTTACAGGGATGGAACAAGTAGGCAGGTAGATATTTAGTGCAGCAGAGCACTGGAGTGTTTTGTACTGGAGTATAACTGAATACCTTGTGCTGTTACTTAGTAAGGTAATTAGCTGTACTGAGTGAGAGTGGGCAGTGTATAAATACAAATTCTGTAGAGATGGGCTTTGGATACTTACACATTTTTAGTTTTTATAATAATGACTTATCTCCTGTAACCACCTCCATGGAACAGCCATCAGCATTTATTGAAGGGAGAATGATCTGTGATTAAGACATAGTCAGGGGACTTGGATAATCAGAGCACTATTCCCAATTTCATTTCTAATGTCAAGTAAACAACTTTATGCAGGTTGCACGTGCAGTGTTTTGGAGCTGAATGATTGTGATGCTCAGTGTTCCTGTGCCTGATCCTACCACCTCACAAAAGTGAACGTTTCTCCAGGCCGTGTTGTCACTACAGTGATTTAGTTCTCCTTTTACAAAACAGGAACAATTCCTTCGTATTTAGAAGGTTTCTTTAAAATCTTTAACTTTTCTGATGTGTCTAGCTGTAATGATGTGGGAAATCTGTATGTTTATAGTATTGACACATAATTTTTCTAAAATCAAAGGAATGGTAGTAGATAGCAAATGTGAGACAAATAAGAAGATGATAGATTTTTTCCCCCCAAATTAATAGCTTTTAAATTTCGTTTAGGATGTGTGTAATGTAATGCAAGATTTTTTCTTGATTTTCTTGGTAGCTTGGTCATATCCTCCCATTACTATGCTATGATCTAAAAGAAGCTCTTAAGAAGCAGTATTTCACAGTTCTGATGTGTAAATATCATGAGCTTGTTTTGAAATAATGAATTTTTTAAAAAAAAACCAAACCAACAACCTATAAACTATTTCCTCTACCTTTTTCACTGAAGTCTTGAGAGTTATATCACTTTTACTTTTATTGAATTCAAGCTAGAATCAGAAAATGTCACGCAAAGATTTTATTTCAGTAAGAATGTATTTTAAAATAACATGTGAGTTGCCATAAAACATTGAAAACTGAGATGTGGTTGAAATACTTGTTTTAACTTGGACTATGAATCCCATTGTTTTCATTGTATATAATATATTTTAATTTTAATAAACATGTTTGCATGTTTATAAGGATTATAGATCTATTTGGAAAGTGGGACAATATTTCTTCCCTTATGTGTATTTTTATATAACTGTGTATAATGCAGGGTTTTACACACTGCTGTATGAAGTGCAGGCACCCCTGTATTTCAAAACTGGTGAAATAGAAACCAGGTAGTTACTATTGATTTGTGTTAATTGCTTAATGTCCAAGCAGGGATCCCCTATTGTCTTAGGTACTGTGCATACAGTATTAAAAGTCTTTGCCATGCTTGCTCTGACTCCATTATTAAGATTCCTGCTTGTAGTAGGACAATAAATAATCACCTTTGCATTTTCTCCAATTAAAATTACATAAATCACTAACATGGTGCTGGTTTTTTGCTCTGAATGTGTTAAAAAAGGAAAGACTCTGGGAATAAATAAATTTATTTTCTGTACAGAGCCTTAATGATTTTCCTTGCATTCCTCCACATTCCTCCTGAATTCTGTCACTCAATAATCTGCTACTCTTGTCAGACTAAAAGGATCCCAGATGGACATAGCATATCAACTGTGAATGCATCCTTCCTTCATTTATATTGTTTAATAAGCCGATACTGTGTCTTCAGTCAGTACTTTCTGTCAGGTTCATGTGTGTTCTTTTCAAAGCAGTTCTAATTCCATAGATAAATCTCTGTTTGAGCTGTCAGCATTTGCATTGTGCAAGACCAACTTCTGCAACATTCCCAAGGCAAAGCAATTAAAACCCTGCATTTCCCTCAGCCCTTCTGGCTCTTAATGGCTGTTTATATTTTCTGTGAGGGTGATGGAAAAATGAAGAGATTTGCTCAACACAGAAGAGTGGCATTAAATGATACTGACCTTCTTTAAAAATGCATGTTTTGTTATGCTGAATGCTTTCTTATCATTTCAAACCAACTTGTTTTGTCCTTGCAGACAAAAAGTGGTTGTGCTAATGAAGAGTTAGTAGCTTTTTAGCTCTGGTAAAAGAAAGAAACTTTCATTTGCAGTTGTGGTGGCCATGGGAGATAGTAATTGCTATGGCTTGTGGCAAATTTGTTTGCATCAGAATATATCCACATGGGTGATTCAGAGTTAATTTTAGCTGCTGGTGAGGCCCTGAAAGCTTTACCCATTTTTTCTCTTTAGGGATGTCCAAGGTTCTCTTGTTTTACAGTTCCAGTTCTTCCTCTGTGAAATTGAGGCATGTGCATGTGACAGTGAGTTTTCATGAAGACAGATCACTGTCTGTGCAAGGTTAAGCCTCATGTCCATGAGTTTTGGCAGCCACATCACTCAGAAATGGCAAAAGACTATCACCTTTCAGTCCCTTGGCTGTCTGTCTTGTCAAAAGCTTTTCTGGAGCATATTATGTCATTTAGAATGTCTTTATAATGAGTATGAGGAAGTAATTTGGCCAGTGTTTAACTGCTAAAGGGATCACAAGGAACAGAAATTGGTTTGAAGCTGCATTGTTGAAGAATGTGACTGCGAAAGGGATATGAAAAACAGGCTTCAGTTTCCAGCAAGGGATAAGCAGAATATCTAGAAATGAGGATAGGCCTGTAATTCACACATACTGAGTATCCAGTGATCATGGGAACTTGAACATGAACTGTAGATGCTCAGAATCTCTGAAAAGGATCTGTTAAATGAAAATAAACCTGGAAGAGTCCAAAGCCTAATTTTCAAGCATTTATAGCTGGAGACAGAATTTTAAAAGATCTTAACTCCAACTAGGGCACGTATATCAGGATGAGATTTTCAAATACACTCACCAGCACAGTTCCCGTCGTGACACCTCAGACCAAAGTTTTAAAAGACTTTGCCCCTCAGCATGCTTAGTTCTTTCAAAAATTTGTCTGCAACTGTGTAGATGTAACAGAACTTCTTTCTCTGAAGTATAAATATCTAAATCCAAGAATGAGGGAAATCTCACAGAACACTTTACTTGGGTTTTTTTGGGTGAGTGAAATTCATTCTTCCATTTTCTCTTATTCTTTCACTCACATGAGGAAACCTGAAACTGCAGAGATACTCATGAGTACGTGGAAAAATAAGATTCAAGGAGATGATGTAAGAATAATTATGCATTCATCTATTTAAAGATAAAGTGGGGTGACTCTGGACCTCCTTCTCTAGTTTCTACTCAAATTTCTGTGTTGTTTTTATTACTTCCAGATACTCTTCCTTTGTCATTAATGAGACCAGGATACCATCAGTAGAAGTTCTGCTGGAAAAATATGTTGCTTTGTTTGTGGTTAAAATAAAAATTTTGCATTTCTGAAGCTGCTAGTTAACAATGCAAATTTAATTTATTGGAAAATTGTTTATTAAAAATAAGTTTCACTACAATAGCTTTTTAGAAGTTTTAAAATAAAAACTTGAAAATAGGAAGGAGATAACTTATCAGTAACGTCCTCCTTCCCACAGAAATACCAAATAAAAGGATTAAAAAGTATTTACTTTTAAGAGTGAAGGGAGAGAAGTCGAGAAGAATCTTTCAATTGGAAAAAAATTTCTGTACTATTTTCAATTACAAAATATATCTTAACTAGGAGAATGTGAAGTACCTTAGGCAGAAGAAAAGATTTTAGATTCTCATCTTCAATGCCATGCTAATTAAAAAATAAATACATGGATTTAACATTAATCTTATTTTTTTAAGCCAAATATGACTTTTATATCACTTTATAACATTTAACAGACAAAAGAGGTATGACTTTATACGATTAAATATTTTATATGGTTCTTGAATGGAAACTTGAACTAGTATCAAAGAACACCCTGAGTGTGTAAATATAATTAGTCTGGCTATTATGAATCAAATCCTTCATAATCCTCGTACATACAGAGACTGAAGGATGGGATCTGTTTGTCTTTGTAACTCCTGAAATAGAGCTAATTGGCAATGGCTACGCTAATTTAGCTTATCTATAAAATGAGCACATATTACAAGTGCTGTTTTACAGTTCTAATATGCTGTGATTAATTTTATAACTAATTTAAAGCCTCGGACACTAATTGGTTATTGTACATGCACACACACAATAGGCTGGAAAAACCACACTTCCCTAAAACCTTGGGGCAAGAAAATACAGCAGATAACCTCTTGCAATCTCTTCTTCTCCTTATTTAATGATAATGTGAGCAACATGTATTGTAAAGGTTTAGCAGAGAGTAAAACACATTTGTAAATGTGCTGTCCAAATAAGCTGCTGCAGACCTTTGTAAATACAAGGTTAAAGCCAAGACATTAGATCCTGAGATAATTTTCTTCACTCTGGCTTCTGTAAGAAACCTGTGGTTCTCCTCCTCCCTCCTCTGCACCTCGTAGTACATTGTTACCAAGGTGAATTAATTCTATGAAATAAATAACCTCATCCATGCAGATGAAAAGCAATGGAATTGCCATTTTATGGCAAAAATGCTGCTTGAGCAGAATCAAGAATTTTTATCATGTAAATATGCAGATACCTGTCTGCATATTGACGTGGCTGTCTCAGGTGTGCTGACACCTATGGACTGGGGGAGACAACTTTGTATGGTTGAATTCAGTCAGCTGTGTTGAACTTCAGCACAGCTTTGCAAAATGCCTCAGGAAGGTTGTTTGGCACTCCCATGTTTAACCACTCTCTGAATGTATCTGAAATTGCCCACGATATTCTTAAGGTACTAAATGAAATAAAACCTATCAAGAAACTTAACATGATTCAAAGTAGATGATATAAATTCATTGTTTTAAAGATAAGTAGTGTCACTATTTGATTTGGCAGCATTATTTGTTAGAAAGTGCTATTTTCATTGCATATAAGTAATTGTCTAAACATTTGCATTTATTTTTTACAGCCAATGTAGGTTACTACTACTAAAATACTGTCTCTCTGACAGGTTTATAATTTTGCTGACACAGGTTGGCAGATAGACGAGCATCTCACATGGAATATAAACATAAATTTCAATGAATAAATAGAACACAGTCTGTTAGCACAGTCATCAAAAGAGAAAAGCCTCATAAGAAATTAACAGAAGGCTTTTGACCCTTTAAAATATTGCTCACTAGCTCAGTGCTACTATGAACTCAGCTCCTAGGCACTGGTGGTACTCTGACTACCCCCTGGCATCTGCTAGTGTGCTGCTCGCATCAAATCCCCACGGAAGGTTACATTGCTCCCCAAATTAAGTAGCTAATAGACTGCTTGAATAATCCAGGTTCTAAATCAGAGCAAGTCTTTTATGCTAGTCTACAAGATTCAGGACTGTGCATCTTTAGCAAGCTGTAGGAAAAAAGTGGGCATATTTGAGTATTTCTCAGTGTTTTCTGTTTAACCTTTGTCTTTGTAAGGCAGAGCTTGAAGCAATTAGTCAGAGAAGGTGGTTTGAATAGACACTAAAACAGGGAGGTGCCGTAACATTATTAATTAACACTCATTTTCTTAGAACTATTTCTCAGGCAGGGGGTTAGAACTTTGTCCCACTGACTTTGCAGGGTGCACACTGGGTACTGATTGCCAGATTATCTGCTGGTGTGACTTTAATGAGTGGGAAATACTGTCCCACTTCTTAACTTTAAACGTGTCTTAAAATACCTCCGGGGACAGGGACTCCACCACTTCCCTGAGCAGCCTGTTCCTGTTCCAGAACTTGACAACCCTTCTGGTGAAGAAATTTTTGCTAATATCTAAACTGAACCTCCCCTGTGCAACTTGAGGCCATTCCTTCTTGTGCTATCACTTATTACCTGGGAGAGGAGACTGCCCCTCACCTCACTACAACCTCCTATCAGTGAGTTGAAGAGAGCGAGAAGGTCCCCTTTGAGTCTCCTTTTCTCCAGGCTGACCCCTTCCAGCTCCCTCAGCTCCTCCACATAAGACTTGTGCTCCAGACCTTCATTGCCCTTCTCTGGACACACTTCAGCACCTTGACATCATTTTTGTGGTGAGGGGCCCAGAACTGGGCACAGCACTCGAGCTGTGGTCCCACCAGTGCCCAGCACAGGGGACAATCACTGCCCTGCTCCTGCTGGCCACACTATTGCTGGTACAGGCCAGGATGGCAGTGGCCTCCCTGGCCACCTGGGCACACACTGGTTAATGTTCAGCTGCTGTTGACCATCGCCCCCAGGATCCTTTCCACCAGGCACTTTCCAGCCACTCTGCCCCAGCCTCTAGCTTTGTATGGGGTTTTTGTGTCTGCAACCACTTCATTTCAGGTCTGAGTTTGAAATCCTCACATCTTTGAGAAAGTAATTACCATAGTAGAGAGTTATGGGTGTTTGTTTTATGAGTCAGGCATTGGTGCTTGGTCCCTATCTGGATCTTGGCCTGCTTCAGGACTCTGAGGTCCCTACCACTCCATGGCAGCTACACTCACCTCTGACACTGGGGTTGGCAATAGTTACATCAAAATTTACAGGCATTCTTTCAGACAGTTGAGATGTGTGACTGTAAACATAAAGCTACCTAGTTACAGCTCTGAAATAAATGAACCTATCAAATGTGGGATTCAGCCTGGGCTGTTCCTGACTTTCAATGACTCTGCCTTCCTTCCTCCCAGCAGTGGCCCCAGCTGAGCTATCAGTATTAGAACTAGTTAGAACATGTTCACTCATGTTACAGACATTACTCCTTTTACAACCCATTTTTACTTTCCTGACTCTACTTTGACAGTCCCTTTACTACTTGTACCGTTCCTCCTAATTGTCATTTTCATACCTGTTATTTATATTACTCCCATTACTGTCTTTGAACCTTCAGTGAAAGACTCCTCTATGTCATCAGAACAGCAAACCTGGGAATTACCATAACAAAAGACCTTCTGTGAATCAGCTAGTTTCAGTTATTTGCAGTAAGTGACTTAATTTAGAGGAAAGAAATGTGGATTTTTTTTTTTTACAGAAATTAATTATAATTCCTAATGTTTGTTGGAATTGACTGGAATTGACTGGAATTGTTGGAGGAGACCGGAATTGTAGCTTTTGTAATGAATTAAATAATGTATGTGGGAAAGCCTTGTGTTTATTTTAAACATATTCTTCTTGTCAGCAGGAAATTTTTACAGTGCTAGTTCTTTGATTTCTGTATGTAGGGTTGTGGGGGTTTTGTTTGTTTATACATTTTTCATAGGAGTTACTGTAACTTTGCCTCTGGCTGAAATTTGTCATTGGTACTTTGGCTTTTCATTATTGACAGATATTTTTGAAAGGTATTGTGTGTATATCCTACATTTCTTAAATAAGGGTATTTTTGGTAGATATAGCACAATGTGTGGGAGTGTTCTTGAAGCAAATCAAGGGGAGCCGGAAAATTTATAATTAACCTAACAGCTAAAAATGTGTCTGAAAACAATTGACAAATAATTAAATAACTGTTAGATAGAATTGTCTATCCCAGAGAATTGTTTTCAGTTTATTTTTTTCTGTTAACAGCAGCTCTGTTCTGGTATCTTAGACCTTTTTTCCTGACCATCTGTCTTAGCTAAGATGCTCATTTACATTCAGCATTTACTGTGATGTTCTTTTGTAAACTTTTACCTCTTCTTGCTATTCTTTTTACTTTACTCCAGTTAATAATAGTAAATTAACCCTAGGAAAAAAATACACTGGAGGAGTAAAGAAAAAACTGTAACACACAACCCATTCATTAGAGCAAACCTTAAGTTATCCTGTGGAACAGACCATTTCTTTAAGGGGAACAGGTCATGCTGAGAGTTGTACTTGGCCTTTAGCAGAATTTGTAGTAATGTGGATGGGGGTTTTTAAGTGTGTGCTTCTTGCAATAATGTAGAGACTCCTGCTGTCATTTCCTGGCTTTTTGTGTGTGTGGTGTTTGTAAACACCACATTGCTTCATTATGATCTTTTTCTGTGTTTATTAAAAGGGGACCTGAAGTAGAGCTGCTGTAAGCATAGTTGCAGTCTCTTACCTCTAAACTAATTTCAAATTCCCTTTGTCTTTATCAATAACACAATAACAGGTGTGCAAACCAACAGCATCCTGATAGGCTTCCTATCCAGAAAAGGGTTTAGTGGTGAATCCTGCAGTCTTCATTCAAACAAGTCTTTTTGTTGAATTCTGTGTTGGTGGCAGGAAGATATTTTGGGTGACATGCACGACTGCTTTTAGTATTTAAAATATCAGCAGTTTTCTTTTCTCCCTTTTACTATTCTTCAAAAGTTAGACTTATATCATGAGTTTGTATTTAATGAGATGTTTTCTTTGTCTTTTTGAAGAGTAAAATTTCTTTGTTGTATAAACATCAGATTTCAAAATAGGTTCACTGTCGGAGTCCATGTGAAGATGTAACAGATATGCAACTTGAAATCAAATCCAATTTAACCAGAATTCAAAGGCAATAGTGAAGAGATCAGATAGAGGAGAAAAGAGATTAATCCATTGTACTTCCTGACTGAAGTTCTTCATAAAGTATGTAAACTCTAGGAGTTAAAAACAACAAAAATTAGTCTTTGAGAGAAAAATGAGATATCCACTAGCTTCCAAAATAGGCAGAATATTCCCAATCTCTAGTCCACTGCCAGAGTTAGAATGTAGTTTTTGAACTCTCTTGTCTCATTTTTTTGAGTTAACATAAAGTGACCTTCCCTTGTCTTTTTATGGAGCATCACTGCCTTGTCTACTTGAAAGATTTCAGATGCTGCTCTCGTTTTTCATTGCCCTCATATAATCAGAGCATGCTGTTTTTCTGTTCAGAACTTTAGTTACACTTTTTGTGTTCCTGAAGTTGGGGTGTCATGTAGATTTGAAAGAAGGAAATCTATTTCATGCCTGTCCACCTTTACTAATTTTTAGGACCATGTTTTTAATTCCATGATAAAGGACTGGGGAGTGTTGGTATTTCCCATGCATAAATGCAGAAGTGCAGTGCTGTTCGTAGCAACAACTTCCAGACCCAAAGGAGTCAAGTACTGAAGTGAATCTAAGCAGTCATGTTACATTTCAGTAATAGTGTGCAATAGGACACTTGGGTCCTTCTTGGTTGTTGCACCCACAGATCTGCAGAAAGGTGAATAATGAGACATGAGATCCAAAACAAATGCTTTCAGCAGCTGCAGAAGGACAATTAATGCATAATAATTTTTCACTCTGGAATGGTTTATCCCTGAACGGGATCAAACCTGTGTTGTTACATACCATGATTTGTGAATAAATAAACTCAAACACACTCCTAGTTATGAGAGCTGTGCAAATCTAAAAGCTCAAAACTTTAACATGGTAGGATTCTATTTACGCCTTGCCAATGCTTCCCTTGAAATTTTTATCCCACAGAGATTGTTGTAAAGACATTTTTTGACCCGATAGAAACAAGGCAGGACAGAACTCTCACTCTGAACCTGACTTGTGCAAAAACACACATTACTTCATTACTCTTCTCTTAGCTTCTGCAGTTTGTAAGAAACAATAATTACAGTTTCACTGGGGAAAGGAACAAAGCACTGTATGTTAGGAGGCTGCCTGGCTCAACAGTCATAGCTACCTTTTAACTGAAGGTTTTAGATTCTAACCTACCAGAAACAATGAAAAAAATATCATTAGGACTTTTCTATTTAGTTTTCACTACACAATAAATGGAAAAACCTACCAAATCTACATGCTTAAAATTGTTTTCACTGAGACAGAATTCTTTTCACAATTTATAAGAATATTATTTCCTGAAATTTTGATATATATTAAGAAATACAATTTCATTTTGCATTTGTGATTTTAATGGGATAGAGAACAAGAGACTTATTTAAGGCATTGGAATGGGAATCTGCTTACCTGAGAGCAAAAAGCATACCATTACCTGAGAAAAACAATTATACCATTGTAGTCTACATGGTTCTGTAACATTTGAAATGCTTCATAAAACGGAGGTCTTTTTTGTTCCAGAATTTCGTTTCAAAGAAAGAATAAGTAAAGTTTGTAAATTGTTGACATGGGACTTTCCAATATCCTTTTTACTGTCTTTTTTTTTTTTTTTTACAAGTTTGCATTATATCAGAATGAAAATGCTTTGGATTTTCTTTTTATTGCATGTGTGTGGTTTTTCCCCCCCCCCCCCCACAGATATATGTTGGGGTGGGGAGCCAGTAATTTTCACTTTTGTTTTTAATTTCATGAAGCAAAATCCTCTCATGCTTCTAACATTCAGTGAGCGAGCACTGGAGCTGCTCCAGCCTTTTGTTAAACAAAGGTTTGCTGTGCTACTGTTCTGCTGGGCCATCTTGTAGATGAAGCACTGCATTTTTCAACTCCTCTTTCATTACTTAGTGCAATGACAGCAAGTTTTTCTAAAAATCTTGGAAATAATTAGCATAAATACCGATTCGTAAATTCTCCTGAGAAGTGTTATTCAAAATGATGAAGTGAGGGAGGTCAAAGTAAACTGGAGATTTAATGAGAAATATTTGGCTTGATTCTTTTTCACTTCACTATAAATCACTAACAACTATTATACTCTCTTAAAGCAAATTTAAATGTAATGGGAAGTAGTGTTGCATCAGAGTGCTCGTGCAAAAGAAAACATTAAAAGAAACGTTGATTTGTTACAATCTTGCCAAAACAGTGGAAATACTTTGGTTTACAAAATCTTTCTGTATAATACATTCTCAATTATTTTAAAACACATTTTAATCTGATCCCATTTGTTAGCAAGTAGCAAGCAGATGGAGCAATTTTTTTCTGAAAGCAGTTTGGGAGAGGTCCGTTGTTCCACGTGCTGCAGCTCCACTGATTTACAGCTTCTGCAGCTCAGGAAGCACTTCTGAATATGCCTGTGTTCTATTCAATGCAAAGGAGAAGGGTTTACAGTGCAATCTCACTTTTATGACATAAATTATAAATGAAAATAGTTATACAGTGAAACATTACAATGCCAGACTCACTAACATATACTTACATTTAAATGATCAGGTATAACGGTTTTACAGAGACTATGCTCTTAAAGCAATTTTCACTTCAGTGTGATCTAGACAGAGAGAATGAGAGATTAAACATCATTTAAACACAGAGAATTTCCATGTGCCACATCAGAACCCCTCTATCTTTAATCATATGAATATTTGAATATCTTCTGAGCTGAGTCATTTGTAGATTATCATACAGGCCTATTTTTACTGCTTTGGCCATGTGAGCTGGAATGCAGATAAATATCTAATAACAGGATGAACAAGATAGAAGAAAAAAAAACAAACAAGAACCTTAGGTGTTTTGTTGTGAGAATGAGGAATAAGTTTTGAGCATATCCAAGAATGTAATTTTGTGAAGTATTGGAAAGAAACTACCAAGAGAAATTCAAGAATGGAGAAACTGAAAGAAAAAGAAGAAAATGCCAAATTAATAATGAGATTACCTATTGTACAAAAATGTTACCTCTTAAAATCAGCTTGTGCTCTCCTGTCAACCCCATCTAATTTGCATTGAGAGGTTAAAAGAGGATGGCAGCTGTGCAGTGTAGCAGGGCAGCAGAGAGACTGTACCTTTTGCAGTACACTTGGTCAAACTGCAGTGTAGTGCTGGCACTGGCCCAGAAGGATGAAAAGTACTGGCTTGTGTTGATAAGCAAGTATTAATTAAATAGTGTGAGAGAACCAGAATGAATGATACAAACCATGGCTATATAATTGGTATTAGCCTCTGTTATTGCTTTTGTTGTTATTGTGTATTAACAGCCCTGAGTACCTGAGGGCTTATTGTGACAGATGCTGCACATGTGCATGCATTAATACTTATATGCACATATATACGTGCAGATAGCAGTGAGAAGGACTTTGGCTTAAAGAGTTATGAAAATTTGAAGCAAATCCACAATATGTAAGATATGTCATGAGATAAGGATTGATATGCCTTCTTAATAATGGCTGTAATACCAGAAAATGTGATTAATGGAACTGAAGAGGAAAAGATAAAGACTACAGAAAGATTGAAAGAAGGAGGGAGAGTGATAGTTGAGGAAAAAATACACTGAAAGATACTGGCAAATGGTTTAATATATAATAGATCAGTAGGAGAAAAATAGCAATTCCAACTATACCTGTAGGTGCTAATCCACTGCTACTGGGAACAGCTTGATAGACTTCAACGAGCCTTGACAGGATTAAACCTAAAAGAAGACAAATGATACATTAATTCAGTTTTCTCATTCACTTCAACTTCTGTAGCTACCGGAAGACACTTTAATGAATGTTTTATGAGCTAGTTGATTTTTAGGGTTGTCCAGTATAAAAAAAGAAAGTAACGGAACTACTTTCCTCAACCAGGTGAACCTACATTATGACACAACTTCAAAACTTTCATACTCTTAAGCCTACAGAGAAAAAAAAAACAGTCAAAATTTTCATTTGAAGCTAATTCTTAGTTTATTTTTGCAGCTGCCTACTCTCACCTTTATTCGTGGTGACTTTGCTGAACCAGCACTGCCTCTGTCAGTCTCGTACGCTGGAAGGACTACATGGAAAAGAGCAGGTTGACTCAGCAAGTGTAAGAGCAGCAGGCTGGTTGCAGCCAATTTCAGCAGGAGGAGTTCAAAATTATTATATAACTTGCTCTGCAACCTGTTCAGCAAAACAGATGGAGGGTAGAGACAGATGCAAGGGCAAGAAAGTGTAAGAATGCAAAGGCAGTAGGACAAAGAGGGGAACATCATAAAGGGACAAATAGAAGAGTGAAGAAGAACTGATTAAAAAAAAAAAAGAGCTGATAGGAAACTCCTACACTATCTGAAGGAAATATAATTGATCACTGTAATTTTAGTTAGTTAGTTTTCTCTTTTAGTTCCTTGTATTCAAATTACTCAATAAAAACCCCCACAAACCAAAACACAAACCCCAGAAACATAACACCCTTGCAATTTTACAGTATCATCCATATTCATTATACAATATAAAATTATCAACATTGCAGATTTGGTAGAATGTCATTTCACTTTGGAAATCTTATTTATTCAGAGAAATTCTGGAATAGTTTTGCTGAAGTCAGTGAAGTTACATTTAGTGTAGTACAAAAACACTGTACTGTTAAGTATTTTGTTAAGGAGATTATTAATATTTGCTAGGTTTTGCTAGATTCATATATATTGGTTAGTAAATATTGTTTGGCAGTTAAAATAGCCCATGTAATCATCATTCATACACTATTTTTCTAATAATTTAATTAGCTTTTTTTGTGGTATACATTTTCATTACTCAATAATTCCTTCAGCAAATATTTACTAAAGATTTGAGTGCAGTTATCATTCTGTATGGACTGGTTAGATTACTTCTTTTTACATCAGTTTGCTGTTGGCTTGTGATATTTGATGAAGTCATAATATTTATGTCTGATATACCTCCATTAAACTATCACTATACTCTTCTTCAAAGTCTCCTGGAAGAAAGTAAGGTGTCTTTTCATTGCTCACAAACCTTTAGAATAGATTCATAAACTAATCTGTGCTGTAGCTTCTCCTATAGAATGGGTACACTCACTGAGAAAGAAAGGTAAACTTGGCTTGTTTGAGATGAATCCACACTAACTGTGCATTTCTAGCTCACGAATGATAACATTGGCTGGATAATTTGCTAAGAGTTTGATCAACTTTCTCACACTATATTTCAAGATCAGAGGAGGATGACCTTAAAAAGTGCACCACTAAGGAAAAATACTAATCTAATTTTACTGAAGATAAACAAAATTAACCTTCATTTGAATATGCAAGCATGTATAGCATTTGGCAACTTAAAACTGTCCTCTGAGGACACAGAAGGCAGTGATAAAACCACTCTTATTCCAACTCAAAACTTTATTCTTGGAGGCTTTTACACATGAGTAAGTGCTAAATAATAATAATAAGCAGAGACTGAAACAAACTCCTGGTATCTGAAGGGTGTCAATGCAGTCAAGATAAAGAACTGGGAGCTCTTCAAGTGAGTCAGGGTGTGACAAAATCTGTGCTGATGAATGCTGACATCCTGAATAAAATCACTACACGGCTTCACGTAGGTCAAGAAACTACATTGTTTCCCTGAGCCACAATGACAGCAGGGTGACAGAGATTAATAGCTTTGTATTGACTGAGCAACTTCCAGTTCCTTATCTTTGTCAAGTCAAGGCTCTGTCCAAGAGCTGAAATTGTTATTAGACTTATAATTGCAAAGACATTTAAAGGGTTTCCCCTTAAGGGACTATGAAATCCAATAAACCTTTCATAAAACCTCAAGCATTCAAGTGCAAAACCCTTGTCTCAGAGACAGGCACGCTCACAGCCATAACAGGGGAAACCTTGAAGCCTCATACATTGAATAATGTTTGATTTATGAAGTTGGTTTTGAATTTGTATCAGTTGTTTTATTAAAAATATATGAAAGAATGTTTTAAATATGAGTGAGCTGTGTTCACTTCTGTCTTGATCAAGTACTCTATGTGTCTGAGCTGGAGGTCTTTCTTCACCTGTCACTTAGATTCATGAGAGCTCAGGAATAGTGAATTTGTATTGCTAATTTAAGGTGCTTAATTCAATTTGGATGAGATTAAATCTCAACTCCTCATTGAAGTTTCAAAATAAAAGCTTTAGGTTCAGGCTTGGATTTCTTTATTATTGTTGATTTGTAAGGAAATGTTTGCAGCATGTAAAAGATTTGCAGTGCTATATGTCAGATTTACTTAATGAATCTCTTTGAATGAGAGGATGCAGTGTTTTAAAGCAGTAGATTTAATGCTTGTCTCTGTGGCTTACTTAGAGTCTCTTCCAGTACAACACGGTGTAAATTGAGAGATTGCACTGGCCTCAGGAGATACCAGATTCTTTCTTTTGTTTAAGAAGCTTGAGCTTTGCTAGAAGATTATTGTGGTTTGTCATAATGCCACTCTGTCATAATTTTCTTTTAATCTATTTATTTACTTACTTCAGAGCTTAAAGGGCTTGTATTGATGCCAGTCATAATAGTGATAGTTGCAGTCATTTTGCAGCAGAGCAAATGGTGCAAAGTAAGGTAGAATCTGCCCACGATTTTAAAGAAGGGAAACCTCATAAAATTCTACTGTGTTGCATCTCTTACCTTATAAACTGTTGACTTTTTTTACCTGTTTTGTTAAAACATTAAGAAATAAACAGTTAACATAATTAAAAACTAGCTTCTTAATATTGATAATCAGGTTTAATAACCATAATGCATTCAGGCACACATCTTTCATTAATTCATTAATTCTTCCACAAAACTGACTGGCATTCACCAGAACCAGTTGCTTCAAGTTATACAGCTCTAAACTCGTCTCTGCTCTCTAGACAGTTCAGAATGTATTGATATGTGTTATCTTCCCATTTCAGTAATAGCTGTGCTTGCCCCCTCTCATAGTTCTAAGCCATATTTTAGGACCATGAGAGCAATATGGAGGTTATGCCTGATCTTCACTTTTGCGCCAGAAAAGAGAGCTTAAGGTTTTTGACAGTAAGAAAATATGTTTTAGTTTTAGGGACCTGTAAACCTGAGCACTGAAGTGACTGTAAAATCCACATACATCCACTGGATTATAAGAAGGCTTATTTCTTGTTTGTTTTGTGTCCACTTAATTCATGTGCATGTCTTAGGCTAATGCAGGCATTATCAGGTTCAAACCAATTTTTCCTACCTGAGTAAGCAGGATACCTTAAATCAGTCAGAACTCTCTTGTTCTATGATACAGTATATACATATTATCAAAGGAAGGCAGATAAACTTGGGAACTTGTTCCAAGCAGTGGTAGGAACACGTTCACTGATGCCGGTGTAGGTAGTGAAATTTCAGTGTCATGTACAAAACTCAGCACTTTAGTCATATTGTTGTAAGGACATAGTATTTTGCCTGCTGCCTACACCCTGTTTCCTACAGGGAAAAGAGTTAAAGGAATAAACAGGAAGGAAGTAACAAACTGGAATGGACACAAACTGGAAAAAGTAGTTGTTAAAAAGCTGACATATGAGGTGAAAACTGAAGAAACACTTAGTTTTTCTATTTGGTGTTTTGGAGTTCATGAAAAAAGGAATAATGTCATTAATCCTTCTGAGTATTTCTGTAAATATTTGATTTTTGTTGTATTATGCTTTTTCCCTACAGTGTTTTTCATATAACAGTGTCATGCTAATTTCTAAGTATATTGCCACAAATTAACTTTCCTTTGATACTCAATTTGTGACAAAAAAAATTAAGCAGTAAAAGTGTGACTTAGAGAAAACTGTAATTGGTTAAGTTAGCCCCTGGCAGAAGATGAGCAGCCTAGCCATCTCTTCTCTACTGAATGCTTACCAGTAATTTTATATCTATGTATATAAAGTGTTGCTCTTGTATATACTAAATAAGAACCCTCTGGATTCTTATTCCCATAAATATACTACATATTCTCTGTCCATAATTATGTGTAAGAAAGTGTATATACCAAAGCTGTTTGGCTGCTTTGCTGTTTTGTAGTTTGCTTATCAAAATCGTTGCCAGTTAGTGCAAGTCAAGAAGGTGGAGAGCTGGTGACCCACTGATTAAACTACAAAAACAACTGGAGAGAACAGGCTAGTCCACTATCTGCAAAGTACAGTTCCAATTCTTAAATCAATTTTTTAAAGCAGAATTTGAATCCTGACTTAGTAACTTACTTGTGACAAATAAAATAAAAACTACAAGTTGGAGGACTAGTTATCTCAGCATAAAAGGACATTTGGAAGCTGCCTCGTGATTAATACTCTGAATGTGGGAGACTAATTTCAGCTGATTTTTTCTCTCCTTTTTTTTTTTTTTTTCCAACCTTTCTTGACAGTTATGGAGTGGGAGCTGTGGCAATCACTACTTTCTCTCTAGTGTTCAGGAACTTTAGGCACTAACCCTGCAGATAGGAGTAGTCTGGTAAATTTTTATTGAGGTCTAATTTTTCAATAGCTTTAGCTGTGGAGTTTTATTCTTTGGGGATTTTCTTGGGCTTGGTTTTGGCTGCTTTTTGATTTGAAATCATCATCATTCCACAAGTGAAAAACCTCATGTGGGATAACTCATGATATTAAATGAAGAGCATTGGCAATCTGGTGAGTGAATGGTATTTTTTGGAGTATATTCGAGTGAGCAGCGGGACTGAGGACAGCCCAGGCCTATGCAAGTCCCTTCTAACACTTGTTTCATATTGTTTTCCTGTTTATCCTGAGATGGATTTTAGGCAATCTGCTGATTGCAAATGAGCTTTACCAGGTCATCCAATTTTTGTTTTGGAGTTCCAGAGGGAGCTACAAAACAGTCCTACTCCATTCATAACAATATTAATCTACCTGTACAGAACTACAGAGAAGATGGGAAAGGATAGGATAGAATTCATTACACTTTTATCACAGAAAAACATGACATTTCTTTAAAAAGTTTGAATGGAAGCAGAAAAAGATGAAAAGATAAAATCAGGCTATTCTTTCTTCAAATTTCTTTTTCTTCAGGATGGCACTTAAATTAAGAAGTCTTAAAGAATCATTATTATCAAGCTAAGTAGAGTTCCTGTTCTATTATAATAACATAAAAGGTTTCCTCTTCTTAATTTTGGTAGGATAAAACTTGAAAGATTTCATAAAATAACCAACCTTATGTTCGTCAACTGACTGTATAAATATAAAGCTAGAAAAGAATTGCTGTTATTGATTATTGATATTTTTTTTCAGTAGAACTGAAACCTAATTTTGGACTGTGTATATGCTGAATAAATGTGATGCATTTTTCCAGATGTATCATCAGAGATGATTCCTGCCCTGAAGAGTTAATAACCCTTATGATTCAGTGACATGCACAAATATAAATCACATAAAGCCAATATGTTTTCAATATATCTGCTACTGCACTTGAAATCAGTGAGCCTTATTTAAAATGGGTGCCATAAGGACAGGTAACAAACCTTAGGAGGGAAAGGAAACACAGTTATCTGTAGCAAATACCTGCAATGATGTGTTTGTCACCTCTCTGCATGAGTCCATGTTTTAAATTCAACTGAAATAGCAGACACTTGAAGCTGTGATTGTTACAGCTTTCTAATGTTAGGTGTCCTTCATGAGAAGAGAAGGGGGAAGAAAAAAAAAGATAAAGTGGTATAAAAATATTTAGTGAAAAAAACCCCTTTGACCTCTCTATTGATTGTTATTTTTTTTAATATGGAAAGTAAGAAACAATTTATTTTCAGAAAGTATTGACTTCTAGGATCGTAGGTCTGGGAGGAGAATATTTATTAGTTTATATAATCAAAATGTTGAAAATGTTTTTGTTTCTATAGCCTCAGCTCTGTTTCTTTCTTAAAAGCAATAAACACTGTACACAGGAGTATTGCTAAAGTAGACTTCTGATAGCAACCTGGGGTGTTGGATAAAGTTACATTGCTCTGGGAAAAAAAATACTGGTGTTTTTTATGAGTATTTCTGTAGATGAAAATATTGGGAAGAAGGTGGGGGAAGGGAATGGTATTTGAGCTACCATTTAAAAATTGTCTGAGCATATGACATGGTTTCTCACAGGTTGCCTGGGTAAAAAGAATATGTTTAATATTCTGGGTTTACCAAAATTTTCATGCAAGACACTTAGGCATGCAAGATGCAGGTTATTATTGTGTGTGGAGAGCTTCAAGTCATATTACTTCCCTTCTTCTTCAGCTTTCTCTTTACTCTGCAGTTGGTCATATTTTTTCAATCACTGCATGGGAACATGTACCCACCCACTCAATGACAGATGAGACAGTGTCATGTGGGACATATTTTCAAAACAAATGGGATTAGGTAACGTATAAAAATGGCTGGAAATTATTCCTGCTGTTCTGCTGACTTCACTACTGTTAAAATTTGTGTGAGCAAAAACTTTATCTCAACTTTTTCTGCCTCTCAGCCTTGCATGTTTTAGGTGATGTTTTTAAAGTCAGAATGGGTTCTCTACGATGTTCGCATCATCAGTGCTAATGAGGATGTTTTAGACCAGATGAAACTTGTCTTCAAATAATTCCCTTAATATTCCCATGGTCACCCCAGTGGAATAGAAAAAGGATTAATATAAAGTCTGGCAAAAAGAAGATTCTCATAGTCATAATCAAGCATCTTGCTTCAATTCATTTTCTGCTTGGTTTTGACCCTGAACTTGCAGAGACAAATAACAGCATAGGATGTAACCCAAATACATTATCATTTTTTTAGAAATTGCTGTAATATTTGTATCCTTTTCTCCCCTTTCTTAATCAGTTTACTTGTATACTTATTAGTCTTTAAAAATAATTTTTTGAATAATGAGATTTATGCTTAATATTAAAAATTATTTAATGAGGATATTCTTGATAACAAGTGATCTTTGGACTCTACTAGAAAGTAGAGACTAGTTAAAGTGCAAAGTATATTTCAAATAAAACAAATGAAGTAACATTGCTAAAATGGGTAGGTACTGAAACAAATACACTCAGTTTTATCGGTCTGTTGCAGAACTGTAGTTTTTTATATGAAATGATCTGTGATTATCTGAAACTCATCAGCTGACAACAGATAAATTCATAACTTGATAGAATATCTCCCAGATATTTGATATCCAAGATAACAGAAATACAGTTTTGTAGTTATGAGGTTCCCAAGAACAGCTCCTTTGGGCCACTGTCATTTCAGAAAGAAGTCAGTGTTGTGTTTTCTTGGTGGTGCCAACTGCATCTTCCAGGCCTGTGCCATGAAGGGCATGTTTTCATAAAAATGGCATTCACTTGCTTCACCAATAATCATTGCTCATTTAGTTACTGTTTACTTCCTCTGAAGAAAAAGTAGGATTACTCTGGAAATCCTTGTGACAGAAGCAGACCATGAGACAGCGTGAGGTAGAAAAACTCATGGCATCTAAGAGCTGCAGATGAGAAAGGAGCTGGAGTGGTGGCTGTACCACTTAAGATCATATGAAAAAGGGACTAGAAGGGCAGTGGGGATAAACAGAAGATTGTGGTTTGCAGAGAAGGCATTAAGAAAAGGGAGGAAACAGTTAAAGGGCTGTAAAGAATGACCAGAGTTATTCAGTATAAACAGCTGGGTTTGCATTCAGAGAAAGGGTGGGTATGGTCTAAAGGAAAGCAAAAGAGTCAGCACCCAAAACAATGAGCAAAGCAGCTTTTTCCATTACAGAGATAGAAACAAGGGCTGATCAAAGTTTTCCTTTAGAATAGTTGTTGCTGCCCTAAGAACAGTTGTTGGCATAAGTGTAGGGGACAGTGTTCATCAAAGAAATTTAGTGCTGCTAAGGCTTAATGTAACAGTTGCAACTGAATATTCAAATATTTTCCATTAGGCAGAAATGTGGAAGGACAACTTAGTTAATTGCCTCATTCCTAGGAAATAAAGCAATATTATTTTTGTTACCACAAGGATATTTTTTTCCTCTGGTAACAGAGACTAGTAATGGTAAAGAATTCTTGGGATTTTGTTATGGAATCTGTTCTAAATGTCCTAAAAAGGCTGCAAATGCTCATGTATTCCAGCTGCCATATGTAGCCAATAATTTCCATCAAAACATCTCTGTGGAAATTGAACAAAATGTCTTGATAGGAACAAAATTAACACAGGTCACACATCACTCCATATGGCAAGTCACTGTGCCAAGACAACTCAAGGTGCTTTGTAGTAGATGGAAAGTCACTAACAAATACCTTTCTCTGTCAAACAGTGTTTCTGTTATCTAAAGAAAGTTTGACGTCCATGTCTTCAGCCAAGATCCATCAGTGGTTTTCCATTATTTTATTACATTAGTTTAATCTGACCTAGAACAAAATATAGATGCCTAAGCACAAGCTCTGTATCCTTGTGTACTCACCTCAAATACCTTGAGAAGAGAAAAAATTGGCATTGGAATGTTTAAAAACAATCATTATAAATTCTTCCTTGCTGTTCTAGTGCTTGACCTCTACAGTACTCGTGTTCTCTTTCTGCCTCTGTTCATCTCCCCCTTCTTTTTAATTTCAGCTGTGAAAAAACGGCCATTTATAAAATTTTGGATTATGTATGGGAAATTGCCTTCAACTTTGCCTCCTTTCAGCTTTGCCTATGAATGTGCACTGAGAACAGGAATCAGAGTTTTTATCCTGGCTGATTCATACACATCAGGCTGCAGCGTGAAGGTTCTGTGATTGAGCCAGACCAATTCAGTCTCATGGTATCACTGAATAGAAAGTTCCTCACTCAACTTCTGCTTACAGAGTCAAAATTTTACAAAATTTGTGTGCAATTTTTGTATTGCACACAAAATTGTCTACAAAAGCACTTTGGAGCCCATACTGATGGGCTTCTGTCTGGAATTATTAAACCCCATAATACTGCCCCTTGACTAGCATTTTCCTGCTGTATACTACATGCAGGTTTAGAACCTGTGTTTCTGAAAATTCTTTATAAATAACACATGATCATGACACCCACATGTTGATGTTGATTCAAAACCAAACATAAACTTGCAGTATGTGCCACTAGTTTCTGGTTTGCTGAGATGACATATTAGTTCTTATCTTGGTTGTCAGGAGACATCTTGATATATATCACCTGCTCCAGCACCTTCTGCATGAGTAATATAAATATGGTATGGCATTCCTAACTTGGGCATGTTGATATTCTTCAATATTTAATAGAATAAATTAAATAGATAGGTTTGATGGGGTATTGAGAGCAATTCTCCTAGTGAAATGGAGGGTTTGAGAGCAGTATGGTTTTGTATTGCTCTGATTAGACTAAGAACATCCTAGAATTCTGGAGACATAATTTCAATAACAACGTAGGTAAAAGCATAGTGCATATTTCTCTTCCTTGATGCTCGTAGGATTGTCAACAGAGGAAAGTTAATCCTTTCTGTGAATCTCCAATCTCCACATTTCTAATGAGGCTGAGAGTGATCTGCTCCTTAGGGCCAGGTTCGAGTGCCTTTGAAATCAGAAAGAATTTTTCTGTTGCCCTTAATGAGGTTGTATCAGGCACAAACTGAATGTTATTCTGAGTTGGGATCTAAAAGGGTTATGTAGCTTTAGTAAATTCATTTTTAATTTTGCCAGCAATTTTAAGGGGAGTTTTAAAGTGCAAATATCTCGCATATCTTCTAGTTAGGTAAACTATTACTGCAAAGTTAGCGAGAATTTCACGACTTCAAAATTACCACAGGAAACAGGGATTGGATTTTTTGGGTAGTTTTCAGTGTTATGATTGTGCATAAATAGTTACATTGTAAACCTTGTTTCCTTTTGCAAACCAGTGCACTGAGAGCTGTTGGAGAACAGTGTTTGTGGGCTGAGCAACTATCAAAATATTGCAGACGAACATCTGAGGTACTGTAGAAAAACATACTGACTTTTCAAGTTGCTTGCAGTGTGGAAGAGAAGGTTATTCACTATGTAATCATGACTCAAGGAATTAATATTTTAAATATGATACTGTGTTCTTCATGTGCTCTCATATAAATGCATAGTGGTTTTCATAATGCGATAATAATTTCCTATGGTAACCACCACCATTTTCCATGTTAGAAGATGCATAAGTAAATAAAGATATAAAATAGCCATATAGAAAATCAGTTCTGAAAATGGAAATGAAATGAGTTGAAACACAGTGTGGTATTGACAAATATTGCATAATTTGCCATGTATATATTACATAGCCATATCTTATCTTAATGGAAAATGACTAATTGTAATTTGTATTCCTTTTCTTCTATTATCCAAACAAATGCCTTGTAAAATATTTTGTGAAGTTCTTAGGAGAATTACCTTTTCCCAGAGTATGCATTCACAGTAGCATCAAGGAGCAAGGTTTCCTGGTCTGGTTTTTTCCCTTTTATCTGTTTGGTAAGGAACACAGTGGACACCCATTCTCTTGTTATCCTTTATCTGAAGCTCTCTATTCCAACTTTGTAATCTCACAGATCAGGATTAACTTCCACTATAGGCTGCATTCATTTTAGGGGGATTTGCTCACAATATTGAAAGACAGGATGATATAAATGGATTAGAACTCCTGGGTCTTTTTCCCCATCTCATTCTCATTGTGCTTTGATCTTCCCTCTTGTTCCTTCAGGAAGCTGAGTTTCAAAATGAGAGAAGATTCTGCCCGTTAAGCGTGAAAGGCTGATGTTTGATGCAAGGAGAGCATCTGCCATGTTAATAGATTTGTCAGAGAGCTAAGTGCAGAGCTACTATCTTTTGTTCTGGGTTTGTACAGTGCCTAAAAAAAAAAAACAAAACAGTGCTGACACTTGACTGAAGCTCCTGAGAGTGTTTTCTATTTTACTGTCTCTGATGGGAAGCTGGTCCTATGATAATTCTTTAGAAGAAGGAATATAAATGCTATTCTTGTAACACCCAAATTCCTAAAATGTTGCCTATTTATCTCCATTGAGAGTGTGACTTTAAACAAAGCTGAGAAAATCTTTCATGAAGGGTTGCAAACTTATTTGTTGAGAGAGTTAAAATGCTGGTTAATGCTTCCAAATGCTGGTCTAGGGCTTGTTTCCTCCAAATCACATATGCTCCCCACCCTTTAAAAATCAGTTGCCATTTGTGTGCCTCTGAATGAGAGCATTCCAACTAACCTATTCCTACCAGAAAGGCAAAATTTAACAGAACTGAGCCTAAAGATTTAACAGATACTGTTAGTCTCTACACATTTTTCAGATTTTTATTGTACATAACTTTTCAGTCTTGAGCCTCCTGTGTAATATAAGGTGCTGGAAACTCAGGTTATTACCAAAGTGGCAGCCTCAGGCAGGAGAGAAAATTGGCGCAAAAAGACACACGCTTACTTTCCTCATCCTTTTTCCTGCCTTCTGGCTTTACCCTCAACTAATGTACCACAAACTTCCAGAATTCTAGTTTCTGAAATATGTGGACTCCTAATGTTATCTTTGCTGCATTCATTACAAATATTTTAAATGTAAAAAAATGTATTAAAACATTGCTGTCCATGCATTTTTCTCTATAATTCAATCTATCAATTTTTACATGAGGTTGCAGCAGGATGCCACTCCTACAGCAACAGTTTAGCATTCCAAAAAGCTGCCACAGTTACCTTTTCCTCTTTTCTTTCAACTTATTTGTAACCTGAGTAACTTTATTTCTGCACACAAGCAACTCTTCTCCAAAGCTTCTCCCCTTCCCCAAAAGATCAATATGGCAATCTTATTTCCCTAAGGCACTGACTCAGTTTCTGCTGAAAATTGAAGCATCTTCACTGACTTCAGAAAGATCCAGTATGGCCTGTTCAAAGATAAATCCAGAATCTCTTGCTTGGAAAAACTGAAGTCGTGATTAAAATTAGAAATTTTCTCTGTCCTTTGGGCTGCTCAAGTATCCAGGTTTTCATAAAAAGCCATGAGAAGGTGTAATTTCAAATGTAACACTTTCCATTTGTATTCCTCTTCTAGAACAGCTAAGAGGGAGATAACAGTTGTAACCTTGCTGAAATGCCCTACTCGAGGAGCTGACCAATGACAGAGATGAGGACTCATTTTCTTTGAGTTCACCTGTCATGCAGAACTAGCCATAGTACTGTTCTAACACTTCACACAACCACATTTTGCATTGCATTTATAGATTTCCTGGTCTTCTGAAGGTTATCTCCGATTTTGTTTGATGGATTGCACTGTTGAAATGCAATGTTGTTGCATTTTTACTTAAATCCTTTACTTCACCAATGGGCTGAGAGAAAGTTGTCCAAATACACCCGCGAGCTATTGCAGTGTTTGTGTGTTACTGCTGTCAAACAAAGGTAGGGAGCTGAGCACTCCCATTTGTTGAAGTAGTTCTGTGCTGTTGCTCACAGGTGGCTGGAATTCAATTGACTAAGTGGTTTCTCCAAGCACAGTACCTGTCATATCTTGTCTCCTTTTCATAACTTCAAAGATATGAAAGTCATAAAACCAAGCCCAGAAAGGGTCAGAAGCCACAAGCTTCTTTGATTGATGTTTTGTCATATTTGGGCTCATTACTTCACCAGAAACCTTCTCTTCTAAATTTCACTATTTATGAGCTCCCGCAAAATAAATATTATTAAAAACTGGGTAAGACGGTCAGAGTGAACGTAAACAACATTCCTGAATCAAACCCTTCTGCCTCCCGGATGCACTCAGAATAAGGAGATACAACAGAGGTTACATTCAATGTATTTGTTATCTGTTTCTTTGACCTTACAGCCACCTTAAAGTGCTGAACCACTGTTGAAGGAAATATTTTTTTGCTGCTGTGTACAGAAGTTTCTTTCTAATGAACACCACAGGGTTTACTGATGGCTCTTAATGAGTTAGGAACAAGTGTCCTGCAGGTAAATTGTCACATATTTTTAGAAATAAACCAATCAATGAAGGTGATGTATAGAATTATAGAGTTGTCTGTACTTCTCCAAAAGAGAAAACAAATATATCAATGTCCTTAATGTTTTATATAAAAGACACTTAAGGAGCTGGCAAAAACTCTGTTTAGACCTGTGTTTCAGATCTTAAGAATCAATAGCAGCAGTTAAACTGAGATTTAGGGACTCTTATAAACAGAACCAGTAACAGTATTCAAAGGAACAAAGAAACTGAGGGTTGTCACAGTAGAAAAAAAGTCTGTATTTGTCACAGTGTCTCAGTACTTGTTTTCAGGAGGTATCTTTTGGGAGAAATAGCTGCCTCTGACTGTTACTGTAACATACTCTGTTCTAACTCTACATAACCTTACCACTATGTTTTAACAATGCCTTTGACTACCTTAATAACGTGATAGAAATCTAGTATTCTTCTAGAATTCAACCAAGGCAATAACATGATTTCTTACATCTTTACATGGACATTTTGATTTTAGTTGTACCACACAGAATAAGGCAATTCTGCAAGAGTACATAGCATAAGCCCCAAACTATGTAATAAATCAGAACTAAATTAGTTTTTGTGATTTTCTTCTTACATGTGATTATCTCTGATTTCTTAATGCTGGGATTCTTTTAATTTATTTAAGGACACTTTTTTCGAAAACAAAATGTTACTTTAAACTATTCTGTGTTATTGTTCCTGATGGAATGCATATGTGAAGAAGATCACTCTAGTTTTTATAATAATTGTGCAAGATTTTTGTTGTTATGGCTGTGCTTCTCTGAAATCCCTTCCTCTGACTGCATGGAACAAGCAGACTTAGGTTATTGTATAACACAGTTGTACTTCTAGTTTGTTAGCAGAAACATAATTACACCTGAAATCCTCAGTATTATAACTAAGCCAGAACAAATACTTACAGCTGCTTCTGACTTCAGAAATTAAATAGTATTGAGATGGTCAAAATTCTGAAAAAGAGACTCCATTTTTATTTTGAACTGGAAAATTTTGAATTTATTTCTTTTGATTTTTACGGATTGAAAATTTTTTTCATTTCCATGAAAAAATTGTTAAAATCACTTGTTTTTAATTTGTCTTTATCTTCTTCCTTCCCTTTGACTGCAAGAGTATGGAGGATATTTAGAATTCAGAGTGCCTTTGGTCACCACTTCCAGGTTTCTGTTTTTATGCTGCCTATTTACAATGGAGGAAAAAAATAAAAAGGAGAAAGGGAATAAGAAATTGATTGCAACAGAAACTCCTCTGACTTAGCAGTACTGAAGAGTTGACAAATTTAGTGTATGAGAGAGGTGAGACTGGAGGTCTCTTATACTCTTCCTTGCTACTCTACTTGCCAGACAATATAAGAAAAAGTCCCTGGAGTTTCATGCGATGACTTTCCATTTCTTGAGCATCTTGTGTGTTGTTTCCTAACTTTTTTCTTTAGACCATTGGTGACAAACCATGTTTTTTGTTGGGTGTAAAATACATTTTGGAAAACACTGTAATGTGTATAATTGCTTGTGCTCAATCCAGGTTGGCAGTGCTGCAAATAGTAGCAGTAATGCCTGTTGTTTACCATCATGGCTGCAAAATATTCCAAAATCCTTCTTCTTACTCCCACTTTAAACAACAATAAAAATACTTATCTCAGCAGTGGAAGAACAGACTTCTCTACATGGCCAAGAGCTACATTTACTTATGCAAAACTAAAGATAGGCATTAAATATTTATATATCTCATTTATTTGAAACTGCTGCCCCATAAAGAACAGAGTGCTTTGGGGTTGTTATTAACTGCTCAGGTTTTTCTGACCTGGGTTTAATTCTCAGACTGCTGTTCTTGAAATTGTCACCTTGTATGAAACATTCCAAGAAAATGACAACACTGTTTTGAAGTGTAAGAGAAGAGCACATGTTTGTCCTGTTCAGTGACCTCAGAACACCCTTTAGATACTTGTACTTTTGTCCTCACTAGTTCAGTTCAAGAACTTAGTTCTCATATGAGGGTTGATCATTTTATCACCATTTAGGCGTCTTAAAGGATTTCCTTGTTCAGATACTCATTTAGTACATTTCTACGAGTGACAGACTTCTGATTCTGAGTAAATCCTTGCTTGTTTGCTGTAAATATGATATTCTTTGCCTGCATTAGCTGCTTTGTTGCCTGGGGAGAGGCAATGTGGAAAATGTTATTTAAGGAAAAAAAATGTACAGCATGCTGCAGGAAAGAGTCCTTAGTTTCAAAGCAGTAGGGACTGGAATCACAGGCTGCTCTTAATGACAGACTTGGTTATGAATCTTTAGTTAATAATTGTGAATGCTACTTGTAACACAGTTTTCTGAATTCTGCTTTTCTGTGGAAAAGTCTTTGCACTTCTGTAAAGTTTTCCTGCTTTGGTTTTAGTTTTGTTGAGTTGCAGAACACACCATTATGTTTTATTTCTCTCTCATAATTTTTAATCTATGTATATTTTTCTTGTACTTTCATTTTTAAATGACCTCTTGCACTGTAGAATCACTCAAACATTTGAAATACAAGAAGAAAAATATAAAGTTTATGATGCATCTCTGAAAGTCAGTGGTCTAAAAAAGTTACAGGTATTGATACATACATGTACATACATATTTCACAACAGATTAATGGGTTATTTTACAATAGGGCAACAGTATAATCTTACTCGTATACATTAATTATTTTTCTGTTGGGTCTGCTTTGTAGCATATTTCAATTTCTATATTATTTACCCATCTGTTTTTTCTGCAGCCTGTAGAATATTATGGGTTCAATTCAGAACAGAAGTTGGCCCCTTGTCTGTAATTAATATTAAACTCT